>NW_027507788.1:32864640-34064640 GCF_037356315.1 Lithobates pipiens | reverse complement strand
AGCAAAGGAATAAAGGAAGGAAAAGAGAGGAGAGGGAAGTAGAGAAGGAGAGAGAGGCTGTGGATCAACCGGCCCGCACGGGCCCCGGGCACGTATAGTAAGGGTCTCTTTAATATGTTGAAGTTTAGATACCTATAAGGTCGGGGTCTAGGCCAGGGGGTAGAAAGTGTGCGATCCATGGCTGCCAGACCTTACGAAATCGGGGCATGCGATCTAAAATTTTCGCCTCAATTTTACAGTGAATCATTGCTTGCGTAACCCTATTTTTAACTTCGGGTATAGGGAGTAAAGGCGTCTTCCAAGCCCTAGCAATCGTTTGCTTTGCAGCCGTTGTAAGTTGGAGAAATAGGGACAATTGGTTTTTAGTGCAATTGTGGGGTGCAAGATTAAGTAAGGCTAGAGTTGGATCGGGTGGTATAGGGCATCCCAGAAGTAAGGATGCTATCTGGAATATAGCTGTCCAGAAACTTTGAACAATAGGACATGTCCACCAGATATGCAAATGAGTGCCTGCATCAGCACAGCCTCTAAAACAAGAGGCAGGATAACCCGGGACAAATTTAGCTATCCTAATGGGGACCAAATACCACCGCATGAGAACTTTAAAATTTGCCTCAGTGGCTACAACATTTTGAGAGGCTTTACAAGTATTGGACCATATTTGCGACCATATATCATCGTTGTAATCTATATTAAGGTCCGCAGACCATTTTGAGGTGTAGGGTGGGAGGGGAGCAGGCAAGGAGGTGAAATGAGAATACAACTGAGAAATAATGCCCGGCGCATGTGGGTCGGAGTCGCATATTTTTTCGTAGGTTGACATATATTCTTGTACATTATCAAATTTAGGTAGCGAGTTTACAAAATGGGAAATTTGTAAGTATCGAAAGCATTCCTTATTGGGGAGTCGGAATTGAGCTTGTAGGGTAGGGAAGGGTTTGATCGTACCATACTTTGTAAGATCACAAATTCGGTCCAGACCTGCCCGAGACCAGGCCTCAAATAAGCCCGGCTCGGAGAAGGCTGGGCCAAATAGGGGGTGTCCAAAGATAGAGAGCAACGGTAAATGTTGTGATTTAAGGTGAAAAAGCTTGTGATTCATATCCCAAACTTTAATTGAGTGCTGGGTTATCGGGTTGGTGAGTTTACCTCTTTGCGAGGAGGGTAGCCATAGAAGATTGGCTATATTAATAGGGTGAGCATCTATGGCCTCAAGACTAACCCAAATCGGTATTTCAGATTTAGCATGATATAGAGTGAGCTGGGCTAGCTGGGCCGCGTTGTAGTAGTAACGGAAATTTGGTACGCCCAATCCACCCTGAGTTTTGTGACGATAGAGCGTAGACTTAGAGATTCTGGGTCTAGTTGGCCCCCATATGTATTTGAAAATTTTGCTTTGTACAAGGCGATGATAATAGGGTGGTATTGGGGTTGGAAGGACACGGTATAAGTAGAGTAATTTAGGTAGGCATGTCATTTTGACTGCCACGACCCGACCTAGCCACGAAACACAGAGCGGTTGCCAGGCGGCCAAAAGATTTGTCAACTTTCGGAGCAGGGGTAGATAATTATGTTGGAATAGATGGGAGGGATTAGCTGTCAGGTGTATGCCTAAATAGGGAATTGAGATCGAGGACCACTGAAAGGGAAAGTTATTGCGTAACCTATCACGTTCTCCTGCAGGCAGAGATACATCAAGGGCTTTAGATTTAGATTGGTTGACTTCCAGTCCCGATATCCCCGCAAAATTGTCCAATATTTTACATAAATTAGGAAGGGTAGTGTGGGGGGAAGTTATAAATAGGAGAGCATCATCTGCAAATAGACAGATTTTATGGGTGGTAGATGCTACTTCTAACCCCTTAATATTTGGGTCAGCTCTAATCAATGCTGCCAAGGGCTCTATAGCTAAGGCAAATAGTATGGGGGAGAGGGGGCAACCCTGCCTCGTCCCCCGGTGGATAGGGAAGAATTCAGATCGGAAACCCGCATACTGAACATAAGCTCGAGGTTGAGTATATAAGGCCGTTATCCAGCTTAGAAAGTGAGGACCGAAACCCCAGTAACGTAGGATATATTGTAGATACGGCCATGATACCGTGTCAAACGCTTTGCGTATGTCTAGTGAGAGCAAATGCATGGGGATATTCCGAGATTTAGCAAGATGTTGAAGAAGAATGACCCTTCTAATGTTATCGCTGGCTTGTCTACGGGGGATAAATCCTACCTGATCTTTATGTATTAATTTCCCTATCAGGGGATTCAGGCGAAGAGCAAGGACTTTGGCAAGAATCCTAATGTCGACATTAAGTAGTGATATTGGCCTAAAGTTAGACCATTGCGTGTTGTCCGTGTTTGGTTTAGGAACCATGGAGATAATAGCCGTTAAAGTATCTCTGCCAAGAGATTGCTGCTGGAGAAGAGAGTTAAATTAATTAGTAAGAAGGGGGAGAGCGTATGCGCAAATTTCTTATAATAGGTCGCCGGGAGCCCGTCGGGGCCTGGTCTTTTATGGGGTTTCAGGGATTTGATGGCCGCAAGGATCTCCGTCGTAGAAATGGGGGCATCTATTGATTCACGGTTAGTAGCTGATAAATGGGGAAGAGATGCCGCTTGCAGAAGTGAGTCGGCTCGGGAACTAGAAAAGGGGGTTCCGGGTTCGTATAACTTAGACAGTCGTGATTTGAACGCAGATAGAATTTTGATAGGGTTACTGGTCAGGCCACCTCGATTAAGCTTTAGTCTAATGGGTTTAAAAGACCTTTCAGGTTGTCGCAATCGCATGGCTAGGAACGTGTCAGGTTTGTTTGCCTTAGTGTATACCGTGTGGGCCGTTTTACGTATTGCTTTATCTGCGTCCTCAGCTAACAGTAAGTCCAAGGCGAGCTTTGTTTTTTCCAGGGTAAGTCTGTTGGCTTCTGATGGGGTAGCTTGGAATTGGAGAAAGTGACGCTGAAGATCCTCCTCCAAGTGTTGTATTCTATGTCGCCTATCTCTATTGAGGTGGGAAGATACCGAGATGCAGGTGCCACGTATGACTGGTTTGTGAGCTTCCCAAAGCAGAGTTGGGGATATACCCGGTGTGGCGTTAGTGGATACGTATTCATTTAGAGCTACTTGGATATCAAGACAGTAGGATTGGTTGGATAGTAGGGTTTCATTCAAGGACCAAGTCCTGTCAGTGCTACGCGGGAGCATTGAGGTTAGGGTCGTGATCACCGCGCAGTGATCTGACCATGTGATCGGCTGGATGTGAGAATGTAAGAGAGTGGGTGTAGAAGATACCTTAATAAAAATGTGGTCAATTCTAGAAAAAGATTTGTGGGGATTTGAATAGAAGGTATAATTCCACTTAAGAGGATTACATTCCCTCCATGTGTCCACCAGGGCTGCTTGTCTAAATTGTGTGTGCAATTGTTGCGATGGGGAGAAATGCTCAGATGTGTAAGGGGATTTGTCCAAATGAGGATGTAGGGCAAGGTTAGTGTCACCACAAAGGAACAAAGCTCCTTTACTGTGATCTTTAATTACTCGTAACAGGTGTGAAAAAAAGGGATTGGGGTTTGTGTTAGGGGCGTAGTAAGATACAAAGGTGACCTCTGTGTCCTGTATATGACCTGAAATAATCAGATAGCGGCCCTCAGGGTCCCTGATTTCAGAGGTTGGGGAAAAAAGAAGGGAGTGATGAAATGCCAAGAGGACTCCCCTATGTTTAGAAGTAGCGGAGGCGGTATAAACTTGGGGGAATTTGGTATGAAAGAATTTGGGGGTGGACTTGGCAGCAAAGTGTGTTTCTTGCAAAGCTACTACACTAGCTTTAAGCGAGATAAATGTCCTGAAGGCCTTAACACGTTTGTTGGGAGAGTTAAGCCCTTTCACATTTAGGGACAAAATATTCAAGGGGGCCATGGGGACCAAAAAAGAAGCAAAGCATAAGAAAGTAACCCTGGGTCCGCGCGAGCCGATCCACCACAGCAAAGAGGAGAAGAAGAGTGAAGAGGTGAAGAGTTAGCCGAAGAAATCGGGAAGGAAGAAAAGAGTAGAGAGTAGTTGTGAGTAGGGGGAGAGGGTATTGTGCGGACCAGAAAATTCCGGTGCGCCCAATCAATGGGTGCAACGACCAGCGTACAAACCAACCAGACAACAGGAGGTTGCACCATCATGGGGGGGAGCAGTGACAGCTCACCGCCACAAACCAGACAGACAAATATAAACATTAGCCTTAAGAACAATACAACAAAGCTATAACACGGTTCTAAGATAAAACTGTATGTATAGAACCTCGGGTGTAGGTCACCAGGGCTTAAGGGGGATCAGTTAGGGGGGGCGTGGGGCCAAGATGAGAACGCAGGGGGAGGAAAATGATCATTCAGGAATTAGGGAGGGTAGGGAGGGTAAGGGTCAGAAGGGGGATAGGGAGGGGAAGGGGGAGGGGGGGTAGGAGAGGGGGGGAAAAAGCAAGAGGGGGAGGAGGGGTAAGGATATATGTTCAATTACTTATGCTATATTCGATAACTGCAGTGAGTTCAACCATGATAAGCAGTCTACAAGGTAAGTATCAATCATTGGGAGGTGAACACGGTTGCTTAGGATCAATAGCAAATATAAAGGTTGTTATTGAGGGGATCAAACAGGCAATAGAGTATATATATATATATATATATATATATATATAAAAAAAAAAAATTTTGAATGATCCCTCACCAGTACAGGGAAAAGTTAAAAAAAAATAAAAACAAAAAACAAACAACAAGGAAAAAGTAACAGGACCGAAAGTCTTCATCTCATTCTCTTACAGTTCGGGACTTTAGATGAAAAAAATTTCTCGAGGGAGGGTCCATGGTCTCTCGAGTATAAAGGTGGAACAGGAAAGACACCAAGGTGGTGTTCGTTAGAGACCGATGCAGACTTAAAAATGCGCCGGTAGAAAGAGCAGGACCTGGTGGCTACCAGGGCATAAAAGAAAAAAGGGGAAAAGTGGGGTCCAAGAAATTCAGCGGGGGACGAACACCTTAGGGCTAGGAAAGCCCAAACCGGAGGGGTGCTTTGGAGTGCCTCGTCGGAGTGTTGGTGGGCCCAAGAGGTCTTGCTGACTTCTCCTTGGGGTGGTCACATAAGGGTGTAAGGCTGCTCGGGCTGGGGTGCGAGGTAACGAAGTTTCAGCTGGAACAATCGGAGGAGGTGGTGTTAGGTTAAGACTCTCAAGAAGGCCTTGGAGCATGTCCGGTGTAGAACAAGTATGCTGTTGGCCTTGGTAAGAAAAATGGAGTGCGAACGGAAATCGCCAGGCGTACTTGATCTGATGTTGTTGGAGGATTTGTAATTGAGGCTTCATGGCACGTCGTTTTGCTATGGTCATCGGGGCCAGATCTGTGAACAACTGATATGCGTGGCCTTGAAATTGAAGCGCATCCTTATTACGGGCTGCAGCTATAAGTTGTTCCTTCGTTCGGAAGAAATGAAGTTTTATTATTATGTCTCGTGGAGGGCCATCGGCTTGACGACGAGTAAGTGCTCTATGGACACGATCGAATTCCAACCGTTCGATCGACATGGAGGGAGCCAGTTCTTGAAAGAGAGCAGTGGAAAAGGATTGAAGATCGTCAACACTTTCGGGGATCCCTCTTAAACGAAGGTTCGATCTACGCGAACGGTTTTCAGTATCTTCAAAGCGGGAGAGTAAGGTAGCGTTCTCATCTCTAAGGGCTGCTTGTTCCTGGGCTAATTCACGAAGAGTTAGCTCGGTATCGTCCGCTCTCGTTTCCAGGTCGGCTGTCCGCTGGCCAAGATCTCGTATCTCCCGAGTCAGTCGTTCAGTAATCTGGTCAGATGTAGTTTTAAGCGCTTTTTTGAGCATATGTTCCATGTGTGCTAGGAAATCAGTCTGTGACATACCTGGGGCTGGTAAAGTTGGGGATGCCGGAGGGTCTATTTCGCTTTCCTCCTCGTCACTGCTTCCCTGGTGCTGTGAATGGGCGTGCTGCTGCGAGGCAGCGAGGGCCTTCGCCGCCATTTCAGTGGAGGCGCGCTCGAGGGCTTCCTTGATGGGTTTTGACTTGTTTTTTCCCCGTTGGCCTGTTAAAACCATCCCGGAGGGGTGGCGTGCTGAAGCCCGAGGCTTTCCGCTAGCAGGAGAACCGATTGCAGGGTGGTAAGTGCTCCTTATTGTCTGGTATCGTGGCGGCGAGTACGGAGCTCTAGAGGAGAACGTCCGCCATGGTGAGCTCCGCGCATGCGCCCCCACAATTATTTTTTAATCTGTTTTCCAAACATGGTAAAATGAAGGTTACAAATTAACCATGTCTTGCGCAAATCTAATATCCTGTGATAGTGGAAACAGTGCATTAAAAAAAAAAAAAAGAGAGAGAGAAATTGAGTAAAATTCAGTAATATGTCCCCCTTTAAGGACATTTATCCGTGCAGATATATTAGTGTGTGATATTGAAATTATCATTTGAGTATTCATTTGTAATATAAGTTTAGCAATTTTATTAATAAATATAGATATATTGAAACTGGTTTAGACAACCTTTGGTTGTAAATGAAATTTAGGTTAATGGGGAAATTGGTAAAAATGGAATTAGTTTAGATTAAGATAACAATTTTGTAATTTTACATTTATTAAGTGGAAAGAAAAAAAAGATTAAGACGAGGTTGTTAATTTGAATACAGCTGCAATAATGTTTAACAAAGCCAAGATGGATGGGATACATAAGGAAGTTTTTCTACAGAAATGAAATCTTAAAGTCTGATAATAACTTGATGTGCAGTCCATGATGTGAGAGTAATAATAACATTTAAATATAAAAGACCCATCACATCAAGTCCATACATCCTGTTAGGATAGCTGCTGCCTGCAGCCAGTTGGTTTATAGTTTTTGATGGCCAAGTGCTTTCTAGTCCGTCATACATATCGTTGGTCCTTTTGTTTTTATGTATTTTTATTTTTGAAATCCAAAGTAGAATGTGTGGATTGTGAAATGATGTGCCCCTTTTCCTTGTAAGTGCAGTGGGTATAAGTAGAAGAATACTCAGGGTTTATTGACATCTCTGCATGACTGCAGGGTATTCTTATCATTTATTATAATATTGCCAGGAAAAAGTTGTCTTTTTGAAACATGAAACTGGAGTTCTTACACAAACAGCATGATAGAAAACAAGCCATTGTTATATTTATGCAAGCTGGACCCAGTAATGAAGGGTTCACCCCGATAGATCAGAGCTGTAGCTTTATGCAAAGTTGCTATTAGACAAAGTTACAGATATTATTTTGGTCAAATATTTAATTTTTAATGGTCCGATATTATGCACAGCAAATATACAGCTAACTAAGTGTTTGTCTAATGAAAGGTTCAAAATATGAATTTGTTTTGTGTGTTTATGTACAAATCTAACAATGAAAAATATGTACATTTGAATCCAGCCACCTTATTGCCTCTATTGGAGGAGGCTGGAGATAAAACCACATGTGTTAAATTGATGACATAGGAAACAGCTGCTGTGAGCCCAGTGCAGGACACACTCCCTGAAGACCTGAGTATTTACTTTTTTGTAGTGTTATTCCTGGTTTTATACCGAGGATGAAGTTTATCACCCAGAAGGATTCCCTGTATTCAGAGTCATTGGATCCTTTTTTCCCCAGCTCAAGAAGCAGAGCTCCATGTTTTAGAAAAGCCTGTGAGCTATAAAAAGAGTATATATATTTATATAGATAGTCGAGATATAGAGAGCTTTTGGTTCCATTTGAAGGGCCAGAAGTTTGTTTTTACTTCGGCAAGTAAACCAATCAAGCATGCCAAGTTAATTTGATCGGCTGTTTTCAGCCTTCCAGGTTCTTGCTGAGGTAGCCATACTAACAGTAAAACTCATATATGGAAGCAGACCAGGCGACTCTAAGGATGCTGCATTTACAGCCCTGGACACTTGCTGGGTCTGTGCAACTCACAGATTCCACCCGAGTTCTGGCCCTGTATAGCTGGGATTAATAATTCAACTTTAAGGACCCCAGAACGAGAAGCACAAGTGGTCCACAGAGGGCAACTTCTTACGAAACAAGACTTTGGAAAAGGTGATCATTTATGTCTGCCAGACACTCTTTTCCCTTCAGCTTGACACATGGACCGTGTCATCTGTCACAAGTAGGGATGAGCTTCGTGCTTGAGTCGAACGTACGTTCGACTCGAACATTGGCTGTTCGTCCGTTCGGCGAAATCCGAACATTTTAGTCCGTTCGTGTCAAGTTCGTGTGCGATGGCGCAGTGCATTGCTGGCTCCTGATTGGCCAAGCATGCACTGTGACCCCGCATGCTTGGCCAATCGCAGCGCCAGCAGCGAGGAGAGCCATGATTGGCCACAGGCAGGATGCAGTATACACCGCTATATTCACCTCACCTATATAGCTAGTGATCTATCTTTTATAATAGAGCTTGCAGTCAGTAGTGTTAGGAGATAGTGCGTGCTGAGTTAGAGTAGGATTTTGCAATATCAATCAATTGGATCGCTCTGCAAATGCTGTCTCATGTACCCTTTAAATGGACAAAGCCTACTTGATCTTTATGCGCAGCCACTGCGCCCATCAAGCACAGCCACTGTGCCTATCAAGCGCAGCCACTGTGCCCATCAAACGCAAGTACTGTGCTCATTAAACGCAGCTACTGGTGCCACTAGCGGCTGGTGCTCAAAATTTTTGGGGAGGCGCAAACAAACTGAAAAAAGAAAATCAATTGCCATCAAACTAAGCCACTGTGCCCATCAAGCCCAACGACTGTGTCTATCAAACGCAGCCACTGTGCCCATCAAGCGTAGCCCCTGTGCCCAGCAAGTTCAGCCACTGTGCCCATCAAATGCAACCACTGTGCCCATCAACCACAGCCACTGTGCCCATCAATTGCCACCACCGTGCCCATCAAATGCAACCACTGTGTCTATCAAACGCAGCCACTGTGCCCATCAAATGCTGCGATTATGCCCATCAAACGCCGCCACTGTGCCCATCAAATGCAGCCACTGTGCCATCAAACGCAAGCCACTGTGCCCATCAAATGCTGCGATTATGCCCATGAAACGCAGCCACTGTGCCCATCAAAGGCAGCTACTGTGCCCATCAAGAGCAGCCATTGTGCCAACTACCATACCTATCAATTGCTGCCAGTATGCCCATCAATTTCTGCCAGTGTACCCATCAATTGCCGCTCCTGTGCCCCATCAAATGCTGCCAGTGTGCCCATCATTTGCCGCTGCAACTGTACCCCATCAAATGCTGGCAGTGTGTATCACCCCGGCACTTGCCTGTCTCGCAGCGGGTCAGTGGCGGTGTCCTGCGTGCTCCTTGATGTCTTCTTCCGTCCTCTCTATCAGGCGTCCAATCCCAGCATCTGATG
Organism: Lithobates pipiens; assembly: GCF_037356315.1. Taxonomy (NCBI): domain Eukaryota; kingdom Metazoa; phylum Chordata; class Amphibia; order Anura; family Ranidae; genus Lithobates; species Lithobates pipiens. The sequence goes on along the minus strand of NW_027507788.1, from coordinate 34,055,260 downwards.
TTTTAGCCAATCAGGTGACAGATAACAGACCCGAGCACCTGATTGGCTGAGAGGTGGTTCAGTGTTAGCAAAGTGAATTCCTTCGCTTTGCTAACAAACAATTGAGTGAGCAGCAAACGCACAGCATTGCACCCGCTGTTCACCTTTTTGGGTGCCTATTAGAGTCTACGGCTCTAATCAGGTGCTTCCAAAAAAAAAAAAAACATCACTATAATTCAGGTGCCCAGCGCCAGAAAAGGGGCCAGACACCTGAATAGGGGGTGTCAGCGGGGACTATAAATAGATTCATGCAAGGCATGAATCTATCTATGGTGATAGAGCGGTGACAGAAGAGAGGGGGCAGCGCTCCTGCGCCCTTTACGGACGCACTGCCACTGTATGTTATACTTTTCATTTAAAGACCCTTTCAGAGATAAAATCCACACCCCTGCCTGTTGTAGCCACTTCCTATTGGATGGGCTATGGTAAAAAAAAGGTGGACGTCAGCAGAGAGGATTGGTGGAGACTGGTGGTCCCCTGGGTCGGTGGTACTCCTAACAGTGGGGATGTGGGATCTAGTTTGGGGATTTACGTGGGTATATCTGGCTTCACACAGTAAGGGGGAAAAGGCCTAATAGAAAAAGATAGTGGGTATTTAAGTCAAATAATGAAGAGGTAGAGAAAACATTTTGGGAGCCCAATGGATCCAGCAAATTATGCATTCTAATTATTTTCCTATTGCATTCTTCTTTCTTTTCTCCAGTACCACTACATTAAACTCCCACTTAAATTAATATTTTATTGCTTCATAGGCAGAACAAATGTCATTTGTAATTATATGGCAGAGGTTGCAGTGTGGTGGCACCAGCACCAGTGCCTAAGGCCCAATTTTTCTGCCCCTGTTTAACAGGGGCGTTTAAGTACAATTTTTGATGCAATGCTTTGCAGCAGGAATAATTCCTGCAATAAAACTAGAGTATATGGAAGAGGTTGCAGTGTGGTGGCACCAGCAGCAGTGCCTAGGGCCAAATTTTTCTGCCCCTGTTTAACAGGGACATGTAATTACAATTCTTGATATAATATTTCACAGGAGGGCCCCTTCCTGTGCCCACCCAGAGTAACGGTGAGGACCACAACCACCAAAGGTCAATTTTTCTACCACTGTTCAACAATGGCATGTAATTACAATTCTTGATATAATTGTTCACAGCAGGGCGCTCCAGCGCCCACCAAGAGTCACTTTGAGGGCTTACAATGTTGTGGCAAAACCAACACCTTGTTCCGCCATTTCTGCAGAGCATATAGGGCAGGCCCCTACTTTCAAACATCCAACTTACAAACATCTCCTACTTGCAAACGGAAGGAGACAACAGCAAGTGAGATGAAAAAAGATGGACGACAAAACAAATTATACAGGGGTGATAACCCTTCCCTATGTTTTCCAAAAAGCTTAAAAATAGTTTTTTTTGACTGGAGCTACACTTTAAATATGTACCAGTTGAAAATTACAAACAGATTCAACTTAACACAACAAACCTACACAGTCCCTGTCTTGTTTGCACCGCCTGTATACTGCTGTTCTGAGTATATAGGGCCTGGGGGCCACACGCATTTCCTTTTTTTAATATGGGTACAGGGTTCCCCTTAATATGCGTACAAGACCCAAATAGGCTGGTAATGGGCAGGGAGGGCTACCCATGCCATTTTTCTCAATGATTTTCAACCATATTGCAGGAACCAGATATAACATTAAAACCGCAAGCAGTTTTAAATGGTGTTATTTCTGTTTAATGTCATTTTGTGCAGGGACTGTTCTAAACACGGGAAACACGTGGCACTTCACAGGCATACTACAGACACCCCCCAGGCACCATATTTAAAAGAATATTTCACTTTTTTTTTCACTTTAATCGTCATTAAAATCAGTGCTCCCGCCAAAACGGCCGTTTTTAAAACTTTTTTTTGCATTGACCCATGTCCCCTGGGGCAGGAGCCAGGTCCCCAAACCCTTTTTAGGACAGTATCTTGCATATTAGCCGTTAAAATTAGCACTTTTCATTTCGAACGTTCGAGTCCCATAGACTTCAATGGGGTTCTAACGTTCGTTCGAATTTGGGGTCCGTTCGAAAGTTCTGGTGCGAACCGAACCGGGGGGTGTTCGGCTCATCCCTAGTCACAAGCAGTTATGGCTGCCTTAGTAAATGAGCGTGGGATAGAGCCAGGGTTCACCACAGTTGTTTTTATAACATACCACTTCTTGTTTTACCTGTTACCAAAAGGTGTTACCAAAAGCTAAACATCCCTTCCAGAGATAACAAAAAGATATATCCAGATGCCCAAGTCAGGATCTTACGAGTATGTATTTTGTTTGTATGGACATGTTTTCTGGATGTCCAGTGGCAAATGCTACTGCAAAGGCCACAGTCAGGCCGGGTTCACACTGCTGCGGGGGGAGATCCGGATGTGATTCGCACCGCACTGCAGTGCAAATCACATCCGATCTCCGTAGCGATGCGAGTTCAGCCATACAGATAGTATGGCTGAATTCGCATCGCTCCCGCAGCAAACTCGCACGGGACCCTTTTTTTGGTCCGCAGCAGAATCGGATCACATGGGTGTTCACACCATGCGATCCGATTCCTGTGCGAGTCTGCAGATCGCACTGCAATATGCGGACGGATCTGGGGGTGTCATTAACATTTCATTGACACTCCTAGCCGTTCGCATAGGGCAGTGTGAACTGCCGGCGGGAGTCATGCGATGCGGGAAAACGCCGCGGATTTGCGGCGTTCCCGCATCGCTGTGGTGTGAACCCAGCCTCAAAAAGTGTTATCAGAAGTAGTTTGTAAGTACAGAGTGCAGAATCTACAGAGAGTAACAGAGGAAATCATTTTAATAGGAGAGTCCTTATTAGAAGTTTTGAGGTTTTATTTTTTACACCCCCTGCTGTCTACAATGTAGCGGACAAAGTAGAGTAAGAAACTAGAAAACTTTTGCCTGAATGTTTTATTATATTTTATCAAGCCCGTAGGGGGATGTTGGACTCTCTCCCTATGGGATTTGCTTTGGGAGTGTGCTACTCACTTGCTTATGTTTTGTCTCAGCAGCTGAAGTCCTCCATTCGGATCTCACAGAGAATGTTGCTGATTTTTTTGGGTTTTTGACAAACTCATTTATGTGTTTTCTCCCCAATTCCAGATCCTAAAAGTTTGGAAGGATCTAAAACTAAAGCCAGTTGACTTGTGGATTGTTAAGAGACATTTATATATAAGGAAATGTTTGGAGACTCAATACAGCATCTATTTCATGTACAGTTTTGCAAAACTTGAAGGAAAAGTCACCTGGATCCACACCAGACACTGCAAAAATGACTAAATGAAAGAAATCTCTGTGTTTGATTTGTTTCCCTCATGCGATCACAGTCTAGGGTACTTTTTGATTCAATTACTTTAATTGTAAGGGATATATATATTTGAAAAGTAGTTTAGCCATGTTGAAGTCATATTTGTCTTTTGTACCTCTTCCATTTCATGTAGAATTGTCTGTGTTTACATGTGCTGATAAGTCAGCATACCAGCAATTAAGCTAGAAGGCCATTCTGGACACAGGAGTGTACAGCATGTACTCTGTAAATATGTATTTCTTTTTCACAGTGAAAAGTCATTTTGTAATGAAAAAAGCTGCTCAGCTATTATTTTCTCCACAATGGAGTTTTTGCCTCTTTGGCCAGGATTACCTCCACCTAAGCGTGTGGAGGTTCCAGGTTAAAGGTGATAGCAGGTATGGTTAGTGATCAAAATATTGATCAAAAGAGAGGAGACTGTAATGGAAATTTGTAGGTTCTGTATATAATTGTATTCTATTTTATATGTGTTGCACGATGCCCTCACTGTGCACACGGCACTAACAATGTTTTCAGTACATGTTTTGCATTCTTTCAAGTCCTGATTAGAATTAGCCTGCCTATGTAACGCCCTTGTTACCATAAACGTACAATTGTAATATTAATGTGATACCTACGTAATCATGTGTATAAAAGCCTTCAAATGCGTCATAATAAAGTAGAACGGTTATTGGAAAGATGCGGAGCGTATCTTTTGTGTCTGTTCCCTACTGCAGTAGTTATTTTTTAATTTGGAACCACTAATCAATATGAGGTTTGGAGTTGCCTATCATCAAAATATCCATTTCAAAATCATGGGGCCCCGTACAGCCTACCTGATGGGGCCCCCTTCAGCTCCACCCTGGCCCCACCCATTCCCCCTCCCCAGACCCCGCCTTGAAACAAAGTGTAGGTTTGTCTACAAGTGATATTTGTTTTTCTCCAGCCAGTTATAGGTTTGATTATCCAAAAGAAATACTGTTTTCAGATGAGAACAGACCTCGTTAATATCTAAATGTAATACAAACCATTAATGAATAAATAAAATGGTATTTTGAAAAAATTTGGGAGATTAAACAAATGACAAAGGTTGAAAAAAACAACAAGCCAGGTCTCGTTAAAGATAGTTTACTGTAGATAGTTTTAAGGTGTATTGGCAGGGTAAGTATTGCAGAGTATTGGCAGGGTAAGTATTGCAGAGTATTGGCAGAGTATTGGCAGGGTATGTATTACAGAGTAGGGATGAGCTTCGTGTTCGAGTCGAACGTACGTTCGACTCGAACATTGGCTGTTCGTGCGTTCGGCGAATTCCGAACGTTTTGGCCGTTCGCGTCAAAATTCGAGTGACGCGCGCGCGGACCACAATGCACTGCGTTGGCGCAGTGCATTGCTGTCCGATGATTGGCCAAGCATGCACTGTGACCCCGCATGCGTGGCCAATCACAGCGCCGGCAGCGAGGAGAGCCATGATTGGCCACAGGCAATCATAGCTCAGACTGTGTAGTGCACGCCCCACACTATAAAAGGCCGCCTTTAAGGCGGCCTCCTGTAGTGTGTTACTTTGCATCTGAAGCAGTGGGTGTTCTGTGTACCTTCAACACAGTACACACCAATCGTTTTTGGCTGATTTCCTATCTTGCTGCTGTGTAGTGGTTGTTGTCTGTGCCCTGACTGCAGTATACACCACTATATTCACCTCACCTATATAGCTAGTGATCTAGCTTTAACCACTTAACAACTGCCCATTGCCGATTAACGGCTTCAGGGCGGTTGTTTAACTCAGAGAGGCCGTTAATTAACGGCCTCCCAGAATTCTGCTCTCGCGTGCCCCGAGGTGTGCGCACTCGAGAGCATCCGTGACTATGGACCCGGCGCATCACGGTAAACGGCCGCTCATAGCGGCCGTTTACCACGTGATTGCTCCGTCAAATGACGGAGTGATCACTTGGAAACAAACCGGCGTCATGTTATGACGCCTGTTCCTCCCTCCCCTTTCTGTACCGATCGGTACAGCGGAGGGGAAAGAGATCGGTGTCAGCAGCGATGTGGGCTGCATCTGCAGTGCCCACATCGCTGCTCACCGAATTTAACCCCTTAATTCCCTGCCAATACTCTGCAATACCAGTGCATACTCTGCAGTACCCTGCCATTACTCTGCAGTACCCCGCCATTACTCTGCAGTACCCCGCCATTACTCTGCAGTGCAGTACCCCGCCATTACTCTGCAGTGCAGTACCCTGCCATTACTCTGCAGTACCCCGCCATTACTCTGCAGTACCCCGCCATTACTCTGCAGTGCAGTACCCCGCCATTACTCTGCAGTGCAGTACCCCGCCATTACTCTGCAGTGCAGTACCCTGCCATTACTCTGCAGTGCAGTACCCTGCCATTACTCTGCAGTACCCTGCCATTACTCTTCAGTACCCCCCATTACTCTGCAGTAACCCCCATTACTCTGCAGTACCCCCCAATACTCTGCAGTACCCTGCCATTACTCTGCAGTACCCCGCCATTACTCTGCAGTACCCCCCATTACTCTGCAGTAACCCCCATTACTCTGCAGTACCCCCCAATACTCTGCAGTACCCGCCATTACTCTGCAGTACCCCCAATACTCTGCAGTACCCTGCTATTACTCTGTAGTACCCCGCCAATACCCCGCCAATACTCTGTAATACCCTGCCATAAATTGCCATACCCAGCCATACTCAGAGATACCCAGCCATACTCGGTGATACCCTGAAGTACCCAGCCATAGACGCCCCCCACCCCTCACCGCCCTCTGGTGCTTCTACCAACTCGCCAGTACGATCAAAGCCAGAATCTTTTTTTTTATTTTTTATTTCAGGCTTCCCAGCCTAGAGGTGAGATGTGGGGTCATATTGACCCCCCAGATTTCACTGTAAAGAGGACCTGTCACCCCATATTCCTATTACAAGGGATGTTTACATTTCTTGTAATAGGAATAAAAGTGATCAAAAATATATTTTTGGGAAAAAAAATGTCAAACTAAAATAAAGTAAAATGAACAATAAAAAAATAAAATAAAAATTAAAGCGCCCATGTCCCCATGTGCTCGCATGTGCCACACATGTGAGGTATCGCCGAGAATGTTAGAGCGAGAGCAATAATTCTAGTCCTAGACCTCCTCTGCAACTCAAAACATGTAACCAGTAAAAAAATATTTAAAGCGTCGCCTATGGGGATTTTTTAAGTAGCGACGTTTGGCGCCATTCCACGGGCATGTGCAATTTTGAAGAGTGACATGTTTGATATCTATTTACTCAGCATAACTTCATCTTTCACTTTATGCAAACATTGGGCTAACAAGTGGTTAATAATAGAGCTTGCAGTCAGTAGTGTTAGGAGATAGTGCGTGCTGTCTGCGTGCTCTGTACCCAGTACATACCGCTATAATATAGGGCAGGCCCCTACTTTCAAACATCCAACTTACAAACATCTCCTACTTGCAAACGCAAGGAGACAGCAGCAAGTGAGATGAAAAAAGATGGACGACAAAACAAAATTATACAGGGGTGATAACCCTTCCCTATGTTTTCCAAAAAGCTTAAAGATATTTTTTTTGACTGGAGCTACACTTTAAAAATGTACCGGTTGAAAATGACAAACAGATTCAACTTAACACAACAAACCTACACAGTCCCTGTCTTGTTTGCACCGCCTGTATACTGCTGTTCTGAGTATATAGGGCCTGGGTGCCACACGCATTTCCTTTTTTTAATATGGGTACGGGGTTCCCCTTAATATGTGTACAAGACCCAAATAGGCTGGTAATGGGCAGGGAGGGCTACCCATGCCATTTTTCTGAATGATTTTCAACCATATTGCAGGAACCAGATATAACATTAAAACCGCAAGCAGTTTTAAATGGTGTTATTTCCGTTTAATGTCATTTTGTGCAGGGACTGTTCTAAACACGGGAAACACGTGGCACTTCACAGGCATACTATAGACACCCCCCAGGCACCATATTTAAAGGAATATTTCACTTTTTTTTTTCACTTTAATCGTCATTAAAATCAGTGCTCCCGCCAAAACGGTAGTTTTTAAAACTTTTTTTTGCAGTGACCCATGTCCCCTGAGGCAGGAGGCAGGTCGCCAAACCCTTTTTAGCACACTATCTTGCATATTAGCCGTTAAAATTAGCACTTTCCAATTCGAACGTTCGAGTCCCATAGACTTCAATGGGGTTCTAACGGTCGTTCGCAAGTTCTGGTGCGAACCGAACCGGGGGGTGTTCGGCTCATCCCTATTACAGAGTATTGGCAGGGTATTTATTGCAGAGTATTGGCAGGGTAAGTATTGCAGAGTATTGGCAGGGTATTGGCAGGGTAAGTATTGCAGAGTATTGGCAGAGTATTGGCAGGGTAAGTATTGCAGAGTATTGGCAGGGTATTGGCAGGGTAAGTATTGCAGAGTATTGGCAGAGTATTGGCAGGGTATTGGCAGGGTATGTATTGCAGAGTAGTAGTAGATGTTGAACTTCAAGCCCCCCCTGCCCCCCCCAAGCAAGCATACACCTCACCTGTGTAATTGTTAGCTCAGCTGCCTTAGCCCCAGCAGACATCACTTCCTGAGTGTCTACAATAGCTCGATCACCCGGCCCCTGCTCTCTCTGCTCCTCTCACTCTGCTACTTCTTCTCATGCGGAGAGAGAGAGAGAGAGAGAGAGAGAGAGAGAGAGAGAGGAATATCACTCCGCAACACCATATATGCTGGCCGGAACTTGTGCGGTGTGCGGAGCATGAGGAGCGGGTGCAGAAGACGTATTCTTCCGCGCCCAAAATACAACAAACAGTCCCTCCCCTGCAGCCACATACAGAACAAATTAAGCACATCTATAAAAAAAAAAACTTTACCGAACGGGGATGGGGGTGTGGGTTTGGTGCGGACAATGATCGGTGGAGGAGAATCTTTTTTTTCATTAAAAATGTACTTTGCAGTTCAGGTTGCCCGGGCCCCCCTGCTGGTCAGGCCCGGTACAGCAGGGCCAATTGTACTGGCCTATCAGCAGCCCTGGTAATAGCTGCAACTGCATGGGCTCATTCTTATATAGACAAAAGGTTTTAATCACTTATTTTATGTATCATAGGGCTGCACAATTAATCATCAAGAATCGTGATTTTTTTTTTCCCTGTTGCGATCTTGACTAAAGTGTTTCACGATTCTTGCTATGCAAAGAATTCTCTCTGCTCTTCTGAAGCCACCACAGCTGTCAAAAGAAAGGAAGAGAAAAACTGGGCAGTCTGCCAAAAGTCAAAACATTCTTTATCAGTTGAAGTTTAAACATTGTAACAATTTGTCAATGGAATAGACTTTGCGTGTAAGTGAAAAAAGTTTAACCACTGTAAACCTTTTTATGACATTTGTTGGTTTCAAGTTAAAATATATATTTTTTTTGCTAGAAAATTACTTAGAACAACCAAACATTATATATATATATATATATATATATATATATATTTCTTGATCATACATCACGGGACACAGGAGCTTCATTACATAGTGGGTTATATAGGCACCTCTGGTGATTGGACACTGGTTGACCCTAATCAAGGAGAATTCCTCCCCTATATAACCCCTCCCATTTGGGAGGCACCTCAGTTTTTTCGCCAGTGTCTAGGTGATGGTCACGTAAAACTTAGCTCTATGCAGGTCCCTGCGAGGGCCGAAGGGCTACAACAAACCGGATCCATACCTCGGGCCGATATTTGACTCCCAAGATGGTATGGTACCCGGGCCTCGTCTGCCGAAGAAGCGAGGTTTTGCCTGTAAGTCCTCTCCATTGGAAGACTGGGCTCTGGGAAAACCAGACTTGGTGTACTGTTTATACAGAGAGCACGAAAGTTTCTGGCAGAGCTTTCTACATGGCCCAGGTGGGAGGTTCTTCCGAGTAAGAGCCCCAGATATACCTGAAGGTTGGTTAACAATACCCGCCGTGATGGGTGAAGGCTGGAATTTGTCTGGTTCAGCAATTCCTGCGGCGGGGACAGGTAAGGGAAGTCATCCTGTATATTTAATATATGAATGGATTTCTTCATTGTGAGTAGTTGTATGTCTTACCTGGTTTCCACCACTAGAGGGAGTAAGAGCAGCCTGATGCATACTTACATGCCTTTCAATACACACGCTCAAGTGAAAGCCTGTTTCTCCAGCTAACTTACGTCTCCATTGCAGTCCCTGCCACAAATAAGGTAAACAGGGGTCCCACGCAGTTCAGGGGTCCCACGCTGCTCCATTTTGGGTTCTCCTCTCCCCCCCGGATTCCGCGGTCCTCGTGCATGCGCTCCCAGCCTAATGGAGGAGGGGGGGTGTGGTTGCGAGCCATGCACGTCAGTGTGCACGGCGCTGTACTGCGCAGGTGCCAGGCGGCAGTTTTAAAAGCCCAGAGCGTCAGGGGACTGTAATTGGAGACACAGGAGCTGTGGGCAGTAAGCATCCTTGGGGATTGGATCCAGGCAAACCTTAAGACACCTACTCAGCATCAGGTTGTGCAGTTTAAGCATATATTTATTATTGTGAGACTTTAAGCGCAACAGTGATCGCACTTGTACTAGTACCTCTGCTTTGTAGCCTAGTACTATGTCTCCTCGTAAGAGGGTCTCAGGGGGAGGTAATAAGAGCACTGGTAAGTCACCGCCTAGGTCCAGGGGTTCCAAAAGTGCCTGTAAATTACCATCCCCCCCTGCAAGACTGGAGCCAGCCTCTCAAGACGAGTCGGTGCCCCTGTCAGGTTTTGCAGCCTCTCCTAATGTCGCAGCCCCGGTTTATGTCACTGAGGACTCCCTTAGGGCTACATTGGAGGGTTTTGAAGGGAGAATCATGAATTTTATTTCTGCTTCCCTAAAAGATAGCAGGAAAAGGGGTAGATCCCCTCCTTCTGCTGAAATCCCTCTCTCGGATGGTTCTTCTGAAAATGAGGAGGGATCCCTATCTTTGGATAGGGATCATGAGCAGTCGGACGAGTCAGAGGAAGAGGAGATAGTCCCCTCCTCCCAGGCACTCAGAAAGCAGGTGCAGTAATATACTGAATTGGTGCGTACCACATTCAGAATGCCTGCTGCTGAAGTCGCTACGTCCTCTGTTTCTTCCCTGGGAGTCAGGAAAGCCCAATTTTCCTATTCCTTCCCAATTCATCCTTTAATGGATAAATTGATGTATGAGGATTGGGGACATTCCGATAAACTGTTTGCTCCTCCCAAAAGGTTTTCCATGCATTATCCTGTGGAGGAAAGTTTCACCAAGAAGTGGGGGGTCCCATCTGTCGATGCGGCTGTTTCTTGTGTGAATAAGAACCTAACTTGTCCTTTGGATAATGCGCAGGTATTCAAGGATCCAACTGATAAAAAGTTGGAAACCTTATTAAAAGCCTCCTTTTCCATGGCTGGCACTGTGGTGCAACCTACAGTCGCAGCCGTGGGGTTGTGTCAGTTTCTCAAGGAACAAGTTAAACAGATGCTTGGGCTCCTTCCCAGTGAGGAAGTAGGAAATTATGCAGAATTGCCTCACATCCTGTGTTTCATAATTGATGCGATTTTGGATTCCGTCCAACAAGCATCGCGTTTGTCTCTCATGTTGGTTCACATGCGAAGGGCCCTATGGCTTAAGAATTGGGCTGCTGAGCTGTCATGCAAAAAGCATTTGACTGGGTTCCCATTTAAAGGGGAGCGTTTGTTTGGGGAAGAATTAGATAAATTCATCCAAAATATTTCAGGAGGTAAATCTACTCTCCTTCCAGTCAAAAAGAGCAAGCGTCCTTCATTCAGGCGTGCTCTCTCTCCCGAAGCATCAAGCTCTAAACAGTGGCGACGGCCTTCTCAGTCCTCCTCTGCTAGAAAGGCTCAAGGCCGAGCCCAGGGACAGAAAAAGACTTGGGGGCGAAAGCCTGCCAAGCAGAGCCCAAAAACTTCCTTGTGAAGGGGCGCCCCCGCTCGGCAGAGTGGGGGGAAGGCTCCTGTTGTTTGCAGGCGCTTGGCGGGAAGAGATCCAGGACAAGTGGGTGATCTCTTCAGTATCTCTGGGCTACAAGCTAGAGTTTCAGGAGATTCCACCTTCTGGTTTCCTAAGGTCAAGGATCCCCAGGGATCCAGTAAAGCAAAAACCGCTATTTCTGGCCTTAGATCAGTTACTATCCCAGGGTGTGATAGTAGAAGTGAGCCCGAAAGATCAGGGTTCGGGGTTTTACTCAAATCTCTTCACCGTTCCAAAACCAAATGGAAGTGTCAGACCTATCCTGGATCTGAAGGACCTAAACCTGTTTTTACACATCCAGACCTTCCGAATGCAGTCAATCCGCACTGTGGTCTCCTCCCTGCAAGGGGGAGAATTCATGGCATCAATAGATATCAAGGATGCATATCTCCATGTGCCAATTTTTCCCGCACACCAAAAATTTCTAAGGTTCGCGGTAGAGCGGCGCCATTTTCAATTTGTGGCCTTGCCGTTTGGGCTTGCTACAGCCCCTCGAGTCTTCACAAAGATTCTGGACCCTCTCTTAGCAATCTTAAGAGCTCAGGGCATAGCCGTCATGGCTTATCTAGACGACTTGCTTCTCATGGAGAAAACTGCAGCGTTCCTAAGTCGCAGCGTCACCAAAACGCTAGAACATCTAGAACGCCTAGGTTGGATTATAAACCTAGAAAAGTCATCCCTACAACCGACTACCAGGTTGGAATACCTAGGTATGATTATCGACACCGCTCAGGGCAGGGTGTTTCTTCCAAGACTAAAGGCCTTGGCCATTGGAGATCTGGTGCGCCTGATTCTGGGCAGAAGCTCTTCCTCCATTCGGTTGTGCATGAGACTATTAGGGAAGATGGTCGCCTCCTTCGAGGCCGTCCCATTCGCCCAGTTCCGCTCAAGGCCTCTGCAAGGATGCATCCTTGCGGCTTGGAACAGGAAGCCCCAATCTCTGGATCTTCCTATGCGTCTATCCCCGGGACACGCAAAAGTCTTGTCTGGTGGTTACAAACCAAGAATTTGCTGAAGGGCAAAACTTTTCTTCCTCTCTCATGGAAGATTATCACGACAGATGCCAGCCTGACAGGCTGGGGAGCTGTATTGGAGGGAACGTGCTCGCAGGGGAAATGGTCTGCGACCGAAAGTCTACTGCCCATAAATATCTTGGAGATTCTGGCAGTTTACATGGCACTCATAGAGTGGTCTTACAGACTGCGAGGTTTCCCGGTTCGGGTTCAGTCCGACAATGCCACCGCAGTGGCTTACATCAATCACCAGGGCGGTACCAGAAGTCTGGTGGCCCAAAAGGAGGTGAATCGCATAATTGTCTGGGCAAAAAAGCATGTTCCGTGTCTTTCTGCAGTCTTCATCCCAGGAGTGGAGAATTGGCAGGCGGATTTTCTCAGCCGCCAGCAGTTGTGCCCAGGAGAATGGGCTCTGCACCCCGATGTGTTTCAGAACATATGTCACAAGTGGGGTACCCCAGATGTAGATCTGTTTGCGTCCAGGTTCAACAGGAAACTGGACAAGTTTGTGTCAAGGACAAGAGATGCACTTGCTCAGGGGTCAGATGCTCTGACGGTTCCCTGGGATCAGTACAATCTGATCTATGCCTTCCCCCCGAGCCCGCTGCTGTCGCGGTTCCTGGGAAGGGTCAAGAGGGAGACGAAGTCTGTCCTTTTGGTGGCCTCGGCTTGGCCCAGGCGACCATGGTATGCAGAGATCATGAAGTTGGCAGTAGGCAGGCCATGGACCCTCCCTCTCCAGCCAGATCTGCTCTCACAGGGTCCAATCTACCATCCTGCTTTACGCAGTCTGAATTTGACGGTTTGGCTGCTGAGACCCACATTCTGAGAGACCGTGGCCTTTCGGGGCCAGTCCTTTCTACTCTGGTCAATGCCAGAAAGTCGGCTTCCAGGCTTATTTATTACAAAATCTGGAGGACATATGTTTCCTGGTGTGAACTCAGGAAATGGCATCCTAGAAAGTATGTCATTAACAGAATCTTGGCCTTTCTCCAGTCAGGCCTAGAAATGAATTTGGCCATAAGCACTATCAAAGTGCAGATTTCGGCCCTGTCGGTATTTTTTCAAAAATCGCTTGCATCACATTCCCTGGTACGGGCTTTCATCCAGGGGGCTATGCGGACAAAACCGCCAGTTAAACCTCCGGTATGCCCATGGGATCTGAATTTGGTTCTCTCGGCCTTACAGGGGCAACCATTTGAACCTTTGCATCTGGCTTCTTTAGCTCTCCTGACTAAAAAGCTGGTCTTAGTAGCCATATCTACGGCTAGAAGAGTATCAGAGTTGGCAGCTCTTTCCAGTAAAGAGCCGTATTTAATTATCCATAAGGACCGGGTGGTCATGCATCCCAACAGGTCCTTTCTACCTAAGGTGATTTCGGGTTTCCATTTGAATCAGAATGTAATCCTTCCATCCTTTTTTCCGGACCCTCAGTCCACAGAGGAAGAGTCTTTACACACTTTGGATGTGGTTAGAGCAATCAGTGTTTATCTTCAAGCAACTTCTCAGATAAGGAAAACTGATTGTTTATTTATTCTGCCGGAAGGCCCTAGAAGGGGCCAGGCAGCGTCAAAGTCCACTCTCTCAAGGTGGATCAGACAAGTTATTTCTCAGGTCTATGGTTTAAAGTGGAAGATTCCTCCTTTTCGGGTGAAGGCGCACTCTACTAGGGCTGTTAGTGCTTCTTGGGCAGTGCATCACCAGGCCTCCCTGGCTCAGATCTGTAAGGCTGCGACTTGGTCATCAGTCCACACATTCACCAGATTCTATCAGGTGGATGTCAGAGGGCAAGAGGATATCGCCTTCGGGCGCAGTGTACTGCAGGCTGCAGTTTAGGTCCTCAGGCCCCTGGCGGTCTATATTTATGATCTGTGTCTCCCTCCCCTCAATCTGAGCATTGCTATGGGACATCCCACTATGTAATGAAGCTCCTGTGTCCCGTGATGTATGATCAAGAAAATGGGATTTTTATATACAGCTTACCTGTAAAATCCTTTTCTTGAGAGTACATCACGGGACACACTGCTCCCGCCCCTCTTGGGTTTTACGTGGTTTCTTATTGCTTTGCTACAAAACTGAGGTGCCTCCCAAATGGGAGGGGTTATATAGGGGAGGAAATCTTCCTTAATTGGGGTCAACCAGTGTCCAATCACCAGAGGTGCCTATATAACCCACTATGTAATGAAGCTTCTGTGTCCCGTGATGTACTCTCAAGAAAAGGATTTTACAGGTAAGCTGTATATAAAAATCCCATTGTATATATATATATATATATATTTTAGTAAACACCCTACAGAATAAAATGGTGGTTGTTGCAATATTTTATTTCACACTGTATTTGCATAGAGGTCTTTCAAATGCAATCTTTTTGGAAAAAATTACTTTAATGAATTGAAAAAAATAAAATAAATAACTAACCAGTAAAGTTAGCCCATTTTTGTATAATGTGAAAGATTTTACATCGCAAGAATCATGATCTTTTTATACTAAGCAAAAAATTGTGATTCTCATTTTGGCTGGAATCGTGCAGCCCTAATGTATCATTAATCATTTAAGTGAGGTAGGTAAAAATCACCATAACACATATCAGTAATGTTTAATTAGTGGCACATGCACAGCTCATCCTCGACAGTCACTGATAGATGACTGAAAACTCTTCATTTTTCTCAGTCTGCTCCCCTTCTCTCTTCCCCACACACTCACTCTCATCTTTTCCTCCTTCCCTCATTCTCTCCTCTCTCTTCCTCCCTCTCACCCTCCTCTTTCCCCTCTTTTGCTCCCCCTCTCTTCCTCTTCCTCTCTCTCTCTCTCTCCCCCTCCTGATCTCTTGGTAGGGAAGAGGGAGATTGGGAGGGGGGGGGCTTAGTCGCTGCACCATGTCTCTGTGGGTTATACTTGCCCCGGGCCAAAAGTTGCCAATCAGCTTCTGATGGCAGCTCACTTCTACAAAAAATGGCGTGGGGTTCCCCTCAAAATCCATATTAGACCCTTCATATCTTAATCCAAATGGTTAGCCAGTATGGGGGGAGGTTAAAGCTACCAGTTACTAAACCATATCAGGCCTCATTCCCACAACCCCGGCTCGGTAGATGTGGGGTTCTGGGGGGAAAAAGTTGTAACGGAATCTGTAAGTCCCTTTTAAAATAATCTGCACACCCCCCATGTGAATAAAAAAGGAGCACATAATAATACCTTTGGATACCCATTCACAAAAAATAAAAAAATAAAAAAGTAGTAAATAAACACACCACACATTTGATAAAATCCTTTATTAAAAAAATACTGCCATGCTTTTTCTGATCTACATAGTTGACAGTGTGTTACCACAGATTATTGAAGAAATTGTTATCTTTGTAAAAACCAATGGAAACCCAGAAGTGGGGAAACATGTAAGTGTTACTTAACTGAACTCGAGCGGAACTTTTCATCATCTGTCTGAACTCAGGACTTCTTCAAATGTTATCAGTTCTACCACTAAGACTGTGAAAATGTAAGCATATTTCAAGTACATTTACATGCTGATTGGATAGATCATTCATTATCTTCTCAATTCCACATAAATGAATTCAAACATACAGCAACGGTATTATTTTCCATAAAGGCTCTACATTTTATCTTTAAAAAAGCCATCCTTGAGCTCCAGTCCAATGACTAGGCTGAGAGTTGATGTCATTAGTCTGCTGCAGGCAAAAGGAAGCATTTCCTAAGTCTCCTCTTGCCCAATGATCAGACTGCAACATTGTAACTGCGTAGCAAATCACAAGGTGAGAGGCGGAATCAGGGGTCTGATCTGTGCCACACATTTACAAACAAAAAACTGCCCATGCACCAGGGTTAACATGATTTACATCTCTGAGCCAACATCTCAGTCCAGGAACATAATGGTGATTCTAGATGAATGAAAATTGAGCTTTGCTTCTGGAGAGAAAAGCTGATGAAGGTATTGACAGGGGAAGTACTGTGTTCTATGTGACTGGTAATACATTCCTGGAAGTGCTACACTGACACATTACTTAGCATACATGCACTTATGTTTGAAATATGTATCTAATACTAGGTCCATTTCAAAGCCCAACTTAAAGTGGTTGTAAACCCTTATGCCCCGTACACACGAGCGGACTTTTCGACATCCAAACTCCGACGGACTGAGTCCGTCAGACTATCCGATCGTGTGTGGGCTGCAACGGACTTTAGCTTCGCTAATGTCTGACGGACTTTAGAAATGAAGCATGCTTCAAATTTTCCCGACGGAACTCCGCCGGACCCGGTCCCCTTCGAAAAATTCGCTCGTGTGTGTGCTACTCCGACGGACTAAAACCGATGCTAGGGCAGCTATTGGCTACTGTCTATGAACTTCCTACGTCGAATCCAGTCGTACGTCATCACGTTCGACTCCGTCGGAGTTTGGTGTGATGGTGTGTGGTCAAGTCCGTTCGGTCGAAAAGTCCGCCAGAACTCCGTCGGAACTCCGGCGGAACTCCTTTGGAGGTCTGTCAGACTTAATCCCTCTCGTGTGTACGGGGCATTACAAACCACTTTGACCTACAGGTAAGCCTAGATTAAGGCTTACCTGTAGGTTCAAGATATTTTCCCGAAGACAGGCACCGCTGTCTAAGGCGCATGCACCGTAGACAGCGGTGCGCAGGCGCACTGAGCATGGCATCGTCGATGATGAAGATGCCGCGCGTCTCGGCTCCTGTACGCATGCGCGGGAGTGAGGTCATCGCGGCTTCGCCGAATGACATCGGCGGAGCCGCAAGACCCACCGAGAAGATGGATGCGCCGGACTACAGGGGACAGCGGTGACTTCGCTGGCTCCTGTGTCAGGTAAGTGACACATAATGGACTATGCGATGCATAGTAGTCCATTATGCTTTGCCTTTGCAGGGAATGAAAGAGGAAGTAAACTCATCAGGGTTTACTTCCTCTTTAAGCTAAGAGGTTTTTTTTTTCAGTTTTAGATATAGCTCACCTTACTTTCTGTCAGGACAGGAAAATATGGGGACATTTTCTAAAGGGAATGCAGATAAAAAAAAACATTTTTTTTTTAGGAGATTAGGGAAGGTTAAGAATGTTTTTGCTGCCATTTGTCCCTCCCTGTTCTGGCATCATGTACACAGTAAGGCAAGAGAACACTTCCCTATTGGGGCCATGGACAAGAGATGAGAGAACATCTCCCCATTGGGGCCATGAACACAGCAGGCAAGAGAACATCTCCCCATTGGGGCCATGAACACAGGAGGTAAGAAAACATCTCCCTATTTGGGCCACGGTCACAGGAGGCGAGAGAACATCTCTCCTTTGGGGCCATGGGCACAGGAGGTGAGAAAACATCTCCCCATGGAGGCCATGGACACAGGAGGCGAGAGAACATCTCCCCATTGGGGCCATGAACACAGGAGGTAAGAGAACATCTCCCTATTGGGGCCATGGACAAAGGAGGCAAGAGAATGTCTCCACATTGGGGCCATGGGCACAGGAGGCGAGAGAACATTTCCCCATGGGGGAGAATAAGGAAGGTTAAGAATGCTTTTGTCGCCATTTGTCCCTTCCGTTCTGGCGTCATTTACACAGAAGGCAAGAGAACATTTCCCTATTGGGGCCATGGACAAGAGATGAGAGAACATCTCCCCTTTGGGGCCATGAACACAAAACGCAAGAGAACATCTCCCCATTGGCTGCATGAACACAGGAGGTAAGAGAACATCTCCCCATTGGGGACATGAACACAGGAGGTAAGAGAACATCTCCCTATTGGGGCCATGGACAAAGGAGGCGAGAGAATGTCTCCACATTGGGGCCAGGGGCACAGGAGGCGAGAGAACATTTCCCCATGGGGGAGAATAGGGAAGGTTAAGAATGCTTTTGTCGCCATTTGTCCCTCCCTGTTCTGGCGTCATTTACACAGAAGGCAAGAGAACATTTCCCTATTGGGGCCATGGACAAGAGGTGAGAGAACATCTCCCCATTGGGGCCATGAACACAGCACGCAAGAGAACATCTCCCCATTGGGGGCATGAACACAGGAGGTAAGAGAACATCTCCCCATTGGGGACATGAACACAGGAGGTAAAAGAACATCTCCCTATTGGGGCCATGGACAAATGAGGCGAGAGAACGTCTCCACATTGGGGCCATGGGCACAGGATGCGAGAGAACATTTCCCCATTGGGGCTATAGACACAGGAGATGAGAGAACATCTCCCCATTGAGACCATGGACACAGAAGGTAAGAGAGAGCATCTCCCAATTGGAGCCATGGACACAGGAGGTGAGAAGTGGTCTCCTCATTGTGTTCATGGACACAGGAGGTAAAAGAATGTCGACCAATTTGGGGCCATGGGCACAGGAGGTGAGAGAACATCTCCCCATTGGGGCCATGAACACAGGAGGTAAGAGAACATCTCCCTATTGGGGCCATGGACAAAGGAGGTGAGAGAACATCTTTACATTGGGGCCATGGGCACAGGAGGGGAGAGAACATATCCCCATGGGGGCCATATATCCAGGAGATGAGAGAACATCTCCCCATTGAGGCCATGGACACAGGAGGTAAGAGAGAGCAGCTCCCAATTGGAGCCATGGACACAGGAGGTGAGACGTGGTCTCCTCATTGGGTTCATGGACACAGGAGGTAAAAGAATGTCGACCAATTTGGGTCATGGACACAAGAGGTGAGAGAACGTTTCCCCATTGAGGCCATGGACAGAGTTGGCAAACACAGGGACAGGCACACAGAAGGAAAGGGAAAGCCCCCCCACTGTGGTTACGGACACTGGAGGTGAAGGAACACATCTCCACTGGGGCCACAGACACAAGAGGTGGGTGAATATCTCCCCATTGGGTCAACTGACACAGGAGGTAATTGCACTATCGGGGCGATGAACACAGAAGGCAAGGGAACATCTTCCCATTGGAGGCCACAGACACAGTAGGTGAGGGAATGTCTCCCCACTAGGGCACAGGCACAGGAGGCGAGGAAACAACTCCCCATTGGGGGGGACATACAAGAGGCTAGGAAAAGTTTATCTTTTGGGGCCACAGACTCAGTTGGTAAGAAAAAGTCTCCCCATTGAGCCACAAACAGAAATAAAAATCTGGATGAATGGAGATGACAGCTCCAAAGTCCATAAATCCTTATTAAACAATAGCTTAAACTGCTGACAGCATCATTTCGAGCTTGAGTTTCTGGATCAAGATCTCTTTCCAGAAGAACATACTATAAGTCCATAAAGGAATTCTAACTAAATCTACTAAGTCCAAGTCCTGATGATGGGGACATTTTCTGGCCCCCAAAACTCATTGGCTACTGCTTCTCTATTTACCATCCCCTATTGTCAAGAATAAAAATGTATAGACTTTTAGGCTGGTCATCTGGCACTTCATCTTTTTTCCCACTTATCCCACCCAGTAGGAATTACCCCCGGATTTTATGTTTTAGAGGTGCCAAAACCAACTTAAAGTAACATTAAACCTTTTGTTTAAACTGTGTTTTGGACAGTGTAGCCCTGATCCCTTTTCTGTGGTCCCCTGCTGGCGCTCCAGTACCCTCCTCTTCGGCAAGTTCCCCCACGGAAAGCCGCTTTCCATGGAGGTACCTGTGCAGGCTCGCTCCAGCGCCGCCCTGTCGATATCGATTGACACAGACAGGAAAACTTGGCCCCTGCTCCCTCGTCACAGCAATGATTGACAGCAGCGGGAGGCAATAGCTCCTGTTCCGATCAATCTGCCCAAGCCTCGATATCAGAACGAGGTTTGGTGATTTGCAACTTCACCTGGCCATTTTTGGGATACGGCATTGTGTTACTTTAACTGACAATTGCACAGTTGTGCGACACTGTACCAAGACAAAATTTATAGAAGCATAGAAAAAGTGATGGTAGAAAAAGACTGAGTAGTCCATCAAGTCAAAATCAAGTAAAACCTTGGATTGCGAGCATAATTTGTTCTGGAAACATGCTTGTAATCCAAAGCAAAATACATCTTGTGCCTTTTATTTGTAAAACAGGATCACACTGTGCAGATCACAGCAAAGCAATATCACTAACGCGTTTCACACTACCAAAAGTGCTTACTCATAGCTATGAGTAAGCACTTTTGGTAGTGTGAAACGCATTAGCTGATATTGCTTTCCTGTGATCTGCACAGTGTGATCCTGTTTTACAAATAAAAGGCACAAGATTTATTTTGGAGTGCGACTGTCCAGAGTCTTCTAATTAACTTCATTAGCTATATGCCTTTGCCCGCACTCGGGTCTCTTCATTCCTGGAGGAGACGCTTTTTGTTCCTGTGGACCTGTCTGGAGCGGTGGTACTCTTTCTCCTCATTTGTAATCCAAAGCACTTGTATATCAAAGCACATTTCCCCATAAGAAATAATGGAAACTCCACAACCATTTATTCATAGGTCCTTCAGTTTATAGTCCAGATAAAAAGAATATAGCAATGTGAACAGGTGTTATGTCCATCTACATATGGAAGCCTACACAAGGGGATTAGAAGCAAAATCCAGCAGGAGCCACAGAGTATAATAGAGAAGAGAAGTGCCTCTAAGCCCTTGTACACATGGTCAGACATTCCGACAACAAAATCCGACGGATTTTGTCCGAAACTGGTGTTGCATACACATGGTCGGTCAAAGTTGTCGGAAAATCCGATCATTCGTAACGTGATGACGTTCTTTAGTTACGACGGGACTACGTTCAGGCTACTAGCCAATAGCTTTGGTCTAGAAATTTGATCTGAGCATACGTGGCACTTTGTCCGATCGGAATTCTCTACAAACGATCGGACCAAGTCCTATCGGATCATGTTGTCGGAAAATTTTTATATCCAGCTCTCAAACTTTGTTGTTCGGACATTCCAACGGAAAAAGTCAGATGAAGCCCACACACGGTCAGATTATCCAACATTTTCCGCCGGAATTTCCGACTGTGTGTACAAGGGCTAAGTGTAGCAATATGTTGCTAAATGTTGTACCTTCATTAAAGTGGTTGTAAACCCTTACAAACCACTTTGACCTACAGGTAAGCCTACATTAAGGCTTACCTGTAGGTCCAAGCAATATCTCCTAAACCTATATGGTTTAGGAGATATTTGCCCGAAAACAGGCACCGCTGTCTACGGCTCATGCTCTGTAGACAGCGGCGCGCAGGCGCACTGAGCGCGGCATTCTCAGCAACGGAGCTGCCTCACGTGTCGGCTCCCGTGCGCATGCGTGGGAGTGACGTCATCGCGGCTTTGCCGAATGACAGCGAGGAGCTGCGAGACACCACCAGCAAGATGGATGCGGCGGACTACAGGGGACAGCGGCGACTTCGCTGGCTCCTGTGTCAGGTAAGTGACACATAATGGGCTACTATGCGATGCATAATAGTCCATTATGCTTTGCCTTTGCAGGGAATGAAAGAGGAAGTAAACCCATCAGGGTTTACTTCCTCTTTAAATGTAACCATATTGCTACACACAGAGGCGCCTCTCTTCTCTTTTATACTCAGTTGTGATGTGACTTGTATATCAAGACATCGCTTGTATATCAAGTCAAAATGTATTTAACAATTTAGCTTGTCTTGCAAAACGCTCTCAAACCAAGTTACTCTCAAACCAAGGTTTTACGGTATTTTTTATTTATGTATTTATTTTTGTTAACTTTTTTGTCTGAGTATAGATCTATGTTTGTCCCAAGCATGTTTGAAGCCATTCTTGGAGGCGTAAATACAGGAAAGCATATATATATATATATATATATATATATATATATATATATATATACATATATATATATATACATGTACACAGACCTGCCACCCTGTAGCAGTAAAACTGCGATACTGCTATAGGGCGGCCTGCAATTGTTTAAGAATTCTTTTTTCATGTAAGGCCGGCTTATGAACTGATAACCCTTGACCACAACCCAGTGTAAAAAAAAAGCAGCATGCATAAGACTGAGGAAAGACATCTGTTTTAAAACAGTATTTTCTTTGGTGAGTGGGTGGTTCTTGGGAGGTAACTAAGTCCTCAATAAATAAAGAGTGCTAAATCACCTTCCCATACGTAAGGCTAATAGGTTGATCCTTGGGTCAGCCCATCTTCCTGTAGCACCCTATGGGCCAGCTTCATCCAGAGGAGGCACATTTTAGGAACATGGAATTATGAATTTGACCTCAATCTTCGTGAACTCTTTATGAAAGCGCCTAGTGAAGGGTAAGATTGTGCTCTATATTGTTCACTTTTTTAAGCGCATATTAGAGTTAATATCATCCATTAGTAGGTTAATTGGCTTCTGTCTAAATTGGCTCTAGTAGATGAACCTCACACCATTAGTCTAACACCGCGTACACACGACCAAACTTTTCGAGGGACTAGGTCTGACGGTCTTTCCCATGGACTTTCGGCGGAGTTCCGACGGACTTTCCAAATGAACAGACTTGGCCACACACAATCACACCAAAGTCCGATGAATTCGAACGTGATGACGTACGACCGGACTAGAATAAGGAAGTTCATAGCCAGTAGCCAATAGCTGTCCTAGTGTTGGTTTCTGTCCGTCGGACCAGGATACACACAAACAGATTTCTCGGTCCGGCGGAGTTCCGGTGGAAAAATTTAAAACATGTTCTATTTCTAAAGTCCGCCGGATTTTTGGCAAGCAAAGGTCCGATGGAGCCCACACACAATCGAATTGTCCGATGGACTCGTTCCGTCGGACCTTTGCTGTCAAAAAGTCTGGTCGTGTGTACGTGGCATAAGCGGTCATTGCTGGACACATCTTTATCTCCTCCGGTACTCATATCCTTAAGCGATCGGGGAAACCCCATATTGGGGCCCTCTAACAAGTTGTTAGGGGGTTGTTTATTAAAGTGACTGTCCCTGATGCACAGAACAGTGTAGGAAGTCGTTGATATAATACCTGTTAAATGCGGCTAAGAGGCTTATACCGAAAAAGTGGGGTGAAATTAAAAGTCCACAAATATGGGAGTGGATAGATGAAGTTGAAGGCGTATATAAGATGGAATGTCTGAGATGCAAAATTGAAGAAGGAAAAATGGGAGTTATGGAGAGAGTTTAAAAAAAACATGGAGTTATGCGGAAGGTCTGAGGAGATAGGATAACATTGGTAAGGAGGAGTGGAGATCTCTTTTTTTTTTTTTTATGGTGGATGGGAAGGGAGGAAAGAGGGAAGGGGGGAGGTTGGGATTAGAAAAGATAATGTATTAATTAAGGGTAATGTTTGTCATAAGGTAAATTTTAAATTTGATAAATAAATTATAAAAGTATGTAAAAATCATGATAAATGCCACAATGATGTGAAAAAGAGAAAGGACTAAAATGAATGGATAAGCTGATCCAAGTTTCTCAAAATGTCACTGAGGTGGCAAGAAAAAAAAAAACAAACAAAAAAAAAAACAAACAAAAAAATAAAAACAAACTCCATTGATTGCCCCTTGGTTTTAGGGAAGCAATGCATGCGGTACACCTCCCGTTTCGGAATATTTTTTGGAAGACTTGTATCGGGTGGCACCAGCCCATTACAATTTCTTTAAAAGTGTGGCCATACGCCTCAGGCGTCGTTCAGTGTTCCTGCCTTACATTTATGGAGGAGCACTTCCAACAAGAACTGCTATGATATTCTTCTTTTGCTCTCTACCCTGATGAAGGTTCTGCAGTAGCAGAGACTGGAAACGCGTCGAGTTTGGGACACCAATGAGAGTTGTTGTATACATGTCTTTTCTATATATATTTGTTTGATTGTATTTTATCAGAGATACTATGTGTTTGGATGTCTTTTTTATATTGTCCGTAATATGAATTAAGAATACAAGTTTTATCTTTAATTTTGGAGGTATTGGTGGTCCATTTAATGTCCCATTAAGGGGGATTCTCTTGTGTATCTAACATAGGGATGGGACCACCATGCCTGATTTTCTCACACAGTGACAGCCCCGTATTTCTTTGTCTAGTATATGAATGTGAGATGGGGACCTTAGATTGTAAGCTCCTTGAGGGTAGGGACTGCTTTGAATGTACACTATATATGTAAATCGCTGCGTAAATTGACGGCGCTATATAAGTACCTTAAATAATAATTATAATAATTAGAAAGTTGGAGAATTGCAATTCATGGTTTTCATTGTGCTGTATATACATACGTTCATTATGGGTAATTTTCCTTTGCATTTACGGCAATAACCCAAATTGCATAACGCTTGAAGCTTTGCAGAAGAGTAGCACTGTGGACTTTAAAGCTTGCTTGGCTGTACTTCTCCTATTTATCACAGGAGTGCAGTACATTCTGCACTCCTGTGACCCATTTTCAGCAGACAGTGGGCTGAAGCACGTTGTCGGCTGACTTCACAGAGCTGGTCCAGGCTTGGGAAAGATCGTGACCATATGGCCGGGATCCACCCACATGCCTGGACCGTCACCTGGCTCACCTGAACCGGATGATCCCGCCCCTACACAGCCCAGCGCTCCAGTGTATGCACGAGGGGGTGTGGCAACAGGGCAGTTCAGGGAACTCTGAGACCTGAGCGATCGGTGGTGTTTGATCACTCAGGTCTCAATCTTAGAGCCAGCAGGGGACAGATGCAGCATCCACCTAGGTAAGTATGATTCTTTACTAGAGTTAATATCATCCATTAGCAGGTTGGAGAATTGCAATTTATGGTTTGCATTGTTCTGTAAATACGTTCATTCTG
The DNA here is from genome assembly GCF_037356315.1 of Lithobates pipiens. Taxonomy (NCBI): domain Eukaryota; kingdom Metazoa; phylum Chordata; class Amphibia; order Anura; family Ranidae; genus Lithobates; species Lithobates pipiens. The sequence continues at coordinate 34,030,197 of NW_027507788.1, read as the reverse complement.
GGTCAGTTTCTTTTGCATTTACAGCAATTACTGTAATAACCCAAAAAGTATAATGCTTGAAGCTTTGCAGAAGAGTAGCACTGAGGACTTTAAAGCTCGTTTAGCTGTACTTCACTGGTGGATAATGAACGCCACTCCTGTGACCTGTGGCTGAAGCCCGCTGTCGGCTGACGTCACAGAGCTGGTCCAGGTTCAGGAAAGATCTTGACCATATGGTTGGGATCCGCCCACATGATTAGACTGGCACCTGGCTCAGCTGATCCCACCCCCTACACAGCCCAGCGCTCTAGTGAACGAGTGGGGTGGGGGGCAGGGCAGAGAGCCAGTGACTGACAGTTCAGACTGCTCAGGGAGCTCTGAGAACCGAGCGATCGGTGGTGTTTGATCGCTCAGTTCTCAGTCTTAGAGCCAGTAGGTGACCAATGCATTATCGGACGGATGCTACCTTTTCCTATCCACCTAGGAAAGTATGATTCTAAAAAAAAACAAAAAAAAAAACATTCCTATACTTTTCTTTTAAGGTCCCGTTCACATTTGGTGATTTGGGATCCCGTTGTGAATCTGCCTCTCCCTCTCCCTCACAGACAATGTTGCTGTCCAAAGGTGTCCCCCGTTTTCCTTCATCCAGAGTGTGGGGGGGGCGCTTTAATACAGGAGGCATGTTACTGGCCAGATCCCAAGCTGAAAACAGAGGGGGAAAAGTATAAGAAGGGAAAATTAATGCAGCCACCACATCTAATGATTGGTAAGCTGAATATATGACTTTTTTTAGGGGGGCTTAAAGCGTTACTAAACCCACAATAGTAAAATCAGTCTGTATATACAGTAACGCATGCTTGTTATACTTACTGTGGAACCAAATCCTCTGTTTGATCCTGTATGCACAGATCCTCCTCTTCTTTTACTCTCCCCAATCCTTCTGCTGATAGAACAGAGCTTTGGGGGCACTCTGCACATGCTCAGTTTGGTGTGTATTGCTTTTTTTTTTGGAGGGTGCATGTGATCAGCACAGGGCCAATCAGCTGTCCAGACAGAGGGTCAGGGGTCCTGTAGCCTCATAGGACAGTCAGAGCAGAATAAAAACTCCTCCTACAAGCTTTAACCAGTGCTTGGTTGGACACTGATAGAAGTCACAAGACGTCTATATACTGCTGAGGAGAAAAGATATTTAACAGTTTATATTTACTAAAATAATTGCATTTCCATGTGCTGCGTACTGTGGGAGACCAGTTATAGTGAATGGAGGGTCCTGGGTTTAGTTACACTTTAATACCACTTTAAACTTTGCAGTACACGCCCCGCCCCCCACTGTAAGGGTTGATATTTTTTACATTTTCTTGGAGTTAGGCTTTAAAAGAGATCTCGATCCCATACAGGATGAAGAGATGGTGTCTCTGAAAAAAGTGCTCCTGCCCACCTTATATTCAACTTACCTTCTCTTCCCCCTTGTTGTTTGTTGCTCTGTGGCCAACACTGAGATTGGCTATGTTGGCAAGCTGGGGTGAAAGTGACATCACCAGTCCCCAGCCTCATACCCGGCAATTAGCTTCTAGGCCCTGACACCATCACGTCTGGGGATCAAGTCCCATGCTCCCCCATTCTTCGGAAGTTCTGCGTATATAACAGAAATAGGTTAACTTGCCAACAATTGCAGGTCCGGTTTTGTCACCTTAGACTTTCACTTTGTTTCTCCATTTCAAAAACTGGTTAGTGATCCGCAAGAGTGACCTCTATGACTATGCCCTGTAGGTGGGGTGAAATGCGTCAGTGACATGGCCTGGGAGGAGCCTAGGCTGAGGCCTTTTTGCATGTTAACCTAGTTTGCTGACTGTCAGGATTGTGGTGTCTTTGGTTTACACATTACCAAGCGGGCTGTAATCTGCTTGTGTTTTAAACCCTGACCTCAACCAACATGGACTTTTTTTGATGTTGGATTAAATAAGGATTTGAATCATTGACCCACATCAACAAAACTTTTCAACTGTTAAATGTATATAGAATGGTAATATCTAAAAATGGGTTAAAAAATTTTTTTGTATTTAGAAGGAATCTGTGATTTGCCCATGTATGGAAAAGCAAAATTTGTTTAGTGGTGGCCCCACCAGTACTGCTAATTCCACTTTCTGCTCTGTTATGCTGCATACACACGAGCGGATCTTCCATCAGAAAAATCTTGGATGGTTTTTCCGACGGAATTCCGCTCAAGCTTGGCTTGCATACACACGGTCATACAAAAGTTCGCTGAACTTTTGACCGTCAAGAATGCAGTGACGTACAACACTACGACTAGCTGAGAAAATGATGTCCAATGCTTCCGAGCATGTGTCTAATTGTTTCCGAGCATGCTTAGGAATTTTGCACGTCGGAATTGCTACAGACAATCGTAATTTCCGATTGTAACTTTTTCTGACCGAATAATTGAGAACATGCTGTCAATCTTTTGCTGGCTGGAATTCGGCCAGCAAAAGTTCGATGGAGCATACACACGGTCGCATTTTCCGACTAAAAGCTCTCATCTGTCTTTTGCTGCCAGAATTTCCGATCGTGTGTACGCAGCATTAGGCCACCAAAAAAATAGAGAAGTACCCAGTATCTCCAGGTATAGGGAAGCATGTGACTCTCGCCTCTTCCTCCCATGTATCACAGTCAGGGGTCAGTCTCAGAGACGAGTAATTATAGCAGTAGAGAGGGTCCCACCAACCAGCAAGATAGGTATACAAGCAGGTCATCCTAGCAGATAATACAGGGTCACCAAAGGTGCGGGGTCTAAGCACTAACTAATATTTACCAGAGCTCCTAATGGTGGAGATGGGTTTTGCTGCGTCTTTGTACCAGTTTGCGTTTCTTCAGGAACGCTCCACCAGGAGGTGAGCAAGCCACGGTCCAGTAGCAGATATAGCAGGTAAGGATTGAGCAGAAGCGTAGTCAGTAAACAAGCCACAGGTCAGTAGCAAGTGGTTGCTGGTTGGGATTAAGCGGAAGCGGAGCCGAGGGACAAGCCAAAGGTCACCAAAGCCAAGAGGTAGCAAAGATAGGGACAGCAGCAGGCATGACAAGAGTGAGATATTGGCTTGAAAGAGCATAGTAATCTGGAAAACAGGAAGTGCAAACGCATCGCTTAAATAGGAAGCTTATGGGAGGAGCAACTAGTTCAAGAGAAACAAGACACAAGGCAAGATTGTGTAAAGCAGGAAGCTGCTTGGCATCTCAGATGGCTCAGCAAGAAGAGACACTGCCAGACACAGCCGAGTTTTGCAGGTTCAGATCTGGGTTCTGACACCCTGTAACAGAGCAGGTACTTGGTTATTGGTTGCTGTCATATGGAGCAGGGAGAGACACATCAGCACTGTGTAAGCTCCAAACTTACGCAAAGCTTTTTGCTCTTAGTGGCTGAGCGTAGTGTCCAATCAATGAAAGGAAGGTGCTTTCTGAACAGGGCCGGTGCTACCACTAGGCAAACTAAGCAGCCGCCTAGGGCGCACTGCTGCCTAGGGGCACCCAGCCACTGGTTTTCCTGCTCTACAGGCTGCAGCATGTAACTAACTCAGTCTGACCGGTAGTGTAATTAGAGGTGCAGCGCAGAACTGGAGCCAGCGCTAGAGGAAGCAGAACTGATGCTTCCTGTATAGTGGCGCCTTCTGTCACATGGGCAGGGAGAAGGGGGTGGAGTCAGGGGTGGAGTCAATGGGGGGGGCAAAATTAAGTTTCACCCAGGGTGTCAAAAATCCTTGCACCAGTCCTGCTTCTAAATTGCTGGTACTGCTTCAGTTAAAGTGAGCCTGTTGATTTACCCTACATGACCAAAGAGCATTCACTTTAACACCCAGAGGGCCCCAATATTCCATAGCACAGTGCTCCAAACTTTTCTACCTGCACCATTAAAAATTACTTCCACTGTCAGCATCTAGTTAGGATGGCTTCTTCAAAATTTCCACATGGACCAAGCAATCCTAAATAAAGGGGTCTATTTATAAAAAAAAGAAAAACATTAGCTAGACAAATTTCCCAAGCATTCACCCAGCCATACCACGTTTCCCTGTATTTTCACTAGTAGGTTTATTTCCTATGTTTAATAGCTCCATCTAGTGGCCATAATGTGGTATTTCATAAAACAGTGCAGGGAAATACTGTATTATGGCCACTAAATGGAGCTGAAAATCATAGGATATACAGTAAAAGTTTTTTTTTTTTTTTTTTTTTAAGATTTCAAAGTGTTTAAACCCCCTGGTGGTATTCCCAAGCCTGGCTCGAAGTAAAAATTTTATACCAAAAGCGGTAACCCCGAGCCTCGGGACCGCATCGCTGAATCCAGGAAGAGTTTACTTACCTTATCCCCTGGATCCAGCGATGTCCCCCCACTGTGCGAGTGAGCCGTCCTCCACTCGATCTATCACGGAGCCGGGCTCCATTCCCTGCGAGCGTTGCGACGCACGGGGACAGAGAATAGCGCCAAATTCAAAAAGTAAAACACAGACATTACATACAGTATAATATAATCTTACAGATTACATTGCTGTATGTAATTATTTCACATCCCCTTTGTCCCTAGTGGTCTGTCCAGTGTCCTGCATGCAGTTTTATAATATAAAAACTGTTCTTTATGCCTGGAAACTGGAGATTGTCCATAGCAACCAAAACTGTCCCTTTACATCAAAAATGGTTTTAGACCAGCTAGAAAACAGCGATAATAAATTAGAATCACTCGCAGAATTTAGCGACAGCGATTTGTGGGGAGATCCGTCATCAAATACTGAAAAGTAATGACAGCAACAATTTTGCAACTGAGCAAATTTCAGTGTTTTTGATTTGATTACATTATTAAATAATTTGTATTATTGTTATATTATTATTATTTGGTATAATTATTTATAGTTATTTATTATATTATAATTTATGATTTCATTTTTCAAACTTTATCATACCCGGGATGTCTGCTACACTCTGGTTTGGACAGATTTAAGTGAGTTATTCCGAAGAATTACAGGACTACAATATAAAACGCCAAATTTTCATGCAAAATAATTGTACCGCTTTCAGCACCTAAAATCTGAAATAATCGTACCGCCAGGGAGGTTAAACACTTGCCTCAGGGTAATTAGCATCAGAGACAGGCATCCAGCACTTTGCTCTAGTGGCTTATTAGCTTGCTCTAACTCATTGCTCCATCAACCACTGAAAATATTCTTTCTGCCGCATCCTCTTTCTCAGGAGCTTGTCAGACAGAATGGAATTGAATAAGCCAGGCTCGCCATCTCTCCAATTGTATTTGACAAACCAAGTTCAGCACAGATCTCTCGTGTATGTCTATAGGGCTTGTAGTCCAACTTGGGCACTGCAGCACAGTAAAGCCGGACTGAGCTGCATCTCAAGTCTGATTTTCATTATAAGACATAACAAGCTTTATCATACAAGGTTACCCCTGTACTTTAAAGCACAACTCTAGCCAACGTTTTTTTATTCTGTTGATAAATTGGGGAAGGGATAGAATATCTGCCATATTTTTAAAATAATTTCAGTGTCTTTCCTAAATTCTATCTAAATTCTAACAATGAGCTTCTTTTATTTACTTCCTTTCACTCTATTGACCACTTGTCTACCGAGCACTTTTACCTCTTTTCTTCCCAGGCCAATTTTCAGCTTTCAGAGCCGTCACTCTTTGAATGACATTTGCAACACATATGACATTTTTATAATTTTTTTTCACATAAACAGAGCTTTCTTTTGGTGGTATTTAATCACCACTGGATTTTTTATTGTTTGCTAAACAAATGAAAACATTTAGAAAAAAAAAACACAAAACATTTTTTTCATAAATTGTTATAAAATTTTGCAAACAGGTAATATTTCTCTGTCACTGATGTGTGCTGATGAGGCTGCGCTGATGGGCACTGATAGGTGACACTGATGAGCACTGATGAGCTGACACTGGTGGGCACGGATGAGGCTGCACTGATAGGCGGCACTGATGGAAATTTATAGGTGGCACTGAAGGGCACTGATAGGTGGCACTCATAGGCAGCAGTGGTAGGCGGCACTGATAAGAAAAACCGATAACCGGCTTGTGTTTACATCCGTGATCAGCTGTCATTAGACACAGCTGATCACATGGTAAAGAGCCACTGTGATTGGTCCTTTACCCCAATCTGTGGTCAGCTGAGTTCGAAGGACTCGACGATCACAGAGTGTGCCTCCCGTGCGTTCACAGGAGGCCCGCCATGTATGCCCTCCTGGCAAAGTAAGCCTGCACTGTAGCCGTCTTTTGGCTATAGCATGTGCAGCTGTCAGGGTTTTTTCCCGCACGAAACGGGCAGATGTGCGTGCACGCACGTTTACACGTGCCACTGGGCAAGCCAGGCATTGGCGCATGTGTGTGCGCCACGGCGCATCCCAGGCGCACGCATTTGCGCGTGCGCACAGCGCGTGCACACGTGTGCACGTTAGCACTGTTTGGAGCCAGTGGCCCTACTTAAGGAAGGCAGCTGCACTTGCTCAGTGCTGTTTGTCTGCAGCTCTGTATCTGAGTCTCCTGTAATCCGCCTGCTGATTGTATTCTTGACCCGGCTTTTGATTGATCTTGCTGACCTCTCCTGCCCTGACCCCGGCCTGCTGGACCTTGCTTTGTATTTAACTTCTGTTACCGAACCCCTGCCTGCCTGTACCTCGCTTCTGTCTGCTGAACATATCCGATTGCTTCATCTGTTGTGACCCAGCCTGCCTGACTATCCCTCTGTCGTTCAAGTGTGCTGCACCTTGGTCCTGCTGCTGTTGCTCCTGTGTCTGCTGACCACTGACTGCTTATCTGTCATCTACCCTGCAGTTGCAGTCTCTGGAGGAACCAGCTGCTGCTTCCAGTCAGACACTTCCACCCCGCTGCGCTCACGGGACCACTGTCTCCATTCCAGTGGCCCCTGAACCAGAGCTGTAAGAGAGGTCTTCTTCCGTCAAGTCAGGCTCACCACCAGGTACCTAACAGTACAAACAGCCATGAATGAGCCTGCGGGAGAAGCTTCTGCCATGAAGGAGATCTGCACCCACCTAGCGTCCCTTACACAGGCTGTGAAGTCGCTCCAAGAGGGATATACCAGATTGGAAGAACAGGTTCAGCATCTCTCCGGTACCAATCCTTCTACCTCTGCAACACCTCCACTCCCTAGTACCTGTTCCAGAAAGATTCTCGGGAGACCGATCCAAGTTCCTGGCCTTTCCCAACACCTGCCAGTTGTACTTTGCCCTTCAACCCAGGACTTTTTCACTGGAGGCTACCAAAGTGGGATTTGTGATCTCGCTGTTACAGGGGGAACCCCAGACTTGGGCCCATCGTCTCCTGACAGTGCTCTTACCCATTCCCTTTCTTCATTCTTCGAGGCTATTGCACAGCTTTACGAAGATCCCCAGCATACTGCCACAGCCGAATCTGCTCTGTCTGCGCTCCAGCAAGGCGGCAGAGCACTATGTTACAGACTTTAGACGCTGGAGTGCAGACACCCAATGGAATGATTTCCGTTCTAAGACATCAGTTCCGCATGGGCCTCTGTGAGGGACTTAAAGACTTACTGGCCCGTGTCGGTATCCCATACTCTTTGGAAGAACTAATTGCCTTGGCTATCCAAATAGACCGTCGGCTTCGGGAACGCCGATCTGAGCGTTACTCTCAGCTTCATCGTCCGAGTTGGATGGCTGCAAGGGTTCCAGTTCCCGTCTCCCGTTTTCAGCCTGCTCCTCAAGTGGACTCTGCCAGCCCTGCTTCTGACACTTCTGAGCCGATGCAGCTGGGGTTGATGCGCCCCACCTTGTCTCCAGAGGAACGTGCCCGTCGTCGCCAGTTGAACCTGTGTCTCTAGTGCGGGGGGTCTGGACATTATGTTAACAACTGCCCTGTTAAGACACGTAAGTGCCTCTGTTCTGTGTCTACCAATCCTGTGTCCCTGTCAGCCAGCACAACCCACCTTGCTCTCCCTCTCTCGTTTCAGTTCCAGGGAAAGACAGTCTCCACCAGCGCCATCATTGATTCTGGGGCCTGCAGTTGTTTTGTTGATGCCACCTTTGCCAGTCTGCAAGCCTTGCCCCTTCAGAAAAGACCCACGGACTGTCTGTGTTCTTGGCTGATGGATGCCGCATCAAATCGGGACAAGTAACTCAAGAGACTCTACCTTTGGTGGCTAGTACCCTTTTCCAGCACAAGGAGCTTCTAACCCTTGATGCGATCTCCTCCCCGTTGTTCCCTGTGATCCTGGGCATTCCTTGGCTCCAGGCTCATAACCCCTGCATCAACTGGGCGATGGGGGAGATCAAGTTCCAGTCCAGCTACTGCCAAGAACACTGTTTACATGAGGACTCTGTTATGCCCACTACCCTTCTTTGTCTGGACTCTGATCAGGACTTATGCCAGCTGGTGCCCGAACCATACCATGAATTTTTGGATGTTTTTAGCAAACGAGGGGCGGACACCCTTCCGCCTCACCGTCCCTACGACTGCCCCATTGAACTCCTTCCAGGGGCTGAAATTCCATTTGGACGCACCTTTCCCTTGTCTGAGAAGGAATAGGAGGCTTTGAAAGTTTATGTTACGAAAAATTTGGAGAAGGGGTTCATTCGCCATTCTACCTCCCCGGCAGGCGCTGGAATATTCTTTGTGACCAAAAAAAAACAGTCACTACGGCCCTATGTGGATTTTCCTGAGCTTAATAAGATTACGGTCAAGAACCGCTACCCTCTACCCCTGATGCAGGAGCTCTTCTAGAAATTAAGATCGGCCACGATTTTCTCTAAATTGGACTTGAGGGGAGCTTACAACCTGGTCCGCATTCGGGCCAGGGACGAGTGGAAGACAGCGTTCCGGACCCGTTTCGGGCACTACAAGTACTTAGTCATGCCCTTTGGCCTCTGTAATGCCCCTGCCACTTTTCAGCATCTCATAAATGATGTGTTTAGAGACTTCCTGGATGTTTTTGTAATCGTCTACAATATTCTGATTTTCTCTGGATCCCTTGAACAGCATCGGGGTCATGTGGGCAGGGTATTACTCTGTCTCCGTCAGCATGGATTGTATGCTAAGGCTGAGAAGTGTAGCTTTGAGCAACGGAGCATCCATTACCTCGGGCTTGAGATCTCCCCGGCAGGCATCAAAATGGATCCCCAAAAAGTCTCTGTTGTTCTGGTCTGGCCTGCACCTGTGGATAAAAAAGGAATACAACGATTTGTAGGGTTTGCGAACTTTTACAGGAAATTTATTAAGGGATTCTCTGCTATAATCGCTCCCATCACCCAGTTGACGAAACAGAATGTACGCTTCCACTGGGGGTCAGAAGCCCAGGAGGCCTTCGAAAGACTCAAGAGACTTTTTAGCTCTGCTTCCATCCTCAGTCACCCAGATCCTTCTCTGCCATACATTTTAGAAGTTGATGCTTCCAAAGTAGCTGTGGGGGCAGTTGTGTCTCAAAGACAAGGCAGCAATGATCTGATGCACCCTGTAGGGTTCTTCTCCCGGGAGGAACTATGATGTCGGTGACTGTGAGTTGCTTGCCATCAAATCTGCATTGGAGGAATGGGGGTACTTGTTGGAAGGTGCGGTTCATCCAGTGTTGATCTACACCGACCACAAGAACCTCGCATACCTGAGGACTGTCAAGCGTTTGAAGCCCCGACAGGCCCGTTGGGGTCTCTTTTTCTTGGTTTTGCTTCCATATCACGTACCACCCTGGATCAAAAAACGTGAAACCAGACACGCTTTCCCATATGTACGATTGTCTTAAAGCGGTAGTAAACCCGCAAATTTTTTATTTTTTTTTAAACCTGCAAAGCAAAAGGCATAATGAGCTAGTATGCACCGCATACTAGTTCATTATGAAATACTTACCTTAGAACGAGGCCCCGACATCTGGCCCGATCCACGCCGAGGGAGCTGACATGCTCCCTCTGCGTCTCTTCCGTGTACCGCGGCTCCGGCGCTGTGAGTGGCCGGAGCCGCGATATCGTCACTCCCGCGCATGCGCGCGGGAGATTTCAGTCCAGCCGGACGAGCTCTGCCGGATTTTCACGGCGAGAACCCCCTTGTGCGCATGCGCCGCTGCAGTCAGCAGCGCATACCAAGGGGAATATCTCCTAAACCGTACAGGTTTAGGAGATATTTTTTTTACCTACAGGTGAGCCTTATTATAGGCTTTCCTGTAGGTAAAAGTTAAAAAATTGACCATACAACCACTTTAAAGACTCTGCTGCTCCGGACACCATCTTACCTGCAATTAACTTTCTGCTTGTACAACCAGACCTGCTGGCACAGATCAGGGAGGCATCGATTAATTCACCTACACCACCAGGGGCTATACTGACACCAGAGGAGGTCTTCTATGGAAGGAAAGCCAAGTTTTTGTTCCTGAAAGCATTCGGATCAGAGTCCTAGCCCTTCTCCATAATCACCGTTAGCAGGACACTTCGGGCTGTGTAAGACTTTGGAACTTGTACAGCGTACCTTCTGGTGGCCTGGCCTGAAAGAATTTTGCAAAAAGTATGTCGACTCCTGTCCTGTGTGTATTCGGAGCAAGGCAACAAGAAATCGGGCCTGGGGACTACTGAAGCCTCTCCCTGCACCTGATCGGCCTTGGAGAATGATCACGATGGACTTCATTGTCGAGCTCCCATGTTACGAATGTTGCACGGCCATTTTTGTAGTCGTAGATAGACTATCTAAGATGGCCCATTTCTTTCCCTTGAAGGGGACTCCATCTGCTCCAGAGACGGCCCGTATCTTCATAAGGGAGATTGTCAGATTGCATGGGGTGCCTGCTAACATCGTATCTGACAGGGGGGTCCAATTTACTTCCCGGTTCTGGAGGGCCCTGTGTGAGAGTTTGAAGATCGAGCTGGCTCTGTCATCTGCCTATCACCCCCAGACCAATGGACAGACAGAACGTACCAATCAGACCCTGGAGCAATACATCAGATGTTTCACGTCCTTTGTCCAGGACGATTGGGTGTCTCTGCTGCCCCTTGCGGAGTTTGCATACAACAATGCCAGTCACTCATCCACAGGACAGTCCCTGTTTTTTGCCAATTACGGGTTTCACTTAACCTTTCTTCCTGACTTTCTTCCAGAATCACCAGTTTCAGCAGTCCAGGACACAGTGACCTTCCTCAGTCATAACAACCGGGTATTACAAGAGGCGGTATCCAAGGGCCAAGCAGACAGTAAAAAACCTTCAATCGTAAGAGAAGAGGAGAGCTGAATCTGCAGGTTGGAGATCAGGTATGGCTTTCTATGAATAATCTTAAGTTAGCCTGTCCTTCTAAGGCCGCGTACACACGGGCGGACTGTCTGGCCAACTAAGTCCGTCAGACAATCCGACAGACAGTCCGTCCTACTTTTGAATGAACGGACTTGACCACACTTGACCGCTGAAAGCTTGCGCGATGACGTGTACAGCACGTACGACGGGACTAGAAATACGACGTCCAATACACTGCAATGCAACCTTCGGCAGTGTAAATCCTTTCTGAGCATGCGCCATACTTAGTCCGTCCAACTAGCCTACTCACGAGCGGACTGTCCGCTGAAACCAAAGTTGGACGGACTGTATTACGGAAATTCCGAAAGACTTAGTCCGCCAGACTGTCCGCTGAAAAAGTCCGCTGAAGCCCACACACGAGCGGACTGTCCGCTGAAATGTGTTTCAGCGGACTAAGTTGGACGGACAATCCTCTCGTGTGTACGCGGCCTAAGAAACTCGCACCCAAGTTTTTAGGACCCTTCCCTGTAAAGAGTAGGATTAATGAGGTTTCATATGAGTTGGTCTTACCAGACTCATTGAAAATTCACCCGGTTTTTCATGTCTCCCTGCTGAAACCCTCTGTGCCTGACCCCTTCCCGAGTAGAAGTTCCAGACCACCTGAACCCATTCTAATTGATGGTAGTGAAGAAATACAAGGTGGAGGTTGTCCTCGATTGTAGAAAGAGGCAAGGACAGAGACAATTTTTGTTTAAATGGAAGGATTACGGTGCACAAAGTAACTCGTGGGAACCCGATGGCAACCTGCATGCCGAAAGACTAATCCATGCCTTTTTCTCTGCTCATCCTGAGAAGAAGCACTTTTTGGGCACCCGGAGGTTGCCCCTTGTGGGGGGGCAATGTCAAGGTTTTTCCCGCACGAAACGGCAGATTCGTGTGCGCACACGCGTACGCGCGCCACTGGGCAAGCCAGGCATCCAGTGCCAGTGCGCATCCCAGGCACACGCACGTATGCGTGTGCGTGTTAGCGCTGTTTCGCGCCAGTGGCCCTACTTAAGGAGGGCAGCTGCACTTGCTCAGTGCTGTTTGTCTGCAACTCTGTATCTGAGTCTCCTGTAATCCGCCTGCTGATTGTATTCTTGACTCGGCTTTCGATTGACCTTGCTGACCTCTCCTGCCCTGACCCCGGCCTGCTTGGTCTTGCTTTGGATTGAACTTCTTTTACCGAACCCCTGCCTGCCTGTACCTCGCTTCTGTCTGCTGTCTGTTGTTCAAGTGTGCTGCACATTGGTCCTGCTGCTGTTGTTCCTGTGTCTGCTGACCACTGACTGCTTACCCATCATCTACCCTGCAGTTCCAGTCTCTGGAGGATCCACCTGCTGCGTCCAGTCAGACACTCCTACCCCCAGCTGCGCTCACGGGACCACTGTCTCCATTCCAGTGGCCCCTGAACCAGAGCTGTAAGAGAGGTCTTCTTCCGTCAAGTCAGGCTCATCACCAGGTACCTCACAGCAGCAACCAGTTAAATATACCATTGAAAGCATTTTGTTATATCAGTTCAACAAGTACACAAATACTCATAAATCCTGCCAGAAATTCAGAGTTGTCCCATGTCTTGTCCATACATCCCATCTTATTTCAGAGAGTCAAATTAGCCCTCCTAGTTCTCATTATGGACTTAGGAACAATTACTTACTATTTTTTGAAGATAAAGCCAGTGGGGTTGATTCAGTAGTTTAGTAAAAGAGAATTGGTCAAGGCTGACACATTCAGTCCACAAATGCTGTATGTTCTCAGCCCAACAAGAAAACAGGGGCCCCGGCCGAGTTGATATCTAGCACATCAACATGTATTTTTCTTTATATTTAAAAAAAATGTATTATGATTATTATTGATTGTGATTATTATAATTCTATTATGATAGAATGGTTAGAATAAAGTCACTATATGACATTTTATTAATGTCGGCTGATTTAAAGCTGAATTCCAGGAATTCAGATACTTTGTAAAAAAAATGAGGGTACGCTATGAGTTAAGTTCAGCGAGGTGCAGGACACCTCTTGGATGTAGCTCTGGTATATCTGACAGCTTTAGAGTACTCCCAGAAATCATATATTGCTATAGTTCTGAGAGAGCAACGCTGACTTTTCTGAGCTATGCATCTTAAACAGAAGAGAAGCTGCAGCTGCCATGCCCGCCCTTCCCCTCTTTCTGTTCATTCAGAGAAGCCTAAGTGAACACATTCACAAAATACAAAGGCTTCTCTGAATGGGCTTCTCAAAATAGGCAGCACAGAGAAGGAGTGGGCATAGCTGCTCTGTGTGTCTTTCTCCTATCTCACAGCCCAAGTGTTTCTCAAGAGTAATTTCCAGCAGAGCAATAAACCTGTCAGATAATGTAACTATAATAGAGATAAGTATATGTCATGCAGCTCCTTGGATTTAATTCATACAGCAAGGGATCAGGAAAGTGAAATAAGCTCTTCTGTATTCCTCCAGTGTGACTAATACCATGTACACATGGACCGGACTTTCCAGCAGACTAGGTCCCATGGTCTTCCCGACGGACTTTCGGCAGACTTCCGACTGACTTTCTGAAAGAACGGACTTGGCCACATACAATCACACCAAAGTCCGACGGATTTGAATGTGATGACGTACGACCGGACTAGAATAAGGAAGTTCATAGCCAGTAGCCAATAGCTGCCCTAGCGTCGTTTTTTGTCCATCGGACTAGCATACAGACGAATGGATTTTTCGACCAGAATCGAGTCCGTCGGAAAGATTTGAAACATGTTCTAAATCTAAAGTCTGTCTGAATTTTCGACATCAAAGGTCCGATGAAGCCCACACACGATCAAATTGTCAGATGGATTTGTTCTGTCTGACCTTTGCTGTCGAAAAGTCCACTCGTGTGTACACGGAATAAGTGGTTAGCATCTCTGCCTAGCAGCACTAGGGTTGCCGTTTGCCGGTTTGGATTCAATCGTGGTACTACCTGCCTGTAGTTTGCATGTTCTCCATGTGCCTGCGTGGGTTTCCTCCAGGTACTCTGGTTTCTTCCCACACTCCAAAGACATGCTGGTAGGGTAATTAGCACCTGTCTAATTTGGCCCTAGTATGAGAGATAGAGACCTTTGATTGTAAGCTCCTTGAGGGCAGGAACTAATGTGAATGTGAAATATGTATGTAAATTGATGGTACTACTGTATATACGTACCTGTAATAAATATATTCAAATAAGTCACCTAAACAAGCAATTAACCTGTGCGGTGGTGGGCCCAATGCAAGGGTGGAATTTCTAAAGTGGAATTAAACCTCCACACCAAAAATGTTCTCAGTTTGGAAAAAGGAACTTTAGCCATAATGTGCTACTATGCACAAAATGTTAGCACATTATGGCAGATGTACCCGATAAACTGTTCCCTCCATCACTGCAGTGTCAAAGCTGCCGTCGTCTCCCGATCCTGGGGTTCAAATCTTCTGCCACTTAGTTGTCCGGGCCATAATACCCCTACCTATTAGCTTTTTTTAATTTAAGGTTAAAGCCACTTTAAAATTCCTGGAGTTAGGTTTTGGGAGATTTTACCTTAAAGTGTTACTAAACCCAGGAGCCTGCATTCACTATATCTGGTCTCCCACGGTACACAGGTCATGGAAATGCAATTATTTTAGTAAATATAAACTGCTAAACACTAGGGGTGCAACGGATCAAAAAACTCATGGATAGGATCGTTCCTCGGATCAGAGTCACGGATCGGATTATTCGGAGCAAAAACCTGTTAAAATTCCACCACCATATAGTCCCCACTGTAATATCCACAATCTCCCCCACTGTAATATTGGCTGAGTATGGCTGGGTACAGCTGAGCATGGCTAGGTACGGCTGAGCATGGTTGGGTACGGCTGAGCATGGTTGGGTATGGCTGAGCATGGTTGGGTACGGCTGAGCATGGTTGGGTACGGCTGAGCATGGCTGGGTACAGCAGAGTATGGCTGAGTATTGCTAGAGTATTGGCAGGCAGGGTATCGCTGAGTATTGCTAGAGTATTGGCAGGCAGGGTATTGGCAGGGTATCGCAGAGTATTGGCTGGCATGGTATCGCAGAGTATTGGCAGGCAGGGTATCGCAGAGTATTGGCAGGCAGGGTATTGCAGAGTATTGCTAGAGTATTGGCAGGGTATTGCTAGAGTATTGGCAGTGTATTGCAGAGTATTGGCAGGCAGGGTATTGCAGAGTATTGCTAGAGTATTGGCAGGGTATTGCAGAGTACTGCTAGAGTACTGGCAGGGTACTGCAGAGTATTGCTAGAGTATTGCTGGGTACTGCAGGGTATGGAGGGGTGGCTGCTTCCATCTCTGGATCTCTCCCCTCACTGTACAGATTAATACAGAGAGGGGAGAGAGGAACCGGCGTCATGACATGATGCCGGTTTGTTTACAAGTGATCTACAAGTGTAAACAGCCTGGGTGTAGAAAGATGGCCGCCGCTTCGGAGCTAAGCTGAAGCCGCGGCCTTTCCTAAGGCCGAGAAGGCCAAGTGCTCTGCGGATCACGGCGGATCATCAGCAGTATATAGCAGACTTGTGACTTCTATCTGATCTGATTGAAGCTTGTAGGAGTAGTTTTCATTCTCCTCTGACTGTCCTACAAGGCTGCATGACTTCCGACCCTCTGTCTGGACAGTGCTGATTGGCCTTGTGCTGATCACATGCACAATCCCAAAAAAGAAAAGAGAAACTCTCTAGCTGAACACACCAAACTGAGCATGTGCAGAGTGACACCAGAGACTCATCAGGAGAAGGATTGAGGACTGTGGAAGAAGGGGAGGATTACAGAAGACAGGATCAAACATCTTTTTTATGCAGTGAGTATAACAAGCATGCTTTACTGCATATACAGGCTGATTTTACTGTTGTGGGTTTAGTAACACTTTAATCTATAATCTGTCTGACAAACAGCGTCAAAATTACATAAGCAATGGCCAATGAAATTGGTAGTGTATACGTCCATATAAATACATTTTTAAATTTGAGCAAAAAATGTGGAGCTGGGCTTTAATCTTATTCTTTTTCTCTTTTCATAGTATAAAACGTTGTTTTCGAAAATTGAAGAATCTTTCAATGAAGTATCTACTAGCCAATGTGACTCTGCTAACTGGAACCATTATCACCAGTATCACCAACAGTCTAAATGGCACTGCCAGCCCTGAAAAAAGAGTAAAGCGCATGCAGCCAATTGTTCAGGAAATCTCCATTGCGGTCTACATCGTGGCCTTTTTGCTGGGGACCACGGGGAATGGATTGGTCATCTTTTTCACCACTTTCAGAATGAAGAAGACCGTCAGTGTTGTCTGGTTCCTCAACTTAGCCATAGCTGACTTTATCTTCACTTTTTTGCTGATATTCAGAATCATCCGTATAGCCATGAATTACCACTGGCCCTTTGGTAGATTCATGTGCAATCTAGATGTTGCTATTTTCTACATCAACTTGTTTGCTAGTCTCTTCTTGATCACCATCATCAGCATTGATCGCCTCATCTCCGTAAAGTTCCCTGTTTGGTGCCAGAACCATCGAACTCCGAGACTGGCATCCATTGTTACCTTGGTAGTTTGGGTCCTAGCATTAATTTTAAGCTTACCTTATTCAATGTTTATGGACACAACCAAAGTTGAAAATGTTGTTTATTGCCTAAGCAACTATTCCAATGATAGAGATGTGGCTATGTCAAGAAATTCTGCCGTGACTATAACCAGATTCATTGTCGGATTTGTCCTTCCTCTCACTGTAATCGTCTTATGTTATACAGTGATTCTGTCGTACATCCGGAGAAATTACCTGACTAAGTCTAGCAAACCACTTAAGATTATAGCCGCTGTAATCATTTTATTCTTTGTCTGCTGGTTTCCCTACCATGTCTTCTCTCTTCTCGGGCTGTCCATAAAGTATAGAAGCAAAGGTAATTTTAGGAATGTAGTGCGCATTGGAATGCATTATTGTAAAATTTTAGCCATCATGCACAGTTGCGTCAATCCTATTCTCTATGTCTTCGTGGGTCGGGATTTCAAAGAAAAGTTCCGGAGCTCCATCCAGTCAGCATTTGAAAAAGCTTTTTTGGAGGAAAGGTCCAAACAAGTTTCAAGCGTTCAAGTCAACTTATGAGTCTCAACTGCTGCAAATTGTAACCATATTTACAAAATAATATGTAGCGTACCCCCTAAGGAGCCACGAGTGTAAAGAAATCCCCTAACCTGCGCAGGCTGGCACATCGCATCTTCACAGAACACTTGAGTCAGTAGAACAGTCCAATGCTTTATTTTTATGTTTTATTGAGTGGAATAAACTTGGATAAGGATTAGGGTATTATGGGATGCCCATTGGATCAGAACAAAATAATTCTTCAGGGACACAATCTGTATATAGTCCATATATACCCTTCTCCTTCTACCTCCAGCACAGTCTTGCTTGTAGAACTACATCCCCCATGACCGGTTAGCAAATGCCCTTTACAGGCAGGGACCACGGGCCCCTTTGGTTGTGCAGCAAAAAGCCCTAGTGCCCAGCTGTCCTCCTCCTGTAGCTACTGAACCCAGCACCACCTCCTCAGGCAATGCCAGCTCACCTGGTTGCAGCTGCCCTTTTCACTAGACCTCCTGGCTAAGACTCCACAGTCCTCCCAGATTGTCTCTGCATCCATCCCAGACTGCTGGCACCCAGTCCCTTCAGGCATGCCTCTCAGTCCTCTGACTGTAACACTCAACAGCCCTCCTGGCTATCTCCCTCTCTGGTGATTTGCCCAGCAGTGTCCTTCTGCTGTCCTCCACTTACTCCCGTTCCTCTGGTCAGGACACATCTGAAGAGGGTCCCTTTTGCACTCAAGCCCATGCCCGAGGTCAACCCCCCCAAACTAAGGGGCACCCTCAAGGGTCACCGACAGCTTAACATTCCATCTACAGCATCCACATAAATGTCACTGCCCCAGCTGGGCTGACCCTGAGTATTTGAGGGGGCCTGACCCCTGCCATTCCATCTGTTGGAGATTGGTCAGGGCCTTTATGAATACTCCAGGCAGCTCCTCTTCTCCTCCACTCCCATTCTTCTAGAATCTTCTGTAAGTTTCTAAAAGTAGGGGAAGGTCTCTGAGATGCTGCCTGTGAGTCATCCAGCCCACCCCGAGTCACTCACCTGGCACAGATTAAAAAAACAATACCGGTTTGGCAGTCAGCCAAGCCTGACAAGTTTACCTACACTAACAAAAATCAATCTACTTCTAGCACACTAGAGGGTGCTACAAATACTTATTATGAGACCTGGTCAGAGTTGTTATGGAAGGCTCAAACAATCATAATTTTTTTTTAATCATTATTCTCAAGACTGCATTCCACTAAAAAAAAATAAAAAATACTGAGAGGCCCAACAAATATATTAATTTTCACTTACTCAACACTGATTTTGTTGCAGTTCAAGACCATAATTGAGTATCAAAACCAAAAAACAATTCTACCAATTAATAAATTGACAAAGACTGAGAGCAAAACATTTAGACAGGTCACAATCATATTTCATGAAAAAAACTCAAAAAGCTGTAGCAGGGCCAGGACTAGGGTTGGGCAGGAGGGACAGCTGCCCTGGGCACTGTGGTATAATGTGTGGTTCAGGAGCACCACAAGGAGATTGGGGGGAGGGGATTTGTGATGGGAGGGGAATTTAGGGGGCAACAGGAAGTAAGAATTGATCCAGTGGTGTAGTGGTTAGCACTTTCACCTAGCAGTAAAAAGGGTCACTGGTTCGAATCCCAACCACGACACTACCTGCCTGGAGTTTGCATGTTCTCCCTGTGCCTGTGTGGGTTTTCTCCGGGTACTCCGGTTTCCTCCCACATTCCAAAGACATGCAGGTAGGTTAATTGGCTTCTGTCTAAAATTGGCCCTAGTATATGAATGGGGACCTTGGATTGGTGGCTCCTGGAGGGTAGGGACCGATGTGAGTGTGCAACGTACAGGGATAGGGAAAATTGTAGACACTCACTCAGGATGGACTAGTGTCTTTATTCAACCTTACTAACTATGACTATGTATTATCCAGGAGTGGTTAATTTGGGGAGATGTGCTAGGACTGACTGGGGATTTGGAGCTATTTGTGTTGAGGGGGGAATGGGGGGAGAGGTTTCACGCTAGGAGGTGGGATTTCGGGGGTTTGTGCTAGAAAAAGGTAATATAGTGAGGGGGGGGGGGGGGATTTGTGCTAGGAGGGGAATTCGTTTGGGAAGAGGGATTTGTTAGTAGGAATGATTGTGAGGCTTTTGTGCTAGGAGGGGAAAATGTGGGCAGTAGCAGGACTGGGACAAGGGGTGGGCAGGAGGGGCGGCTGGGCATTGTGGTATCATGTGAGGTGTGGGGGCACCATAAGGAGATTGGGGGGAGGGGATTTGTGCTGGTAGGGGGAACTTAGGGGGGTAGCAGGAGGTAATAATTGTTCCAGACATTATTTTTCTAATAAAGGTAATATGGTGGTGGGAGGGGGTGCTAGGAGGGGGTAGATATAATTGGAGGGCTTTTGTGCTAGGAGGGGAAGAGGTGGGGGAGAGGGATTTGTACTAGGATGGGGATTGGGGGGAATGTGCTGGGAGCATAGATGTTATGAGAGGATTTTAGCTAAGCATGCAGAGTAGCACTATGGGGGGATGGGGGGGGGGGGTGAAATCTTTTCTGACACGTAATGCTCATACATCTTAGGGGACACAATTTACCATATTCGCCCTGGCCTCTAGATTACTTTGTCCCAGCACTGAGCAGTAGTAAACCACACAAAAAAAAAAAAAATTGGCCCCTGCAGGATAATGTCATAATGTGATAGTATGCATGCATGCATGTATGCATGCATGTATCGCATACAAGCGCATTATGAAAGACTTACTTTAGGGTGAAGCCATCCAAGTGGTGTACTGTCACAGGACTTCCATCTTAACTCGGTCTTCCTTCCGGATTCACGTGCTCCAGGCATTTGAATGGCTGTGCCATGATAAAGTAACTCCGGCGCTTGCACGTGGGAGTCACGAACATGGCACAGCTCTCTCAATGGACGGCATAAGATCGCCGTGCGCATTTGCTGGTGACATCACGATTGTTACACATGTAAATATCTCCTAAACAGTGCACGTTTAGGACATATTTGCTGTACCTACAGGTAAGTCTTATTATAGGCTTACCTCCCACATAGCAAGAAAATTAGCTGAAGGTTTGAAAATGACTTTTAACATTGTTCTGTACTGTATGCACGCCCTTTCGCTATTTTGACCATATCTGCATTGTTATTCCTACTCTTCAACTATTTATTAAAGTTCAAGTTAAATTGATTGTAAAGTCTCTCTTTTTTTTTTTTTTTTTTAAATAACAAACATGTTACACATACCTACTCTGTGTAATGGTTTAGCACAGAGCAGCCCAGATCCTCTTCTCTGGTCCCTCTTCAGTGCTCCTGGCCCCTCCCTCATGTTCAGTGCACTCACAGCAAGCAGCTTACTATAGACCACAGCTCTGTGTGTGTCCAATCAGACATGGAGCCGCAACCTGGCCCACCCCCATTCCTTCCTCACTGGCTGACTGACTTTGACAGCAGTGGGATCCAATGTCTCAGCCAATGAGGAGGGGAGTCCTGGGCAGCTGAGTCTTTCATGCAACATTGCTGGATCTAGATGGGGCTCAGGTAAGTGTTAGGGGGGCTGCTGCACACAGAAGGCTTTCTATATTAATGCATAGAATGTATTAAGATTAAAAAAAACCTCTGCTTTTATAACCCCTTTAAAGCTACCCTTTGTGTGATCATTTGGCTGATTCCTCTACCTGTTATGCCTCGTACACATGATCGGAATTCTCGTCGGAAAAAGCTCTGATGGTTTTCCCAACGGAATTCCGACGGAATTCCACTCAAGCTGTCTTGCCTACACACGGTCACATCAAATTTAGATCGTTTAGAACGCGGTGACGTACAACACGTAGGACGTGACTAGAAAAAGGAAGTTCAATAGCCAGTAGCCAATAGCTCCCGTCTCGTAGTTGAATCTGAGCATGCGGGATTTTTGGCGTGCCGGAATTGCATACACACGACCAGAATTACCGATAGAAAGTTTTTCCATCGGAAAATTGAGAACATGCTATAAATTTTTGGCTGGCGGAAATTCGGACAGCTAAATTCCGATGAAGCATACACACGGTTGCATTTTCCGATGAAAATCTCTTATCAGCCTTTTTCTGGCCGGAATTCCGATCGTGTGTACGTGGCATTACAGCCGGCTCAATTGCAAATTTTGTGGCAGGTGAAATAGTTGATGTATAGTATATACAGTTAGGTTCATATATATTTGGACACAGGCACAATTTTAATTTTTTCAGGTATTTACCAAAACATATTTAAGCTATGGTATATAATGGATATGGGCTGAAAGTGCGCACTCTCAAGTTTATTTTGAGGGTATTCACATCCAAATCAGAGGAAGGGTTTAGGAATTACAGCTCTTAAGATAACCACCCCCCTTTTTCAAGGGACCAAAGGTAATTGGACAATTGAATCAAAAGCTGTTTCGTGGCCAGGTGTGGGCCATTCCTATGTTATTTTTTCATCAATTAACGGGGACTTCCGGTGACATAATTTCCTGAATTTTGGAACACAAACCGCAAATTGCGCAGCGTTTTATATGCTTGTCTTGACAGACTAACATATAAGTGGATATTACTTCATAACCACTTAAGGACCAGCCGCCGCAGTTGTACTGCGGCAGGTCGACTCCCCTGGGCGAATCGGCATCATAGTACGTCGGCCACTTTAAAAACTCTAGGGGGTGCGTGTGCGGCGCCGGAGGCATGCTCCGGCGGAGCCGCGCATGCACGTGGCGTGATGCTGGAGCCGATGCGCGTGGCCGGCGGGATTTGATGCCCTGCTGGCCACCCGCGACCGCTCCTGACAGAGACAGAACAGAGATCTGTCAATGTAAATAGACAGATCTCTGTTCTGTCAGAGGAGGAAAGACAGGTCTGCTGTTCCTACTGATTAGGAACAGCGATCAGTCTCTTACTCCAGGCAGGAACACATTTAACCACTTGATTGCCCACCTAGTGTTAACCCCTTCACTACCAGTGACATTTATACAGTAATCAGTGGTTATTTTTACCTCTGTTTTTAAAATAAGTTTTAAAATCTGTTTTAAAAATAAATGTTTTTTTTTTTTTTTTATATATATATATATAGTAGCATTTTGTTGTCTTTGCAATATACAGTAAGCAGATACAACACTTCATAGTACATAGAATGGTGGGGATACAACTCACTAAGGAGGACAATGCTTACAGAGATCGATGGTGGTATAAGATAGATATTCAATAATTGGTTTGCTGCTTGTATCCTATCAAGCATTGCTTACATAGTGTTATCAATAGTGTCATTCACACATAGATATAAACAGTCCAGCAATATTTTTCTGCAGTCAGTATCCCACATTGGTGGGCAATCTGCAAATCAATACAATTTTAAATGAATGAAGATTTTTTTTGTATTTCTTCTGCAATCAGAATGATAGGATTCAGAACAAAAGAGGAAGAAGGTTAGTAAAAGAAAACAAATCCCCTCTTTATATCACTGTCCCCATCAGAGCCCCCCTTGTATCATAGTCCCCGTCAGAGTCCCCCTTACATCAGTGTCCCCATCAGAGCCCCCTTACATCAGTGTCCCCATCACCCCCCCCCCCCCCCCTTATATCATAGTCCCCATCAGAGTCCCCTTTGCATCAGTGTCCCCATCAGAGCCCTCTTACATCAGTGTCCCCATCAGAGCCCCCTTACATCAGTATCCCCATCAGAGCCCCCTTACATCAGTGTCCCCATCAGAGCCCCCCCTACATCATTGTCTTCATTAGAGCCCCCCTTACACCAGTGTCCCCATCAGAGCCCCCCTTATATCAAACTCCCCATCAGAGTTCCCCTTACATCAGTGTCCCCATCAGAGCCCCCTTACATAATTGTCTCCATCACCCCCCTTACATCATTGTCATCATCAGAGCCCCCTTACATCAGTGTCCCCATCAGAGCCCCCCCCCCCACATCATTGTCTTCATTAGAGCCCCCCCTTATATCAGTGTCCCCATCAGAGCCCCCCCTTACATCATTATCCCCATCAAAGCTCCCCTTACATCAGTGTCTCCATCAGAGCCCCCCCCCCCCACAGCATTGTCTTCATTAGAGCCCCCCTTACACCAGTGTTCCCATCAGAGTCCCCCTTACATCAGTGCCCCCCTTACATCAGTGCCCCCATCAGAGCCTTCCTTTTGAGCTTAAGTATCTGGATAAAGATCTCTTTCCAGAAAAATATACTATAATTCATTAGTGCCCATTTAGCTACAGCTGTTGACATTTAGGTTGTTGGCCTCCCTGTAGGCATGGAGAGCACTGATGGTAAAGGCTAATTTACCTCACCTTGTCCCCCAGGGGACCCTGGGACATAGTAGTGGGAGATTGATGACCCCAGCCTACATGTTTATATCTCCCCAGCCAATCCCTGGTCAATATGGCAGGTGACAAGCAGGGGGCCGGAGCAGAGGTCTACAGGAGGGGAAAGACCCCTGCTGAGGGCTGTGACATCCCTGGGAAATTTGCCTGAAACTGCAAGCACCTTTTGTGCGGTCCCAGTCACTGTTTGGCTGGGGGGACCTCTGTTCTATCCTCCGAGGACCCAAGACACAGGCAACTGGAGTACAGAAGTTGACTGACAGTGAGTACCAACCTTTCCCCACTCATCCTACCTAGTAGGAAATACCAACAATACAAATAGCACAATAGCAGCAAA
Source organism: Lithobates pipiens (assembly GCF_037356315.1). Lineage (NCBI taxonomy): Eukaryota > Metazoa > Chordata > Amphibia > Anura > Ranidae > Lithobates > Lithobates pipiens. Next base: position 34,006,141 of record NW_027507788.1, on the reverse strand, counting down.
GATGTCCAGTGCGTCCCCTCACCAGTAGTCCAACAGTACAAACAAATGACCACTGCCCCCACCTATAACTGGCCTTCGCAGCAAAGAGCACATGGAAGTGCGATGCATGTCAAACAAAACCCAAAAAATATCCTAGCTCAACTTACCAGCCAGCCTGCAACCAACCGAATTATCCCAGTGTTTTCTAGTCCTAATGCTATACATTTTAAGAGCCTCGGTAGTAGAAGCACATGCATTCTCATGGATAGATAGAGGGCAGGTGAGCCTGAAAGGAGCCCACCCCTCCTTAAAGGCACAGGAGCACACTGGACACTCAGCATATATCACAACGGAAACATAGGTGTCCAGTGCGTCCTCTCACCAATATTTCTACAGCACAAACAAATGGCCACTGCCCCCACCTATAACTGGCCTTTGCAGCAAGGAGCACATGGAAGGGTGATGCATGTCAAACAAAACCAAAGAAATATCTCAGCTTACCTCACCAGCCAGCCTCCAACCAACCGAATTATCCTAAGCCCTTGTACACACGGTCAGACATTCCGATGGAAAATGTCCAATTGGGCCGTGTTGTGTGGGCTCCATCGGATTGTTTCCGTCAGAATATCCGACCGACAAAGTTTTAGAACTGGGCTATAAAACTCTCCAACAACATGATCCGATCGTACTTTGTCTGATCATGTGTAGAGAATTCCGATCGGACAAAGTGCCACGCATGCTCAGATCAAATTCCTAGACCAAAGCTATTGGCTACTAGCCTGAACGTAGTCCCGTCGTAACAAAATAACGTCATCAAGTTCCGAACGATCGGATTTTCCAACAACTTTGTCCAACCGTGTGTATGCAACACCAGTTTCGGACAAAATTCGTCTGACAAAATCCGACGGAATGTCCAACTGCGTGTACAAGGGCTAACAGTTTGCGTTAAAAAACAGAAGTTTAATTTACACACTTGTGCAGATGCATGCGTAAGCTGTAGAGCCCCTTTACGGCACCCCAGTACTATCTGTAGTCCTAACTCTATACATTTTGAGAGCCTCCGTAGTAGAAGCACATGCATTCTAATGGATAGCTGGAGGGCAGATGAGTCGCAGAGGTGATCAAAAACCACCAAAAGAAAGCTCTATTTGTGGGGAAAAAAGGACATCAATTTTATTTGGGTACATCATCTCATGACCGCGCAATTGTCAGCTAAAGCAACGCAGTGTCGTATCGCAAAAAATGGCCTGCTCATCAAGTGGAGTTGACCTTCCGGGGCTAAAGTGGTTTAAGTTTTAGCCCAATGTCTCAATCCTATTTTAAGAAATAAAGACCTGTCAGAGATGTTAACTATTACACGCTGCATCGCCTCCAAAAATATTCTGGCTGTGGCTTTATTAAGAATTTTTCTTCATGTAAGGCCGGCTTATGAATTGATTAGCTTTGACCACAAGCCGTATAAAAAAGCAACATACAGTTCTTAGGAAAGAAGTTTGTTTTACAGCAGTATTCGGACTATTTTTTCTCTTTGGTCAGTGGGTGGTTCCTGGGAGGTAACTAAGTCCTCAATAAATAAAGAGTGCTAAATCACCTTTCTATACGTTCCCATGGCTAATAGGTCAGACTTTGCATCACTCCATCTTCTTGAAGAACCCTAGGGCCAGCTCCAGCTAGAAGAGGAACATTTTAAGAACTTGGAATTCCACCTTGTTCCGAGGGAATACTGTATTAGAGCATCTAGTTGAGGGTAAGATTGTGCTTTTTATCTGTATCTGTTGGTTTGTGTCCCAGGTTCTTTTCACCTTTGTATAGTAGCAGCCAGGCAAACAACAAAATTCACTCTACTGGTTCAGTAAATAGTCTAGGGTAGGGATAGGCAACCTTAAGGTGGAGATCTACCCAGAGGCAGACTGACAACTCTTGGGGCCCCCGGGCAATAGAAGATTATGGGGCCCCCGTGCAATAGATTATGGGGCCACACAGTATACACACACACACATATAGTATACACACACACACACACACACAAAATATACACACACAGAATACACACACAGAATACACATATACACACTGAAAAGGTGTGAGGCGGGGCAGCTATAATCTTGGGATTTAAAAAAAAAACACAGATTTTTACATACTGTCCCTGGTTTTATTGAGGCTGGCAACCCGGATGGGGCCCCTTAGTGGCATGGGGCCCTCTGGCAGTGCCCGAGTGCTCGAATGGTCAGTCCGCTCCTGGATCTACCTAAACAACACGGGAGAAGACAAAGATCACCGGGCACAGTGTCACCTCCTCACACCTGATTTAAACCTCTAATTGCCGTACTACCATGTAGCAATCTCGTGCATTGCCTGGCAATCATGGGTTTAAATCAGGTGGTAAGGAGGCAACATATCGCTTCCTCACCGCCTGTGAAACACACTTGGATTGCTTTTCAGGGGAGCAGCAGTGCCTGCCCCAGCGCAGTGAATTTGAAAATTTCCTGGGTTAGCAGTGCTTTGCCATAGACTTCTATTATATCCTGCAGGTGTAGTGCACTTTCTGAAAGCGCACCAAAAGTCCTGCACCAGTTTTGGTGCACTTTCAAAAAGTGCTCCAAACCTGCAGGATATACAGTAATAGAAGTCTATGCAAACCCACAGGAAAGCTGCAGGTAGGTGTGGGTAAACCACAGTGCATCAGTGTGAAAGCAGCCTATACTATTATGCCCGGTGTATTGCTTCACACTCACCTGAACACCTCTCCTCTCCAAAGGGAGGCCACCGCAATGCCAGTGGTTTGTGGAACCTTTAAAATATCCCCTCCATCTTCCCGGGGTCCAATGACACAGATGGAGGTGCAGACACCCAAATACAGCCATCACGCATGGAAAAAAAAACACTATTTTCTACTTTCTCTCATAAAACATTTCCAATATAATCTAATTTCATTATAAATTTAGGCCAAAATGCAAAATGTAAAAAAAAATAAAAAAAAAATCCCACTAACTGTATATTTTATATGAGTGAGTTATGGCCTACAAACCATTTAATCATACTGATTGCCTAATTCATTTCTTGAGGTCCTAAAATGCTAGAACAGTACAACCCCCCCCCCCAATCCCCCCCGCCAAATGACCCCTTTTTGTAAAATAGACTGTTTTAGGTATTTAGCAAGAGTTTTTGAAGTTTTTTGAACATGTCATTTTTTGAAAATGAAGAAATTGAATCATCTTCTTTTAATTTTTTAATTTTTTTATTTTTACATACTGTCACCAGTACAGTAAAGCATCCTCATATGACTGATGCGGCAGTGATCAAGGACACTGACTGGTGACAGTATATATATATATATATATAAAAATAAAAAAAATAATAATAATTTTGTATTACATTTTTAAACTTTTTTTTTTTTCATTTTTTACATAGTTAAGTTCAGCGTCAGCCTAGTAATACTGTACTACTCTGGGGGTGATCAGAGATTTAAAATTTTTTTTTTTACATTTTGCTTTTTGTTGCAATGAAGATCATTGTAACAGCAAAGTTTTCAACTGAACCATTGCACAGATCAGGTAAGTATGACATGTTTGTTAATTACAAAAATGTAAATTGAATGTCCCTGAATTTTTCATGATGACCCTGTGGCTTTGCCCCTAGACCAGGGTCGGGACAAGGAGTGGGCAGGAGGGGCGGCTGCTCTAGGCAATGTGGAAATCATGCAAGGGTGAGGGGGGGGGGGGGGACCATTAGTAGATTGAGGCTGGAGGGAATTTGTGTTTTATGGGGAAATTTGGGGGTGGCAGGGGGTAAGCATTGTGCTAAGAAGGGAATTTAAGGGGGTGTGCTTGCAGTAGGGATTTAGGGGGATATGTGTTGGTGGGATGGGGGGGGGGGTTGTGGAGGATTTGTGCTAATAGGGATGATTGGGGCATTTGTGCTGGGAGGAGGATTTGGAGTGGGGGTAAAGGATATGTACTTGGAAGGAAAATTTTAGTGGTAGAGGTTTTGTGCTAGGAGGGGTGTTTTTTTGGGAGGAGGTGGGATGGCAAATATTTCAGCGGGACGGTGGATTTGTACTGGGCTATGGGCAGTGGCGTAACTAGAACCTTCAGGGCCTCGATGCAAGGAACCATGAAGGGCCCCCCTGAACCCCAGCCAGGGCCCTTCCCTCCGAGTCTGGCGGCGGAACTCCAGGGCGTGGTCACAGGTATGACCTTTGTGAGCCCTGTAGTTCCACCACTGGTATCAGTAGTGTTTTTTTATTTTTAGGTGCCCCATTGGGAGACTGTCCCTAGGCAGGATGGGGTCCCCGTCCCCAGAAGAGATGAGGTCCTTTTCTCCAGGGCAGATGAAGTTACTGCCCCCAGGTGAGAAGGGGTCCCTGTCCCCAGGGGAGGTGGGGGTCCCTGTCCCCACGTGAGAAGGGGTCCCTGTCCCCAGGGGGAGATGGAGGGGGTATGTAATGGTGTGTGGGGGGATGGGGTCCTCTCACTCACCATGACCATGCTGTAGGCCGCGCACTCATCCATGTTGGCCTAGGCTCCATCCAGTGTTCTGGACGGTCGATCAGCATATCTCCCAGAGAGACCTTTCATCATCTGTGTATGACAGGGGAGGAGGGGGGCTGGCAGACAAGCCTGCAGTGTTCTCCGGGGAGCCGGCTCTCATAGGGCTGCTTAAAGTTTGTTTACCCAGGAGAAGTATGCAGCGCAGTGTGGGCCGGACTCAGGGGAGGGGGGGCGGGACTCTGGCTGGGGAGAACAGACATTGGACTGAGCGGCAATGCATGGAGCAAGAGAGGGGTACTCTGAGGAGCCAGCTGAGGACACAGGTCATGCGGGGAATGCACAACTAAAGACAGTCAGTGCGATAGTCGAGCATGGAGCTCTGCTAGTCACCCTCCACCTCCAGCCACCCGTGTGCATGGTGCACTGGTACCCCTAGCTGCCTATGCTACTGCCGGCCATATGTAGAGTGGGCTGCATGGGCCCCCTGCATCACAGGGCCCGGTTGCGGTCGCGACTGCTGCACCCCCTATAGTTACGCCCCTGGCTATGGGGGTATCCATGCAGATTAGTGCTCATTTTTTTTCTTGGGGGGGGGGGGGTTTGCTGACACATAATACTCATGCATCTTGGTGGGGGTGTAGTTTGTAATGTTTGCCCTGGGCTCTAGATCAGTGTTTCTCAACTCCAGTCCTCAAGGCACCCCAACAGGTCATGTTTTCAGGATTTCCCTCAGATGAAAGGGCTGTGGTAATTACTAAGGCAATGAAACTGTTCAAATTACCTGTGCAAAATAATGGAGAGCCTGAAAACAAGACCTGTTGGGGCACCTTGAGGACTGGAGTTGAGAAACACTGCTCTAGATGACCTTGTCCTGGTACTGCCATAGACCAAAGCTTTGGGCTAGAATAGGACAGCACTGGAGCCTGCTGGAGCAAGGAATTGTGAAAGTGAAACAAACTCTTCTCTGCCAGCCATCCCCAAAATGAGCAAAATGAGGGTGGTGGCCCCACTGCAAGGGTGGTATTAAACCTCTACTACAGGGTCCTCAACTAGCGGCCCTCCAGCTATTGCAAAACTAGAAGTTGCATGATGCATTGCAAGGCTGACAGTTACAAGCAATACTCCCACAGGCAGAGGCATGGTGGGACTTATAGTTTTGCAACAGCTGGAGGGCCACCAGTTTGAGACCCCTGCTCTACAAAGTACAATTTCTCAGTTGGGCTCCAGGAGAATTAGCCATAATGTGTTAGTATGCACAACATATTAGCACATTACTGTAGTGTCAACACTACTATCTCGATTCTGAGTTATGAATCTTCGGCCACTTGGTTGACCGCTAATGTCCTACCTATCAACTTTTTTTATTTAAGGTTTAATCCACGTAAAAAATGCCTGGGGTTAGGTTTTTGGAGATTTTAATGTAATTTACAATGTCTGACTGACAAATAGAGTCAATATTACAACCATCCAATAAAATTGGTAGTGTATGCGTATATATGAAGATATTTTTACAGACCGATATGGATTGAATTTGAGCAAAAAGAAAGTGGAGCTGGGTTTTAATCTTATTGTTCTTTTTTCTCTTCTCGCAGTATAATATTTTCATCTTTGTTTTAGATAATTGAAGAATCTTTCAATGGAATATCCAATAACAAATGTGACTCAGCTAACTGGAACCATTATCACTAATATCACCAACAGCGTAAATGGCACTGCCAGCCCTGCAGAAGGAAAAAAGCACCCAAATCAAATTCTTCACGTAATCTCCATCGTGGTCTACATCGTGACCTTTTTGCTGGGTACCACAGGGAATGGATTGGTCATCTTTTTCACTACTTTAAGAATGAAGAAGACCGTCAGTGTTGTCTGGTTCCTCAACTTAGCCGTAGCTGACTTTATCTTCACTTTTTTGCTGATATTCAGAATCATCCGTATAGCCATGAATTACCACTGGCCCTTTGGTAGATTCATGTGCAATCTAGATGCTGCTTTTGTCTACATCAACTTGTTTGCTAGTCTCTTCTTGATCACTATCATCAGCATTGATCGCCTCATCTCCGTAAAGTTCCCTGTTTGGTGCCAGAACCATCGAACTCCAAGACTGGCATCCATTGTTACTTTGGTAGTTTGGGTCCTAGCATTAATTTTAAGCTTACCGTATTCAATGTTTATGGACACAACCAAAGTTAAAAATGTTGTTTCTTGCCGACGCAACTTTTCCAATGATAAAGATGTGGCTATATCAAGATATTCTGGCGTGACTATAACCAGATTCATTGTCGGATTTGTCCTTCCTCTCACTGTAATCGTCTTATGTTATACAGTGATTCTGTTGCACATCCGGAGAAATTACATGACCAAGTCTAGCAAACCGCTTAAGATGATAGCCGCTGTAATCATTTCATTCTTTGTCTGCTGGTTCCCATACCATGTCTTCTCTCTTCTCTGGCTGTCCATAAAGTATGGTGGCAAAGATCATTTCAAGGATGTAGTGCACACTGGATTGCGATATTGTAACTTTTTAGCCATCATGCACAGTTGCGTCAATCCTATTCTCTATGTCTTTGTGGGTCGGGATTTCAAAGAAAAGTTCCTGGGCTCCATCCAGTCAGTATTTGAAAAAGCTTTTTTGGAAGAAACGGTCCAAACAAGTTCCAAGTGTTCAGAGCAGGTCAACTTAAGAATCTCAACTGCTGCAAATTGAAACCACATTTACAAAAGAATACATATCACTGTGACCTGGTCAGAGTTGTTATGAAGGGCTCAGACAATCATAATTGTTTTTTTTTTATCATTATTCTCAAGACTGCATTCCGCTAAAAACGAATACTGAGAGGCCCAACAAATATATTCGATTTTTCACTTGTTCAACGCTGATTTTTTTTTTTTTTTTTTTTTTTTTTTTTTTTTTTTCCAATATTTTTATTCAAATTTTCGGCAAGAGAAAATGACAAGTTCAGTATCTGACAATAAAGATACTTAAAAGTACAAGAAAACAATACGAAACAATTCAAGTAGAGAGACGGAAAAGGATAAACTGGCATTACATGTGTAAAGTTGCGAGGGCACTTCAAATAGTTACTGGCCCACCCCCTCCAGGTAATCGCCCTGGATCTTGCTTCATTTAGGGGTCAAGAGGCACACATCTGAGCGCTGATTATCCAACCCTCCCTTTTGACTTCAGTACTAAAATAAATCCTAAATGAATGATAATAAAAAGGTACTGGCGCATTTGTTTTCAGGTGTACTCCAATAAAGAAGGAAAAGAAGAAAAGTAACTCTAGTAAGATGGGATAAAGAAATAGAGGATAAAAAGCAAAGAAAGAGGAAAAGAAGAAGAAGGAGAAGAAGAGGAAGAAAAAGGGGGATGCACTCCAGATCCCGGGGACCACCCCCCAGCCACTCACCAGAAAAACCCTCTTACCCAGTTACGAGATCTTTAATCCAAGGTTCCCACACTCTGTTGAACCAAGCCATTCTATCAGCAAGTATTGCCGATAAACGTTCATTCACCATTATCCAGGACAATTTTGTTTTAAGTAAATAAAACGGGACAATTGGTGATCTCCACGATTTGGCTATGGAAATCCTTGCTGCCACAAAGATAAAAGCTATAAGCTTGCTCATTGGCTTTGAAGCCCCTTCTACGGGGCGACCCAGAAGCGCATGCAGGGGCGATTTGCGGAGGTTCACACGGGTCAAAGAATATATAAAGTTGTACGTACGGATCCAAAACCGTCGCACCTTCGGGCACGACCACCATATATGATACATGGTACCATCCGCATTACAGCCCCTAAAACACCTCGGGGACGCCCCAGGGGCGAAGGTGGCCAATCGAGCTGGAACCATATACCACCTCATCAGTACCTTATAGTTTGCTTCAATCAAGGAAGTGTTAATAAAAGATTTAGAGGCACCTTGTATTATTTTGTTCCACTCTTCCATCTTCAAAGTGGTATGCATATCCCCTTCCCATTTCTCCATATAAGGCAATTTCTGAGGTTCAACGCTGATTTTATTGAAGTTCAAGACCATACCAACCAATGAAAAAATTGGATGACAAAGACTGGGAGCAAAACATTTAGACAGGTCACAATCATATTTTATGAAAAAAAAAAAAAATCGGTAGCAGGGCCAGGGCTAGGGGTGGGCAGGAACAGCAGTTTCCCTGGGCACTGTGGTGAGGTGAGGGGACACAACAAATAGATTGGGGGGAGTGGATTTGTGTTGGGAGGGGTAATTTAAGGGGGCAGCAGGAAGTAAGAATTGTTCCAGGAGGGGAAATTTGGGGAGATGTGCTAGGACTGGAGATTTTGGGATATTTGCGTTGAGAAGGGAAGGGGGGAAGAGGATTTGCATGGTTAATATGGTGGATGGGGGTGGATTTGTGCTAGGAGGGGAAATAGTTTTTCGGAGGGGGATTTGTGCTAGTAGGGATGATTGTGAGGCTTTTGTGCTAGGAGGGGAAATTTGGGACGGTAGCAAGGCCAAGAGAAGGGGTGGACAGGAGGGGCTGCTGCCCTGGGCATTGTGGTATCATGTGAGGTGCAGGGGCACCACAAGGAGATTGGAGGGAGGGGATATGTGTTGGGAGGGGGAATTTAAGGGGGTAGCAGGAGGTACAAATTGTTCCAGACATTGTTTTATATATATTTGTATACCTACAGTATATATTATATAACATGTTATTATTTACACATCTGGAATGCCATCATTATCCCCTGCCAGTGTCATTAGTACTGTGTCAGTGCATATTTTTTTTTTTTTAGCACTGATTACTGTATTAGCGTCCCCAAAAAGTGTCACTTATGCCGCGTACACACGACCATTTTTTTCTTCGGAATAAACTCTGATGGTTTTCCCGATGGAATTCCGCTCAAGCTTGTGTTGCCTATGCAGGGTTACACCAAATTCCACCGTCAAGAACGCGGTGACGTACAACACTATGACGAGCTGCGAAAATGAATTTCAATGCTTCCGAGCATGCATCAAATTGTTTCTGAGCATGCGTAGGAATTTTGTGCATCGGAATTGCCACAGGCGATCAGAATTTCCAATAGAATCCTTTTCCATTGGAAAAATTGAGAACATGCTCTCAATCTTTTGCTGGCCGAAATTCCGCCAGCAAAAGTCCGATGGAGCATACACATGGTCGCATTTTCCAATGAAAAGCTCTCATCGGTCTTACGCGTCATTAGTGGTCGATTTACTAAAACGGGAGAAAGTTAGAAGCTGATTGGCTACCATGTACAGCTGCACCAGATTTTGTACGCTCCAGTTTTAGTAAATCAATCCCTTGTCTGATTTGTCCATTGCAATGTCGCAGTCCTGCTAAAAATCACTGATTGCTGCCATTACTAGTAAAAACAAAAATGCCATAAAAATATCCCATAGTTTACGCGATCATTTTTGCGCAAACCAATCAATATACACTTATGGGGATACATATTGGCCTAAACTGATGAAGACATTTTATTTCTTTTCTTTTCAAAATTGTTGATCTTTTTTTTGTTTATAGCGCAAAAAAAAGAAAAAATCGCAGAGGTGATCAAATACCACCAAAAGAAAGCTCTATTTGTGGGGAAAAAAGGGCACAAATTGTATTTGGTTACAGCATGTTACAGTGCTGTATTGCAAAAAAAATGGCCAACAATAATGAACGTAGTAATGTACTACGTGGTTTTTCAGCTCTTTAGCACCACCCTTTGGGCTTCTTCTGTTAATTTCGTGTTAGTAGAAGTTTGGTGAGTGTTGATTCGCGCTTTTCAGTTTGCGCTTTTCAGTTTGTTTCCGAACAGCCGTTTGTCAACCAGCCATGTTGCGGAATCGGGGGAGATAACTTGTTATTTATTATTAGCCTTGGAGTTATTGCTTTGACATAATTGTTTGGTTGAATAATAATGATTTGATTTGGTATATTTTCTATATTTTTGGATGAATAGAATGCACTTTTTGGTTAAGTTCTATTGGCAGATAGCATGTCTAATTTTTTTTTTTTTAATGCACAATAAAAACAATTGTGTAGAATAATACTTGGCTATGTGTTTTACTTCAAATGACAGTTTGGGAGTAGGCAGTTACATTTAAAAAATACAATGTAAAATTAACAGGGGACACCAACATAGTTGTATCTTTGATCTTAAAAACTACGGGATTATGGTGTTGTGGTAACTTGCCCAAATAAAAATAAAAATAAAACATAATAATAATATTCTTGATATCACTAGAAAAAAAAAAAAAGCATTTGAAAATTGGTTTGCAAAAACTCCATCATTAACACCAGCAAAGCAGCTTCATTATTATCCCATTAAAGAAGAAGAGGATTGTGCGCTGCATTTCGAGATTTCATAATATGCCACATCTCGAATGTTAATTCTCCATTACGAACGCTAGTTTACAAGACCGACCGCTTCCGGCTCCTCCTTGCTTCTGAGCATGCGTGTTTGTACTTTGGACATTTCCCGCCGTAAAATCCGATCGTGTGTACGAGGCTTAACTCTGAGCTCAGTGTCTGAGAGCTCGATCCTTTGATGGTGGGGGTGAGCAGTAAACAGCTGGGCCTCTCTTAGCAACACCTTGGGAGTTTTACAGTCAGGCTTCACGAGGTATGTAAATGGCCTATACCCACAGCAAAAGCAATATTCAACTTTGGTCAAAGCTGCACAGTATTTTTTTTTCTACAGACGCCTCTTATTTGCATAGGCAGGACTTTGGTAGAGGTGAACTAACCCTTGAAGCTAATTTCTCTTTCCAGTTTCACTTAACTACAAAAAATGATAAGCTATTTTATATATATATATATCTTTGTATAGACAGGTAGTGCTGACAGGTAGTGCTCATACATCTAATAATAATACATCTAATAATCTTTTATAATAATAATATATCAAATAATCTTTTATAATCTTTTCTAATCTTTTCTATATTTTTTTTATATATATATATATATATATATAATAATAATAATACATTTTATTTATAATGCACTGTCCATCAAAAGACCTCAAAGTGCTACATAATTACAATAAAAACAAACAAACCGCTTAATTTACAAAACATTACCAAAAAGAAAAGTCTTCAACCCCTTTTTAAAATTTTCAGTAGACTGAGAAACCCTCAAACTATCAGGCAAAGCATTCCACAGACGTGGGGCAGCAGCACAAAAAGCCCTATCTCCCATGGTTTTCAACCTAGTTTTTGGAATCTCTAAACAATTCAAATTAGTTGAGCGAAGGGAACGCGGTAGATTTTGCAATCTAAGAAGTTCCTTAAGATAAGGTGGAGCTTGTCCATGTATACATTGATGGACAAGAAGAGAGACCTTATACTCAATCCTTGTAGAGACCGGCAGCCAATGAAGAGATTTTAAAATTGGAGTGATATGCTCATGCTTCCGCACTCTCATTAGGATCCTCGCTGCAGAGTTTTGAACGTATTGCAACCTCTGCATGCTCTTTCTCGGAATCCCAATGAGAAGTGCATTGCAATAATCCAGCCTGGAGGAGACAAAGGCATGAATCAACCTTTCAGCATCGGAAAAAGAAAGATAGGACAAAGTTTAGAGATATTACGAAGGTGGTAGAAAGAAGTCTTGCATACTTGATTTATATGAGCTTCAAAAGTGAGTTGGGAATCCATTTTTACACCAAGATTAGTGACAACAGACGAAACTGGAATTTTAGTGCCTGAAAAGGCAATACTTGTTATCAGCGATGATTTAATCTGGTGAGACGTTCCAATCATAATAAACTCAGTTTTGGAGCTATTTAGTTGCAAGAAATGTTGTTCCATCCACTCCTTTATCTCCTCCAGACAGGCGGTAAGGACTGAAAGGGGTGACTGCACTGAAGGAGTTTCAGCTGCAGCTTTTACATAAAGCGGAGTATCGTCAGCATAACAATGGAAAGAAATATTATAACGATTTATAATATGGCCCAAGGGAGTAAGATATAGATTAAATATAATCCAGCCAAGCACTGACCCTTGGGGAACTCCGCAGGTAACCACATGCGGTTTATATTTAAAATGACCCAATGTAGTTTGTTCAATCCTATCTGTAAGATATGACTCGAACCAACTGAAGGCTAATTTTTAGTCCAACATTATAACGAAGACTATCTAAAAGAATGCCATGATCGACAGTGTCGAACGCAGCTGACAAATCCAACAAAATAAGTAAAGATGGAGAACCGGCATCAGATAACATAAGAAGATCATTTGTAACTCGAACAAGAGCGGTCTCCGTACTATGAGCAAAGCGAAAGCCTGATTGAAATTTTTCAAAAAGGCTGTTATGCTTGAGATGATCCTGAAGATGACCTGCAACTGCTTTCTCAAGTACCTTAGATAAAAAGGAAAGATGAGAAATAGGCCTATAATTAGAAAGGACTTCCGGATCAAAAGTGGATTTTTTAAGCAGTGGTCTAATAACAGCACTTTTTAAAATGGAAGGAACATGGCCAGTTCGAAAAGAGTAATTAACAACAGCAGTAATCAATGGACTTAAAACTGAAACATACGTTTTTACCAGTGGAGTTGGAAAAGGATCCAAGGAACAGGTTGTGGGCTTCATTCGCTTAACAATACCCTGTACCTCTTCCAACGACACCTCTGGTAAATGATCCATTTGTTGGGGCACAAAACAGGACAAAAATGGACAGTTTGAGTCAAGGGACCAGACAGAGAGGAACGGATATGATCAATCTTGGATCTAAAAAAATCCATAAATTCATTACACCGCTCTTCCGAAATAGCAGTAGTCGATGGCGAATTTGGCTTAAGCAGTTGATTTATAGTTGAAAAGAGCTGCTTAGAATTTCCTGAACTATTTCGTATAACTTTAGAATAGAACTGCGACCTAGCCTCCTTAAGGGACTGTGCATATAGATGTTGATGCTCCCGGTAAATTTGTTTATGGACAGTGAGGCCAGAGGCTCGAAAACGTAGTTCAAGAACCCACCCCACTGCCTTCATCTTGCGAAGCTCATCTGTATACCACGGGGCTGAGTGAGTAAAAGTAACAGCTCTCTTTTTAAGTGGGGCATAAAAGTCCAACAGACTGCTAAGCTGGCTATTATAATAAGCCACCGCATCATCAACAGAGCAAAATTGTGTAGATAGATGGTGAAAATCCGTTGCCAAAAGTTCAGGATTTATATTTTTTAAGTTTCTAAAACAAATGTCCCGCTTGGGCTTATAACAGCTGGATGGTGATGTCAAATCCATTGAAATAGCCATATGGTCTGACACACCTAGGTCATACACCTGCAAATTAGTCAAAGGAGCAAAATTTCGTAATGACCAAATCCAAGGTATACCCCCTAGTATGTGTGGGGACATCAATGAGTTGTTTTAAATTAAAACAATCCAGCAGCTGGATATATATATGTGTGTATAGATAGATATAGATAACTATAGATATATCTATCTATCTACCTACCTATCTATCTATATATAGATGTATATCTAAATATATTATTATATCTATATATTTCTCTATCTATCTATAGATCTTTATATATATATATATATATATATATATATATATATATATATATATATATATATATATATATATATATATATATATGTATATATAATATTACCAAAAGTATTGGGATGCCTGCCTTTACACTCACACGCACTTTAACATCAGGGGCAATCAAAGAGTTAAGTTTGCTCCTAGGGAATGCTTTCTAGCTGTCTTGGGAATGGATTAACGGGAGGAAGAGAGAGATCTGTGTTCCTGCTCAGTAGAAACACAAGATCTCCATCTTCCTCTCTGACATAGCGGCAGTTTACCTTGTTCACATAGGCAGTCTGCCTCTTCTGTCAATGATCGGTGGGTCCTGGCAGACATCGCAGACATTGTGTCCAATCACAGCGGGAGCGGGCCACCAGCGGCGCAGGCGTGCACCCCAGACCCAGGAAGAGACAACAACATACAGGTAGGTTGTTTCATGAAGACGGGCCACCCTGCCACAGTATATGTATGGTGGGGGGTCCAGAAGCGGTTAATTAAAGTCAAATTGACTGTTTACTTTGTAAAGGATATTTTCCTAGAGCTTAGTTAATTTCACCTTGCAAAGAATATCCAATCACATGCAAGGAAAAAAAAAAAAACTGAATTTTTGCTTGCACTTTATTGAATGGTGGAAGTCAGCAGAGCCTCGCCTTATTTACTAAGTTCTGGGGAAAATGACTGTAAATTGCAACTTCCCTTCCCTTGAAAACAGGCTATTTGCAGTAAACCAACCCCTATGTGTCCAAACAAGAGGCATTTATTACATTTATCTTTGTCAAAACATAGCAAGTGGACAGAGTTTTGTTGGTGAAATAATAACCTTATTTCTCCATAACACACCACTTTTGCAATTTTTATAAAAAGATTTTTTCTTGAGAATTGAAAATCATTACAGAACTCTATTCACACCGCAGTTCCTAAACTTCTTCAAACAAGACTGTAACTTTCTAGAAAACGTCACAAATCACAGCTGCCATTGGCTTTTTGTTCTCTGTAAGTGACACCAAAAAAACAAAAACAAAATCTGTTTTAAAAATGAATACATATTGTTGTTTTTGCAATACATAGTAACAGATACAACACTTCATAGTACATAGAATGGTGGGGATACAACTCACTAAGGTGGACAATGCTTACAGAGATCTATGGTGGTATAAGATAGGATACAAGCAGCAACCCAAGTATTGAATATCTATCAAGAATTGCTTACATAGTTTTACCACATTGGTTGGACAATCAATACAATTTTAAATGAATGAAGATGTTTTATTCAGATTTCTTCTGTATCGAGAATGTTAGGATTCAGAACAGAAGAGAAAAAAGGTTATTAAAAGAAAACAAATTTCCCCCTTGCATGAGTGTCCCCATTAGAGCCCCCCTTATATAAGTGCCCCCAAACATCAGTACCACGATCAGAGCCTCTCTTTACATCAGTGTCCCCATCATAGTCCCCCTTACATCAGTGTCCCAATCAGAGTCCCCCTTACATCAGTGTCCCCATCAGAGTCCCCCTTACATCAGTGTCCCCATCAGAGTCCCCCTTACATCAGTGTCCCCATCAGAGCCCCCTTACATCAGTGTTCCCATCAGAGTCCCCCTTACATCAGTGTCCCCATCAGAGTCCCCCTTACATCAATGTCCGCATCAGAGACCCCCTTACATCAGTGTACCCATCAGAGTCCCCCTTACATCAGTGTCCCCATCAGAGTCCCCCTTACATCAGTGTCCCCATCAGTGCCCCCTTACATCAGTGTCCCCATCAGAGTCCCCCTTACATCAGTGTCCCCATCAGTGCCCCCTTACATCAGTGTCCCCATCAGAGTCCCCCTTACATCAGTGTCCCCATCAGAGTCCCCATACATCAGTGTCCCCATCAGAGTCCCCCTTATATCAGTGCCCCATCAGAGTCCCCATCAGAGGCCCCCTTATATAAGTGCCCCCACACATCAGTGCCACTATCAGAGTCTCTCCTTACATCCATGTCCTCATTAGAGCCCCCCTTAAATCAGCGTGTCCCATCAAAGTGTCTCCTGACACCAGTGTCCCCATTACAGTACCCCTTACAACAGTGTCTCCATAAGAGTCCCCCTTTAATCAGTGTCCCCATCAGGGCCCCACTTACATCAGTGTCCCCATCAGAGTGACCCCTTACATCTATTTCTCTATCAAAGTTCCTGCTTACATTAGTATCGCCATCAGAGTACCTCTCACATCAGAACTCCCCTTACATAAGTGTTTCCCCATCAGATCCCCCCATTATCAGTGTTCCCATCACAGGCCCCCTTATATAAGTGCCCCCACACATCAGTGCCACTATCAGAGACTCTCCTTACATCAGTGTTCTCATTAGAGCCCCCATTAAATTAGTGTCCCCATCAGAGTCTCTCCTTATATCTAGTTCTCCATCAAAGTCCCCCCTTACATCAGTGTCCCATTTTAGAGTCTCCACTTACATCAGTGTCCCCATCAGAGTCGCTCCTTACATATATTTCTCTATCAGAGTTCCTCCTTACATTAGTATCTACATCAGAGTACCACTCACATCAATGTCTTCATCAGAGTCTCTCCTTACATCAATGTCCCCGTCAGAGTCTCTCCTTACAACAATGTGCCCGTCAGAGTCTCTCCTTACATGAATGTCCCCGTCAGAGTCACTCCTTACATATATTTCTCTATCAGAGTTCCTGCTTACATTAGTATCTACATCAGAGTACCACTCACATCAGTGTACCTCCTTACATCAATGTCTTCATCAGAGTCTCTCCTTACATCAGTGTCTCCATCAGAGTCTCTCCTTACATCAGTGTCCCCGTCAGAGTCTCTCCTTACATCAATGTGCCCATCAGAGTCACTCCTTACATCAATGTGCCCATCAGAGTCACTCCTTACATCAATGTCTTCATCAGAGTCTCTCCTTACATCAGTGTCTCCATCAAAGTCCCTTCTTACATCTATTCCTCCATCAGAGTACCCCTCACATCAGAGTCCCTCCTTACATCAGTGTCTTCATCAGAATGCACTTTTCTAAATCACAGGGTCTTCTGCACACAGTGGTCACAGACATTTCTCTGCTGCCCTCCATGGGCTGTCAATACGGGAATTGGAACTCAAAGGTAATAAATACAATTCACACCATCAGTTTCCATCAGAAATCTAGACATACGTTTACTTTGGTGTCTACAGATCAAAGTTCTGGCAGATACCTACATGTAATAACAACATTGCCTGGATTTCTAAACGGTAAAAACTTTGCATTGCAACAACAAAATATTGTCGAGTTTTCTCAAGTTTGACTGCAAAAGCAGAAAAATTGGATTTTTATATACAGCTTACCTGTAAAATCCTTTTCTTGAGAGTACATCACGGGACACAGGAGCTTCATTACATAGTGGGTTATATAGGCACCTCTGGTGATTGGACACTGGTTGACCCCAATTAAGGAGAATTCCTCCCCTATATAACCCCTCCCATCTGGGAGGCACCTCAGTTTTGTAGCAAAGCAATAAGAAACCACGTAAAACCCAAGAGGGGCGGGAGCCCTGTGTCCCGTGATGTACTCTCAAGAAAAGGATTTTACAGGTAAGCTGTATATAAAAATCCCACTTTCTTGATCATACATCACGGGACACAGGAGCTTCATTACATAGTGGGATGTCCCATAGCAATGCTCAGATTGAGGGGAGGGAGACACAGATCATAAATATAGACCGCCAGGGACCGGAGGACCTAAACTGCAGCCTGCAGTACACTGCGCCCGAAGGCGATATCCTCTTGCCCTCTGACATCCACCTGATAGAGTCTGGTGAATGTGTGGACTGATGACCAAGTCGCAGCCTTACAGATCTGAGCCAGGGAGGCCTGGTGATGCACTGCCCAAGAAGCACTAACAGCCCTAGTAGAGTGCGCCTTCACCCGAAAAGGAGGAATCTTCCACTTTAAACCATAGGCCTGAGAAATAACTTGTCTGATCCACCTTGAGAGAGTGGATTTTGACGCCGCCTGGCCCTTTCTAGGGCCTTCCGGCAGAATAAATAAACAATCAGTTTTCCTTATCTGAGTAGTTGCCTGAAGATAAATACTGATTGCTCTAACCACATCCAAAGTGTGCAAAGATTCTTCTTCTGTGGACTGAGGGTCTGGAAAAAAGCATGGTAGGATTACATCCTGATTCAAATGGAAACCCGAAACCACCTTAGGTAGAAAGGACCTGTTGGGACGCATGACCACCCGGTCCTTATGGATAATTAAATACGGCTCCTTACTGGAAAGAGCTGCCAACTCTGATACTCTTCTAGCCGTAGATATGGCTACTAAGAAGACCAGCTTTTTAGTCAGGAGAACTAAAGAAGCCAGATGCAAAGGTTCAAATGGTTGCCCCTGTAAGGCCGAGAGAACCAAATTCAGATCCCATGGGCATACCGGAGGTTTAACTGGCGGTTTTGTCCGCATGGCCCCCTGGATAAAAGCCCGTACTAGGGAATGTGATGCAAGCGGCTTTTGAAAAAATACTGACAGGGCCGAAATCTGCACCTTGATAGTGCTTATGGCCAAATTCATTTCTAGGCCTGACTGGAGAAAGGCCAAGATTCTGTTAATGACATACTTTCTAGGATGCCATTTCCTAAGTTCACACCAGGAAACATATGTCCTCCAGATCTTGTAATAAATAAGCCTGGAGGCCGGCTTTCTGGCATTGACCAGAGTAGAAAGGACTGGCCCCGAAAGGCCACGGTCTCTCAGAATATGGGTCTCAGCAGCCAAACCGTCAAATTCAGACTGCGTAAAGCAGGATGGTAGATTGGACCCTGTGAGAGCAGATCTGGCCGAAGAGGGAGGGTCCATGGCCTGCCTACTGCCAACTTCATGATTTCCGCGTACCATGGTCGCCTGGGCCAAGCCGAGGCCACCAAAAGGACCGACTTTGTCTCCCTCTTGACTCTTCCCAGGAACCGCGACAGAAGCGGGCTCGGGGGGAAGGCATAGATCAGATTGTACTGATCCCAGGGAACTGTCAGAGCATCTGACCCCTGAGCAAGTGCATCTCTTGTCCTTGATACAAACTTGTCCAGCTTCCTGTTGAACCTGGATGCAAACAGATCTACGTCCGGAGTACCCCACTTGTGACATATGTTCTGAAACACGTCGGGTGCAGAGCCCATTCTCCTGGGCACAACTGCTGGCGGCTGAGAAAATCCGCCTGCCAATTTTCCACTCCTGGGATGAAGACTGCAGAAAGACATGGAACATGCTTTTCTGCCCAGACAAGTATGCGATTCACCTCTTTTTGGGCCACCAGACTTCTGGTACCGCCCTGGTGATTGATATAAGCCACTGCTGTGGCATTGTCGGACTAAACCCGAACCGGGAAAAATCGCAGTCTGTAAGACCACTCTATGAGCGCCATGTAAACTGCCCGGATCTCCAAGATATTTATGGGCAGTAGTTTCTCGGTCGCAGACCATTTCCTCTGCGAGCATGTTTCCTCCAATACAGCTCCCCAGCCTGTCAGGCTGGCATCTGTTGTGATAATCTTCCATGGGAGAGGAAGAAAAGTTTTGCCCTTCAGCAAATTCTTGGTTTGTAACCACCAGACAAGACTCTTGCGTGTCCCTGGGGATAGACGCATAGGAAGATCCAGAGATTGGGGCTTCCTGTTCCAAGCCGCAAGGATGCATCCTTGCAGAGGCCTTGAGTGGAACTGGGCGAATGGGACGGCCTCGAAAGAGGCGACCATCTTCCCTAACAGTCTCATGCACAACTGAATGGAGGAAGATCTTCTGCCCAGAATCAGGCGCACCAGATCCCCAATGGCCAAGGTCTTTAGCCTTGGAAGAAAACACCCTGCCCTGAGCGGTGTCGATGATCATACCTAGGTATTCCAACCTGGTAGTCGGTTGTAGGGACGACTTTTCTAGGTTTATGATCCAACCTAGGCGTTCTAGGTGTTCTAGCGTTTTGGTGATGCTGTGACTTAGGAACGCTGCAGTTTTCTCCATGAGAAGCAAGTCATCTAGATAAGCCATGACGGCTATGCCCTGAGCTCTTAAGATTGCTAAGAGAGGGTCCAGAATCTTTGTGAAGACTCGAGGGGCTGTAGCAAGCCCGAACGGCAAGGCCACAAATTGAAAATGGCGCCGCTCTACCGCGAACTTTAGAAATTTTTGGTGTGTGGAAAAAATTGGCACATGGACATATGCATCCTTGATATCTATTGATGCCATGAATTCTCCCCCTTGCAGGGAGGAGACCACAGTGCGGATTGACTGCATTTGGAAGGACCGGATGTGTAAAAACCGGTTCAGATCCTTCAGATCCAGGATAGGTCTGACACTTCCATTTGGTTTTGGAACGGTGAAGAGATTTGAGTAAAACCCCGAACCCTGATCTTTCGGGTTCACTTCTACTATCACACCCTGGGATAGTAACTGATCTAAGGCCAGAAATAGCGGTTTTTGCTTTACTGGATCCCTGGGGATCCTTGACCTTAGGAAGCGAGAAGGTGGAATCTCCTGAAACTCTAGCTTGTAGCCCAGAGATACTGAAGAGATCACCCACTTGTCCTGGATCTCTTTCCGCCAGGCTCCTGCAAACTGCGGGAGCCTTCCCCCCACTCTGCCGAGCGGGGGCGCCCCTTCACAAGGAAGTTCTTGGGCTTTGCTTGGCAGGCTTTCGCCCCCAAGTCTTTTCCTGCCCCTGGGCTCTGCCTTGAGCCTTTCTAGTAGAGGAGGGCTGAGAAGGCCATCGCCACTGCTTAGAGCTTGATGCTTCGGGAGAGAGAGCACGCCTGAATGACGGACGTTGGCTCTTTTTGATTGGAAGGAGAGTAGATTTTACCCCCTGAAATATTTTGGACGAATTTATCCAATTCTTCTCCAAACAAACGTTCCCCTTTAAACGGGAACCCAATCAAATGCTTCTTGCATGACAGCTCAGCTGCCCAATTCTTTAGCCATAGGGCCCTTCGCATGTGTACCAACATGAGGGACAAACGTGATGCTTGTTGGACAGAATCCAAAATCGCATCAATCATAAAGCACAGAATATGAGGCAGTTCTGCATAATTTTCTACTTCCTCACTGGGAAGGATCCCAAGCATCTGCTTAACCTGTTCCTTGAGGAACTGACACAACCCCACGGCTGCGACTGTAGGTTGCACCACAGCGCCAGTCATGGAAAAGGAGGCTTTTTAATAAGGTTTCCAGCTTCTTATCAGTTGGATCCTTTAAATACCTGCGCAATATCCAAAGGACAAGTCAGGTTTCATTCATGCAAGAAACAGCCGCATCAACAGATGGGACCCCCCACTTCTTGGTGAAACTTTCCTCCAGAGGATAATGCAAAGAAAAACCTTTTTAGGAGGAGCAAACAGTTTATTGGGATGTCCCCAATCCTTATACAACAATTCATCCATTAAGGGATGGATTGGAAAGGAATAGGCAGTCTGTGGGGCTTTCCTGACTCCCAGGGAAGAAACAGAGGATGTAGCGACTTCAGCAGCAGGCATTCTGAATGTGGTCCGCACCAATTCAGTATAATACTGCACCTGTTTTCTGAGTGCCTGGGAGGAGGGGACTATCTCCTCTTCCTCTGATTCATCCGACTGCTCATGATCCCCATCCTAAGATAGGGATCTCTCCTCATTTTCAGAAAAATCATCTGAGAGAGGAATTTCAGCAGAGGGAGGGGATCTACCCCTTTTCTTGCTATATTTCAGGGAAGCAGAAATAAAATTCATTATTTTCTCTTCAAAACCATCCAATGTAGCCCTAAGGGAGTATCTCAGTGACATAAACCGGGGCTGACACATTAGGAGAGGCTGCAAACCTGACAGGTGCACTGACTCGTCTTGAGAGGCTGGCTCCAGTCTTGCAGGGGGGGATGGTAACTTACAGGCACTCTTTTAGAACCCCTGGACCTAGGCGGTAATTTACCAGTGCCTTTGCTACCTCCCCCTGAAACCCTCATACGAGGAGACATAGTCCTAAGCTATAAAGCAGAGGTACTAGTACAAGTGCAATCACTGTTGTGCTTAAAGTCTCACAATAATATATATGCTTAAACTGCACAACCTGATGCTGAGTAGGTGTCTAGGTTAGCCTGGATCCAATTCCACGGATGCTTACTGCCCACGCGTGCACGAGGACTGCGGGATCCAGGGGGGGGGAGGAGAACCTCAAACGGGGCTGCGTGGGACCCCCAAACTACGAGGGACCTCTGTTTACCTTGATGTGGCAGGGACTGTAATGGAGACGTGAGTCAGCTGGAGAACCAGGCTTCACTGAGCGTGTGTACTGAAAGGCATGTAAGTATGCATCAGTCTGCTCTTACTCCCTCTAGTGGTGGAAACCAGGTAAGACATACAACTACTCATAATGAAGAAATCCATTCATATATATATATATATATATATATATATATATATATATAGGATTAACTTCCCTTACCTGTCCTCGCCGCAGGAATTGCTGAACCAGACATATTCCAGCCTTCACCCAGCACGGCAGGTATTGTTAGCCAACCTTCAGGTTTATCTGGGGCTCTTTCTCGGAAGAACCTCCTGCCTGGGCCATGTAGAAAGCTCTGCCAGAAACTTTCGTGCGCTCTGTATAAACAGTACACCAAGTCTGGTTTTCCCAGAGCCCAGTCTTCCAATGGAGAGGACTTACAGGCAAAACCTCGCTTCTTCGGCTGACGAGGCCCGGGTACCATACCATCTTGGGAGTCAAATATCGGCCCGAGGTATGGATCCGGTTTTGTTGTAGCCCTTAGGCCCTCGCAGGGACCTGCATAGAGCTAATGTTTTACGTGACCATCACCATAGACACTGGCGAAAAAACTGAGGTGCCTCCCAGATGGGAGGGGTTATATAGGGGAGGAATTCTCCTTAATTGGGGTCAACCAGTGTCCAATCACCAGAGGTGCCTATATAACCCACTATGTAATGAAGCTCCTGTGTCCCGTGATGTATGATCAAGAAAACTAAATTTAAAAGAGAAGTATGGGAATTTTTTTTACAGAATCTTACTTACCTAGGTGGATGCAACATTGGTCAGATGCTGCATCTGTCCCCCCTGGTTCTAAAGCCCCATAGACACTATCAGATTTTCTGCTGATTTTTTCCTTCAGATTTACCAAAACCATGTAGTGCAAGGGCCTGCCTGATTGCATACAAATTTAAATTGCTAAGGCTTGACCTCATATTGTAAGGTTTTGGTAAATCTGAAGGAAAAAATCTGCAGAAAATCTGATAGTGTGTATGGGGTTTAATGCTGAGAGCTGAGTGATTAAACACCGCCGATCACTCGGTTCTCAGAACTCCCTGAGCAGAGAGCTGGTGACTGTCAATCACAGCTGTCTGCTCTGCCCCTCCAGCGCTCACTGGAGCACTGGGCTGTGTAGGGGCGGGAGTGACCAGTTCAGGATCTAAGTGGTTCACTGAGAGGCTAAGCTGGGTGCCGATCCAGGCATGTGGGCAGATCCCGAACATATGGTCATGATCTTTCCCGGTCTGGATCAGCTCTGTGACTCTGGCGAGTGGCGGGCTTCAGCCCACTGTCTACTTAAAACAGGTCACAGGAGTGCAGAATGAACTGCACTCCTGTGATCCATAGGAGAAGTACAGCCAAACCAGCTTTCCCCGTATTTCTCCTTTAACCAGTCGCCAACCGGGCCATAGCGAAATGACGGCGCGGTCGGCCTATTCTGGGTGGATGCCAGTGGGACATCCTCCCAGAGTGTTGCTCTCGCGTGCCCCCTGGGGCGTGCCCCCGCAAACATCCGTGACCACGGATCGCAGTAAATGGGCACTTGTAGTGGCTGTTTAACCACATGATCGATGAAATGACGGAGCGATCACTTGTAAACAAACCAGCGTCATGTCACCGGTTCCTCACGATCTTTACAGTGTGAGGGGAGAGGGGGAGAGATTTTTTAGCAGCGCTGTGGGCTGGATCTGTAGTGCCCACAGCGCTGCTCTGTGACTATACTCTGCAATACACTGCAATAATGTGCAATACTCTTCAATAATGTGCAATACTATGCCAATACTCTGGCAATACTCTGCAATACCCTGCAATACCCTGCAATACTCTGCCAATACCCCGCAATACTCTGCAGTACCCTGCAATACTCTGCAGTACCCTGCAATACTCTGCAATGCTCAGCCAATACCCTGCAATACCCAGCCAATACTCTGCAATACCCTTCAATACCCTGCAATACTTTGCCAATACCCTGAAATACCCTGCCAATACTCTACCAATACTCTGCCAATACTCGCCAATAAATTATAACAGAAATAAAGAGTCTTTTTTTTTTTTTACCAAATTTTCTGTCTTTTTTGATTTATAACGCAAAAAATAAAAAAAACAGCAGTGATTAAATACCACCAAAACAAAGCTCTATTTATATGAAAAAAGTACAAAAATTCCATATGGTTACGGTGTTGCATGACTGAGTAATTGTGATTCAAAATGTGAGAGCATCGAAAGCTGAAAATTGCTCTGGTTAGGAAGGAGGTTTAAAGAGGAAGTAAACCCTGATGGGTTTACTTCCTCTTTGATTCCCTGCAAAGATAAAGCATAATGGGCTACTATGCATCGCATAGTAGTCCATTGTGTGTCACTTACCTGACACAGGAGCCAGTGATGTCACCGCTGTCCCCTTGTGTAAGGAGCCTCCATCTTCTTGGTGGGTCTCGCTGCTCCGGCGCTGTCTTTTCGTCGGAGCCGCAATGCCGTCACTCCTGCGCATGCGCACGGGAGCCGCCACTCGCGGCATATCGCCGTTAACTGCGGAGCGCTCAGTGCGCCTGCGTGCCGCTGTCTACAGCGCATGCGCCGTAGACAGCGATGCCTGTCTTTTGCCAAATATCTCCTAAACCGTGTAGGTTTAGGAGATATTTCTTGAACCTACAGGTAAGCCTTAATCTAGGCTTACCTCTAGGTCAAAGTGGTTTGTAAGTGTTTACAACCACTTTAAGTGTCCAGTTGTCAAGTGGTTAAAATAACATGAACAGTTACAAAACACAATATTAGCATAGTTTTCTTATCTAGTGGCTGCAGTTACATCTAACTTTATTTCAACATGTACTACATTTTTTTTTCTTCCACGTGATAGAAGTTACACACGGATAAAAAAATAAATAAAAAAAAATACACTTTTTTGCAGTAAGCAAAATAAAAGGGAAATGTGCAGCAGTATATGGGAGCCAAACAGCTTCTAACTTCAGCTTGTTCAATTAAGCTTTTTTGGCAAAAAAAAAAAAAAAAAACCTGGAAGCTGATTGGTTTCTATGAAGAGCTGCACCAGATTTTTACATTATCCAATTTCAGTAAATGAACCCCAATGGTTCTCCAACTAGTTTTATTTTTATAAGTATCACATCACCACTGAAATATGTGATACGGAATGGAATGTTCATTCCATTTTGGACAATTTCATGCTCCCAACTTTGTGAGAAGAGTTTTGGGGATGGCCCCTTCCTGTTCCAAAGTGACTGCGCACCAGTGCACAAACAAGGTCTGTTGTTCAGATGAGAGCTTGCTTCTCTTCCCATACAAGTCAATTTGAATTCAAAAGCTGCTTGAAGTAGGTTGATGACTCTTTGAAGGTGGTCAATTGCAAGTCAGAATATTCCCCATTTTATAGATGTGATGGTTCTTCATACCTCTAAACAAAGTATGTTGTCTGACACAAAATCTGGAGCCTGCAGCCCTTCAGGCCCCCCGAGGAGGTGTTAAGGGGTTTGTTTTAGCAATTTCTGAAGGTTTCTCTGTCAGTGTTGGCAGGTGTTGGGGGAAGGTCACCTTCCGGAGGTGTGTGTCTTTTCCCCAGTGGTCAAGGCAGTGGGGTAAGTAGACATTCTCGGCTGGGGGGTACAGAGGATCTCAGCTGGTGGCTAGAAGACACTGAGCAGTGGCAGACCTCACCAGTGACATTGGTCCCATCATGACTACAGGACGGCACTCCTCTCCTCTTGCCTCACTGAGCTTGGTTACCATTCCATGTTGCCAGCACACAGCAAAGACACTCCCCCATCCTGGACTGTTCTCACCTCATGCTCCTCTCCATTCAGGAAATGGATCACAGCTTCTCCTCGGCCAATGGGAACAGAGGGGTGTGGACTGTGGAAGGCAAAGTAGAAGCCCAGTACTAGAGCATGGCTGTGGAGCCCTGGGGCAGATCAGAGCTGGATTTTGTGGAGGATATGATAATATGAAAGGGAGGCTGCAGGGACCCCCTGGATCTAGGGTCAGGGTTTGCGATTGTGACCCCTGCTACCCCTTATGCTACGCCCATGGATATAAACCTTTATTCTGGTTGTGTGCCACTCTATGCCAATCTCTTTTTTATTCCACATTTATAGAGGTGATGGTACTTCACACCTCCCAACTGTCCGAGATGAGAAAGAGGGACGCCATTTAATACAAAACAGGCGCCCAAAGAACTTCCTTCTTCCGTGTTGTCCAAAGCTAAAATGCCAAAAATGACTAGTTAAAGCCAACCAGTGCCATCGCCTCCTTTACTTTTATACGAGCTTTTTAAAATAACAAATACAATCATTGTTGGTGGGATGGAAGGTTTAATGTAATAAAACATTGTTTGGCAGTTAAATTGTTAATTTTTGTATAAAGCTCTATAAATCAAGCCAAAAAGAAGGATGGCTGAGAAGAAAATGGGGACAGAATGATCTGACCTCTAAAGAGTGACAGTCCTAAATTCAGGACATTTGGGAGATGCAGCATACTGCTTAACCTTTTTACTGGAACTGAGCATGCTTCCCTACTGCTCAGAGCCTTGCTTGTGTGCTATAAAAAAATTCCATAGTGCATCACAGGTAAAACAGAGCTAAACCCTACTATCCTTTATACCCATGGAAGCTGCCATCGTTGCCTCTGTTTAATCCGCAACTGCCATGGTGCTGCACATGTGATCAGTAATGACACCAGTCATTTGATGACTTGACAGTTTGGTTGAGAGCACAAGCAACAGTTATCATTGACGGCATTCCCAGAATGTAACTGTTTTGGGAAACTGTTAATTTGATGGATTTACTTCAGCTTTAAGAATGACTACTTGGAAATAAAGAGAACCTGTCAAGAGAAAGAGGTAATCTGCTGACTTCCTACTATTAATAATAGATTACAGCTCAACTCTGGCCAATATTTTGTAAAGGGAGCCACACAACCATTGACTTAAATAAAACATCAGTTCTTGCTGCAATACTCACCTCCTCTCCAGTGATGTATCCTACAGTAACCCCATTTTGATCTTAGATGTACTCTTCTAGATGTGTCTTCTAGGTTGAATGGGGCCTAGAGTTACTGAACCCAACAGGCCAGAGACATACTGTGGATGCAGGGTGTCATAGAAAGGTTATTATATAAGAAAGGCTTAAAAGACGGGGGATGGGGGGTTGTTCCAGGGGAGAATGGGGGAGCAGTCGGAGATGGGGGGGTGAGCCCAGAGTTTTATCTTGCAACAAGGGAAATGTCAGAAAGCATGAAATCAGGCCGAGACAGAAGTACTGTTAAATCACACTTGTTTAACCACTACAATACAGGGCACTTTCGCCTCCTTCCTTCCCAGCCCAATTTTCAGCTTTCATCGCTCTAGCGCTTTCAATGACAATTGCGCGGTCATGCTACACTGTACCCAAATGAAATTGTTATCATTTTGTTCGCACAAATAGAGCTTTATTTTGGTGTTATTTATTCACGACTCCGTTTTTTATTTTTTGCGATATAGGCGCAAAAAAATCGGAAATTTGGAAAAAAAACAATATTTTCTTTTTTCTATTTGAAAAGAAATCCAATAAAATCAAATTTTGTCATAAATTTTAGCCAAAATGTATTCTGCTACATGTTTTTGGTAAAAAAAATTCTGTTAAGTGTATAATAATTGGTTTGTGTGATCACGGACATATGTACGCAAATGATCATGTACATGTGTGTGCAGATAATCATTGGGACATGTGAATTTAGTGGGACATATGTGGGGGACATGTTTTTATTATTAGGGACATGTGTTTTTATTATTTGGGGACATGTATGTTTTGGGGACATGTGTGGGGACTGTGTTTGTACTGTGTGGTGTGTTGTGTGTTGACACTAGACTGATGATCAGTGAGTAAAAAGCTGTAAAAAACAGCTCATACTCACTGATCATCAGCCGGCTGCAGCGTTCTGCTCTCCTCTCCTCAGCGATGACTTCCGTGTGAGGAGAGGAGAGCCGATTGCCTAGCAACCGGCTGTTTGTTTACATCACATGACGGCCGTGATTGGACACGGCCGTCATGTGATCAGGAGGGCCAATCACAGAGCCCTCCTGCCGATCTGAGATGTGCCGTGTCCGGGTGACACGAGCACATTGGGATCGCGCCGCTGCGCGGGCACGCGCACGCGCGATCCCGCTACTTCTGAAGGACGTTCCCGAACGTCCTATCAGGAGTAGACGGCTCCCACCCGGCCGTATATATGTATTGGCCGGATGGGAAGTGGTTAATAATAAAATTAAAAAGAACAAACGTATTCAAAACATAGCCAAAATTCAGTAACTGGAATGGATAGTCAGCCAAGCAGAGGTCAGGGATCAATGTAGTGGAGCAGCAAGCAGGATCTGGAGCCAGAAGGAATGTCAGTAAAGCAAGGCTTGAACAGGATTGCAGGAGATAGTTTCTGTGATGTGGACCAAGGCGAAGGCAGAGACCCTCTGGACTGGACGGCTTAAGTAGGCAGGACTGATGAGCAGGATATCATCAGCAGCTGAGTAACTGTGAAGAGATAGGAGCTGGCAATTAGCTGACAGCTGAGCGGCCAGCTCAGAAAAGGAAGGGCTGAGCCCAGCCCTGACAGGAAGTCAGAACTTTCTCCAGGTTCATTAGCAAGCTTAGAGCTTCAGCATGAAACCCAGGCCACAAGGTGACAACACTACTGCAATTTCACTGGAGAATGCACAGAGTTGTCACCCTATTACAAGGAATAGCAATGGATACGCTGGTGGGATCAACAGGTAATACAAATTTGTTATGGGAAAACTCAGAAATTAAAAAAAAAAATGTTGTTAACACTTGTGACAGGCTGGTCATTTTTGATGTTGCCAATAGTTACACTTTATGAGCATAAAAAGTACACTAAAGCTAACACAGTGGGCAACACAGTAAAGATTAAAGCACTACAAGAAAAACTCAAAACAAGCATCTGAAACAAATTCTAACAAAAATATATGTGTCCAGGCAGGCTGCATGATGGCAATAGGTGGGTGCGGTTGGCTGCTAACACATAAAAGTAACATTTATACCACTATCTTTAATAGTGGCCACACACATATGGATATGACCATTCAATCAATCCTTCAGTGTGACTAAACTTATCAAGTTGAATAAAAATTTAAACCAAAGAGCCTCTATTTGATCGATTTGGTGAGCTTTTGATTGATGTAGACTCTAGCAAGTTGATCAGCCATGGCGGAATCATATAGAGAGCTCATAATTGATCATACAAATATCAGCCATAACACGGATACATTTAAAATTATGACTGATAGATGAAAATTTCAGTTGATTTGAAAATGCAGAGTTTGATATTTTACTTTATGTTTGCGTTTGCTCATACTTATACTGATTGCAAATCAATACATGTATGGACACCATATCCTGCTAACAGGTATAATATAGGCATGACGTAAGTAGCATTCAAGGGACATTATCA
This sequence comes from Lithobates pipiens, assembly GCF_037356315.1. NCBI lineage: Eukaryota > Metazoa > Chordata > Amphibia > Anura > Ranidae > Lithobates > Lithobates pipiens. Next base: position 33,976,436 of record NW_027507788.1, on the reverse strand, counting down.
AATGGAGATGATTGAGATCAACATTTTCTTTACAGCATAATCTAAAAAAATGTAATTACTCTTCTCACAATTCTCCTTTCATGATCCCTCAAAGTGAAAGGGATGGAAGCTGGAGATAGAGTCACATGTCTTCACATACAGTGATTCTTCCAGGTACCTACAGTATAGCCCTGGACAGCCAGGAGATTGTGGGGTGAGATTGTTTTGTTTACTGGTACACTAATCCGGAAGATCTAAGCCCTTTAATACTGAATGCTTTACTTCTCTAAACTTCCTTCCCTTTACTTCTAAAACTAACCAAGAGGTGTCCTCCCTTGGCAAGAATATATTTTACTCGAAAACAGCATTGCAGACATTTTTGGCGAGTCCTGATCTGGAAGAAGCATCTCTTTACCAAAGCCAAGTAAGTAACTTATGATTCATACCTATGAGCCTTAAAGCTCCTTTTTTGTTTAAAATGGGTATAATAATTTTGTTGTGTATAATATACACATGAATATGCATGCAATTAGATTTATACCCTTGGGGGACATGCACCATTTTCTCTTCCTTATGGTTTCACTACCCTCTTCTCATTCTCCTCATTCTGTCCCCGACTCCTGTTATGTCCTCCCATCTTTACTGTTCCACTTCTCCACTGTGTTTCCTTTTCCGTTCTTTTCTGTGATGTTGACTGGGTCTAATGCCCTGTACACACGTTCAGACTTTCCAATGGAAAATGTGTGATTGGACCGTGTTGTCGGAAATTCCGATCGTGTGTGTGGGCTCCATCTGACTTTTTCCGTTGGAATTTACGACACACAAAGTTTGAGATCTTGTTCTAAAATTTTCCGACAACAAAATCAGAATGTTTAAATTCTGATCGTGTGTAGACAATTCCGACGCAAAAAGTGCCACATATGCTCAGAATTTATTTACGAGACAAAATCTATTGGCTACTGGCCTCTTTATAGTCCCGTTGTACGTCACCTCATTCTGAATGATCGGATTTTATGACAACTTTGTGCAACCGTGTGTATGCAAGACAAGTTTGGGCCAAAATCCATCGGAAAACATTCTACAGATTTTGTCGTTGGAATGTCCGACCATGTGTACAGGCCATTATGCCGCGTACACACGATCGGACATTCCAACAACAAAATCCATGGGATTTTTTCCAACGGATGTTGGCTCAAACTTGTCTTGCATGCACACGGTCAGACAATGTTGTTGGAAATTCCAAACGTCAAGAACGTGGTGAGGTACAACACGTATGACGAGCCGAGAAAATTGAAGTTCAATAGCCAGTGCGGCTCTTCTGCTTGATTCCAAGCATGCTTAGAACTTTGTGCTTTGGAATTATGTACACACGATCGGAATTTCCGACAACAGATCTCAAATTTTGTGTATCGGAAATTCCGATGGAACCTACACATGGTCAGAATTTCCGACAAAAAGCTCCCATCGAACATTTTCCGTCGGAAAATCAGACCACATGTGCGCGGCATTACTGTTCCAATCCTCCATTTTGGCTCCTTTCCCCCCCCCTTCTCTGTGATGTTGACTGTGTCCTCCCTTCTTTACTGTTTTACAACTCCATCGTGGGTCCTTCTAATGCCTTCTCTGAAATGAGGACCGTGTTCTCGCTTTCTTACTATGCCAATCCTTCAATGTGGCTCACTCTCCCTGGAACAGTGATGTTGACTGTGTCCTCCCTTCTTTACTGTTCCACTCCTCCGATGTGGCTTCATCTCCCCCTTCCTTGTGATTAAGGATAAGCTTCAAGTTCGAGTCAAACTCATGTTCGACTCGATCATTGCCTGTTCACCGAACAGCGAACAAATTGGGGTGTTCGCGGCAAATTCGAAAAGCCACTGAACACCCTGTACAAGTCTATGGGAGAAATCGAAAGTGCTAATCTTAAAGGCTTATATGCAAGTTATTGTCATAAAAAAGTGTTTGGGGACCTGGGTCCTGCCCCAGGGGACATGTATCAATGCAAAAAAAAGTTTCAAAAACGTCAGTTTTTTTTGGGAGCAGTGATTTTATTAATGCTTATAGTGAAGAAATAAAAGTGTAATATTCCTTTAAATTTCGTACCTGGGGTGTGTCTATAGTATGTCTGTAAAGGCATGTTTTCCATGCTTAGAACTGTCCCTGCACAAAGTGTCATTTCTGCAGGAAAAAAAGTCATTTAAAATCACTCGCAGCTATAATGAATTGTCGGCTCCCCGTAATACAGAGAACACTCATTGAAAGTCATTGATAAAAAAAACGTGGGGTTCCCCCAAATTCAATTACCAGGCCCTTCAGGTCTGGTATGGCAATTAAGGGGAACCCCGCATCAATTAAAAAAAATGACATGGGGTTCCCCCCAAAAATCCATACCAGACCCTTTATCTGAGCACGCAACCTGGCAGACCACAGGAAAAGGGGGGGTGAGAGTGAGAGAGCGCCCCCCCGTATGGATATTTCAGGGGAACCCCACGTCATTTTTTTTTAAATTTGATGCGGGGTTCCCCTTAATATCCATACCAGACCTGAAGGGCCTGGTAATTGATTTTGGGGGAACCCCACACTTTTTTTTTATTAATGACTTTCAATAAATGTTATCTGTATTACGGGGAGCCGACAATTCATTATAGCCGTGAGTGCTTTTAAATTACTTTTTTTCCTGCAGAAATGACACTTTGTGCAGGGACAGTTCTAAGCACAGGAAACATGCGCCCCTTTACAGGCATACTATAGACACCCCCAGGTATGAAATTTAAAGGAATATTACACTTTAATTGTTTCACTTTAAGCATTATTAAAATCACTGCTCCTGAAAAAACTGCAGTTTTTAAAACTTTTTTTTGCATTGATACATGTCCCCTGGGGCAGGGCCCAGGTCCCCAAACGCTTTTGACAATAACTTGCATATTAGCCTTTAAAATGAGCACTTTTGATTTTTGAGTGGTCGAGTCCCATAGACTTTAATGGGGTTCTAAAGATCACACAAAGTTTAGGTCTGTTCGCAGGTTCTGGTGCGAACCGAACCGGGGTTTTTTTTCGGCTCATCCTTACTTGTGATGTGGACTGTGTCTTTTCTTCCTAATGCCGCGTACACACGGTCAAACTGTTTGACGTACTTAGTCCGTTGAAACACATTTCAGCGGAAAATCCGCTCGTGTGTGGGCTTCAGCGGACTTTTTCAGCGTGCAGTCCGGAGTACTAAGTATTTCGGTTTTTCCGAAAATCTGTCCGTCGTACTTTGGTTTCAGCGGACAATACGGTCGTCAGTATGCTAGTTCGACAGACTAAGAATGGCGCATGCCCAGAAAGGATTTACACGGCAGAAGGGTGCTTTGCTGTGTCTTGGACTTCCTATTTCTAGTCCCGTCGTACGTGCTGTACACGTCATCGCGAAAGCTTTCGACGGACTGTTTGTGCATCCGTCTGTGGTCAAGTCCGTTCAGTGGAAACTACGACGGATTGTCCGTCGGATTGTATGACGGACTAAGTACGCCATACAATCCGCTCGTGTGTACGCGGCATTACTGTTCCACTCCTCCTCTGTGGCTCCTTCTCCCTCCTCCTCTTCCTTTCCTTCCTTCCTGTTCCATTCCTCCACGGGGCCTTTGATATGGCTGTGGATTGTGTCCTTTCTTTCTTACTGTTCTTGTTCTACTCCTCCACTGTGGTCTTTGATGTGAACTATGTCTTCCCATCCTCTCTGCATACTGTAGGTGATTGGACCCTCTTATCATCACTCCTACACTCCTCTATTTTAGTCCCTTCACCACCCTGGCACTGTGATGCAGGATGATGCTACTTCTCCCCCTGTCTAATGCCCCATGCACACAAGCAGGACCGAACTGGCCATAGGGCAGACCGGGCACTTGCCCGGTGGGCCGGGGCCGCCCCTGGCCTGTTGATGATCATGCCGCACAGCGGGAGGTAAGCGGTGGCCGCGGCCTGATCGTGGGTAACACAGGCCACGGCCGCCTCGCCTACCACCATATGGCCGTGCCTGTGTCATGCGGAACTGGCGGCTGCATGGGCTGTGCTGTGTGTCTCTCTCACACACAGCTCAGCCTCAGCGCCGCACTGACAGTTCCGCTCTCCTCCTCCAGCCATGGGTGTCCACACGGTGGGGAAAGCTGCTGCTGTCACTATTACCCTCTCGCTCTCCCTCCCCTTCTCACGTCGGCAGCATGGGAAGAGAAGGCGTTCCTGTTTGGTCGTTTTCCCTCCCCATTGGCCAAAACAGAGGGCCAATCAGAAGAAACTAGAGGGGCATCATGGAAAATGTAGTCCCAGAGATACATGGCACCATTGGTCTCAGCAGGGAGCAGACTACAGTCCCCAGCATGCACTCTGCTGGGATGAAAGAGAAAACCCAGAAACAAGCTGAGGAGTGCTTGTTACAGCTACTACAGGAGACATGGCAAATGAAACAGAGGACTGTGCTGGGGGAACTAATAGCCCCAGCACAACCAGAGAGAGAGAGAGCTACACTGCACCGCACCACCAGAGAGAGCGATGCTGCACCGCACCCCCAGAGAGAGCGATGCTGCACCGCACCACCAGAGAGAGCGACGCTGCACCGCACCACCAGAGAGAGCGACACTGCACAGCACCACCAGAGAGAGCGACGCTGCACAGCACCCCCAGAGAGAGCGACGCTGCACCACACCACCAGAGAGAGCAACGCTGCACCGCACCACCAGAGAGAGCGACGCTGCACCGCATCGCCAGAGAGAGAGACGCTGCACCGCACCCCCAGAGATAGCAACGCTGCACCGCACCCCCAGAGAGAGCGACGCTGCACCGCACCCCCAGAGAGAGCAACGCTGTAGCGCACCCCCAGAGAGAGCGACGCTGCAGCGCACCCCCAGAGAGAACGACGCTGCACCGCACCACCAGAGAGAGCGACGCTGCACCGCACCACCAGAGAGAGCGACGCTGCACAGCAGCCCCAGAGAGCGCGACGCTGCACCGCACCACCAGAGAGAGCGACACTGCACCGCACCACCAGAGAGAGCGACGCTGCACAGCACCCCCAGAGAGAGCGACGCTGCACCGCACCCCCAGGGAGAGCGACGCTGCACCCCACCCCCAGAGAGAGCGACGCTGCACCGCAGCAGCAGAGGGAGCCACCCTATACCCGCAGCACCAGAGGGAGCCACCCTGTACCCACAGCACCAGAGGGAGCCACCCTGTACCCGCAGCACCAGAGGGAGCCACCCTGTACCCGCGCCACCAGAGGGAGCCACGCTGTACCACAACACCAGAGAAAGAGCCACGCTATACCTGCACAACCAGAGAGAGAGACACGCTCTACCGCACCGCCAGAGAGCAGGTCAGTGTCACTGGGCCATGGACACAATAGGAGACAGACAGTACTGACATGGCCACAATAGGACTGGGACACTATAATATAAAGGGGACTGCCCCGTAAAAAAGGGCACTGTAATCATAGCAGTGCCCCTTTTTAGTGCAGTTCCCTTTATATCACAGTGTCCCTGCACATTACAGTGTGGAGGACCAACACCAGCCACCTCCGCTAATGTCTACCGAACCCCACCCTGCCCCCCCCTCCCCCCGGTCCCTGGAAAGTTTGGCTGTTCAATCTAAAATGCCTAGGCCTATTTTTTGTCCCAGTCTGGGCCTGCACACGGGGCATTAGAAAAAACAAGCTGTAATGCCACAACCAACGCAGAAAAAAGCAGTTGTAAAAACTTGCTTTTAGTAGCTTTTTGTATTGGCACATTTAGCTATGCTAGCTTTTAGCGACGTTTCTCTGTCTCTATTGAAAATCAATGGTTCCCTATGAGAGCCCATTGTTTTGAATAGAAGTTTCACCAGAAGTCAGATCATGATGATCCAAATTGCAGTGACTTGTGCTCTGAGGATCTTGAAGAAGAACCCTGCGCCAAAATGAAAAAAGAAAACGGCGTGGGGTCCGTCCCAAGATCAAAACCAGACCCTTCGGTCTGGTATGGATTTTAAGGGGAGCCCATGCCAAAAAAATGGTGTGGGCCCCCCCCCCCCCAAAATCCATACATGACCCTTATCTGAGCATGCAGCCCGGCAGGTCAAGAAAGGGGGGAGGGGCAAGTGATACCAGGATACCAGGATATCAGGCCACGTGCGTGGGGAAGAAATCGGAAGAGCTGCCTTAATAAATTACTTTAAAAACCTGTGTACTGTTTTCATTCTTGACACTTTTTTTTGGATGAATAGGTAGGGGTACAATGTACCCCATACTCATTCACACAGGGTGGGGGGCTCTTGTTTGTTCCAAATTCTTATAAGCCCCATGCCTGCAGACCCCCAATAGCCAGGGTTGTCGGGAAGAGGCCTCTTGTCTTGGGACAAGGTGCTTTAGGGTGGGGGGCGCAGAGCCCTTCCTGCCCCAAAGCAACCACCCCCCATGTTGAGGGCATGTGGCCTGCTATGGTCCGGGGGGTTGCTGACTCACCCCCCCTTTCCAAATCTGCGTGCTTCATGTTCGGATAAGGATCAGGTATGGATTTTGGGTGAACCCCCATGTCGTTTTGTTTGGCGTAGGGGTTCCCCTTAAAACCCATACTAGATCCTTCAGTCTGGTATGAAACCTGGGGGGGGGGCACGCTATTTCTTTTCCATTTTGGCGTGGGGTTCCGCTTCAAGATCCTCAGCGTGCAAGTCGCACTGCAATTTGGACCATCACAATCCGACTTCTGGTACTCCATCTATTCAAATCAATGGGCACTTATAGGGAACCATTGATTTTGACCTGTAAAAAAGAAACGTTTGACTCGGCTTAACAGCATTAAGCCGCGTTTAGCAGCTTTTAGCATCTTTTAGCAGCGTCAGACATTTTTACAGCTCGTTTTTACTGCTCCTGGAAGCACAGGCTGTCGTTTTTTTTTTCTACTACCCTTAAACGCTTATGCCTCCAAACACCTCTTAGAGTTTATGTGTGCAAAGGGGCGTTTAGAAGCAATTAAAAAAAAAAAGTCAGACACCCCTCACAGAAGGTGTAAAAGCGGCCTGCGTGCATGAGCCCTAAGGCTTGCTGAACCCTCTCATTCTCACTGTTACACCCCTCCACTGTGATCCTTTCCCCCATCTGTTCTGTACTGCAGACTGTGATTCTACACCCTCAGTATTCTATGTCTTCATTGTGGTCACTTTTCCTGTTACCTCTGTACTGCAGGTTGTGGTTCTGTGATTCCCTCAGGCCGCGTACACACGCGGGGACTGTTCGCTCAACTTTGTCCGCTGAACAGTGTTTCAGCGGACAGTCCGCTCGTGTGTGGGCTTCAGCGGACAGTTTCAGCGGACAGTTTGACGAACAAAGTTTTTCGGAAATCCCGAAAAACTGTCCGCTGAAACTTGGTTTGAGCGGACAGTCCCCGCGTGTGTAGGCTTGTTCGTCAAACTAAGTTCCGCACATGCTCAGAAAGAATTTATACGCCGAAGGTTGCATTGCAGTGTATAGGACGTCGTTTTCTAGTCCCGTCGTACGTGCCGTTCACGTCATCGCGCAGGGTTTCAGCGGACTGTTCGTTCGTCGTGTGTGGGCAAGTCCGTCCATGCTAATTTTGAGCGGACTGTCTGCTGAAACTGTTTGACGAACAAAGTTGAGCGAACAGTCCCCGCGTGTGTACGCGGCCTCACTGTTCCATTCCTTCAATGGGGTCCCTTCTCCCACAGGCAGTATGCTAAAAGGCTGTGAAATCCCATCATCACAATTTTACTTCTTCACTGGGGTCCCTTCTTCTCCTTGGCTCTATGATCCAAACTTTGTACTTTCTGTGCCTTCAGTGATCCATCTTCAATACCCCTTAGTCCAGGTTTTTTTTCTACCATGGTTGTAAGTAAGAATTGCAAATTGTTTTGCTTATCAGGAAATGGTAGTCTTGCTAGCAACACTTACATTGAAAAAATCATATGCAGCGCGTGCAGAGGAAATATTACGGTTTTTAGCTAGAACTGTTAGACTGTGTGCACATACATACAGATAGGGAAGTGAAAGACAGCAGAGGATACCCTGGAGAGCTTGCATATTAGTCCTTAGGTCAGTTTATCAACTTTAAAGTATACTTCCACTTTTGCAGCCAAGTTGGGATAAAATCTAGTTTATATTTGTTACCATGTGTTCCCATTTACGTGAAATATATAAAAAAAATAGATTAAAAAAATGCTGGTTTCCTTTTTAACCGCTTAAGGACCGGGCCTCTTTTTGAGATTTGTTGTTTACAAGTTAAAAACAGGTTTTTTTTTTGCTAGAAAATTACTTAGAACCCCCAAACATTATACATTTTTTTTTCTAACACCATAGAGAATAAAATGGCAGTCTCAATACTTTCTGTCACACCGTATTTGCGTAGCGGTCTTACCAGCGCACTTTTTGTGAAAAAAAACAAAACATTTTTAATAAAAAAATAAGACAACAGTAAAGTTAGCCCAATTTTTTTTTATATATATATTGTGAAAGATAATGTTACGTTGAGTAAATTCATACCCAACATGTCTCGCTGCAAAATTGCGCCCGCTCGTGGAATGGCGATAAACCCTTAAAAATATCCATAGGCGACGTTTAAAGAATTCTACAGGTTGCATGTTTTGAGTTACAGAGGAAGACTAGGGCTAGAATTTTTGCTTTCACTCTACTGATTGCGGCGATATCTCACATCACACCTTTTCATATGCGTTTGCTTCTGCATGCAATCTCGGCGGGGCACTGTTAAAAAAAAAATTATGTTGTCACTTTTATTCCTATTACAAGGAATGTAAACATCCCTTGTAATAGAAAACAACCATGACAGGACCTCTTAAATTTGAGTTCTGAGGTCAAAAAGACCTCAGATATCATATTTACACTAAAATGCAATAAAAAATAAAAATATAAAATGTGGTCATTTAAATAAATAATTTAAAAAACGCCCTTAAAGATCTATAGGCAGAAGTGAGGTTTTGACGTTGTTTCCGCCCTGCAATGTTATGGAGATGGGTGGCCATCTTCCACTCACTCGTCTCCATACCCAGCCAGGGGTAACACCCGATCGCCTCCAGGAGACTGGAGTGTGGCAGGAGGGGGGACCCTCTCCCACCGCCAATAAAAGTGATCTCTCAGCGAATTCGCTGCAGAGACCACTCTTATCGGAAAGTGGACCGCCGACCGAAGAAGGAGATACCGGGGTTATGGCAGCTAGCTGCCATAACAGCAATATTCCTCTTCAAACTTAGAACATATATTGGTGTGCGGCGGTCCATAAGTGGTTAAAGAGATAGCTCAGATGTGTGGTGAAAAAGACACCAGTCCAGAAATTCTTAGAGTCAGCCATGACAGCTCCTCCTAATGCCGCATACACACGACCGGACTTTTCTACGGACTAGGTCCGACTGTCTTCCCAAAGGACTTTCGGCGGAAGTCTGATGGACTTTCTGAACGAAACGGACTTGTCCACACACGACCGGACTAAGTCCGTTCGAAAGTCTGTTTGTTTGGAACGTGATGATGTAAATGGGACTAAACAAGGAAGTTCAATAGCCAGTAGCCAATCGCTGCCCTTGCGTCGTATTTGGTCCGTCGGACCAGCACACAGACAAACGGTTTTCCCGATTTTTAGTCCGTTGGACTTGAGTCGGTCAGATATATTTGAAACATGTTTTATTTCTAGGTCTGTCTGACTTTTGGGAGAAAAAAAGTTCGCTGGAGCCCACACACGATCGAATTGTCCGACGGATTCCGGTCCGCCCCACCAAGTCTGCCGGAAAGTCTGATCGCGTGTACGTGGCATTAGAAACATCTACTTGTAAAAGGCAAGAAATATTTTGTTTGTAATTTTTTTATTTTTTTTTAGACATACTGTGTCAATGGGAACAGATAACAAACATATGGTGCTGTTTTCTCAAACTTGACTACAAAAGTGGAAATATGCTTTAGAGTGATTTTAAAGTCTAAACATTTTTTCTTTACCTTAAAGTCCTTTTAAAGTGAGCAGTTCTTTTTTATCTTAATGCATTCTATGCATTAAGATAAACAGCCTTCAGTGTGTTCCCCTCCCTCAGCCCCCCTAATATTTACCTGAGCCCCATCTCGATTCAGCGATGTTGCACGAGCGACTTGACTCTCCCTTCTCATTGGCTGAGACAGCAGTGAAGCGCCATTGACTCCTGCTGCTGTCAATCAAAGTCAGTGAACCAATGAGGGGAGAGAGGGGGTGGGGCCTGGGCTGCAGCTCCATGTCTGAATGGACACAGGGAGCTGTGGCTTGGCTCAGGTGCCTCTATAGCCAGCTGCTTGCTATGGGGGCACTCGAAGAAGGACCTGAGAAGAGGAGGATCAGGGCTGCTCTGTACAAAATCACTGCACAGAGCAGGTAAGGGCCGGTTCACACAGCAGGCGAGGCGAGGCGACTCCGACTTGCCTCGCCGCGACCTGCCGCGGCCTCAGCGGCGACTTGCAAATGACTTCTCTATAGAAGTCAATGCAAGTCGCCCCGAGGTCGCCCAAAAGTAGTACAGGAACCTTTTTTCTGAGTCGGAGCGACTCGAGTCGCTCCTCTCAGAACGGTTCCATTGTACAGAACGGGGGCGACTTGCGAGAGCGAGGCGAGGCGAGTCGTGTCGCCTCGCATCGCCCGCTGTGTGAACCGGCTCTAAGTATAACATGTTTGATATTTTTAACAAAACAAAAACAAGACTTTAGTATGACTTTAATGCATTCCTTGCATTAAGTTAAAAAATGTTTAGGCATTGATTCTGACCCCTCATTCCCTTTTATGCTTACCCGAACCTTCATTCGATCCAGCACTGTGCACATCTACAGCTCTTCTCTCCCCTCACTTCCATGTCTCACTGGCTTTGTTGGGGCACCAGGAGCCATTGGCTGCCAGTGCTGTCAATCAAAGTTAGTAACGAGGGAGCAGGGGGCGGAGCCGAGTCCCACTGTGTGTGTGTCAATGGATGCAGCAGCAGGGCTTGGGAGCTGGCATGCACAAGTGCCCCAATGGGAATCGGCTACCTGTGGGGGCACTGGACAGGGAGAAGTTTGGCGCTGCTCTGTGCAATTCCATTGCACAAAGCAGGTAAATATAGAGATGTTTGATATATTTTTTTTTTTTAATCCTTTACCGCCACAAGTACTTACAGATATATGGAATGGAGCCTGTAGATAGTTGCTTGATCCAGACATTTTTAGTTGAATGCCTGTTGATGGTAGACATATGCGGTTTGTTTAGTTCCTAATTTAAATTTGGACACACCTGTACGGTTTAGGAGATATTCCCCCTGCAATGACCGCTGACTTCAGAGGCGCATGAGCACAGGGGATTCTCGGCTGAAAGCCCGGCAGATGCTGAACTTTGCTGGAAAGAATTCTCCCATGTGCATGCGCGGGAGTGACGACGACCACTTACAGTGCTGGAGCCGTGATACCCGGAATACATGCCTAGGGAACATGTCAGCTCCCTCGGCGTGGACCAGGTGAGTTACCGACGCCTCATTCTAAGGTAAGGATTTCATAATGAGCTAGTATGCAGTGCATACTAGCTCATTATGCCATTTACCTTACAGGCGTAGGAAAAAAAAATGGGGGTATACAACCGATTTAAATAGGAAATTAAGGAATAGAATATAACAGAATAAAAAATAGAATATATAAGAATAGAATATAGCCATATCTGAAATTTGAATAGAATAAAGTCAAATTCGAATAGACTACAAAAGAATTAAATAGAAAATAATAGAATAGAAAAAATGGAATAGAAAAGAATAGAATAAACCATAGAAAAGAATAGAACAGAAAGAATATATATATATACAACCGTTTTCAGAAATTCTAATTTCAAATAGGATAAATTTGAATTTTGAATAGAATAAATTTGAATTAGAATAGAACAGAAATGAATAGAATAGAAAAGAACAGAATCGAAAAAAAAACAAAAAAGAAACAATAGAATCAAATGGAATAGAAAGACTATAACCATCTTCCAAAACATGAATTTTGAATAGAATAAAATTTGATGTAGAATCAAACTAGTTTAGAATGCAATTATAATGATATTTGATTTAAATTGGAATGGAATTTGAAAAATTTGAATCGATTCAAATTTGAATAAACAAAACAAACAATTCCGAAAACCATTTAAACTAATTTACCTAAACAAATTTATGTAAATAACGAATCAAAACGAACAAATTTTTTTTTCGTCTGTCTATATGATGGAAAGCCCAGATAATTCCTGATGCCACCTGACCTTAGTCAGATAAATATGTTTGTGCCCTAAGCCCTACACACAGTCGGACATTGCGGCAACAAAATCCGTCGGATTTTGTCCGACTGATTTTTTCCGAAACTGGTGTTGCATACACACGGTCGGACAAAGTTGGCGGAAAATCCGATCATTCGTAATGTGATGACGTTATTTAGTTACGACGGGACTGCTTTCAGGCTAGTAGCCAATAGCTTTGGTCTAGGAATTTGATCTGAGCATGCGTGGCACATTGTCCAATCGGAATTCTCTACAAACGATCAGACAAAGTCCGATCGGATCATGTTGTTGGAAAATTTTTATATCCAGCTCTCAAACTTTGTTGGTCGGACATTCCGACGGAAAAAGTCTGATGGAGCCCACACACAGTCGGATTATCCGACAACACGGTCCGATCAGACATTTTCCGTCGGAATGTCTGACCGTGTGTACAAGGGCTAACGTGTGACATCATTACAGAAGACGGCAGTCTTCTGAAGTCTGTGGACCACATGTGGACAGCTACTGCAATAGCAACCATCCCCCAGCCAGCAATGTGGGCACCCAATGGAGGAGCCTTTCACTCTCCACTCTGAAAGAAAGAAGACTGGGGATCCAACAGGTCACGTGACCACCGAATTAGATAAATAGGTGGGGCATTTCGTTTTTTTCAGTTTTTTTTAATGCACTGTGATAATTAGCTGCATTTGTTGGGGTCTTTATGTCTGCCTAAACTTAAGTTTTAAGTAAGGAAAACAAGCCTTTGTTGTGGAGAACATCACCATTTTTTTTTTTGCATTGTCACAGGTTTTTTTGACTCTGGTTTGCTTTGGGACAATGGAAAATTCTACGGCATATCTCAATATCTCAATGCCATATGTGCCCTTCACAGTCAAACCGCTGGACGAGCTGGAAGATATTAACTCAACTGACATATATGATGGCAATTATACGTCAGATACGTTTCATATAATTTCAATAGTAATCTATTCTGTGGCCTTTCTTCTGGGGACCACTGGAAATGGCCTGGTCATCTATTTCACCACCTTTAAGATGAAAAGGACAGTCAATGTTGTGTGGTTCCTTAATTTAGCCATAGCTGACTTTATCTTCACATTTTTCCTGCCGTTCAGCATTGCCCATATCGTCCTTGGTTTTCACTGGCCTTTAGGGAAATTCATGTGCCAACTTAACAGCGCTATTATATCCATCAATATGTATGCCAGCATCTTCCTGCTCGCCGTGATCAGCCTCGATCGTTGTACATCAGTGATGTTCCCTATTTGGTGCCAGAATCGCCGAACTCCTAGAGTGGCCTCCTTTGCAGCCCTGGTAGTTTGGATCCTAGCATTCCTGTTCAGCTTACCTGCTTTTATATTCAGAGATACAAGCATTGATGACGATTTCATTGCTTGCTTTAGCAACTTTCATGAAGATGAACATGTTGCTAATTCAATACACAAAGGCATGATCATATTACAACTCATCTTTGCTTTCATCATTCCGTTCGCTCTAATTATCCTGTGTTATGTAATAATTATGTTTCGCATCCAAAGAAATCGCATGAACAAATCTGGCAAGCCATTTAAAATTATTTTAGTTGTTATAATTTCATTTTTTATCTGCTGGTTTCCTTTCCATGTCTTCTCCTTTTTGGAGTTGTCTGCAATGTATCCTGGCAATGAATATCTGTATAGTGTAATACACATTGGAATACCTCTTACCAACAGTTTGGCCTTCATTAACAGCTGCATCAACCCTGTTCTCTACGTGTTTATGGGGCGAGATTTCAAAACAAAGTTACGCAAATCTTTCCGGTCAGTTCTTGAAAAAGCTTTCATGGAGGAAAGTGTTCCAGCAAGCTTCAGGAGTAAGACCAGGTCAACCTTCAACTCTGAGCAGTTGTAAACTGAAGCCACATCCACAAATGAAAATGTATTGTCATGGATTAAGAAGACATGAGCTCTTTGGCTTTTTTCAGGATATCTTGATTTGTTTTACTTATGTTTCACAGATTCAATAGTCTATCCTAAAAAGTGTTCCAGCAAGCGTCAGGAGTAACACCAGATCAACCTTCGACTGAGCAGGTGTAAACTAAAGCCACATCCACAAATGAAATTGTATTGTCATGGACCTTGAAGAAGGGGACATACCCCGAAAGCTTGTCCTGAAAAATTGTATGTTAGCGCAAATAAATAAATAAAAAATGTATCACTGACAGTACACATTTTTCTCTATTGTCATGAACTAAGGAGACATGAGCTCTTCGGCCTTTTTCAGGATATCTTGATTTGTTTTACTTATGTTTCCCAGATTCAATAGTCTATTCTAAAAAGTGTTCCAGCAAGCTTCAGGAGTAACATCAGGTCAACCTTCGACTGAGCAGGTGTAAACTGAAGCCACATTCACAAATGAAATTGTATTGTCATGGACCTTCAAGAAGGGGACATTCCCCCGAAAGCTTGTCCTTAAAAATTTTATGTTAGAGCAAATAAATAAATAAAAAATGTATCACGGGCAGTACACATTATTCTCTATTGTCATCGACTAAGCAGACATGAGCTCTTTGCCTTTTTTTCAGGATATTTTGATTTGTTTTACTTATATTTCCCAGATTCAATAGTCTACCCTAGTAATTACTGTAATTTCAAATACGTTTACCTGTCTCCATTTGTTAAAGAAGGCTGCTGTAATTTGCCACAATACTAGAATACCAGTTCTGGTTAAAATCAGCTGATAAATCCTTTGCATTCCAAATACCTGGAAACATATCTGGACGTGCTGATTTCTTTTTTTTTACGTTGTTTTTAGACCTGTCAACATGTACATCATTTCTGGTGTAGGATCAATGACGACCTTCTCAACCTTGGGACTTCTCAATATCTCACATCCAAAAATTGCCTATTAGGTTTCTTTGCTGATTTACCAATTTCTAAGCATGTCAAAACTTTACTAAGTATACTTTACAGTTGGAAGGGATCTTCTCCTCCTGCCTTTGGGGCTTGGTAAAAACATGGCAATCTTCCATTATTCAAAATTACTTATGATCTTTGCAAAAAAACTGCAGGTCTTTGATAAAAGATGATGATAAAATATGATGTAGATGGGTTTCAAAATCACGTATGCTTTTGAATGCTTACTTATGACCATTTTTTCAGTGTCCATTATAGGCCCTTCTATGTCTATAATATATAGCTGTAAAGAGATTTGAGAGGCTAGATTGTTGTATTGTTATTACTAGACATGTGCATTCGTTTTCGTCCGAATGCATTTTCGTCCGAATTTCAGCTATTTTCGTTTTCGTTTTGACAAACGATAACGAAAGCACAGAATCCGAAAAACGAAAGATCCGACATAAATAAATGCTTTATTTTGATTTTCATTGTTACAACAGTTCGATATAGAACAGGAGATTCGACATGACTCTGACAATAACAATCTGTCTATAGAACCTGTGGTCGAATGTGCCTAACCTTACCTCTATTAGTCCAAGATTACTGTATATAGAGAAAATATTCGACAGAGAAAAAAGATTTGACAGAGAGAAAAGATTCTGCAAGTTACTGTCCTAAAAAGTGTTTGGGGACCCGGGTCCTGCCCCAGGGGACATGTATCAATGCAAAAAAAAGTTTTAAAAACTGCAGTTTTTTCGGGAGCAGTGATTTTAATAATGATTAAAGTGAAACAATAAAAGTGTAATATTCCTTTAAATTTCGTAGGGGGGGGGGGGGGGTGTCTATAGTATGCCTGTTAAGGGGCGCATGTTTCTGGTGCTTAGAACTGTCCCTGCACAAAGTGTCATTTATGCAGGAAAAAAAGTCCTTTAAAATCACTCGCAGCTATTATGAATTGTCGGCTCCGTAATACAGAGAACACTCACTGAAAGTCATTGATAAAAAATAAATAAATAAATAAATAAAGCGTGGGGGTCCCCCAAATTCAATTACCAGGCCCTTCAGATCTGGTATGGATATTAAGGGGAACCCTGCCTCAAATTTAAGAAAAAAATTGACGTGGGGTTCCCCCTAAATATCCATAACCAGACCCTTCAGGTCTGGTATGGATATTAAGGGGAACCCCGCGTCAAATGTAAAAAAAATTGAGGTGGGGGTCCCCCTAAAAATCCATACCAGACCCTTTATCCGAGCACGCAACCTGGCAGGCCGCAGGAAAAGAGGGGGGGACGAGAGAGCGGCCCCCCTCCCTCCTGAACCGTACCAGGCCATATGCCCTCAACATTGGGAGGATGCTTTGGGGGTCTGTGACCCCTCAAAGCACCTTGTCCCCATGTTGATGAGGACAAGGGCCTCATCCCCACAACCCTGGCCGGTGGTTGTGGGGGTCTGTGGGCGGGGGGCTTATCAGAATCTGGAAGCCCCCTTTAACAAGGGGACCCCCAGATCCCGCCCCCCCTGTTTGAAATGGTAAGGGGGTACAAAAGTACCCATACCATTTCACAAAGAAAGTGTAAAAAATAGTTAAATAAGACAAACACACTTTTGAAAAATTCCTTTATTAAAAATAAAAAAAAATTAAAAAAAGATTCCAGCGGGGGTAATCCACTCTTGCTATCCAGCGACGGACGGTTATCCCTCCAGTGATGGCTCATCTCATCCAGCGCAGCGAATCCATCCTTCTTCTGTCTCCACGGAGGAGACACTTCAGGGATTCCGGCGGCCTGACGTTTCTTATATACGGAGGGCGGGGCCACCTGTCCCCTGACCCCGCCCCCTCTGACGCAAGGGGAAACCCGGGGTTCCCTGTGACGTATGGGTGACCCCGCACCCCTCTGATGTAACACAGGCAGGTTTCCGTTTTTTTTATTTTTTTTTATTTTTAATAAAGGAATTTTTCAAAAGTATGTTTGTCTTATTTAACTATTTTTTACACTTTCTTTGTGAAATGGTAGGGGTACTTTTGTACCCCCTTACCATTTCAAACAGGGGGGGCGGGATCTGGGGGTCCCCTTGTTAAAGGGGGCTTCCAGATTCTGATAAGCCCCCCGCAGACCCCCACAACCACCGGCCAGGGTTGTGGGGATGAGGCCCTTGTCCTCATCAACATGGGGACAAGGTGCTTTGAGGGGTCACAGACCCCCAAAGCATCCTCCCAATGTTGAGGGCATGTGGCCTGGTACGGTTCAGGAGGGAGGGGGGGGGCGCTCTCTCGTCCCCCCCTCTTTTCCTGTGGCCTGCCAGGTTGCGTGCTCGGATAAAGGGTCTGGTATGGATTTTTAGGGGGACCCCCATGTCAATTTT
The DNA here is from genome assembly GCF_037356315.1 of Lithobates pipiens. Classification (NCBI taxonomy): domain Eukaryota; kingdom Metazoa; phylum Chordata; class Amphibia; order Anura; family Ranidae; genus Lithobates; species Lithobates pipiens. The sequence continues at coordinate 33,958,969 of NW_027507788.1, read as the reverse complement.
TTTAAAAATTTGACGCGGGGTTCCCCTTAATATCCATACCAGACCTGAAGGGTCTGGTTATGGATATTTAGGGGGAACCCCACATCAAATTTTTTCTTAAATTTGAGGCAGGGTTCCCCTTAATATCCATACCAGACCCGAAGGGCCTGGCAATTGAATTTGGGGGACCCCCACGGTTTTTTTTTATTTATTTATTTATTTTTTTATCAATGACTTTCAATGAGTGTTCTTTGTATTACGGAGCCGACAATTCATAATAGCTGCGAGTGATTTTAAAGGACTTTTTTTCCTGCATAAATGACACTTTGTGCAGGGACAGTTCTAAGCACCAGAAACATGCTCCCCTTCACAGGCATACTATAGACACCCCCCCCCCCCCCCCCCCTACGAAATTTAAAGGAATATTACAATTTTATTGTTTCACTTTAATCATTATTAAAATCACTGCTCCCGAAAAAACTGACGTTTTTAAAACTTTTTTTTTGCATTGATACATGTCCCTTGGGGCAGGACCCGGGTCCCCAAACACTTTTTAGGACAGTAACTTGCAAATTAGTCTTTAAAATTAGCACTTTAGATTTTGAACGTTGGAGTCCCATAGACTTTAATAGGGGTTCTAAAGTATGCTATATACTAGCTCCGTCAAATCTTCTTTATACATTCAACAGACACCATAAGCCTTCAAAGACAGATTCGACCGTAATTCATGTGGATTTTCAGATGAATGCAATTTTTGAACGAAAAACGAAATAAATAAAAAAGAATTTCGGGAGTAACTAAATAATTTAAGTTTTCGGACGAAAACGAAATTCCGAAACGAAATATTTTACTCTGCACATGTCTAGTTATTACCATATTTTTATATATATATATATATATATATATATATATATATATATACAGTGCCTTGCGAAAGTATTCGCCCCCTTGAACTTTTCAACCTTTTGCCACATTTCAGGCTTAAAACATAAAGATATAAAATTTTAATTTTTTGTGAAGAATCACCAACAAGTGGGACACAATTGTGAAGTGGAATGAAATCTATTGGATATTTTAAACTTTTTTAGCAAATAAAACACTGAAAAGTGGTGCGTGCTAAATTATTCAGCCCCTTTACTTTCAGTGCAGCAAACTCACTCCAGAAGTTCAGCGAGGATCTCTGAATGATCCAATGTTGTCCTAAATGACTGACGGTGATAAATAAAATCCACCTGTGTGTAATCAAGTCTCTGTATAAATGCACCTGCTCTGTGATAGTCTCAGGGTTCTGTTGAAAGCGCAGAGAGCATCATGAAGACCAAGGAACACACCAGGCAGGTCCGTAATACTGTTGTGGAGAAGTTTAAAGCCAGATTTGGATACAAAAAGATTTCCCAAGCTTTAAACATCCGAAGGAGCACTGTGCAAGCGATCATTTTGAAATGGAAGGAGTATCAGACCACTGCAAATCTACCAAGACCTGGCCGTCCCTCTAAACTTTCAGCTCAGACAAGGAGAAGACTGATCAGAGATGCAGCCAAGAGGCCCATGATCACTCTGGATGAACTGCAGAGAACTACAGCTGAGGTAGGAGAGGCTCTCCATAGGACAACAATCAGTCGTACACTGCACAAATCTGGCCTTTATGGAAGAGTGGCAAGAAGAAAGCCATTTCTCAAAGATATCCATAAAAAGTCTCGTCTAAAGTTTGCCACAAGCCACCTGGGAGACACACCAAACATGTGGAAGAAGGTGCTCTGGTCAGATGAAACCAAAATCAAACTTTTTGCCCACAATGCAAAACGATATGTTTGGCGTAAAAGCAACACAGCTCATCACCCTCAACACACCATCCCCACTGTCAAACATGGTGGTGGCAGCATCATGGTTTGGGCCTGCTTTTCTTCAGAAGGGACAGGGAAAATGGTTAAAATTGAGGGGAAGATGGATGCAGCCAAATACAGGACTGGATGAAAGCCTGTTGGTGTCTGCAAAAGACCTGAAACTGGGACGGAGATTTATCTTCCAACAAGACAATGATCCCAAACATACAGCAAAATCTCCTAAAGAATGGTTCACAAATAAACGTATCCAGGTGTTAGAATGGCCACGTCAAAGTCCAGACCTGAATCCAATTGAGAATCTGTGGAAAGAGCTGAAAACTGCTGTTCACAAACGCTCTCCATCCAACCTCACTGAGCTCGAGCTGTTTTGCAGGGAAGAATGGGCAAGAATTTCAGTCTCTCAATGTGCAAAACTGATAGAGACATACCCCAAGCGACTTGCAGCTGTAATCGCAGCAAAAGGTGGCTCTACAAAGTATTAACGCAAGGGGGCTGAATAATTTTGCACGCCCCACTTTTCATTTTTTTATTAGTTAAAAAAGTTTCAAAAATCCAATAGATTTCGTTCCACTTCACAATTGTGTCCCACTTGTTGGTGATTCTTCACAAAAAATAAAAATGTTATATCTTTATATTTGAAGCCTGAAATGTGGCAAAAGGTTGAAAAGTTCAAGGGGGGCGAATGCTTTCGCAAGGCACTGTATATGCGTTTATTCACAAAAAAATAACATAAATATATCTTGAAAAAAATCAAGAAACCAACTTGGACAGTCAACTGCTATATCTACACTGCTTGTTTTAAAAATACATATAATGGGGTATTAATGATTACAGATCTGTAGTAGTTGGTGTCTTTTATATCTAGCTGGAGATAGGCTTTAGGTACTTAGCTTTTATTACAGGAAACATTACCCATTTCCCCCCCTATTTTTTCAAATGTTTACAGGTTTCTATATCTCTGTTCTGTCTTGAGACAATAATTAATTCTACTATGACTTATGTCATATAAGGCCTTTAACAGAATTTATTAAAACAACTTCAATATGTTCTATTGTCTTCTGTTTCTCAGTGTAGAATGTGTATAGCGCTATACACTATATGGCCAAAAAGTTGAGGACCCCCCCCCCCCTATTTTATTGAGTTTCCAGTGAAGGGTACTGTAAGTGCTAAAGCATACAAACCGTCCCCATTTTGAGTCCTTATATGCAAGTTATTGGCCATAAAAAGGTTTAGGGGGTCCGGGTACTGCCCTGGGGGACATGTATCAATGCAAATTAAAAAAAATTTTTTTTTTAATGATGCTTAACCACCTTAATACAGGGCACTAATACCCTCTTCCTGCCCAGGACATTTTTCAGCTTTCAACGCTGTCACATTTTGAATGACAATTGCGCGGTCATGCTACACTGTAACCCTGTGAAGTGGTTATCATTTTATTCACACAAATAGAGCTTTCTTTTGGTGGTATTTAATCACTGCTGGGGTTTTAATTTTTTTCCCCTAAAAAAAGACCAAATATTTTGAAAAAAATAATTTTTATTAGTTTCTGTCAGTAAATTTTGTGAATAAGTAATTTTTCTCCTTCACTGATGGGCGCTGATTAGGCAGCACTGATGGGCACTGATGAAGCAGCACCTATGGGCACTGATGAGATGGCACAAATATGCCACACTTATGGGCACTGATGAGGCGGCACTAATGAGGCACGAATATGCCGCACTTATGGGCACTGTTAGGTGGCACTGATGAGCACCGATAGGCAGTACTGATGGGCGGCACTGACTGACATCACTAATGGCAACCGAATGCTGGCACTTGTGGGCACTGATTGCTAGCACTTGTGGGCACTGAAAGGAACTGATTGCTGGCAGTGGTGGCACTTAATTGTAATCAGGGCACTGATGATCAGTGCCCTGATTACATGCCTAGCTGTACCCTGGGTGAGGAGTGCTGATTACCGGCGTCTCAGTGTTTACATGTGACCGGCTGTGATTGGACACAGCCGATCACATGGTTAAAGAGCCACAGCTCTTTACACAGATTGGGGTCGCGCCATGTCCTAGCAATACGGTGCGGCCCGTGATTGCCACGCTGCACGCCCCCGGGGGGCACGCGAGAATGGTAGTTCTGGGAGGCCATCATATGACGTCCACCCAGAATGAGAGGCGTACCACCCAGCCGTCATTTGACGGTAGGCGGGCGGTAAGTGGATAAAGTGCAACAACTAACATTTATAAAGAAAATAAAATGACATTTAAAATGGTGGCAATACTGTACCAGGTTATGTTAAAAAAAAGGCACCAGGGTCCCCCCCACCCGTCCCCCTCCACCCACAATCAATACCAGGCAGTTCAGATCTGGTATGGATTTTAAGGGGAACCCCATGCCATTTTTCTTTAAAAACAGCTTGGCACTCCCAAAATCCATACCAGACCCCTATCTGCAGCCAGGCGGGCCAGGAAAAGGGGAGGAGTGAGCATAGCCACCCTTGGTTTGACTATGTCAGCTGTACAGCTTCATTTTCTAGGGGTGGCAGGAATACTATAGCATGAAGACATAGACAATGGGTGGGGCTTTAAAGGCATCAGATTAAGTTCACAAGTAAAATACATAAAGTTTATTATACAAAGATTACAAAGGACAACACAGTTCCATTACAAGAAACTCAAATATAAAACAATATCATGACTGTCTTATGAATACCCATCAATCCACTGAAGGGGACCCATAAAGGTCACAAAAAAACACAAATAGAACACCAACACGTTTCAACTCCAGTCATCTTCCTCAGGGGGTTGATGAAATGGGAAGTCTCTACAAAAGAACATTATAATAGCCAAAAAAAATACAAAAAAATGTATAAAAAGAGTTACAATATTATAATATAACATGTTGCATATCATATCAAAAGACACTCACAATTTTGGACAGGAGGCATGTTATTTGGATCCCCAGGTGAAAAAAGAAAGAGCCTGAAACAAATCTAACTAATATATTACATTTTTGTTTTTGGGTTTAAATGCACTTTAAGGTGCTTGTTCGTAATCACTATTATCATATTGTGTGTTTGTGTGCGTGTAAAGGAGGATGATATTCATATATATCGTCACTATCGCCAATCTAAATACCGATAAGCTGAAATATTTTAGCTGAAATATTTTATTATTGTTCTGGGTTTACGTACACTTTATCAAAGAAAGTGTGCTACCTTTTCAGATAAAGTTTAACCAATACTCTGCTATGACTAAAAGATCAGCTCTCATTAATTGCTTTCTTCTGTTTTTTTTACTGATTCATCTCTTTTCTTTGGTATATTCGGGTAGTGCACCTCAACCCTATGTATTGCGGACCTATACCAGTCCTTATAGAATAGCAGACTGTACCTCACTCAACCCTATGTACTATAGCACCCTACACCAGGTTATTACCAGTCCTTATAAGGACCTTTGTGGAACAATTAGGTTGTGTGTGAGTGATTAGCAGACTGTACGTCAGTCCCTCCCTATACCGATGAAGGACTGCTGCAGTATAGGGCAGCGGTCAGCAGTAGTGCACCTCAACCCTATGTATTGTGGACCTATACCAGTCCATATAGAATAGCAGACTGTACCTCACTCAACCATATGTACTATAGCACCCTACACCAGGTTATTGCCAGTCCTTATAAGGACCTTTGTGGAACAATTAGGTTGTGTGTGACTGATTAGCAGACTGTACGTCAGTCCCTATACCGATGAAGGACTGCTGCAGTATAGAGCAGCGGTCAGCAGTAGTGCACCTCAACCCTATGTATTGTGGACCTATACCAGTCCTTATAGAATAGCAGACTGTACCTCACTCTACCCTATGTACTATAGCATCCTACACCAGGTTATTACCAGTCCTTATAAGGACCTTTGTGGAACAATTAGGTTGTGTGTGAGTGATTAGCAGACTGTACGTCAGTCCCTATACCGATGAAGGACTGCTGCAGTATAGGGCAGCGGTCAGCAGTAGTGCACCTCAACCCTATGTATTGTGGACCTATACCAGTCCTTATAGAATAGCAGACTGTACCTCACTCAACCATATGTGCTATAGCACCCTACACCAGGTTATTACCAGTCCTTATAAGGACCTTTGTGGAACAATTAGGTTGTGTGTGACTGATTAGCAGACTGCAGCAGAAGGGCAGCAGTCAAGTATAATATTCTTTCTATATTTGGAAGAAAGAATATTATACGTGTACAAGCCTATTACCATACCACTGAAAAGAACCTTTGTGGACCTAATATAGTAACAGCTACTGATTAAACTGACCCTCACTGCCTCACACACAGCTTCCTGCTTGTCCCTATATAAACTGACAAAACAGAGGCTACTGGAACAATAACTGGAATAGCACTTTTGTGGACCTGATAGTAACAGCTAATGACTAAACTGACTGTCCCTGCAGCACACACCGTCCTGTCCCTTTCTCTAAACTGACAAAAGACACCCAGGCTGCTGCAACAATCACTAGCACAGCACTGCCTATCCTGAACTACACCTAACACCTATACCAGTCCTGAAAAGAACTTTTGTGTACCAAATAGCAATCTCTCCCTGCTCCACACAGCAACCTCTCCCTATAGTGACAGAAGAAAGAATGTAAAATGGCCGCCGGATCGGGTGTATTTATAAGTTAGGGGGGATGTCCAAGTGTCCATGTGCTGTAATGTCTCAATTGGCTGTCCTGTACCTCATGATGGATGTGTCATCATAGGTCAAAGTTCTTTTACACAGTAAACACGGAAGTCCGCCAAGCGAACGGCGGCAATAGTCCGCCGAACGGGCGGACCGCGAACAGCCGAAATTCGCCACGAAACGACCGCCGGGCGAACCGTTCGGCCATCACTACTGCTGTACAATGATCAGAAACCAATCAGCAGAGCTGCGAATCATGTGCTCACTATGACAGCCAATCATAGTGATGACGTGACTTTGTGTGCAAACAAGCTGGCTTTTGATATACAAAAAATATATATATATATATATATATATATATATATATACACAAAAAGCGCAGCTAAGATGACAGTAAAGCATCGCTAAAACTAGCGGCGCTTTACCGGTAATGCACTCATGTCGCAGTGTTAAAGTAGCCTTATTGTCCTTGATTTATTTTCAGTACTAGCACTTTACCATTTTAACGTTTAGGAGGTTATATTAGATAACTGCCAGCCCCAGCTGGTTTGTTAGCAAAGCCATGTGATATGATTGGCTGTAGGGATGGGCCAAACAACCCCCCCTAACCCCCACAAGGTTCGATTCGCACCAGAACACCTCGAAAAGACGAAGTTCTAGCAAACATGCAAGCCCTATTAAAGTCTATGGGACACGAACATAAAAAATCAAAAGTCCCCGTTTTAAAGGCTTATATGCAAGTTATTGCCATAAAAAGTGTACGGGGACCTGTGTTCTACCCCAGGGGACATGTACCAATGCAACAAAAAAAACTTTTTAAAACTATTGTTTTTTCAGGAGCAATGATTTTAATAATACTTAAAGTGAAACAATAAACATTAAATATTCCTTTAAATATCATGCCTGGGGTGTTCCCTTAGGCCGCGTACACACGGGCGGACTATCCGTCCAACTAAGTCCGTCAGACAATCCGACAGACAGTCCGTCCTTCTTTTGAATGAACGGACTTGACCACACACGATGAACAGACAGCCCGCTGAAAGCTTGCACGATGACGTGTACAGCACGTACGACGGGACTAGAAATACGACGTCCAATACACTACAATGCAACCTTCGGCCGTGTAAATCCTTTCTGAGCATGCGCCATACTTAGTCCGTCCAACTTGCCTACTCACGAGCGGACTGTCCGCTGAAACCAAGTTTGGACGGACAATATTACGGAAATTCCGAAAGACTTAGTCCGCCAGACTGTCCGCTGAAAAAGTCCGCTGAAGCCCACACACGAGTGGACTGTCCGCTGAAACACGTTTCAGCGGACCAAGTCCGTCAGACAGTCCGCCCGTGTGTACGCGGCCTTAGTCTGCCTGTAAAGTGGCACATCTGTGCGATGTATAGAACATGCTGCAGCAATAATGACATTTCCAAAGGAAAAAGTGTAACTTAAACTTGCTCACGGCTGTAATGGATTGCCTACTGCAGGCAATATAGATGAAAAATCAAGGGATCAATCCATCAATCAAAAAATGGAGGGAGTCCCCTCCAGTTCATACCAGGCCCGGTATGGATATTAAGGGGAACTCCATGCCAAAATATACATTTCTGTTTAAATTTTTTATTAGCAACAATCAATAAACATCAACTGATAATCTCAGTAAGACAGTAGGTAATGAAACTTACACAGCGTCATTGTTGTAGAGCAATACAGTAAAAAATAAACGTTTGGTAGATGCGATGGTGCAAGATCTAAGTAGTAGGAACGTTCCTCAGTAACTGAGGACTAGGCACTGGTAGGATTTGTGAAATCAGTAATTAACTTTACCAGTAGTGAGTGTTAACCTTTAAAATCTATACTTTTGATTTATTAATCACAAGATATGATATGGGTTAAATGAGAATTCTAAAGACAATGAGGAAAAGCTTTAATATAATAACATTTATTAAAAGTAGTTGAAAGTCTAGCTAACACACAAATCTCTATCTATGGTCTTACATCAAGGAAGAAAATACTAGGTTGAAATATAATATTTACATGCAGGAATACAAAGCATATTCTCTAAGACAGTGATCTACAAGCATATTTAGTTACAAGCAACACCTTAACCATAATTACCCATCCTTACAAACGTTCCACTCTTGAGGACTGGTTTCCCAAAAAGAGCCCTGTTACCTCCCCTTTGCTCTGAGTATATGCCTTCATGCTGATGCCCCATAGGCTGCCTTAACTTGATCATGATTGGAGGGCTTACTACAAAAGTCAGCCCCCTTTCATGCAAATCCTTGTGACTATTCTTAAACAGAAGATTTAATTGGATTTCCCCAGGAACTTATTATGGTTGGGCTCTCTTCATTGTCTACCCCAGCATGGGGTCCTTTGAAGTAAGTAGGTGTAGAGCAATGGGAGTGGCTCTCCATTGTTGATATATACAAGTCTCGGCCCCGCATTGTCTGCTCTTAACAAGCACCTGGGGGAAGGCATTATACCTGGCTTTCATAGATGCAAGCCAAATGAGATCTATTTCTAAATACAATATTTTACAGATATTAATGGAGATTTCACATAAACTCATAAGGCAACATGAGATTATGAGTAAGTAGTAGTAGTTGGAGAAAAGGGAAAAGATCAGCTGAAGGAAAGCAAGAAGAATGAAGGTAGCAAGAGTAAGTTAGGAGAGGGTGGTCGGGTGGGGATCGCATGGGTCACCAGTACTTTGTGGCGAAGGCCTAGGACAGCTATTCTCAACCAGGTTTCCATGGAACCCTGGGGTTCCTCCAGAGGTTGCTGGGGGTTCCTTGAGCTGTGGCTGATGAACCACCTTTTTGACAGTGCCGACAGAGTTCAAGGTTCAGCATCACTTAGCAAAGCCAGCATCATGACACCAAATATCTTTTCAGCTGTCTTTAAGGGTGGCATTCTGAGTACCACTATGTGGGACATTCCTCCTATTGGTCACCAGTATAAGGGGCATTGTTCCCATTGACCCCTGATAAACTGGGTTTAGTAAGGGTTCCTCGAGAAATTATTTTTAGGGTTCCTCTAGGGTTAAAAGATTGAGAAAGGCTGGCCTAGGATATCAGAAGGGGACCCAGGGCTCTAGTAAATGTTTGTCATTGTCTGGGGGAAGACAATTCTCCCCCCTGGGGCGCCAAATTTTAACGTGTTGGGGAATTCTGTGATATATATATATATACTCTACACTGACTGCACTATATACTCTGAACTGTATTATATATACTACACGGACTGCACTATATACTCATATATACATACAGGTCAGGTGCATTCTTTGGCCAATCAGCAGCTGTCAATGCACTGCAATCTCAGGGCACTCTGTGGCGGGCAAACTTGCTGTGAGTGCCCCGTATGTTTGTTTGTTCTATGAACAAATGAACATCTGACGTGCGACTCGAACATCTAGGCCATCCCTAATTGGCTGTCATAGTGAGCACATGATCAGCAGCTCTGCTGATTGATTTCTGATCACCGTACAGCAGCCAAAAACAAAGTCAGCTTTGGTCACAGGACATTTATTAACATATCCTTAGCACGAAACATTGTACAAAGAAACATAATATACAGATTGCTAGTGGGAAGCTGTAAATGGTATCCAAGTGAACCCGAATGGTTACATGTTTATCAACCTCCAGGGTGTGGTTGCAGAAAGCTCTTTGGTTTTAACTGGAAATGTATTTTTTATAAAGTAATCTGTAAACCTGTAAAAAAACTAATAAAACAAAAAAAAAATGACCAAGACCAAATATACCAACAAAAAAAAGATTAAATCAGTAAAAAAGCTGAAGAAAGCAACTAATCTGAGCTAATCTTTTAGTCATAGCAGAGTATTGGTTAAACTGTATATATGTATATAAACCCAGAAACAAAAATAAAATATTTCAGCTTTTCGTTCTTTAGATTTTGTGCCGATATAAATGAAATCATCTTCTTTCCCACGCACACAAATGCACAACATGATAGTTGTGTTTACAAACAAGCACCTTAAAGGGCATCTAAAATACAAAAATGTAATATATTGCAGCTTACCATTCCTTAGATGGTGTGGCTGCAATTGATTTTTTTCAAATTTATTCCCTTTATTTTCACCTGGGGATCCAAATAACATGCCTCCTGTTCAACACTGATGAGATATGCAACATGTTATATTATATTGTTGTAACTCTTTTTACAAACACTTTTTTGTATTTTTTGGTTATTATATTGTTCTTTTGTAGAAATGACCAATTTCATCAACCCCCTGAGGAAGATGACTGGAGTTAAAACGCGCTGGGGTTCTATTCATGTTATAGTGGCTTTAATGGATCCCCTTTAGTTGATTCATGGGCATTCATATAACAATTACGTGATATTGATTTTATTTTTGTTTTGCTTGTAATGGAACCATGTGGTCCTTTTTAATCTTTGTATAATAAATGTTATGTATTTTACATGTGAACTTTTTTCTGGTGCTGTTTAAGCCCCACCCATTATGTAGGTCTTCATGCTATAGTATCCTTGGCAACCCTAGAAAATAAAGCTGTACAGCTGACATAGTTAGGACAGGAAGTGCGTGAGGCCTACAGAAGAACTCCCTTTCTCCTTATCTCCATAATGTCGGTGGTGTTATCTATGGTTTACAGTAGACAATTCAGGTAGGACCAATAATGCTTGGGATAACAATACAGAGTGCATAGGACAGTACCGGGTTCCTGGCAGAATAAAGAGGGCCCTTTAGGCCAAGGGTGGCTATGCTCACTCCTTTGCTGTATCTATGGAGGAGAAGCATTGTTACACTTGGGCAGGAAGTTTGTGAGGCCTACAGAAAAACTCCCTTTCTCATTATCTCCATAATGTAGGTGGTGTCAACTACGGTTCACAGTAGACAATTCATGTAGGGCCAATAATGCTTGGGATAACAATACAGAGTGCATAGGGCAGCACCGGGTTCCTGGCAGAATAAAGAGGGCCCATATGGAGCAGATATAACAAAACTCTTTAACCACTTCAGCCCCGGAAGGATTTACACCCTCCCTGACCAGAGCACTTTTTGCAATTTGGCACTGCGTCGCTTTAACTGACAATTGTGCAGACGCGGCTCCCAAACAAATTGACGTCCTTTTTTTCCCACAAATAGAGCTTTCTTTTGGTGGTATTTGATCACCTCTTGTCTAGGGTGCTACAGTACATAGGGTTGAGTGAGGTACAGTCTGCTATTCTATAAGGACTGGTATCGGTCCACAATACATAGGGTTGAGGTGCACTACTGCTGACCGCTGCCCTATACTGCAGCAGTCCTTCATCGGTATAGGGACTGAGAGTTTTGTCACAGGGTCATTTAAAAAATGACAGGCAGAGGAAGAGGCAGGCCCTTCCGCAGGGGTGGTAGGGGTAGGGCAGGAGCAACAGGCTTGAGCCAAAGTGGGAAGTTGCAGAAGGTGCGTTCAATTACTTTAAAGGACGCACCAGACTTGGTTGAATGGCTCGCTCAGCCTTACTCTTCTGCACCCTCCTCATCCTCTCGATCTGCACCCTCTTCTTCACTCTCTGCTATGTGCACCCCCAAAGACACTACCACCAACAACACCACCACCACCACATACCTTCCGCTTGAGTCACAGGAATTATTTTCCGATCCATATCAAGAGGACATTTCTGATGCGCAGCCACTCTTGGTATTGGATCAGGAAGAGGAGGTAGCAACAACTGCTACTCAGCAGTCTGACGACAGTACCCAGATCAGCCCAAGGAGGAGGTTGGTCCCCGGTGTTGCTGCCTACTCCGAGATCTCTACTTATAGCGGTGGGGAAGGTGACGTTGATGATGACGTGTCTAGTGATGTCACGTGGGTGCCCACAAGAGAGGAAGAGGAGGGGAGTTCAGAGGGAGATATGGACCAGCAGATGGGGAGGAGAAGCAGGAATAACTTACATTGCACAGGAGGGACAAAGCAGACTGCAAATGTATCAGGAGCGAGTCATCGACCATGTACGGTCACATGTCGCGCTCCCAGGACACCGGCACATGGCTCCGCAGTGTGGGCTTTTTTTAACGTGTCCGCTGCTGACAATAGCGTTGCCATCTGCAATCTTTGCAGTCAACGCATTAGTCGCGGTAAGCCCAACACTCACCTAGGGACGACCGCCTTAAGAAGGCACATGGGCAGCCATCACCGAGCCGAGTGGGAGCAATGGAACACACAAAGCCACACTGCAGGCTCTCAACGTCCAGCCTCGTCTTGTACTTCTCCTTCTCCTCTCTCCTCACAATTGTCCTCCACTCCACCTTCCATCACGCCAAGCTCACGTTTTTCGCCAAAAAGGCAGGCTTCCGTGGGTCTAATGTTCCAGCGTAAAAAAATGATGACGCCGGATAACCCTCTTGCCCAACGATTGACAGCTGGCTTGTCAGAACTCATAGCCCGCCAACTACTGCCATATAAACTGGTGGACTCGGAGGCCTTTCACAAATTTGTGGCCATTGGAACCCCACAATGGAAGGTCCCGGGAAGGAAGTATTTCTCTAAGAAGGGCATCCCTGAGCTATATGGCCATGTTCGGCGGCAAGTGAATGTATCTCTGGCACACAGTGTCGGTGCCAAGATACATCTGACCACAGACACGTGGTCTAGCAAACACGGGCAGGGAAGGTATATCACTTTTACTGCCCACTGGGTGAACCTTCTGACGGCCGTCAAGCATGTAACCCGTGGCACCCGTGTAGATTTGGATTTACTGCCACGGATTGCATGCAGGCCTGACTCTTCTTCTCCTCCTCCTCCTACTCCATCCTCCTCCCTCTCCTCCTCAGCTGACTCCTCCTTTTCCGCTGCTAGCGTCTCTTCCGCTGCGCCGCCCAAGCTCCCCAGATCCTATTTGACATGCCAGGTGAGACGTTGCCATGCCGTGCTGCGTCTGTTGTGCCTGGAAGCCAAGAGCCACACTGGCCTGGCACTCCTTTCAGCTTTGCGTTCACAGGCAGATCTGTGGCTAACACCGCTCAATTTGACAGTTGGTAAAGTGGTGTGTGACAACGGTGCTAATCTGCTTAGCGCATTGAAACAGGGCAAAATCACGCACGTGCCATGCATGGCACACGTCTTAAACTTGGTCGTGCAGCGATTCGTTGTCAAATACCCTGGGGTCCGGGACATCTTGCGGCAGGCAAGGAAAATCTCAGCCCATTTCAGAAGATCTTACACGGCCATGGCTCGCCTTGCTGACATTCAGCAGTGACACAATCTGCTGGTCAGACGTCTTATTTGCGATTTCCCGACGCGATGGAACTCAACCTTCTATATGCTTGATAGGCTGCTCCAGCAGAAACGTGCATTTAACGTCTACCTGTATGAACTCTGCGGCAGAACCGGTTCTGGGGAGCTGGGTTTTTTTTCACCTCGCCAGTGGCTGCTCATGCGCGACGCATGCAGACTTCTGCGGCCATTTGAGGAGATCACCAAACTGGTCAGTCGCAGCCATGGCGCCATCAGTGACATGGTACCTTATGCCTTCTTTATGGAGCGTGCATTGCGTTGTGTCATTGATCAAGCTGTGGAGGAGCAGGAGCGGGAAGATGAGGAAGTCGTAATGCTGAATGAATTCCCAGGGGGGGCTACTCTATCTGAGACAAGTCAACAGCAGGAGTCTGAAGAGGAGTCAGAGGAGGATGGTGCCGGGGCGGATGAGGAGGAGCAAGAAGAGCATGCTTTAAACCTTTCTGGGATCCCTGCTGTGCGTGGATGTGGAGAGGAGAATGAAGAGGACAACATTATCCTGGATGATGAGCAGGAGTCAGGCCACCACACCGCTTCCACTTTAGTGCAAATGGGGGCCTTCATGCTCCAGTGTTTTAATAGGGACCCCCGTATAAACAGCATAAGGGTCAAGGACCAGTACTGGATGGCAACGTACTTAGACCCCCGGTACAAACACAAAATGGCGGAAATGTTACTGCCGTCGCAGAGGGCTGTCAGAATGCAGCACTTCCAGGCCTTGCTTCGAGAAATGCTGCATTCTGCTTTTGCGTGCGCTGGCAGAGGAGCAATTCCCACTCCCAGAGAAGGAGTTGCGGGTACCAATCCAACAGCGCCTGCCAGAAGAGGCCGGTTTGAAGATGTGTTGGTGACTTCGGATATGAGGTCATTCTTTCAGCCGACCCATCGACAGGTATCATCCGGATCCAGCATCAGGGAATGCCTAGACCGCCAAGTGTCTGACTACATCGGGTTAACGGCCGATGTGGACACTCTGAGGAGTGATGAACCCCTGGACTACTGGGTGGGCAGGCTTGACCTCTGGCCAGAGCTTGCCCAATTTGCAATGGAACTGTTGGCTTGCCCCTCATCCAGTGTCCTGTCCGAAAGGACGTTCAGCGCAGCAGGGGGGATCGTGACCGATAAGCGTACTCGCCTAGCTCACGATAGTGTTAACTACCTCAAATTTCTAAAAATGAATGAGGCATGGATCTCGGAGGAATTCAATAGTGATGGACGAACTTCCGACGGGACGTTTCGCGAACGCGAAACGCGAACGGACACAAACGTTCGCGAAAACGACCGTTCGCCGCGGGCTCCATTGACTTCAATGGGAGGCGAATTTCGCAAACCTTTAGGTCGAATTTGCGGCCACGGGGTAATTATTAGGGGGTAGCACGTAGTCCCACCACCTGGACAATAGCATAATACATGTATGAGGTGAATTTGGGATCGATAACTACAAGCATTTTTTTTTTATTTGGGAAATTGTTCTGACAATTCAGGACTATGGAGCTAATGAAGGCAATGGAGGAGAGGGAAGGTCAGGGACCAGGGTAGGCAAACAAGAGGGTGCAGGAGATACAGAGCACTGACAGCAGCACCGTAATACAGAGCACTGACATCAGCACCGTGACATACAGCGCTGACAGCAGCTCCGTGACATACAGCGCTGACAGCAGCTCCGTGACATACAGCGCTGACAGCAGCTCCGTGACATACAGCGCTGACAGCAGCTCCGTGACATACAGCGCTGACAGCAGCTCCGTGACATACAGCGCTGACAGCAGCACCGTGACATACAGCGCTGACAGCAGCTCCGTGACATACAGCGCTGACAGCAGCTCCGTGACATACAGCGCTGACAGCAGCTCCGTGACATACAGCACTGACAGCAGCTCCGTGACATACAGCGCTGACAGCAGCTCCGTGACATACAGCGCTGACAGCAGCACCGTGACATACAGCGCTGACAGCAGCTCCGTGACATACAGCGCTGACAGCAGCTCCGTGACATACAGCGCTGACAGCAGCTCCGTGACATACAGCGCTGACAGCAGCTCCGTGACATACAGCGCTGACAGCAGCTCCGTGACATACAGCGCTGACAGCAGCTCCGTGACATACAGCGCTGACAGCAGCTCCGTGACATACAGCGCTGACAGCAGCTCCGTGACATACAGCGCTGACAGCAGCTCCGTGACATACAGCGCTGACAGCAGCACCGTAAGCAGCCCCAGGAGGAAGTCAGCACAGCACAGGGATGGTGTGATCCCCTCATAATAAGAACCCCCAGGAGGAAGTCAGCACAGCACAGGGATGGTGGGAGCCCCTCATAATAAGAACACCCAGGAGGAAGTCAGCACAGCACAGGGATGGTGGGAACCCCTCATAATAAGCAGCCCCAGTAGAAATATGACACCGCTCAACCTCTTCAAAGAGGAGGGTAGGGGCATATAGTACGGTGTGCTTTTTTGGGTCAGGGAAGTGAGCCAAATGAATTAAGAAGGTCTGTGTGCTTGATTCCAAAAATTGTTTATAGACATATACATGGTCTACTGATCACATGTGTTGAATTCCTCCGAGATCCATGCCTCATTCATTTTTAGAAATGTGAGGTAGTTAACACTGTGGTGAGCTAGGCGAGTACGCTTATCGGTCACAATCCCCCCTGCTGCGCTGAACGTCCTTTCGGACAGGACACTGGATGAGGGGCAAGCCAACAGTTCGATTGCAAATTGGGCAAGCTCTGGCCAGAGGTCAAGCCTGCCCACCCAGTAGTCTAGGGGTTCATCACTCCTCAGAGCGTCCACATCGGCCGTTAACCCAATGTAGTCGGACACCTGACGGTCTAGGCGTTCCCTGATGCTGGATCCGGATGACACCTGTCGATGGGTCGGCTGAAAGAATGACCTCATATCCGAAGTCACCAACACATCTTCAAACCGGCCTCTTCTTGCAGGCGCTGTTGGATTGGTACCCGCAAATCCTTCTCTGGGAGTGGGAATTGCTCCTCTGCCAGCGCACGCAAAAGCAGAATGCAGCATTTCTCGAAGCAAGGCCTGGAAGTGCTGCATTCTGACAGCCCTCTGCGACGGCGGTAACATTTCCGCCATTTTGTGTTTGTACCGGGGGTCTAAGTACGTTGCCACCCAGTACTGGTCCTTGACCCTCATGCTTTTTATACGGGGGTCCCTATTAAAACACTGGAGCATGAAGGCCCCCATTTGCACTAAAGTGGAAGCGGTGTGGTGGCCTGGCTCCTGCTCATCATCCAGGATAATGTCGTCCTCTTCATTCTCCTCTCCCCATCCTCGCACAACAGGGATCCCAGAAAGGTTTAAAGCATGCTCTTCTTGCTCCTGCTCATCCGCCCCGGCACCATCCTCCTCTGACTCCTCATCAGACTCCTGTTGTTGACTTGTCTCAGATAGAGTAGCCCCCCCTGGGAATTCATCCAGCATTGCGACTTCCTCATCTTCCCGCTCCTGCTCCTCCACAGCCTGATCAATGACACGACGCAATGCACGCTCCAGAAAGAAGGCATAAGGTACCATGTCACTGATGGCGCCATGGCTGCGACTGACCAGTTTGGTGATCTCCTCAAATGGCCGCAGAAGTCTGCATGTGTCGCGCATGAGCAGCCACTGGCGCGGTGAAAAAAAACCCAGCTCCCCAGAACCGTTTCTTTCGCAGAGTTCATACAGGTAGACGTTAACTGCACGTTTCTGCTGGAGCAGCCTATCAAGCATATAGAAGGTTGAGTTCCATCGCGTCGGGCAATCGCAAATAAGACGTCTGACCGGCAGATGGTGTCGCCGCTGAATGTCAGCAAGGCGAGCCATGGCCGTGTAAGATCTTCTGAAATGGGCCGAGATTTTCCTTGCCTGCCGCAAGATGTCCTGGACCCCAGGGTATTTGACAAGGAATCGCTGCACGACCAAGTTTAAGACGTGTGCCATGCACGGCACGTGCGTGATTTTGCCCTGTTTCAATGCGCTAAGCAGATTGGCACCGTTGTCACACACCACTTTACCAACTGTCAAATTGAGCGGTGTTAGCCACTCATCTGCCTGTGAACGCAAAGCTGAAAGGAGTGCCGGGCCAGTGTGGCTCTTTGCTTCCAGGCACAACAGACGCAGCACGGCATGGCAACGTCTCACCTGGCATGTGGAATAGGTTCTGGGGAGCTTGGGCGGTGCAGTGGAAGAGACGCTAGCAGCGGAAAAGGAGGAGGCAGCTGAGGAGGAGAGGGAGGAGGATGGAGTAGGAGGAGGAGAAGAAGAGTCAGGCCTGCATGCAATCCGTGGCGGTAAAACCAAATCTACACGGGTGCCACGGGTTACATGCTTGACGGCCGTCAGAAGGTTCACCCAGTGGGCAGTAAAACTGATATACCTTCCCTGCCCGTGTTTGCTAGACCACGTGTCTGTGGTCAGATGTATCTTGGCACCGACACTGTGTGCCAGAGATACATTCACTTGCCGCTGAACATGGCCATATAGCTCTGGGATGCCCTTCTCTGAGAAATACTTCCTTCCTGGGACCTTCCATTGTGGTGTTCCAATGGCCACAAATTTGCGAAAGGCCTCCGAGTCCACCAGTTTATATGGCAGTAGTTGGCGGGCTATGAGTTCTGACAAGCCAGCCGCCAACCGTTGGGCAAGAGGGTTATCCGGCGTCATCATTTTTTTACGCTCAAACATTAGGCCCACGGAAGCCTGCCTTTTTGCAGAAAAATGTGAGCTTGGCGTGATGGAAGGTGGAGTGGAGGACAATTGTGAGGAGAGAGGAGAAGGAGAAGTAGAAGACGAGGCTGGACGGTGAGAGCCTGCAGTGTGGCTTTGTGTGTTCCGTTGCTCCCACTGGGCTCGGTGATGGCTGCTCATGTGCCTTCTTAAGGCGGTCGTCCCTAGGTGAGTATTGGGCTTACCGCGACTAACGCGTTGACTGCAAAGATTGCAGATGGCAACGCTATTGTCAGCAGCGGACACGTTAAAAAAAGCCCACACTGCGGAGCCATGTGCCGGTGTCCTGGGAGCGCCAGATGTGACCGTACATGGTCGATGACTCGCTCCTGATACATTTGCAGTCTGCTTTGTCCCTGCTGTGCAATGTAAGTCATTGCTGCTTCTCCTCCCTATCTGCTGGTCCATATCTCCCTCTGAACTCCCCTCCTCTTCCTCTCTTGTGGGCACCCACGTGACATCACTAGACACGTCATCATCAACGTCACCTTCCCCACCGCTATAAGTAGAGTAGGCAGCAACACCGGGGACCAACCTCCTCCTTGGGCTGATCTGGGTACTGGCGTCAGACTGCTGAGTAGCGCTTGTTGCTACCTCCTCTTCCTGATCCAATACCAAGAGTGGCTGCGCATCAGAAATGTCCTCTTGATATGGATCGGAAAATAATTCCAGTGACTCAAGCGGAAGGTATGTGGTGGTGGTGGTGGTGGTCGTGTTGTTGGTGGTAGTGTCTTTGGGGGTGCACATAGCAGAGAGTGAAGAAGAGGGTGCAGATCGAGAGGATGAGGAGGGTGCAGAAGAGTAAGGCTGAGCGAGCCACTCAACCAAGTCTGGTGCATCCTTTAAAGTAATTGAACGCACCTTCTGCAACTTCCCACTTTGGCTCAAGCCTGTTGCTCCTGCCCTACCCCTACCACCCCTGCGGAAGGGCCTGCCTCTTCCTCTGCATGTCATTTTTTAAATGACCCTGTGACAAAACTCTTAGTCCCTATACCGCTGAAGGACTGCTGCAGTATAGGTGAGCGGTCAGCAGTGGTGCACGTCAACCCTATCTATTGTGGACCTATAGCGGTCCTTACAGAACAGCAGACTGTACCGCACTCAAGCCTATGTACCGTAGCACCCTATACCAAGTTACCAGTCCTTATAAGAACTTTTGTGGACCAAGCAGGTTGTGTATTAGTGTTTAGCAGACTGTACGTCAGTCCCTATACCGCTGAAGGACTGCTGCAGTATAGGGCAGCGGTCAGCAGTGGTGCACGTCAACCCTATCTATTGTGGACCGATAGCGGTCCTTACAGAACAGCAGACTGTACCGCACTCAAGCCTATGTACCGTAGCACCCTATACCAAGTTACCAGTCCTTATAAGAACTTTTGTGGACCAAGCAGGTTGTGTGTTAGTGTTTAGCAGACTGTGCGTCAGTCCCTATACCGCTGAAGGACTGCTGCAGTATAGGGCAGCGGTCAGCAGTAGTGCACGGCAACCCTATGTATTGTGGACCGATAGCGGTCCTTACAGAACAGCAGACTGTAACGCACTCAGGCCTATGTACCGTAGCACCCTATACCAAGTTACCAGTCCTTATAAGAACTTTTGTGGACCAAGCAGGTTGTGTGTTAGTGATTAGCAGACTGTACGTCAGTCCCTATACCAATGAAGGACTGCTGCAGTATAGGGCAGCGGTCAGCAGTAGTGCACGGCAACCCTATGTATTGTGGACCGATAGCGGTCCTTACAGAACAGCAGACTGTAACGCACTCAGGCCTATGTACCGTAGCACCCTATACCAAGTTACCAGTCCTTATAAAAACTTTTGTGGACCAAGCAGGTTGTGTGTTAGTGTTTAGCAGACTGTGCGTCAGTCCCTATACCGCTGAAGGACTGCTGCAGTATAGGGCAGCGGTCAGCAGTGGTGCACGTCAACCCTATCTATTGTGGACCGATAGCGGTCCTTACAGAACAGCAGACTGTACCGCACTCAAGCCTATGTACCGTAGCACCCTATACCAAGTTACCAGTCCTTATAAGAACTTTTGTGGAACAAGCAGGTTGTGTGTTAGTGATTAGCAGACTGTACGTCAGTCCCTATACCAATGAAGGACTGCTGCAGTATAGGGCAGCGGTCAGCAGTAGTGCACGGCAACCCTATGTATTGTGGACCGATAGCGGTCCTTACAGAACAGCAGACTGTACTGCACTCAGGCCTATGTACCGTAGCACCCTATACCAAGTTACCAGTCCTTATAAAAACTTTTGTGGACCAAGCAGGTTGTGTGTTAGTGTTTAGCAGACTGTGCGTCAGTCCCTATACCGCTGAAGGACTGCTGCAGTATAGGGCAGCGGTCAGCAGTAGTGCACGGCAACCCTATGTATTGTGGACCGATAGCGGTCCTTACAGAACAGCAGACTGTACTGCACTCAGGCCTATGTACCGTAGCACCCTATACCAAGTTACCAGTCCTTATAAGAACTTTTGTGGACCAAGCAGGTTGTGTGTTAGTGATTAGCAGACTGTACGTCAGTCCCTATACCAATGAAGGACTGCTGCAGTATAGGGCAGCGGTCAGCAGTAGTGCATGGCAACCCTATGTATTGTGGACCAATAGCGGTCCTTACAGAACAGCAGACTGTAACGCACTCAGGCCTATGTACCGTAGCACCCTATACCAAGTTACCAGTCCTTATAAAAACTTTTGTGGACCAAGCAGGTTGTGTGTTAGTGTTTAGCAGACTGTGCGTCAGTCCCTATACCGCTGAAGGACTGCTGCAGTATAGGGCAGCGGTCAGCAGTAGTGCACGGCAACCCTATGTATTGTGGACCGATAGCGGTCCTTACAGAACAGCAGACTGTAACGCACTCAGGCCTATGTACCGTAGCACCCTATACCAAGTTACCAGTCCTTATAAGAACTTTTGTGGACCAAGCAGGTTGTGTGTTAGTGATTAGCAGACTGTACGTCAGTCCCTATACCAATGAAGGACTGCTGCAGTATAGGGCAGCGGTCAGCAGTAGTGCACGGCAACCCTATGTATTGTGGACCGATAGCGGTCCTTACAGAACAGCAGACTGTAACGCACTCAGGCCTATGTACCGTAGCACCCTATACCAAGTTACCAGTCCTTATAAGAACTTTTGTGGAACAAGCAGGTTGTGTGTTAGTGATTAGCAGACTGTACGTCAGTCCCTATACCAATGAAGGACTGCTGCAGTATAGGGCAGCGGTCAGCAGTAGTGCACGGCAACCCTATGTATTGTGGACCGATAGCGGTCCTTACAGAACAGCAGACTGTAACGCACTCAGGCCTATGTACCGTAGCACCCTATACCAAGTTACCAGTCCTTATAAGAACTTTTGTGGACCAAGCAGGTTGTGTGTTAGTGATTAGCAGACTGTACGTCAGTCCCTATACCAATGAAGGACTGCTGCAGTATAGGGCAGCGGTCAGCAGTAGTGCACGGCAACCCTATGTATTGTGGACCGATAGCGGTCCTTACAGAACAGCAGACTGTACTGCACTCAGGCCTATGTACCGTAGCACCCTATACCAAGTTACCAGTCCTTATAAAAACTTTTGTGGACCAAGCAGGTTGTGTGTTAGTGTTTAGCAGACTGTGCGTCAGTCCCTATACCGCTGAAGGACTGCTGCAGTATAGGGCAGCGGTCAGCAGTAGTGCACGGCAACCCTATGTATTGTGGACCGATAGCGGTCCTTACAGAACAGCAGACTGTAACGCACTCAGGCCTATGTACCGTAGCACCCTATACCAAGTTACCAGTCCTTATAAGAACTTTTGTGGACCAAGCAGGTTGTGTGTTAGTGATTAGCAGACTGTACGTCAGTCCCTATACCAATGAAGGACTGCTGCAGTATAGGGCAGCGGTCAGCAGTAGTGCACGGCAACCCTATGTATTGTGGACCGATAGCGGTCCTTACAGAACAGCAGACTGTACCGCACCCAAGCCTATGTACCGTAGCACCCTAGACAGACCAAGTTACCAGTCCTGATAAAGAGCTTTGTGGAACAAGTGAGTTGTGAATGATTAGCAGACTGCAGCAGAAGGGCAGCAGTCAAGTATAATATTCTTTCTATATTTGGAAGAAAGAATATTATACGTGTACAAGCCTATTACCGTACCACTGATACCAGTCCTGAAAAGAACCTTTGTGGAACTAATAGTAACAGCAAGTCTTTAAAATTATCCTCACTGCCTGACACACTGCTTCCTGCCTGTCCCTATACAAATTGGCAAAAAAGAGTAGGCTGGAACGATTAGCTGGAACAGCTCTTTTGTGGACCTGATAGTAACAGCTAATGATGATGATGATGATGATGATGAAGAAAGACTAATCTGGCTGAGCTGTCCCTAAAATAGCAGCATACAGCGCTCTGTCCCTTTATCTAAACTGACAAAAGAAACTCAGGCTGCTGACCTAACACCTATACCAGTCCTGAAAAGAACTTTTGTGTACCAAATAGCTAGCGTTTTCTCTGTCCCTACTCCACACAGGATCCTTTCCCTACAGTGACAGAAGAAAGAATGTAAAATGGCCACCGGATCGGGTGTATTTATAGGTTAGGGGGAATGTCCAAGTGTCCATGAGCTGTCATGTCTCAATTGGTTGTCCTGTAACACATGATAAACGTGTCACGAAAGGTTAAAGTTCTTGTATACATTAAACACGTAAGTCCGCCGGGGCGAACGACGGAAAAAGGCGTTCGAACCCGCGGACGGCGAAAGTCGGAAATTCGCCGCGAAACGACCGCCGGGCGAACCGTTCGGCCATCACTAGAATTCAACACATGTGACCAGTAGACCATGTATATGTCTATAAACATTTTTTTTAATCGAGCACAGAGACCTTCTTTCTTCATTTGGCTCACTTCCTTGTCCAAAAAAAGCACACCGTACTATATGCCCGTACCCTCCTCTTTGAAGAGGTTGAACGGTGTCATATTTCTACTGGGGCTGCTTATTATGAGGGGCTCCCACCATCCCTGTGTTGTGCTGACATCCTCCTGTTGCTGTACCTCTGCTGTGCATATTATGAGGGGATCCCACCATCCCTGTGCTATGCTCATTATGAGGGGCTCCCACCATCCCTGTGCTGTGCTGACTTACTCCTGGGGCTGCTTATTATGAGGGGCTTCCACCATCCCTGTGCTATGCTGACATCCTCCTGGGGCTGCTTATTATGAGGGGGTCCCACCATCCCTGTGCTATGCTCATTATGAGGGGCTCCCACCATCCCTGTGCTATGCTGACTTCCTCCTGGGGCTGCTTACGATGCAGGTGTCAGTGCTGTATATCACAGTGCTGATGTCAGTGCTCTCTGTCATGGTGCTGCTGTCAGTGCTGTATATCACGGTGCTGGTGTGAGTGCTTTATGTCACGCTGCTGATGTCAGTGCTCTCTATCACGGTGCTGATGTCAGTGCTGTATATCACGGTGCTGGTGTGAGTGCTTTATGTCACGCTGCTGATGTCAGTGCTCTCTATCACGGTGCTGCTGTCAGTGCTGTATATCACGTTGCTGGTGTGAGTGCTTTATGTCACGGTGCTGATGTCAGTGCTCTCTGTCACGGTGCTGCTGTCAGTGCTGTATATCACGGTGCTGGTGTGAGTGCTTTATGTCACGCTGCTGATGTCAGTGCTCTCTATCATGGTGCTGTTGTCAGATGACTCTATCATGGTGCAGGTGTCATTGCTGTATGTCACGCTGCTGATGTCAGTGCTCTCTATCACGGTGCTGTTGTCAGATGACTCTATCACGGTGCAGGTGTCATTGCTGTATCTCACGCTGCTGATGTCAGTGCTCTCTATCACGGTGCTGTTGTCAGATGACTCTATCACGGTGCAGGTGTCATTGCTGTATATCACGCTGCTGGTGATCATCTCCTGCACCCTCTTCTTTGCCTACCCTGGTCCCTGACCTTCCCTCTCCTCCATTGCCTTCATGCGCTGCACAGTCCTGAATTGTCACAACAATTTCCCATATAAAAAAAGAATGCTTGTAGTTGTCGATCCCAGAATCACCTCATACATGTGTTATGTCATTGGTCATGTGGTGGGACTATGTTTGCACAGCTATTAATTATTTTGTGGCTGCAAATTTGACCTGTAGGTTTGCGAAGTTCGGCTCCCATTGAAGTCAATGGGGCCCGCCGCAAACGTTCTGGTTCGCGAACTATCGGCCGCGTTCGTGGTCCGCGTTCGCGAAACGTCCCGTCGGAAGTTCGTCCATCACTAGTCACAGCACCTATATATATGAAGATTCGTTTACGGATGGACTTCTTCTAATTTACAACATATTTTTACATCTTTTCACGGGTGTTTTATATACATATTGTTTATATGGACTTGATAGATTAGATTTGTTTATTCTATTTCCATATGGGCATGGATTAATATTTTTTTTCCTTCCATATAATTTTGAATAATCAATATTTATTTTTGTTTTTTGTTGAATCAGACATCAGTTCACTATATGTGGGATTATACACAACGAATTGATGTACTTAATCGTATTGTGATTTATAGTTGTAAATGGCACAATTGTTTAGGTAATTTTTCATAAAAATTCTTGAGAATTTCCTCACATAATGTTTTGCACATTATTAATATGGGTTTAGCGCAACTGTGTAGTTTTTTGTTTGTTTTTACTGTAAGATATGTTTATACAGTAGCTTCACATATATTTGTACATTAGATCTATCTTTCTGCACTCTGGTGCGATTTTCTCCCTAGCGCAGTTTCTTTCCCCTTTTTTTTAATAATAAATATCCCCCAAATTTTTTTTAAAAAACATTTTTTTGTTTCCTCAGTTTAGGCCGATACGTATATTTTTGGTAAAAAAAAAATCACAATAAGCGTTTATTGATTGCTTTGCGCAAAAGTTATAGTGTTTACAAAATAAAAGGGGATAGTTTTATGGCATTTTTATTAATAATTTTTATTTTTTACTAGTAATGGTGGCGATTTTTATCATGACTGCAACATTATGGAGGACACATCAGACAAAATTTTGACATATTTTTGGGACCATTGGCATTAATACAGCGATCAATGCTATAAAATTGCATTGATTAATGTAAAAACGTGCCTGGCAGTGAAGGGGTTAACCACTAGGGGGCGGGGAGGGGTTAAGTGTGTCCTAGGGGAGTGTTTCTAATGGTCTGGGGGATGGACTAGCAATGACACGACGCTGATCGCTGCCCCGGATGACAGGGAGCAGACAATCAGTGTCCTGTCACTAGGCAGAAAGGGGAGATGCTGGTTACATTGGCATCTCCCCCTTCTTCAGCTCCGTGACACGATTGCGGGTATCCCAGCGGAGATCAAGTCCACGGGTCCCGCGGGCACGGTCAAGGAGCTCACGGCAGGCGCGTGCACGGCGGGAAATTCAAAGTAACGTGTACGGGTACGTTACTTTGCCCTGCCATGCCATTCTGCCGACATATATATATGCTGACAATGGTCGGGAAGTGGTTATTGGTGTATGTAACAGAATAAAGGAGAACAAATAAGAGAAGTTCATTGTTTCGTTTTACAACCATATTAATGCAAACCTGGGGTTTGCCCACGATGTGAAAAGCAACAGATTTTCCTGCAGGTCTCCCTGCTCTGTTTATACCCACATTCACTCTTTTGCAGCTCAATTTATTTGCTGGAGCAAGAAGAAGCCTGATGCAACCTCTGACCAGAATAACTTGAAGATGAAATGGGTCCCTGCAACCTTGTGACAGCACTGGAGGCCCAAGTAAACTTTCAATTTAAATCAGCTAAACATATTTCAGGTGCATCAAAACAAAAGGTGTTTGAAGCCTTATATTTTCTTTAGAAAGCAGCCCCAGCCTAGAGCAGAGAAGTCTGTCCCCTGCCAGCATGTTGCTTTTTGTGTGGAAATAGTGGCCTCTCTGCATAGGTCCAACATGCTCCTATAAACTCTGAATCAACAGAGAGTCTGAGCTTTGCTAATTGCTATAGGTATTACTTAGAATGTAGGCAGGTGCAGTCAGCTAGTCTGCCACTAGGTGGCTCTGTGATAGACGCAGTGTCTGGTTACACCGGACAGTGTCATTAGGTGTTAGGCCCCTTTTAATTAGAACCCTTCTGCGGCATTGTCATGGGTGAGTCGGTGCCAAGTTATAAGCCAGGTTGGGAGGAGCACTAGTGCAGTTGGGGCATAGGAGCCAATCACCCAACACCAGTACAGATGTAGCCAGGACATGGAGGCCCTGGACAGGACTGGAGGCTGGGGAGAAGCAGACCTGGTGCCCTGGCTGTAGACTTCCTGACCCTTGTGGAGGTGGGGGCTAGGAAGGGTTGCAAAAGGCCTTTTAGAACAGTCCAAGAGTTCCCTGAGTGAGTCTATTCCCCTGAGGGTTCCTGGGAGTGGTGTACCTATGGGGGAGAAGAATGCAGCCACCTTATTCCTGTGAGTACTAATGACCTCAGGTGGAAGGAGAGATTGTTAGCCCTTGTACACACGGTCGGAGATTCTGTCGGAATGTTTCCCATTGGACCGTTTTGTCGGATATTCCGACTGTGTGTGGTCTGCATTGGACTGTTTCCGTTGGAATATCCGACGGACCAATTTTTCCAACTTGCCGGTAAAATTTTCTGACAAAATGCTCGGATCGGACATACTCCGATCATGTGTAGCCTACTCCGACGGACAAAGTGCCACACATGCTCAGATCAAATTCCTAGACCAAAGCTATTGGCTACTAGCCTGCATGTAGTCCCGTCGTAATGAAATAACGTCATCACGTTATGTACAATTGGATTTTCCGACAAGTTAGTCCGACCGTGTGTATGCAACATTACTTCCGGACCTCTTCTGGAATTAATCCGTCAAAATCTAAATTGTACGAGGTATGTATTGAAATCCGCTTGTTACTAGCCAACATCCCAAAATAGAATACTATAAACGTTTTCCCCTTAAGAAAGGCGGGACTTTTTAGGCATAGACTGTGACACCATTTGTAGCTTATTGAGAATATAAAAAGATGTTTTTATTTAAACATACAAAGAAAAACAGATTATATATAAACATACATTTAGGCCGCGTACACACGCGGGGACTGTTCGCCCAACTTTGTCCGTCAAACAGTTTCGGCAAACAGTCCGCTCAAAATTAGCATGGACGGACATGGCCACACACGACGGACGAACAGTTTGCTGAAACCGTGCGCGATGACGTGAACGGCACGTACGACGGGACGAAAAATACGACGTCCTATACACTGCATTATAACTTTCGGCGTGTAAATCCTTTCTGAGCATGCGCGGAACTTAGTTTGACGAACAAGCCTACACACGAGGGGACTGTTCGCTGAAACAAGGTTTCAGTGGACAGTTTTTCGGAATTTCCGAAAAACCTTGTTCAGCGGACTGTTCGCTGAAACTGTCCGCTGAAAGCCCACACACGAGCGGACTGTTTGCCGAAACACTGTTCAGCGGACAAAGTTGGGCGAACAGTCCCCGCGTGTGTACGCGGCCTTACAAAAGGAGAAAGGAACACATTACTTCCTTCATATAATTATATTTATAAAACCAAATAACTGTTATATATTTGTTTTTCCGAAAACAGACTCCTATCACATTGTATATAAGCACATTCGGAGAATATACAAACAATGGAGCAAAATTTGAGCAGAATAAATATTGTGCATCCAATGTAACCTACGCGTTACGGAGTTATATACTCCTTCTTCAGGGATGATTCATTTTAGCACATTTACTTTGAAAAAGAGTAGAATCTATAAAGACATAAGAAAAAGATATATATACATGCGTACAATTTTTGAAAAAAAAAAAAAAACAACACCACAACGCACCACCTATACGTTCTTCGCCCAAAGACGTAGATATGGGCCCAAAAAAGGGGGGTTCAACTCCCTGGATGAGAACCGGGACCGCAGTGATAGGTAAACTGTAAGGGAGGAGATGTGAGAGTAGAGTAGATGCATGAAAATTTCACATGCCTAAATTTAAATAAATGTTACGTATATTTTACTGCAACGCATTAAAAACAATGGAGAGTTTTATATGCATTTACCCTCCCAAAGAGCTCCCATCATTGTCCTTACAAAAGAGGACACCCTTAAAAAAGGAAAATGTATATAGGAAGCTGTATCGTAGTAGAAAACCCATAAACTAGTAATAGTATCAAGGTACCTTTTGCTGATCTTGTACCGGAAACGTCTTTTGGGATAGTTTCATATATCCAAACACAACTGAAATTCTCATGCACAGAATATATAATTTTGGAGAAGATTGCCCAAATATTATTGTTCGCAGACTTCAATGCTCAAAGCAGTCTGTTTACATACTTTAGTAAATCAAAACTTACATTCGCCGCAGCGCCTAAGTGGTCAAAGAGTTTCTAGCACTGTAAAAGATTACACCTGGGGCAGACATATCAAGTCCAACCTAAAAAAAGGGGGGATATTGCATCCATTAGTTCCCCTTCCTTATTGAACACAAATGCAAACAAAACGACGTAAAAAAATTATTATTTGTTACCTTCAGTTGTATCTCTAAAGAGTCGCCTCCTCATTGACCATTGCGGACTGAACACAGACCGCTCATGATCCATTGATATACCCCACAGCCCCGCCTTCTTACCTCCCCTTACAGGTGAAGTAGGTATCACTCACCTGTATATCCTATCACATCAAAGAGCGGTCCCCCGGGTGCGCGGCGCATGGCGTCGCCCCATGCCCACATCCAAAATGGCGCCGAGGGAGGAGTGACGTCATGCGTCACGCTCCCACCGACACGCAAGCGCAGATCGTTTCTTATGCCCTGCAGATGGACGGCGAGTACTGTCGAATAGACTACATCCCCCAGGGAGCACAGCGACAGCAATCCTGGCTGGCGGCTGCGTATTCATGTTGGATGTGTCAATGCATTCAACTTATACGTCCGCCCGAGGTGTATACAGGGCGGACGTAAACAAAACCCATGCGGCCTATGCGTGCCGGGATCACATCCAAGACAGAACCCCATGATGTAAAGAAAAAAGGGGGACCCTTCTCGTCAAAGGGAGAAGAAAATACCGGTGGGAAACAGAAAAAAAAGGGAGGGGGGAGGGGGGGGCCTGGAGGATTATTGTATCTTCATATATCTACTTCTCCATACCCCCTGATACAAATCCTTCCAAGAAGGGTCTATAGTTTACCGCATCATTTAGGCCGGGGAAGGTTGTGGCTTGTAATTGAAAGATCCATTTTAATTCCCTTTGTAGCAACACCTTGTTCCAATCTCCCCCTCTTTTATTGGGGTGCACTCTATCTAGGACCACAAATCTAACCCTGGGAAAGGTACCCCCATGCAAGGAGATAACATGCCTAACCAGAGGTAGATCTGGAATAGCTTTTTTCATGCTCCATATATGCTTGGATATCCGCAATCGCAATTCCAATTTCGTTTTTCCTATATAGAAGCAATTACACTCACATAGAAGCAGATATATCACTCCTTTCGTCCTACAATTGGCGAAGTGTGTCATTTTCAGAGATTTTCCATTGGGCAATATGCACATGGGTCCCACCTGCAGATATTTACAAAAGGTGCAGCCCCCACATGTATATGTTCCCTTTACTGTGCACGGATCTTTCCGATTTTCCCCTTTGAATTCGCTTTGAATAATCTTGTCCCTTATTGCCGTTGCACGTCTAAATGTGATTGGTGGTTTGTTTGGTACAAACCTTCCCAGATTTGGATCCATATATAGAAGATGCCAATATTTTTCTATCATATTGCATATTTTATTATGCTGATTTGAGTATGACAGTATAATTCTACTCACATTTTCATTACCTCCGCGTTTATCAGCCTTCTGTTTCTGAGAATACAGAAGTTGATACCTTGTTTTTTCCAAGGCTTTTTTGTATGCCTTCTTGAGAGAAGTCCTGGAGTATCCTCTCTCCAGCAGGCAGATTTGTAGGTCTTTGGCTTCAGCCTGAAAACTTTTTTCGTCTGAACAATTTCTCCTAGTCCTCAGATATTGACTAAAAGGTATAGATGCTATAAGAGACTTCGGATGAAAGCTCGATGCTTGCAAGATCGAATTTCCTGCTGTGGGCTTTCTGAAGAGACAAGTCTGGATGGCATTTCCCTCACCCCGGAGGACCTTGACATCCAGAAACGTTATCTCGTCAGGATGGTGAGACATAGTGAACATAAAATTGAAATGATTTCTATTTAACCTTGCCAAGAAGTCGGGAAGAATCTCTGTCGGCCCATCCCAGATCATAAAGACGTCATTAATATATCTGACTCACATCCAGATGTGGTCAGTATATAACGTCATTCGTTCATCAGCCATTACAAAACGCTCCCACTCCCTCAGGTACAGGTTTGCATACGATGGGGCACAACATGTCCCCATCGCAACACCCTGCACCTGGAGGTAGTGGGAGCCATCAAAAGAAAAAACATTGTGATTTAAAATGAAATCCAAGGACTGCACGATAAAATCGCTATATGGCCATTCCTCCTCATGTTGTTGGGACAGAATGTGTTGGATGGCAGCCAACCCCAGGGAGTGCGGAATGGAACTGTACAATGCTTCGACGTCTATCGTGACTAATGTGGAATGCTCAGGGATCACAAGATCATCTAAAATTTTAAGGAAATGAATTGTGTCCTTTACATATGATGGCAAGTTCACCACAAAAGGTCTCAAATGTTCGTCAATCAGATGACTTAGTTTTTCCGAAATAGATCCTTTGCCAGAAATGATTGGACGTCCTGGGGGGTCCCTCTCGTTTTTATGGACTTTTGGCAATGAATAAAAAGTGGGAATTTTTGGGTGTTCGACACGTATATATTTCCATGTCGTTGCACTGATAATGCCCTTACGTCCACTAGATCATAGAATTTTCTATTGAATTTCTCAATTGTCTGAATGGAAATAGGACGGTACCAATTAAAATTTTTGAGAATTTTTTTGCAAATCATAATATATTGATCGTTATTCATAATCACGGTATTGCCACCTTTGTCTGATGGTTTAATTGTTATTGCACTATTTTTGGACAAATTGTTGAGAGCTTGTTTTTCACCTGGGGTTAGATTGCCATCTCTAGTGTCCCTACACGCTAGCCTATTTAAGTCTCTGGTTACAAGTTTCAAAAAGGTTGCTGCATTTGGATTGGAGCTGGGTGCTGGGTATTGATCAGATTTTTTCTTTAATGTAGATTTCGATTTTCCCGTCCTCTCTTCTATGTTATCATCCTTAATGGATAGGAGTTTTTCAATGTCCAGGCTGTCAATCAAGTCAGCTTGATCATCATTTTCATCAAGGAGAGAGATCAGTTGATTGATCGCCTTCTCCTCCTCATTACTCAAATGTTTATTTTGAGCTGACGTTTTATTATACATATTTTTCAAAAGAAGTTTTCTTATAAACAGGTTGAGGTCCCTCACTACCTCAAACTTACTCAAATTTTCATTTGGACAGAACCCTAGGCCTTTCAAGAGTACATCTGTTTCTAAACTGGTTAAAGTGTAAGAAGATAGGTTGATTATGTTCATCTGTGTGTTCGAAGAAGTTATCATAGAGTGATTTAGGTGGTTGTCGGCACATACGCCATTTTGTTCCCTTTGATCGTGTTTGAGCTTAGACGATTTGGAAAAGAAGAAGAGGAAAAGATGGGTGCCATAGGAGTGGAATTAGTGTCTCTACTGTCAGTGAAGTGTCCCGAATTAGTGCAGTCTTGTGCATCTTCATAAAGAGAAATAGAAGATAGTTCTACAGAGACCTCTCTCTGTAAATTACCTGTCGCCGAGAGGTTGGATGTGCCCGAAGTCCGTGAATTCTGTGTTGGGTGTATATTTTGCCCTCGTAGTGATTTTTTTACTGATTGTTCTTAAGGGGAAAACTTTTATGGAATTAATCCATCGGAATTACTCCGACGGATTTGGTTGTCGGAATCTCCGACCGTGTGTACAAGGGCTTAGAGGGAGATTGCTGTTTAAAGCACTGCAAATGCTTTCAAATGTGACTGCTGTGGACCATCCACTAAATTTAATTGACTATGTAATGGTAAGTGATTCCAGAATGTATGTCAGTGTGATGTGTCTTTATCATGTACCTGGAGGAGATCAAGATCCTGTAGAGGAGGCTTCTCTTGCACCACTTGTCCAACACCCCTGGTAGTGATGACAGGAGGTGTGAGGACACAGAGTGGCACGAGGGCTGGTATAACAAGCAGCGCCAGCTGAGGTTTTCAGGAAACAGATGACCATCACCAGGCAGGAACCAGGAACTGGAACACAGTCAAGCAGGAGTGTAGCCGGGGTAAAAATGAAAGGGTCGTCAACAGCGAAGGTACAGGAGGAACATAAGACAGAAGCAGAGTCAGGATACAGACCAGAATCAGTACACAGTCGAGTAGCTGGGCACAGACAGGGCCAGTGCTAGACTTGCGCCCCCCCCCCCCAAAAAAAACCCCAAAAACTTCTGTACCACTAAAATCTAATTTCTATACACTATAGAAAGGGCCCAAAATGGTCTAGCACTGGCCCTGTCTATACCCCTCTGTGATGTTTGTTGCCCCTCATTGAACTGCCGTAGACAGCGAGTATATTTGTCAACATTTAATTTTTGTTTTTTTTAAAGAGAAATGGGCAACAACAGAGGACTGGGTGACAGCAGGGGACTGGGCAACAGCAGGGGGCTGGGTGACAACAGAGGACTGGGTGACAGCAGGGGACTGGGCAACAGCAGGGGGCTGGGTGACAACAGAGGTCTAAGTGACAGCAGGGCAGAGGACTGGGTGACAGCAGGGGACAGGATGACAGCTCAGGGCTGAGTGACAGCAGGGGACAGGTCGACAGCTCAGGGCTGGGTGACAGCAGGGGACTGGGCCACAGCAGAGGGCTGGGTGAACACAGGGCAGAGGCCTGGTGACAACAGGGACTGGGTGACAGCAGAGGGCTGGGTGGCAGCAGGGCAGAGGACTGAGTGACAGCTGGCAGAGGACTGGGTGAACACAGATCAGAGGACTGGGTGAACACAGGGCAGAGGACTGGGTGACAGCAGGCAGAGGACTGGGTGAACCCAGATAAGAGGACTGGGTGACAGCAGGGCAGAGGACTGGGTGAACGCAGGGCAGAGGACTGGGTGAATGCAGGGCAGAGGACAGGGTGAACACAGATCAGAGGACTGGGTGAACATGGGGCAGAGGACTGGGTGAACGTGGGGCAGAGGACTGGGTGAACGCGGGGCAGAGGACTGGGTGAACGCGGGGCAGAGGACTGGGTGAATGCGGTGCAGAGGACTGGGTGAACGCGGGGCAGAGGACTGGGTGAATACAGATCAGAGGACTGGGTGAACGCGGGGCAGAGGACTGGGTGAACACGGGGAAGAGGACTGGGTGATAGCAGGGCAGAGGACTGGGTGATAGCAGGGCAGAGGACTGGGTGAACCCGAGGGCAGAGGACTGGGTGATAGCAGGGCAGAGGACTGGGTGATAGCAGGGCAGAGGACTGGGTGATAGCAGGGCAGAGGACTGGGTGATAGCCGGACAGAGGACTGGTTGAAATTGGGTTAAAAACTGTTCTGTTCAATATCTCAAAGTCAGGACAGTGCTAAAGGAAAAAACAGATATCATGTGATCTTTGTCAGATAACAGCACTTTTTTACTTCTGTGTAAAAGTCTAAAGATAGAAGTAATAAAGGTGACAAAGATCAAGATGGTATCTGGTCTTCCAGTAGCAGTGTCCGGACTGAGATATCACGCAGAGCAGTTTTCAACTCAATTTCTCTCAGTCCAGATGCTGCATAAAAAACAAAACAGCATTTTAAGAGCCTTTTTTTGACCTCCATGCTGCTCTGCCCAGGAGATCATGGTCATCCCTGAGGCCGACCACTCCACCCCCGCCCCCAGTGACAGGCCGGTTCACCCCTTGTCTGGCCACACCCCCTCAAAAGTCCTGACCAGTGACAATGAGGGAGGCGTGCCAGCTCCTCTGCATCAATCAGACCCCTGAGCCGCCGAACAGCTCTGCAGCTGGGGGAGCGGGGGAGGGATCTGTCAGCGTACCGCATGTGATAGTTCCCTCCACGCCCTGCACGATCCCAGCAGCAGACATTCGCTCACCTCCTCCAGATCTCCAGTACACACTCCTGTAGACCCGCCACACAAGGATGACGGCTCCAGAGGTTACATCCAAGGGGGATAAGGAGGTGACAGGCCATGGCTGCGCACTGGGCGGCAGTGCACCCTAGGCAGCTGCCTAGTCCGCCTAGTGGGAGCGCTGGCCCTGGTCACTGAAGAACAAGACCGGAGTACAGTCAAAGTACAAGCCGAGTCACAATAGGTAGGCGGGAATCCAGAGATTGGTCAAGGGCAAGCCAGATCGAGCACGGGTAGGCAGATATAACAGGTCAAGGCACAGGTAAAGAGGAACTAGCCGAAAAACACTCAGCAATCTGTGGATGCCAAAGTTCAGCTTTAATAGGCCGCTTGGTGCCAGTGCGTGTATGTGTCCGTACACGTGCGCATGTATGTATATATGCCCAGTTAGTTGTTGAGACACATGAATACATTTGTGCATGCGCACCAAGGTGCCTTCTGTATTGAGCCCTTGATTATAATTATGATCATAAACATGTAATGGTGTTCTGGTTCCAACTGAGCTTCTCTTACAGACATACCGTACATGCAGAACTGAAGTTAATTGATGCCTTGGGGCCCCGTCTGCACGTGGAGGACGCTCGACCCCCCCTATTAGTGTTATGGAGGGTGGGCTCATCCCTGTGGGCGGGGGGGGGGGGGGTAGGCTGTAAATGGAAAAAGGCTAAAGGGCCCCTATGTCAGGAGTTATATATACAGACTAATATGTTATAATAATGATATATTATTATGATATTATAGTGAATTTAGCAGCCGACAGGTGATTTAGATAATGCAGAGTCTCTGCCACAGACTTGGTTGTAACTGAAGGATGAAATTAGAGAACTCTCATATGGTACCAGTATCTTGCAGTCTGTCCAGCAATACCTTAAGCCCTTGTACACACGGTCGGAGATTCCGTCGAAATGTCTCCGATCGGAGCTTTTTGTCGGATATTCCGACTGTGTGTGGTCTGCATCGGACTGTTTCCGTCGGAATATCCGTCGGACCAACTTTTCCAATTTGCCGGAAATATTTTCCGCCAAAATGCTCCGATCGGACATACTCTGATCATGTGTAGCCTACTCCGACGGACAAGGTGCCACGCATGCTCAGATCAAATTCCGACATGGAAGCGCTCGCTCAGGTAAAACTACTGCTCGTAAGCGATATAGCACATTCGTCACGCTGCAATGTTAAAAATTCTTTCATGAAGCGCATTCTCTTGTTCTTTACAATGCTGCAAGAAGGAACTTCTTTTGTTGCTCATAGTCCCACACACTTCTCCTGAACGTATTTCCTGACTCTTTTTTACTAATTTCGACAATACAATTTTTGAATTTGTCACATCTACACAATTTTATATTTTGTTTTTTCTTTTTTGGCTACATTTTTTTTTTCCTAAACATCTCCTTTTTTGACAGTTTGCTCATTTTTCCATTTTTTGGGGTGTGTTTTGTGTGTAAACTTACCACAACAACATTATTATATTTTTGATATTTTGTTTTTCTTTTTTAATCTACAGGAGGTTGTTTAGTGTTGGTGCCCCTTGTTATTCATTTCACTTTGTTTTTTTTTTAAATGTACCTGCCTGCTCACGAATAAACTGGCCTTTTGGAAGTAAAACACATACGCAAGTATTTCTTCAAACAAAAAAAAACTTTTATTTAGGTGTCAGTAACAGATAAAGAGGGAGGCAGCGATGGAGAAACTGGGGAGATTAGCGAAGCCTTTGGCCCCCAGGGCACACATCAACTATTTAAACGCAAAACTTGGTGGCCTGAGGAGTACATGTCTGAGGGAGAGAAGTCTGGTCCTGAAGTCCATGAAACCCGGAACAGCAGCAGATGACATCTATGTTCCCAGGCTGTGGTACTACAAGAGGCTGCATCTTCTGTAAGACCAGACTGAACCCAGGTCATCACTCTCTGGTCTTACTTCCATGCTTCCTTCCAGGCTGTGGCTGTGGTGCTGTAGGTGTGGCAGAAGGAGAAGGAGGAGGAGGGGCATGGGCCAAACCACAAAAGTGTGTTTCTTGTGTCATTTGGCCCAACAGACCCTTGTTGAGGGTGTGTATAATAACCTCCTCACACAAGAGCTGTTGCCCCTGCTCCATTTTCTCAAGCTTTCATGCAACCAAGGCGGCAGAGGCCTCTTGGTAGGTGGGTTTTGCTTGGAGGGCCGCTGATGCCCCACCAATCAGCCTCAGGGCCGACTCCTTCACATTCCCCCCCTTTCTCTCCCTTTTGCGTAGAAGGCAGAGGGGAGGGACCTGGCATTCAGTGAGGCTCCTTTGCCCGCCCACCGCCTGGCTGCTGCTTACCCCCGCCTCCTCCTGGCTGCCACTTTCCACAGCCACCTCCTGGCTGCTGCATTCCACACCCTCCTGTTCCTGGCTGAGGTCTTCCTATGTATGAAAAAGGGACATAGTTTTAGTTTTTGTTTCATCAAACACACACAATTTTCACATCAACACTGTTGCAAATTGTTAACCAATGTGTGCCCAACATTTTTCTTTCTTGTCCCAAAGGTTTTGGCCACTACTGTCTATTGATATGTGAAACACTTTCTAAACTCAGCAATTAGTGAGCAAAAATCAAGTTAACAGCATTCATTTATACTCCCAAAATATGTACAACAATACTATACCTGGCTCAAGCTGGGCTCCCCCAGTTCTTCCTGAGTGGAAGGCCCAGGTTGGGTGTCGGAAGACTCATCGGGTGTGGAATGTAGCATAGGACGCGTGGAAGGAAGAGTAGGGAGTGATTCTCTGACCTCAGCCTGGTCTGACAGAAACTGCATCCTGTCATAATGCCACAGCCTGGGGTCATAAACGTCATCTGCTGCAGCTCCAGATTGCATGGACTTCAGCACCTTGGTCCTCTCCTTCAGATATGTACTCCTCAGGCCACCGATTTTCTTTTTTAAATAGTTGACGCCTGCCCTGGGGACCACCGGCTTCACAAACTCAACCAGTTTCTCCAGCGCTGCCTGCCTCTTTTGTCTGTTACTATTTTGAGGGTGTGTTAATTGCCACAGGCAGGGCATGTCTCTGTATTTATCGATGAACAGAGGGAGGAAGCTATGATCGTTGAAGCCGTCCATAATGTATGCAAGACCCAACACAAGACAAACCCTAATGTCAGGCTAAACTCCACTAATGCAGGCCTCAATCTAGAAGCAGTATAGCCTAGTGATGTACCAAGTTCAAAATTTTACCCTCGTTTGCACGTTCGTCACCTCAGCTTCTCCCTCTGTTCACAGATCGTATGGACGACACACGTGTGTTGCGTTTTATATACAGTGCGCATGCGTGAAACTCCACCCTCCCCCGACGTTCTTTCTAGACTATTCCCCGCCCTTTCGCTTTCAGCGAAGTGGGGAGAGCACATGGCGGAGAGAACGCAGGTGCACACTAATAATAGTTCCACTAATGAGGAGGAGGGTGAGAAAAGCCCGGAGCTTGAAATGTCCCAATACAGGAAGAGAAGATTTAAGGCCTCAAATATCCCTTTGGAGAGATGTTGGAGATGGTGGACATATTGAACAGGACCGACTATGATGGGAAGTATGGACCTTACCCAAACTCAAATATCAGAAAGGCCAAGATCATGAATAAAGTTGTGAGGAGTCTTCTTCAGAATTTTGGGGTACGCCGATCCAAGGATCAACTGAGAAAACGCTGGTCAGACCTGAAACTGAGGGAGCATGAGCAGTACATAAGGATCAAGCGTGTTCTTGAAAAAAGTAAGTATTTGTCGTGTGTTCATATGATTATTCTCGCTTGCATACTGCTCCATGTGCTTTGATTTCATGTTGTGCATTTTAAAATGGCCACTTTCAAGTTCATGGTTTCATTCGTTCGTAAGAAACATCGTTCTGCAGGGAAGTATTCCAGCTTAACAAAGTGTCCCCAATAATGTTCTCACCTTGGAGCTCGGTAAAAAAAAAAAATTGAACAACACTTCCAAGCAATGTTTCATATTCCTAATTCTGCCCTCTATGTTCTAATTATTCTTTTTTTACATTCTCATAGGGGAGAGAAGACTTGGCAAGTATGAGGACACCAGGGACCACACCCCTCCCAAAGAAGGCCAAATTCCAAAACCAGAAGCAGAGGAGCATGAGGAGGAGGAGGTGGAAGGAGAGATCGTTGAAGTTGGACAAATTGTCACCACAATAGGTGAGCGTCGGAGAACACAGCTTCCGGTAAGCTCATCAATGTATATCACCATATTTTTAATACATGGTGTGTTTTTTTGATTTGTTTTGTAGGTGATGTGGAAGAAGAATCCCATTTTACCAGTGAAAGTGCCCAGATCCTGATTGGGGAGATAATGAGGTGCAATCGGGATTTAGAAAATATACAAAAAAACATCAATGATGTTAAAAATAAAATGAAGAACATCATTGATGTTTTGGGTAGAGTGTGAAACAGCCCAAACTAGCTATAGTTTTATTTTTTGAATTTTAAACCACAACTTTTGTATATTAAGAAAATCCAAATTTGGAAGATGCACAGAGTGTGTAAACATGCGCTATCTCTCATAATGGGGGATCAATGTACGTGTTTTGTGGAAAGTGGCTGAGATGAAGGGGTTGCAGCCCCAAAACATATACATTGATCCCCCATGATGGGAGATAGCACATGTTGACACA
This sequence comes from Lithobates pipiens, assembly GCF_037356315.1. NCBI lineage: Eukaryota > Metazoa > Chordata > Amphibia > Anura > Ranidae > Lithobates > Lithobates pipiens. The sequence continues at coordinate 33,919,694 of NW_027507788.1, read as the reverse complement.
CTGTGTGCATCTTCCAAATTTGGCTTTTCCAGGGGTGACACCCCATGTGATGAAGGCAATATCAGCCCAGTTTGTACATACTCATGTCTAATATTGTCTTCACTTTTCAAAGCGGAACTTTGTAAGTTCCTGTGTTCTGTATGTTATGCTTTGAAACATAACTGTAACATAAAGTTAAATTATCAACAATGTGTGGCTTCCTTTTTCATTGCGCCAAAGATGTATTTGGAGTAAAATTTTTGTTTGCGGTGAGAATGGGTGTTATTTACTAAAGGTAACTCCACTTTGCACTCCAAGTGCAGTTTACGGTGTACTTTTGCAGTGCACTTGTAGTGCATAGTGGATGTGCTTTTAGTAAAAAAACACCCTCAGTGATGTGTTAATTTGGTCAATCATGCCATTTTCCTGCCATGGTGCTGAAAATGAGCAAGATTTTGGTCAGTAATGCACTACATACATTAGTTACCAAAAACAAGGTGTGTGTGTAGCAGACCTACAACATAATAAGCTTATCTGAAGAAGAGACTGTCCTCTCATCTCGCTCAGAACTTGGGTTTGCACTGTTGGTGAAAAAGGCACAACAAGAAAATACATAAATTTACATTGGAGACACCTAAAAGTAGCCAAGCAGTAAATTAAGGAGTTTCAAAGAAAAATGTATTCAGAAAATGCCGCTCAGACATTGTCTGGCATATGAATGGCCCCCTTACCCACAAAGTAGTCCATGTATTTGGTTCTAACCTCACTGCGCTTTGGGGGGGCAAGCCAGGATGAGCAGGTTCAAGGCCCGTGAGGTTATCACTTTCCAGCAAGTCTGCTTCTTGTTGGCCAACTGAGACCGCATAGTTCGCAGAAACTCTTTTTAGAAAATTGTGCAGAACACAGCAGGCCAGCACTATGTGATTGAGTTTGTATTCCGCCATGTGGATAGGCTTTAAAAAAGGCGGAACCGGCTGGCCGGTATTCCAAAGGTGTTCTCCACCACTCTTCGGGCTCTGGACAGGCAGAAATGAAAAATCCTCTGGTCTAGGGTGAGGGTCCTCATCAGGAAAGGCCGTATCAGATGGTTTGCCAGGGCAAACGCCTCATCCGCGATGAAGACGAACGGGAGTCCTTCCTGATTCTCCTCTGGGGGTGGCAAGCCCAGACTGCCACTCTGGAGAAGCCAGTAGAACTCCGTCCGTGCGAACACTCCACCATCCAACATCCATCCATTTTGCCCCACGTCCACATACAAAAACTCATAGGTTGCAGACACCACCGCCAACATCACAATACTATGAAACCCCTTATAATTATAATAGTACGACCCCGAGTTGGGTGGTGGGATGATGCGGACGTGCTTTCCATCAATTGCTCCTCCACAATTGGGAAAGTCCCAACGACTGGCAAAGTGGGAGGCCACAGTCTGCCATTCCTGTGGTGCTGAAGGACACTGTGGAGTGAAACAAGACCAAAAATTAGTCATTTTAAAAATCAACATTGCAAGCAGATTAGACACCAACATTTTTGGCCAAGATTAGTATAACATTTTGGGAACTGAGTATTTAAAGCCTAAAGTATAAGGTCCTCTTATCAGAGTCATCACCCCCCCATCCCCCCCATTTGATGGGCCCTTGCTAAAAAATGATGGGGGGATGTTTTGGACAGGTAACCCTCTCCACTTGATTGAGAGGTGAATGCCTAAATAATGTGTGATACTTTGGGAAGCCCCTCCTTACTTACACTATTGGCAGCCCACCAGACAGGTAAGAAGTGTCATAATACCAAAAAGAAACCAAAATGGAAGCACATTTTGACATTCTGCTATTACATATCAAGATAATAATAGGGGGGAAAAAAAATATACCATCTAAAAGTATTGAGGCAGGCCCTTGCACTACATGCTTTGGTGAATTCATCCATAAATGTGAGCATCAAAAAGGTAGGTATAGTGTGTATTGGGTTTGGTAAAGTCAGCAGATAGAGGATTGCTATCAGCTGAGCTGGCAGTTGGGGGGACGGGGGTTCCTAATGAGTTTGGCACAACCAAAAAAAAAAAATGTGACTCTGCATGAATTGAAGCACACACATAACATTTGTAGACATTTTAGGGGGTGTTTAGGGGAAAGCAATACTATGGAGCTGACAAAAGGCATTGGTAAGTGACTAGACTAGTTTTATGGGCCAAGAAGAGCATGGTGGGGAAGTTAGTGAGGCAAATATGCCTGAGGACAAAGGGGCAGGGCATATGAATTCAAGCATATTGCAATGATAGTAATTAGGGAATGAGGAAAGAAATGCAAGACATTAGCAATCATGAAATACATAGAATGTGATGTTAAAGGATAAAACTTACCTTCATATAGTCCTTCTGCAGGACCTGAATGATGGCAGAACAGGTCTCTGGAATAATGATCCCCAGAGCCTGGGGGGAGATGCCTGTAGAGAACTTGAGGTCCCGAAGGCTTCTCCCAGCTGCCAAGTAGCGCAACAAATACTTACTGACTACACGCACTGATTATCAGATACGCAAAGACAAGCAGAAACTGAAGAGCAGTAGCGATCTGAATCACTAATCTGAAAAGCGCAAATCGTCTCTCATCAAACTTCTACTAACACGCGATACACACAAGATCAGCAGAAGGAGCCCAAAGGGTGCCGGACATGTTGCTGAACTTCCCTTTTCTAGTCCCGCCGTACGCAGCTTACGTCACCGCGTTCTTGGCAACCGGAAATTCCGACAACTTGGTCCGACCGTGTGTATGCAACATCACTTCCGGACCTCATCGGAATCTCCGACCGTGTGTACAAGGGCTAACAGCAAAGTTTTCAACTGAATCATTGCACAGAACAGGTAAGTATGACATGTTTGTTATTTACAAAATAGTAAATTGAATGTCCCTGAATTTTTCATGATGACCCCGTGGCTTTGCCCATAGACCAGGGTCGGGATAAGGAGTGGGCAGGAGGAGCGGCTGCCCTAGGCAATATGGAAATCGTGTGGGGGGGTGGGCACCATTAGTAGATTGGGGCTGGAGGGGGTTTGTGTTTTATGGGGAAATTTGTGGGTGGCAGGGGGTAAGCATTGTGCTAGGAAGGGAATTTAAGGGGGTGTGCTAGGAGTGTGGATTTAGGGGGATATGTGTTGGTGGGATGGGGGGGGGGGTTGTGGAGGATTTGTGCTAATAGCGATGATTGGGGCATTTGTGCTGGGAGGATGATTTGGAGTGGGGGTAAGGGATATGTGCTTGGAAGGGAAATTTTAGTGGTAGAGGTTTTGTGCTAGGAGTGGTGTTTTTGTGGGAGGAGGTGGGAGGGCAAAGATTTCAGCAGGACGGTGGATTTGTACTGGGCTATGGGGGTATCTATACAGATTAGTGCTCATTTTTTTTTCTTGGGGGGTGTAGGGTTTGCTGACACATAATACGCATGCATCTTGGTGGGAGTGTAATTTGTAATGTTTGCCCTGGGCTCTAGATCAGTGTTTCTCAACTTCAGTCCTCAAGGCGCCCCAACAGGTCATGTTTTCAGGATTTTCCTCAGATGAAAGGGCTGTGGTAATTACTAAGGCAGTGAAACTGATCAAATTACCTGTGCAAAATAATGGAGAGCCTGAAAACATGACCTGTTGGGGCATCTTGAGGACTGGAGTTGAGAAACACTGCTCTAGATGACCTTGTCCTGGTACTGCCATAGACCAGAGCTTTGGGCTAGAATAGGACAGCACTGGAGCCTGCTGGAGCAAGGAATCATGAAAGTGAAACAACCTCTTCTCTGCCAGACATCCCCAAAATGAGAAAAATGAGGGTGGTGGCCCCACTGCAAGGGTGGTATTAAACCTCTACTACAGGGTCCTCAACTAGCGGCCCTCCAGCTATTGCAAAACTGGCGGGACTTATAGTTTTGCAACAGCTAAAGGGCCGCCAGTTTGAGACCCCTGCTCTACAAAGTACAATTTCTCAGCTGGGCTCCAGGAGAATTAGCCATAATGTGTTAGTATGCACAACATATTAGCACATTACAGTAGTGTCAACACTACTATCTCGATTCTGAGTTATGAATCTTTGGCCACTTGGTTGACCGCTAATGTCCTACCTATCAACTTTTTTTATTTAAGGTTTAATCAACTTAAAAAATGCCTGGGGTTAGGTTTTGGGAGATTTTATTGTAATTTACAATGTTTCTGACTGACAAACAGAGTCAAAATTACAACCATCCAATAAAATTGTTAGTGTATGCGTATATATGAAGATATTTTGTGGAGCTGGGTTTTAATCTTATCGTTCTTTTTTCTCTTCTCACAGTATAACATTTACATCTTTGTTTTAGATAATTGATAGATAATTGATAATTGATAGATAGTTGCTCCCGGAGCCTCCAGATGACGTCTTGATGATGAAACACGTAGGGCGTGGCCAGACAGCATACACTTCTAACTCAAACGGCGAGGCAGCCGAGCGGGACCTTTCTTCCTTTTAAAGAAACCAAGCAGCACAAACAAACAAGTTCACATTCATTGATTGCTTGTGAGTAATTTTGTTCATTTAAATAAAAACTGAAATTTTAAACGTACTACACCATGGATATGCCTCTTCCTTATTGCATATAACCGGGCACGTTATACAAACGGAGCAACGAGGGACTCCCAGAACCACAACAGAGGCAAGCCAGAGAGCAACACAGTGGCTCATACTGTGAAGGCTGATCCACCCCGGACGGGGTTATACCTCTGGTGAGAGCAATTACATAAGTGGTCACCGAGCACCGGGAGCAACAGTTGAAGTCACCCACTCCCCCCCCCCCCACACTTATAGAAGTAATTTCTAGACATGTGCATTCGTTTTCGTCCGAATGCATTTTCGTCCGAATTTCAGCTATTTTCGTTTTCGTTTTGACAAACGATAACGAAAGCACAAAATCCGAAAAACGAAAGATCCGACATAAATAAATGCTTTATTTTCGTTTTCATTGTTACAACAGTTCGATATAGAATAGGAGATTCGACATGACTCTGACAATAACAATCTGTCTATAGAACCTGTGGTCGAATGTGCCTAACCTTACCTCTAAGTCCAAGATTATATAGAGAAAATATTCGACAGAGAAAAAAGATTTGACAGAGAGAAAAGATTCTGCAAGTTACTGTCCTAAAAAGTGTTTGGGGACCCGGGTCCTGCCCCAGGGGACATGTATCAATGCAAAAAAAAGCTTTAAAAACGGCTGTTTTTTCGGGAGCAGTGATTTTAATAATGATTAAAGTGAAACAATAAAAGTGTAATATTCCTTTAAATTTCATAGGGGGGGGGGGGGTTGTCTATAGTATGCCTGTGAAGGGGCGCATGTTTCTGGTGCTTAGAACTGTCCCTGCACAAAGTGTCATTTATGCAGGAAAAAAAGTCCTTTAAAATCACTCGCAGCTATTATGAATTGTCAGCTCCCGTAATACAGAGAACACTCATTGAAAGTCATTGATAAAAAAAAAAAAAAATAAATAAAAAAGCGTGGGGGTCCCCCAAATTCAATTACCAGGCCCTTCAGGTCTGGTATGGATATTAAAGGGAACCCTGCCTCAAATTTAAGAAAAAATTTGACGTGGGGTTCCCCCTAAATATCCATAACCAGACCCTTCAGGTCTGGTATGGATATTAAGGGGAACCCCGCGTCAAATTTAAAAAAAAATTGACGTGGGGGTCCCTCTAAAAATCCATACCAGACCCTTTATCCGAGCACGCAACCTGGCAGGCCGCAGGAAAAGAGGAGGTGACGAGAGAGCGCCCCCCCCTCCCTCCTGAACCGTACCAGGCCACATGCCCTCAACATTGGGAGGATGCTTTGGGGGTCTGTGACCCCTCAAAGCACCATGTCCCCATGTTGATGAGGACAAGGGCCTCATCCCCACAACCGTGGCCGTTGGTTGTGGAGGTCTGCGGGCGGGGGGCTTATCAGAATCTGGAAGCCCCCTTTAACAAGGGGACCCCCAGATCCCGCCCCCCCCCTGTTTGAAATGGTAAGGGGGTACAAAAGTACCCCTACCATTTCACAAAGAAAGTTTAAAAAAATAGTTAAATAAGACAAACACACTTTTGAAAAATTCCTTTATTAAAAATAAAAAAAATAAAAAAAAGATTCCAGCGGCGGTAATCCACTCTTGCTATCCAGCGACGGACGGTCATCTCTCCAGCGATGTCTCATCTCATCCAGCGCAGCGTATCCATCCTTCTTCTGTCTCCGCGGAGGAGACACTGCAAGGATTCCGGCGGCCTGACGTTTCTTATATACGGAGGGCGGGGCCACCCGTCACCTGACCCCGCCCCCCTCTGACGCAAGGGGAATCCCGGGGTTCCCTGTGACGTATGGGTGACCCACACCCCTCTGATGTAACACAGGCAGGTTTCCGTTACATCAGAGGGGGGCGGGGTCACCCATACCGCCACTGGAATCTTTTTTTTATTTTTTTTATTTTTAATAAAGGAATTTTTCAAAAGTGTGTTTGTCTTATTTAACTATTTTTTACACTTTCTTTGTGAAATGGTAGGGGTACTTTTGTACCCCATTACCATTTCAAACAGGGGGGGTGGTATCTGGGGTCCCCTTGTTAAAGGGGGCTTCCAGATTCTGATAAGCCCCCCGCCCGCAGACCTCCACAACCACCGGCCACGGTTGTGGGGATGAGGCCCTTGTCCTCATCAACATGGGGACAAGGTGCTTTGAGGGGTCACAGACCCCCAAAGCATCCTCCCAATGTTGAGGGCATGTTGCCTGGTACGGTTCAGGAGGGAGGGGGGGGCGCTCTCTCGTCCCCCCTCTTTTCCTGCGGCCTGCTAGGTTGGGTGCTCGGATAAAGGGTCTGGTATGGATTTTTAGGGGGACCCCTCGTCAATTTTTAAAAAATTTGACGCGGGGTTCCCCTTAATATCCATACCAGACCTGAAGGGTCTGGTTATGGATATTTAGGGGGAACCCCACGTCAAATTTTTTCTTAAATTTGAGGCAGGGTTCCCCTTAATATCCATACCAGACCTGAAGGGCCTGGTAATTGAATTTGGGGGACCCCCACGCTTTTTTTTTAATTTTTTAATTTTTATTTTTTATCAATGACTTTCAATGAGTGTTCTCTTTATTACGGAGCCGACAATTCATAATAGCTGCGAGTGATTTTAAAGGACTTTTTTTCCTGCATAAATGACACTTTGTGCAGGGACAGTTCTAAGCACCAGAAACATGTGCCCCTTCACAGGCATACTATAGACAACCCCCCCCCCCCCCTATGAAATTTAAAGGAATATTACACTTTTATTGTTTCACTTTAATCATTATTAAAATCACTGCTCCTGAAAAAACGGCCGTTTTTAAAACTTTTTTTTGCATTGATACATGTCCCCTGGGGCAGGACCCAGGTCCCCAAACACTTTTTAGGATAGCAACTTGCAAATTAGTCTTTAAAATTAGCACTTTTGCAGATTTTGAACGTTGGAGTCCCATAGACTTTAACAGGGGTTCTAAAGTATGCTATATACTAGCTCCGTCTAATCTTCTTTATACATTCGACAGACACCCTAAGCCTTCAAAGACAGATTCGACCGTAATTCATGTGGATTTTCGGACGAATGCAATTTTTGAACCAAAAACGAAATAAATAAAAACGAATTTCAGGAGTAACTAAATAAAGTAAGTTTTCGGACGAAAACGAAATTCCGAAACGAAATATTTTACTCTGCACATGTCTAGTAATTTCACTATTTTTGTCACCATTTATTATTATTATTTTTTTCACCATTTTTTCACTATTTTTTCACTTTTTTTATCATCAAAAAATTTTTTTATCAATTTTTATCACAGTTTTCCATTTTTATATTCATCATTAATTTTACATTTTTTCTACTTTATCCATTTTTATATACCATTCACTCACTGACTTTTAGTCACAGATGCACAAATGAATATTTGATATGCAAAATAGATAATTGAAAGGTTACTCATTTTTATTTTTATATTATTATTGATTTTTATTTTTCATTTTATCATTTTTTTCATTTTCTATATCTTTAGCAATTGATTTTTGTGCATTTTGACACTGGCACATATTTGTTCACTGGCACTTGCACTTTAATATTGTAATTTAGGAACTGCATGTTACAGTAATTGATCCATGGCTCATTGATTTTTATGATTTTTATGGTTTATTGATTACTATGGTTTGATGACATCTATTGATAAGCGTATATATATGTTTAAGAACAATTACTATAGACTACCATTTGGTATCACACAGAGAGATCTCCACTGTTATTCGTGTACTTTTTAAATTTTAAATTTATTTTTTTACTTACCAGCACGCTGGAAATTTTATGTAAATTATAATTATTTTGAATCTCAAATGGTATAGCGCCAAGTCTATTCCCCCCCCCATTTCATTTCATTGTTTCACCCACATTGGGCTGAAATTTAAATAGAGGCCGCTCTTACCGGAACTATATCCAACAGTTCCATAGCGCGACCTACCCTTCTTGGTCTTAATATGGTGGATGGGGGGGGGGGATTTGTGCTAGGAGGGGAAATAGTTTTTCGGAGGGGGATTTGTGCTAGTAGGGATGATTGTGAGGCTTTTGTGCTAGGAGGGGAAATTTGGGACGCTGGCAAGGTCAAGAGAAGGGGTGGACAGGAGGGGCTGCTGCCCTGGGCATTGTGGTATCATGTGAGGTGCGGGGGCACCTCAAGGAGATTGGGGGGAGGGGATGTGTGTTGGAAGGGGGGATTTGAGGGGGTAGCAGGAGGTACAAATTGTTCCAGACATTGTTTTGCTAATAAAGGTAATATGGTGGTGGGGGTTGTGCTAGAAGGGGAAATTGTTTTCCCCTTCTGGTACGGTTCAGGAGGGAGGGGGGGGCGCTCTCTCGTCCCCCCCTCTTTTCCTGCGGCCTGCCAGGTTGCGTGCTCGGATAAAGGGTCTGGTATGGATTTTTAGAGGGACCCCCACGTCAATTTTTTTTTAAATTTGACGTGGGGTTCCCCCTAAATATCCATAACCAGACCCTTCAGGTCTGGTATGGATATTAAGGGGAACCCCGCGTCAAATTTAAAAAAAAATTGACGTGGGGGTCCCTCTAAAAATCCATACCAGACCCTTTATCCGAGCACGCAACCTGGCAGGCCGCAGGAAAAGAGGGGGGGACGAGAGAGCGCCCCCCCCCCTCCCTCCTGAACCGTACCAGGCCACATGCCCTCAACATTGGGAGGATACTTTGGGGGTCTGTGACCCCTCAAAGCACCATGTCCCCATGTTGATGAGGACAAGGGCCTCATCCCCACAACCGTGGCCGTTGGTTGTGGAGGTCTGCGGGCGGGGGGCTTATCAGAATCTGGAAGCCCCCTTTAACAAGGGGACCCCCAGATCCCGCCCCCCCCTGTTTGAAATGGTAAGGGGGTACAAAAGTACCCCTACCATTTCACAAAGAAAGTGTAAAAAAATAGTTAAATAAGACAAACACACTTTTGAAAAATTCCTTTATTAAAAATAAAAAAAATAAAAAAAAGATTCCAGCGGCGGTAATCCACTCTTGCTATCCAGCGACGGACGGTCATCTCTCCAGCGATGTCTCATCTCATCCAGCGCAGCGTATCCATCCTTCTTCTGTCTCCGCGGAGGAGACACTGCAAGGATTCCGGCGGCCTGACGTTTCTTATATACGGAGGGCGGGGCCACCCGTCACCTGACCCCGCCCCCCTCTGACGCAAGGGGAAACCCGGGGTTCCCTGTGACGTATGGGTGACCCATACCCCTCTGATGTAACACAGGCAGGTTTCCGTTACATCAGAGGGGGGCGGGGTCACCCATACCGCCACTGGAATCTTTTTTTTATTTTTTTTATTTTTAATAAAGGAATTTTTCAAAAGTGTGTTTGTCTTATTTAACTATTTTTTACACTTTCTTTGTGAAATGGTAGGGGTACTTTTGTACCCCATTACCATTTCAAACAGGGGGGGCGGTATCTGGGGTCCCCTTGTTAAAGGGGGCTTCCAGATTCTGATAAGCCCCCCGCCCGCAGACCTCCACAACCACCGGCCACGGTTGTGGGGATGAGGCCCTTGTCCTCATCAACATGGGGACAAGGTGCTTTGAGGGGTCACAGACCCCCAAAGCATCCTCCCAATGTTGAGGGCATGTTGCCTGGTACGGTTCAGGAGGGAGGGGGGGGCGCTCTCTCGTCCCCCCTCTTTTCCTGCGGCCTGCTAGGTTGGGTGCTCGGATAAAGGGTCTGGTATGGATTTTTAGGGGGGCCCCTCGTCAATTTTTAAAAAATTTGACGCGGGGTTCCCCTTAATATCCATACCAGACCTGAAGGGTCTGGTTATGGATATTTAGGGGGAACCCCACGTCAAATTTTTTCTTAAATTTGAGGCAGGGTTCCCCTTAATATCCATACCAGACCTGAAGGGCCTGGTAATTGAATTTGGGGGACCCCCACGCTTTTTTTTAAATTTTTTAATTTTTATTTTTTATCAATGACTTTCAATGAGTGTTCTCTTTATTACGGAGCCGACAATTCATAATAGCTGCGAGTGATTTTAAAGGACTTTTTTTCCTGCATAAATGACACTTTGTGCAGGGACAGTTCTAAGCACCAGAAACATGTGCCCCTTCACAGGCATACTATAGACAACCCCCCCCCCCCCCCCTATGAAATTTAAAGGAATATTACACTTTTATTGTTTCACTTTAATCATTATTAAAATCACTGCTCCTGAAAAAACGGCCGTTTTTAAAACTTTTTTTTGCATTGATACATGTCCCCTGGGGCAGGACCCAGGTCCCCAAACACTTTTTAGGACAGTAACTTGCAAATTAGTCTTTAAAATTAGCACTTTTGCAGATTTTGAACGTTGGAGTCCCATAGACTTTAACAGGGGTTCTAAAGTATGCTATATACTAGCTCCGTCTAATCTTCTTTATACATTCGACAGACACCCTAAGCCTTCAAAGACAGATTCGACCGTAATTCATGTGGATTTTCGGACGAATGCAATTTTTGAACCAAAAACGAAATAAATAAAAACGAATTTCAGGAGTAACTAAATAAAGTAAGTTTTCGGACGAAAACGAAATTCCGAAACGAAATATTTTACTCTGCACATGTCTAGTAATTTCACTATTTTTGTCACCATTTATTATTATTATTTTTTTCACCATTTTTTCACTATTTTTTCACTTTTTTTATCATCAAAAATTTTTTTTATCAATTTTTATCACAGTTTTCCATTTTTATATTCATCATTAATTTTACATTTTTTCTACTTTATCCATTTTTATATACCATTCACTCACTGACTTTTAGTCACAGATGCACAAATGAATATTTGATATGCAAAATAGATAATTGAAAGGTTACTCATTTTTATTTTTATATTATTATTGATTTTTATTTTTCATTTTATCATTTTTTTCATTTTCTATATCTTTAGCAATTGATTTTTGTGCATTTTGACACTGGCACATATTTGTTCACTGGCACTTGCACTTTAATATTGTAATTTAGGAACTGCATGTTACAGTAATTGATCCATGGCTCATTGATTTTTATGATTTTTATGGTTTATTGATTACTATGGTTTGATGACATCTATTGATAAGCGTATATATATGTTTAAGAACAATTACTATAGACTACCATTTGGTATCACACAGAGAGATCTCCACTGTTATTCGTGTACTTTTTAAATTTTAAATTTATTTTTTTACTTACCAGCACGCTGGAAATTTTATGTAAATTATAATTATTTTGAATCTCAAATGGTATAGCGCCAAGTCTATTCCCCCCCCCATTTCATTTCATTGTTTCACCCACATTGGGCTGAAATTTAAATAGAGGCCGCTCTTACCGGAACTATATCCAACAGTTCCATAGCGCGACCTACCCTTCTTGGTCTTAATATGGTGGATGGGGGGGGGGATTTGTGCTAGGAGGGGAAATAGTTTTTCGGAGGGGGATTTGTGCTAGTAGGTATGATTGTGAGGCTTTTGTGCTAGGAGGGGAAATTTGGGACGCTGGCAAGGTCAAGAGAAGGGGTGGACAGGAGGGGCTGCTGCCCTGGGCATTGTGGTATCATGTGAGGTGCGGGGGCACCTCAAGGAGATTGGGGGGAGGGGATGTGTGTTGGAAGGGGGGATTTGAGGGGGTAGCAGGAGGTACAAATTGTTCCAGACATTGTTTTGCTAATAAAGGTAATATGGTGGTGGGGGTTGTGCTAGAAGGGGAAATTGTTTTTTTTTGGGGGGGTGCGGAGATTTGTGCTAGCGGGGATGGTTGGGGGGCTTTGTGCTAGGAGGGGAAATTTGGGGGATTTGTGCTAGGATGGGGGAATTTATTTGGGGGGGGGGGGATTTTGCTGGGAGCATATGCGTAATGAGAGGATTTGAGCTAAACATATAGAGTAGCGCTCAATTTTTTGGAGGGATGGGATTTTTGCTGACAGGTAGTGCTCATTCAGTGCTCATACATCTAATAATCTTTTCTAATAACAATACATATATTATTATTATTATTAGATATGATTAGTATATCTAATAATATTTTCTAATAATAATATATCTAATAATCTTTGGCTTGTAAATATAATACATTACTGATAAATGTATAAATTATTATATACAATAAAAAAAAAAAAAAAAAAATTATATATATATATATATATATATATATATATATATATGTGTGTGTGTGTTTTATTTTGTATACCTCTTGTATACCTATATATTATATAACATGTTATTATTTACACATCTGGAATGCCATTAACCCCTGTCAGTGTCATTAGTACAGTGTCAGTGTATATATTTTTTTTTTTTTAGCACTGATCACTGTATTAGCATCCCCAAAAATTGTCACTTATGTCGCATACACACGACCATTTTCTTCTTCGGAATAAACTCTGATGGTTTTCCTGACGGAATTCCACTCAAGCTTGTGTTGCCTACGCACGGTCACACCAAATTCCGCCGTCAAGAACGCGGTGACGTACAACACTACGACGAGCCGCGAAAATGAAGTTCAATGCTTCCCAGCATGCGTAAAATTGTTTCTGAGCATACGTAGGAATTTTGCGCATCGGAATTGCCACAGACGATCGGAATTTCCGATAGAAACCTTTTCCGTTGGAAAAATTGAGAACATGCTCTCAATCTTTTGCTGGCCGAAATTCCGCCAGCAAAAGTCCGATGGAGCATACACACGGTCGCATTTTCTGATGAAAAGCTCTCATCGGTCTTCTGCTGGCCGGATTTATGATCGTGTGTACGTGGCATTAGAGGTCGATTTACTAAAACTGGAGAAAGTTAGAAGCTGATTGGCTACCATGTACAGCTGCACCAGATGGGGATTTTGTTTACCAAAAATATGTAGCAGAATACATATTGGCCTAAACTGATGAAGACATTTTCTTTTCTTTTCAAAATTGTTGATCTTTTTTTTTTTTTTATAGCGCAAAAAAAAAGAAAAAAATCGCAGAAAGCTCTTGGTATATTTTCTAGATTTTTGGATGCATAGAATGCATTTTTTGGTTAAGTTCTATTGGCAGATATCATGTGTAATTTTTTTTTTTTTTTTTTAAATGTTCAATAAAAACAATTGTGTAGAATAATACTTGGCTGTGTTTTACTTCAAATGACAGTTTGGGAGTAGGCAGTTACATTTAAAAAATACAACGTAAAATTAACAAGGGACACCAACATAGTTGCATCTTTGATCTTAAAAATTACGGGATAATGGTACTGTGGTAACTTGCCCAAATAAAAAAACAAAACAAAACATAATAATATTATTCTTGATATCACTAGAAAAAAAAAAGCCTTTGAAAATTAGTTTGCAAAAACTCCATCAGTATCACCAGCAAAGCAGCTTCATTATTATCCCATTGAAGAAGAAGAGAATTGTGTGCTGCATTTCGAGATTTCATAATATGCCACGTCGCAAATGTTAATTCTCCATTACGAACGCTAGTGTACAAGACCGACCGCTTCCGGCTCCTCCTTGCTTCTGAACATGAGTGTTTGTACACTGGACTATATATCCATCTATCTACCTATCTACCTAATCTATCTATAGATCTTTTTTATATATATATATATATATATATATATATATATATATATATATATATTACCAAAAGTATTGGGATTCTAACTGTCTCTGGGATGGATTAACTGGAGGAAGAGAGAGATCTGTGTTCCTGCTCAGTAGAAACACAAGATCTCCATCTTCCTCTCTGACAGAGCGGCAGTTTACTTTGTTCACATAGGCAGACCACCGTTCTGCCTCTTCTGTCAATGATCGTGGGTCCTGGCAGACATCGCAGACATTGTGTCCAATCACAGCGGGAGCGGGCCACCAGCGGCGCAGGCTAGCACCCCAGACCCAGGAAGAGACAACAACATACAGGTAGGTTGTTTCATGAAGACGGGCCACCCTGCTGCAGTATATGTATGGTGGGGGGTCCAGAAGTGGTTAATTCAAATTGAATTAAATTAAATTAAATTAAAGTCAAATTGACTGTTCACTTTGTAAAGGATATTTCCCTAGAGCTTAGTGAATTTCACCTTGCAAAGAATATCCAATCACATGCAAGCAAAAAAAAAAAAGCATTTTTGCTTGCACTTTATTGAATGGTGGAAGTCAGCAGAGCCTCACCTTATTTACTAAGTTCTGGGGAAAATGACTGTAAATTGCAACTTCCCTTCCCTTAAAAACAGGCTATTTGCAGTAAACCAACCCCTATGTGTCCAAACAAGAGGCATTTATTACATTTATCTTTGTCAAAACAAAGCAAGTGGACAAAGTTTTGTTGGTGAAATAATATCCTTATTTCTTCATAACACACCACTTTCGCAATTTTTATAAAAAGATTTTTCTTGAGAATTGAAAGTCATTACAGAACTCTATTCACACCGCAGTTCCTAAACTTCCTCAAACAAGACTGTAACTTTCTAGAAAACGCCACAAATCACAGCTGCCATTGGCTTTTTGTTCTCTTTAGGCGACACCAAAAAAAATAAAAGGAAAATTAGGAAAGGAAAGGAGAGGCCCAGGCGCTACCTGTCATAGCTAAATAAAATATGTATATAAACCCTATGTGTGTGAGCAAAGTAGTGCCTCCAGCACCAGGGAGAGAAAGGAAGAGAAAATTCCAGGTAAGTAGTAGTTATCACTAGTGATGGACGAACTTCCGACGGGACGTTTCGCGAACGCGAAACGCGAACGGACACAAACGTTCGCGAAAACGACCGTTCGCCGCGGGCTCCATTGACTTCAATGGGAGGCGAATTTCGCAAACCTTTAGGTCGAATTTGCGGCCACGGGGTAATTATTAGGGGGTAGCACGTAGTCCCACCACCTGGACAATAGCATAATACATGTATGAGGTGAATTTGGGATCGATAACTACAAGCATTTTTTTTTTATTTGGGAAATTGTTCTGACAATTCAGGACTATGGAGCTAATGAAGGCAATGGAGGAGAGGGAAGGTCAGGGACCAGGGTAGGCAAACAAGAGGGTGCAGGAGATACAGAGCACTGACAGCAGCACCGTAATACAGAGCACTGACATCAGCACCGTGACATACAGCGCTGACAGCAGCTCCGTGACATACAGCGCTGACAGCAGCTCCGTGACATACAGCGCTGACAGCAGCTCCGTGACATACAGCGCTGACAGCAGCTCCGTGACATACAGCGCTGACAGCAGCTCCGTGACATACAGCGCTGACAGCAGCACCGTGACATACAGCGCTGACAGCAGCTCCGTGACATACAGCGCTGACAGCAGCTCCGTGACATACAGCGCTGACAGCAGCTCCGTGACATACAGCACTGACAGCAGCTCCGTGACATACAGCGCTGACAGCAGCTCCGTGACATACAGCGCTGACAGCAGCACCGTGACATACAGCGCTGACAGCAGCTCCGTGACATACAGCGCTGACAGCAGCTCCGTGACATACAGCGCTGACAGCAGCTCCGTGACATACAGCGCTGACAGCAGCTCCGTGACATACAGCGCTGACAGCAGCTCCGTGACATACAGCGCTGACAGCAGCTCCGTGACATACAGCGCTGACAGCAGCTCCGTGACATACAGCGCTGACAGCAGCTCCGTGACATACAGCGCTGACAGCAGCTCCGTGACATACAGCGCTGACAGCAGCTCCGTGACATACAGCGCTGACAGCAGCACCGTAAGCAGCCCCAGGAGGAAGTCAGCACAGCACAGGGATGGTGTGATCCCCTCATAATAAGAACCCCCAGGAGGAAGTCAGCACAGCACAGGGATGGTGGGAGCCCCTCATAATAAGAACACCCAGGAGGAAGTCAGCACAGCACAGGGATGGTGGGAACCCCTCATAATAAGCAGCCCCAGTAGAAATATGACACCGCTCAACCTCTTCAAAGAGGAGGGTAGGGGCATATAGTACGGTGTGCTTTTTTGGGTCAGGGAAGTGAGCCAAATGAATTAAGAAGGTCTGTGTGCTTGATTCCAAAAATTGTTTATAGACATATACATGGTCTACTGATCACATGTGTTGAATTCCTCCGAGATCCATGCCTCATTCATTTTTAGAAATGTGAGGTAGTTAACACTGTGGTGAGCTAGGCGAGTACGCTTATCGGTCACAATCCCCCCTGCTGCGCTGAACGTCCTTTCGGACAGGACACTGGATGAGGGGCAAGCCAACAGTTCGATTGCAAATTGGGCAAGCTCTGGCCAGAGGTCAAGCCTGCCCACCCAGTAGTCTAGGGGTTCATCACTCCTCAGAGCGTCCACATCGGCCGTTAACCCAATGTAGTCGGACACCTGACGGTCTAGGCGTTCCCTGATGCTGGATCCGGATGACACCTGTCGATGGGTCGGCTGAAAGAATGACCTCATATCCGAAGTCACCAACACATCTTCAAACCGGCCTCTTCTTGCAGGCGCTGTTGGATTGGTACCCGCAAATCCTTCTCTGGGAGTGGGAATTGCTCCTCTGCCAGCGCACGCAAAAGCAGAATGCAGCATTTCTCGAAGCAAGGCCTGGAAGTGCTGCATTCTGACAGCCCTCTGCGACGGCGGTAACATTTCCGCCATTTTGTGTTTGTACCGGGGGTCTAAGTACGTTGCCACCCAGTACTGGTCCTTGACCCTCATGCTTTTTATACGGGGGTCCCTATTAAAACACTGGAGCATGAAGGCCCCCATTTGCACTAAAGTGGAAGCGGTGTGGTGGCCTGGCTCCTGCTCATCATCCAGGATAATGTCGTCCTCTTCATTCTCCTCTCCCCATCCTCGCACAACAGGGATCCCAGAAAGGTTTAAAGCATGCTCTTCTTGCTCCTGCTCATCCGCCCCGGCACCATCCTCCTCTGACTCCTCATCAGACTCCTGTTGTTGACTTGTCTCAGATAGAGTAGCCCCCCCTGGGAATTCATCCAGCATTGCGACTTCCTCATCTTCCCGCTCCTGCTCCTCCACAGCCTGATCAATGACACGACGCAATGCACGCTCCAGAAAGAAGGCATAAGGTACCATGTCACTGATGGCGCCATGGCTGCGACTGACCAGTTTGGTGATCTCCTCAAATGGCCGCAGAAGTCTGCATGTGTCGCGCATGAGCAGCCACTGGCGCGGTGAAAAAAAACCCAGCTCCCCAGAACCGTTTCTTTCGCAGAGTTCATACAGGTAGACGTTAACTGCACGTTTCTGCTGGAGCAGCCTATCAAGCATATAGAAGGTTGAGTTCCATCGCGTCGGGCAATCGCAAATAAGACGTCTGACCGGCAGATGGTGTCGCCGCTGAATGTCAGCAAGGCGAGCCATGGCCGTGTAAGATCTTCTGAAATGGGCCGAGATTTTCCTTGCCTGCCGCAAGATGTCCTGGACCCCAGGGTATTTGACAAGGAATCGCTGCACGACCAAGTTTAAGACGTGTGCCATGCACGGCACGTGCGTGATTTTGCCCTGTTTCAATGCGCTAAGCAGATTGGCACCGTTGTCACACACCACTTTACCAACTGTCAAATTGAGCGGTGTTAGCCACTCATCTGCCTGTGAACGCAAAGCTGAAAGGAGTGCCGGGCCAGTGTGGCTCTTTGCTTCCAGGCACAACAGACGCAGCACGGCATGGCAACGTCTCACCTGGCATGTGGAATAGGTTCTGGGGAGCTTGGGCGGTGCAGTGGAAGAGACGCTAGCAGCGGAAAAGGAGGAGGCAGCTGAGGAGGAGAGGGAGGAGGATGGAGTAGGAGGAGGAGAAGAAGAGTCAGGCCTGCATGCAATCCGTGGCGGTAAAACCAAATCTACACGGGTGCCACGGGTTACATGCTTGACGGCCGTCAGAAGGTTCACCCAGTGGGCAGTAAAACTGATATACCTTCCCTGCCCGTGTTTGCTAGACCACGTGTCTGTGGTCAGATGTATCTTGGCACCGACACTGTGTGCCAGAGATACATTCACTTGCCGCTGAACATGGCCATATAGCTCTGGGATGCCCTTCTCTGAGAAATACTTCCTTCCTGGGACCTTCCATTGTGGTGTTCCAATGGCCACAAATTTGCGAAAGGCCTCCGAGTCCACCAGTTTATATGGCAGTAGTTGGCGGGCTATGAGTTCTGACAAGCCAGCCGCCAACCGTTGGGCAAGAGGGTTATCCGGCGTCATCATTTTTTTACGCTCAAACATTAGGCCCACGGAAGCCTGCCTTTTTGCAGAAAAATGTGAGCTTGGCGTGATGGAAGGTGGAGTGGAGGACAATTGTGAGGAGAGAGGAGAAGGAGAAGTAGAAGACGAGGCTGGACGGTGAGAGCCTGCAGTGTGGCTTTGTGTGTTCCGTTGCTCCCACTGGGCTCGGTGATGGCTGCTCATGTGCCTTCTTAAGGCGGTCGTCCCTAGGTGAGTATTGGGCTTACCGCGACTAACGCGTTGACTGCAAAGATTGCAGATGGCAACGCTATTGTCAGCAGCGGACACGTTAAAAAAAGCCCACACTGCGGAGCCATGTGCCGGTGTCCTGGGAGCGCCAGATGTGACCGTACATGGTCGATGACTCGCTCCTGATACATTTGCAGTCTGCTTTGTCCCTGCTGTGCAATGTAAGTCATTGCTGCTTCTCCTCCCTATCTGCTGGTCCATATCTCCCTCTGAACTCCCCTCCTCTTCCTCTCTTGTGGGCACCCACGTGACATCACTAGACACGTCATCATCAACGTCACCTTCCCCACCGCTATAAGTAGAGTAGGCAGCAACACCGGGGACCAACCTCCTCCTTGGGCTGATCTGGGTACTGGCGTCAGACTGCTGAGTAGCGCTTGTTGCTACCTCCTCTTCCTGATCCAATACCAAGAGTGGCTGCGCATCAGAAATGTCCTCTTGATATGGATCGGAAAATAATTCCAGTGACTCAAGCGGAAGGTATGTGGTGGTGGTGGTGGTGGTCGTGTTGTTGGTGGTAGTGTCTTTGGGGGTGCACATAGCAGAGAGTGAAGAAGAGGGTGCAGATCGAGAGGATGAGGAGGGTGCAGAAGAGTAAGGCTGAGCGAGCCACTCAACCAAGTCTGGTGCATCCTTTAAAGTAATTGAACGCACCTTCTGCAACTTCCCACTTTGGCTCAAGCCTGTTGCTCCTGCCCTACCCCTACCACCCCTGCGGAAGGGCCTGCCTCTTCCTCTGCATGTCATTTTTTAAATGACCCTGTGACAAAACTCTTAGTCCCTATACCGCTGAAGGACTGCTGCAGTATAGGTGAGCGGTCAGCAGTGGTGCACGTCAACCCTATCTATTGTGGACCTATAGCGGTCCTTACAGAACAGCAGACTGTACCGCACTCAAGCCTATGTACCGTAGCACCCTATACCAAGTTACCAGTCCTTATAAGAACTTTTGTGGACCAAGCAGGTTGTGTATTAGTGTTTAGCAGACTGTACGTCAGTCCCTATACCGCTGAAGGACTGCTGCAGTATAGGGCAGCGGTCAGCAGTGGTGCACGTCAACCCTATCTATTGTGGACCGATAGCGGTCCTTACAGAACAGCAGACTGTACCGCACTCAAGCCTATGTACCGTAGCACCCTATACCAAGTTACCAGTCCTTATAAGAACTTTTGTGGACCAAGCAGGTTGTGTGTTAGTGTTTAGCAGACTGTGCGTCAGTCCCTATACCGCTGAAGGACTGCTGCAGTATAGGGCAGCGGTCAGCAGTAGTGCACGGCAACCCTATGTATTGTGGACCGATAGCGGTCCTTACAGAACAGCAGACTGTAACGCACTCAGGCCTATGTACCGTAGCACCCTATACCAAGTTACCAGTCCTTATAAGAACTTTTGTGGACCAAGCAGGTTGTGTGTTAGTGATTAGCAGACTGTACGTCAGTCCCTATACCAATGAAGGACTGCTGCAGTATAGGGCAGCGGTCAGCAGTAGTGCACGGCAACCCTATGTATTGTGGACCGATAGCGGTCCTTACAGAACAGCAGACTGTAACGCACTCAGGCCTATGTACCGTAGCACCCTATACCAAGTTACCAGTCCTTATAAAAACTTTTGTGGACCAAGCAGGTTGTGTGTTAGTGTTTAGCAGACTGTGCGTCAGTCCCTATACCGCTGAAGGACTGCTGCAGTATAGGGCAGCGGTCAGCAGTGGTGCACGTCAACCCTATCTATTGTGGACCGATAGCGGTCCTTACAGAACAGCAGACTGTACCGCACTCAAGCCTATGTACCGTAGCACCCTATACCAAGTTACCAGTCCTTATAAGAACTTTTGTGGAACAAGCAGGTTGTGTGTTAGTGATTAGCAGACTGTACGTCAGTCCCTATACCAATGAAGGACTGCTGCAGTATAGGGCAGCGGTCAGCAGTAGTGCACGGCAACCCTATGTATTGTGGACCGATAGCGGTCCTTACAGAACAGCAGACTGTACTGCACTCAGGCCTATGTACCGTAGCACCCTATACCAAGTTACCAGTCCTTATAAAAACTTTTGTGGACCAAGCAGGTTGTGTGTTAGTGTTTAGCAGACTGTGCGTCAGTCCCTATACCGCTGAAGGACTGCTGCAGTATAGGGCAGCGGTCAGCAGTAGTGCACGGCAACCCTATGTATTGTGGACCGATAGCGGTCCTTACAGAACAGCAGACTGTACTGCACTCAGGCCTATGTACCGTAGCACCCTATACCAAGTTACCAGTCCTTATAAGAACTTTTGTGGACCAAGCAGGTTGTGTGTTAGTGATTAGCAGACTGTACGTCAGTCCCTATACCAATGAAGGACTGCTGCAGTATAGGGCAGCGGTCAGCAGTAGTGCACGGCAACCCTATGTATTGTGGACCGATAGCGGTCCTTACAGAACAGCAGACTGTAACGCACTCAGGCCTATGTACCGTAGCACCCTATACCAAGTTACCAGTCCTTATAAAAACTTTTGTGGACCAAGCAGGTTGTGTGTTAGTGTTTAGCAGACTGTGCGTCAGTCCCTATACCGCTGAAGGACTGCTGCAGTATAGGGCAGCGGTCAGCAGTAGTGCACGGCAACCCTATGTATTGTGGACCGATAGCGGTCCTTACAGAACAGCAGACTGTAACGCACTCAGGCCTATGTACCGTAGCACCCTATACCAAGTTACCAGTCCTTATAAGAACTTTTGTGGACCAAGCAGGTTGTGTGTTAGTGATTAGCAGACTGTACGTCAGTCCCTATACCAATGAAGGACTGCTGCAGTATAGGGCAGCGGTCAGCAGTAGTGCACGGCAACCCTATGTATTGTGGACCGATAGCGGTCCTTACAGAACAGCAGACTGTAACGCACTCAGGCCTATGTACCGTAGCACCCTATACCAAGTTACCAGTCCTTATAAGAACTTTTGTGGAACAAGCAGGTTGTGTGTTAGTGATTAGCAGACTGTACGTCAGTCCCTATACCAATGAAGGACTGCTGCAGTATAGGGCAGCGGTCAGCAGTAGTGCACGGCAACCCTATGTATTGTGGACCGATAGCGGTCCTTACAGAACAGCAGACTGTAACGCACTCAGGCCTATGTACCGTAGCACCCTATACCAAGTTACCAGTCCTTATAAGAACTTTTGTGGACCAAGCAGGTTGTGTGTTAGTGATTAGCAGACTGTACGTCAGTCCCTATACCAATGAAGGACTGCTGCAGTATAGGGCAGCGGTCAGCAGTAGTGCACGGCAACCCTATGTATTGTGGACCGATAGCGGTCCTTACAGAACAGCAGACTGTACTGCACTCAGGCCTATGTACCGTAGCACCCTATACCAAGTTACCAGTCCTTATAAAAACTTTTGTGGACCAAGCAGGTTGTGTGTTAGTGTTTAGCAGACTGTGCGTCAGTCCCTATACCGCTGAAGGACTGCTGCAGTATAGGGCAGCGGTCAGCAGTAGTGCACGGCAACCCTATGTATTGTGGACCGATAGCGGTCCTTACAGAACAGCAGACTGTAACGCACTCAGGCCTATGTACCGTAGCACCCTATACCAAGTTACCAGTCCTTATAAGAACTTTTGTGGACCAAGCAGGTTGTGTGTTAGTGATTAGCAGACTGTACGTCAGTCCCTATACCAATGAAGGACTGCTGCAGTATAGGGCAGCGGTCAGCAGTAGTGCACGGCAACCCTATGTATTGTGGACCGATAGCGGTCCTTACAGAACAGCAGACTGTACCGCACCCAAGCCTATGTACCGTAGCACCCTAGACAGACCAAGTTACCAGTCCTGATAAAGAGCTTTGTGGAACAAGTGAGTTGTGAATGATTAGCAGACTGCAGCAGAAGGGCAGCAGTCAAGTATAATATTCTTTCTATATTTGGAAGAAAGAATATTATACGTGTACAAGCCTATTACCGTACCACTGATACCAGTCCTGAAAAGAACCTTTGTGGAACTAATAGTAACAGCAAGTCTTTAAAATTATCCTCACTGCCTGACACACTGCTTCCTGCCTGTCCCTATACAAATTGGCAAAAAAGAGTAGGCTGGAACGATTAGCTGGAACAGCTCTTTTGTGGACCTGATAGTAACAGCTAATGATGATGATGATGATGATGATGAAGAAAGACTAATCTGGCTGAGCTGTCCCTAAAATAGCAGCATACAGCGCTCTGTCCCTTTATCTAAACTGACAAAAGAAACTCAGGCTGCTGACCTAACACCTATACCAGTCCTGAAAAGAACTTTTGTGTACCAAATAGCTAGCGTTTTCTCTGTCCCTACTCCACACAGGATCCTTTCCCTACAGTGACAGAAGAAAGAATGTAAAATGGCCACCGGATCGGGTGTATTTATAGGTTAGGGGGAATGTCCAAGTGTCCATGAGCTGTCATGTCTCAATTGGTTGTCCTGTAACACATGATAAACGTGTCACGAAAGGTTAAAGTTCTTGTATACATTAAACACGTAAGTCCGCCGGGGCGAACGACGGAAAAAGGCGTTCGAACCCGCGGACGGCGAAAGTCGGAAATTCGCCGCGAAACGACCGCCGGGCGAACCGTTCGGCCATCACTAGTTATCACCACACACAGGAGATCACAGTAAAAGATCTTATAGAGAATGTCTCTTATAGAGTTATATCCAGAGCGGGCTGCACAAAGGTACTAGGGACAGGTGACTCTCACGAAAAAGCCAATTTGTGCCCAAATTGTACATAAATGTATAACCGGTGAATAAATAAATATAAAAATTCCAGAAAGTATACATTTTTTACAGTACTGACTAAGCGGTTGTATAAGTACAGTCTAAGTACCACTATAAGAGGTCATAGATGTAAATAGGTACCAGAATGTGACTGTGCTCAATATACCATAAGTGCTATAGATATATATAAGAAATGTGCAAATAAATTATATATGTGCAAACAATTATGTATCTGTACAACAGATATAAACATGTACAACAAATAATATATGTTATGTGCAAAAATAGCAATCGGTGTACACTGTTGTGCAAAAAATGCAAAAAATTGTGCACAAAAAATGTGCTAAAAATGTGCAGAAAAAGTGCAGCGGTTATGCCGAGTACATAATTTAGTCAAAGGATCGTCCTACACGGACAATGGATACAGTCCTTTTGAAAGACAAAACAAAAAACAAAAGGCAAAAAACAAAAAACCTAAACCAGAAAAAGACCAAAAAAGAGAGCCAGAAAATATATATTATTATATGGGACCTGGAATGAATCCAGGAACAGAGATAAAAATGAAAATAAAAATAAAAATAGAGAAATAAATAAATACAAGTCCACATAAAGTTTCAAAATCTTCCAGTGGTTGCAGATAAAGGTGACTGGTGCTCAAACATGAAAGAATTCAGGTGACTTCCGTGCTTGCCCCCTCAGGTCCCCACTCACCAAAACTCTATGCCCACACGGGGCGATCAGGCCTTCAATATTGCACGATGCAGGATCTGGTTGTTCCACGAGTAGGCACGTCCGAAGGGGGCACATCCAGCGAAAAACCCACTTTCCAGCTATATCACCTTCCTTGGTATGTGGACTAATTTATACTCAGTAAGTAGTGCTGTGCCAGGGGATCCTCAGAAAAATAAAAAGGGTCTCATAGTGAAGTATCTTCAGACTTTCAAAAAAAAAAAGAAAAAGTTTTTGCAAAAATACGCTCAAAAAAAATGTTTTATGCAAACTTTATTACGCCAGCAAAGATAAAAAAAAAAAAAATATATATATATATATATATATATATATATATATATATGTATATATATATATATATGTATATATATATGTATATATATATATATATATATATATATATATATATATATATATCTATATATATATATATATATATATATATATATATATATATATATATATATGTGTATATATATATATATATGTATATGTATATATATATATATATATATATGTATATATATATATATATATATATATATATATATATATATATATATATATATATATATATATATATATATATATATATATATATATATATATATATGACAAAAGTAAAATAAAAAATCTTATTAAAAAACAGTAACAAAACAGAAAAAACACAAGGCAAAAAACAAAAAAATATATTTTTGTAACTGTCCCCGGAGTCACAGTCCCAAAACAGGTGACTCAAAACATAAAAAGTCTATTTAAAAGTTAATAGCAAAGGTTGTTTGTTATCATAGACCAGGGCAGGAGCATTTAGCACCCTCTATATGGCCAGTATGACCGAAGGAGCCCTTGGGTGAGATATCCCCTAGACCCTTGGGGTCACTACGTAGCTGCAGAGCGTGACACCACAGGGTACGGGGAATTTACTCACCGCTGGAACCTGAGGGGGGCGAGCACGGAAGTCACCTGAATTCTTTCATGTTTGAGCACCAGTCACCTTTATCTGCAACCACTGGAAGATATTGAAACTTTATGTGGACTTGTATTTATTTATTTCTCTATTTTTATTTTTATTTTCATTTTTATCTCTGTTCCTGGATTCGTTCCAGGTCCCATATAATAATATATATTTTCTGGCTCTCTTTTTTGGTCTTTTTCGGGTTTAGGTTTTTTGTTTTTTGCCTTTTGTTTTTTGTTTTGTCTTTCAAAAGGACTGTATCCATTGTCCGTGTAGGACGATCCTTTGACTAAATTATGTACTCGGCATAACCGCTGCACTTTTTCTGCACATTTTTAGCACATTTTTTGTGCACAATTTTTTGCATTTTTTGCACAACAGTGTACACCGATTGCTATTTTTGCACATAACATATATTATTTGTTGTACATGTTTATATCTGTTGTACAGATACATAATTGTTTGCACATATATAATTTATTTGCACATTTCTTATATATATCTATAGCACTTATGGTATATTGAGCACAGTCACATTCTGGTACCTATTTACATCTATGACCTCTTATAGTGGTACTTAGACTGTACTTATACAACCGCTTAGTCAGTACTGTAAAAAATTTATACTTTCTGGAATTTTTATATTTATTTATTCACCGGTTATACATTTACAATGTACAATTTGGGCACAAATTGGCTTTTTCGTGAGAGTCACCTGTCCCTAGTACCTTTGTGCAGCCCGCTCTGGATATAACTCTATAAGAGACATTCTCTATAAGATCTTTTACTGTGATCTCCTGTGTGTGGTGATAACTACTACTTACCTGGAATTTTCTCTTCCTTTCTCTCCCTGGTGCTGGAGGCACTACTTTGCTCACACACATAGGGTTTATATACATATTTTATTTAGCTATGACAGGTAGCGCCTGGGCCTCTCCTTTCCTTTCCTAATTTTCGTTTTGTTACATCTCACACTCCTTTGGGCCTGTGAGACATAGGGGCGGCGACACCTTATTTCGATAGCTTATTGTCTGGGTTACTTACACATACCATTCAGCGCGGCTGTGGTCCTTTGAGACCGCTCTCATATAGTTTCTTACCAAAAAAAAAAAATCTGTTTTAAAAATGAATACATATTGTTGTTTTTGCAATACATAGTAACAGATACAACACTTCATAGTACATAGAATGGTGGGGATACAACTCACTAAGGAGGACAATGCTTACAGAGATCTATGGTGGTATAAGATAGGATACAAGCAGCAACCCAAGTATTGAATATCTATCAAGAATTGCTTACATAGTTTTACCACATTGGTTGAACAATCAATACAATTTTAAATGAATGAAGATGTTTTATTCAGATTTCTTCTGTATTGAGACTGTTAGGATTCAGAACAGAAAAGAAAGAAGGTTATTAAAAGAAAACAAATTTCCCCCTTGCATGAGTGTCCCCATTAGAGCCCCCCTTATATAAGTTCCCCCAAACATCAGTACCATGATCAGAGCCTCTCTTTACATCAGTGTCCCCATCCAAGTCCCCCTTACATCAGTGTCCCAATCAGAGTCCCCTTACATCAGTGTCCCAATCAGAGTCCCCTTACATCAGTTTCCCCATCCAAGCGCCCCCTTACATCTGTGTCCCAATCAGAGTCCCCCTTACATCAGTGCCCCCATCAGAGCCCCCTTACATCAGTGTCCCCATCAGAGCCCCCTTACATCAGTGTCCCCATCAGTGCCCCCTTACATCAGTGTCCCCATCAGAGTCCCCCTTACATCAGTGTCCCCATCAGAGTCCCCCACACATCAGTGCCCCATCAGAGTCCCCATCAGAGGCCCCCTTATATAAGTGCCCCCACACATCAGTGCCACTATCAGAGTCTCTTCTTACATCAATGTCCTCATTAGAGCCCCCCTTAAATCAGTGTGTCCCATCAAAGTGTCTCCTGACACCAGTGTCCTCATTACAGTACCCCTTACAACAGTGTCTCAATCAGAGTCCCCCTTTAATCAGTGTCCCCATCAGGGCTCCACTTACATCAGGGTCCCCATGAGAGTGACCCCTTACATCTATTTCTCTAGCAAAGTTCCTGCTTACATTAGTATCACCATCAGAGTACCTCTCACATCAGAACTCCCCTTACATAAGTGTTTCCATCAGATCCCCCCATTATCAGTGTTCCCATCAGAGGCCCCCTTATAAAAGTTCCCCCTTACATCAGTTTCCCATTTCAGAGTTCCCACTTACATCAGTGTTCCCATCAGAGTCACTCCTTACATATATTTCTCTATCAGAGTTCCTGCTTACATTAGCATCTACATCAGAGTACCACTCACATCAGTGTACCTCCTTACATCAATGTCTTCATCAGAGTCTCTCCTTACATGAATGTCCCCGTCAGAGTCTCTCCTTACATCAGTGTCCTCGACAGAGTCTCTCCTTACATGAATGTCCCCGTCAGAGTCTCTCCTTACATCAGTGTCCCCGACAGAGTCTCTCCTTGCATGAATGTCCCCATCAGAGTCTCTCCTTACATCAATGTCCCCGTCAGAGTCACTCCTTACATCAATGTCTTCATCAGAGTCTCTCCTTACATCAGTGTCCCTGTCAGAGTCTCTCCTTACATGAATGTCCCCGTCAGAGTCACTCCTTACATCAATGTCTTCATCAGAGTCTCTCCTTACATCAGTGTCTCCATCAAAGTCCCTTCTTACATCTATTCCTCCATCAGAGTACCCCTCACATCTGAGTCCCTCCTTACATCAGTGTCTTCATCAGAATGCACTTTTCTAAATCACAGGGTCTTCTGCACACAGTGGTCACAGACATTTCTCTGCTGCCCTCCATGGGCTGTCAATACGGGAATTGGAACTCACAGGTAATAAATACAATTCACACCATCAGTTTCCATCAGAAATCTAGACATACGTTTACTTTGGTGTCTACAGATCAAAGTTCTGGCAGATACCTACATGTAATAACAACATTGCCTGGATTTCGAAACGATAAAAACTTTGCATTGCAACAACAAAATATAGTCGGGTTTTCTCAAGTTTGATTGCAAAAGCAGAAAAACTAAATTTAAAAGAGAAGTATGGGAATTTTTTTTACATTTTAGAATCTTACTTACCTAGGTGGATGCAACATTGGTCAGATGCTGCATCTGTCCCCCCTGGTTCTAAAGCCCCATAGACACTATCAGATTTTCTGCTGATTTTTTTCCTTCAGATTTACCAAAACCATGTAGTGCAAGGGCCTGCCTGATTGCATACAAATTGAAATTGCTAAGGTTTGACCTCATATTGTATGGTTTTGGTAAATCTGAAGGAAAAAATCAGCAGAAAATCTGATAGTGTGTATGGGGTTTAATGCTGAGAGCTGAGTGATTAAACACCGCCGATCACTCAGTTCTCAGAGCTTCCTGAGCAGAGAGCTGGTGACTGTCATTCACAGCTATCTGCTCTGCCCCTCCAGCGCTCACTGGAGCACTGGGCTGTGTAGGGGCGGTAGTGGCCAGTTCAGGCTCTCAGTGGTTCACTGAGAGGCTAAGCTGAGTGCCGATCCAGGCATGTGGGCAGATCCCAAACATATGGTCATGATCTTTCCCGGGTCTGGACCGGCTCTGTGACTCCAGCGAGCGGCGGGCTTCAGCCCACTGTCTACTTAAAACAGGTCACAGGAGTGCAGAGTGAACTGCACTCCTGTGATCCATAGGAGAAGTACAACCAAACCAGCTTTCCCTGTACTTCTCGTTTAACCAGTCGCCAACCGGGCCATAGCGAAATGACGGCGCGGGCGGCCTATTCTGGGTGGATGCCAGTGGGACGTCCTCCCAGAGTGTTGCTCTCGCGTACCCCCTGCGGCGCGCTCCCGCAAACATACATGACCACGGATTGCGGTAAATGGGCACTTGTAGCGGCCGTTTAACCATGTGATCGCTCTGTCATTTGAAAACGAACCGGCGTCATGTCATGAGACCGGTTTCTCCCTTCCCTCTCTGTACCGATCTATACAGTGTGAGGGGAGAGGGGGAGAGATCGTTTTTACCAGCGCTGTAGGCTGGATCTGTAGTGCCCACAGCGCTGCTCTGTGCCAATACTGTGCAATACTCTGCAATAATGTACAACACTCTGCCAATATTCTGCAATAATGTGCAATACTCATGAGCAGTGTCTTTATTTGTTCCTATGTTATATATGTATTATAACAAAATGGGAATGTATGAGTCATTTGTATAAATTGTGATGTATTTACACCATAACAGACAGTGTTATCATTATGCTCTGAGGCATTGAATGTATGTGTCTTGTTTTTAGAAATAAAATATTGTTAAAATTATCCTTTTTTTAAAAAAAATCTGTGTCTGTGCCTAAAAAGTCCATCACTATCAACAGATAGTTGTTCTGTTTTTTAGTAAATCCAAATATCGGGACGTGGCATGTCTATTATGTAGTGTATCCTCAGTACCACCCTATGTCTGATATGCACCTAATTTAATGTGCGATACTATGCCAATACTCTGCCAATACTCTGCAATACTCTGCAATACCCTGCCAATACTCTGCCAATACCCTGCAATACCCTGCGATACTCTGCCAATACCCTGCAATACCCTGCTAATACTCTGCCAATACCCTGCCAATACTCTGCCAATACTCTGCAATACCCTGCAATGCTCTGCCAATACCCTGCAATACCCTGCCAATACTCTACCAATACTCTGCCAATACTCACCAATAAATTTTAACAGAAACAAAGATGTATTTTTTATTTTTTTACCGAATTCTCTGTCTTTTTTAATTTATAGCGCAAAAAATAAAAAACCCAGTGGTGATTAAATACCACCAAAATAAAGCTTGATTTGTATGAAAAAAAGTACAAAAATGTCATATGGGTACGGTGTTGCATGACTGAGTAATTGTCATTTAAAGTGTGAGAGCACCGAAAGCTGAAAATTGGTCTGGTTAGGAAGGGGGTTTAAGTGACCAGTTATCAAGTGGTTAAAATAACTTGAACAGTTACAAAACACAATATTAGCATCGTTTTCTTATCTAGTGGCTGCAGTTATATCTAACCTTGACTGTTGTATAACAGTATAACTCATTCCAACCCCCCACACTTAACCCTATTATCCCCCATTAAATTGAGACGACACCGGGTTGGAGTAACAAAGGCCGTAGTGGCCTACTTTATTTTAAATAACAAATAAACAATAAACCAATAAAATTCTGTATGAATATAAAAACTTCAGTTATCAAAAAACACTATCTGGCATTGGTCTGTGCAGGCATTTTTGTAAACTTCTATAACAAATAACCCAACTGGCACTGCGGTCCCTCTCCAAGTGTAATATTAGGCCTCAAGCCGACAAGCAGGCTCAGAGACAAACACTGTCCGTAGTGCCCCATAACACTTTCCGTCTACCTTAGTTGTCCGGAAACCACCATCAGGAGCCATCCAGCGATAGTTCCTGAACTTTACTTTCTATATCTCCTTCCCCTGCACAGACCAACACCCGCCTCCACTACGACATCCACAGTTCAGCACCTGTCATGAGAAAAGAAAATGACACACAACACAAACATGCACGAAAAACACAGCACCAATAAAGGGAGGGTGGGTGGGAACGTTTTCCCTGACCTTCTGTTGAACTCCGATGATGCATCGGGAGTATAAATAAACTCAGCCCCAGCCCGTCCCCCTCGGCACCTAAGTCCCTCCTCTAGCCTTTACATTCCTAACTGTTAACCCAGTCATGCCCGCCCTTCGCCTATTCCTTTCTGTCTTTTTGCTGCGGGCTCCCTTTATTTCAACATGTACTACATTTTTTTTCTTCCATGTAATAGAAGTTGCACATGTATAAAAAAATAAATAAAAAAAAAATACACTTTTTTGCAGTAACCAAAAGAAAAGGGAACTGTGCAGATGTATATGGGAGCCAAACAGCTTCTATCTTCAGCTCGTTCAATTTAGCTTCTTTGGCAAAAAAAACCTGGAAGCTGATGGGTTTCTATGTAGAGCTGCACCAGATTTTTACATTACCCAATTTCAGTAAATGAACCCCAATGGGTCTCCAACAATTTTCTTTTTTATAAGTATCACATCCCCACTGAAATATGTGATACGGAATGGAATGTTGGTTAAATATTTATATAATTAGGTATTATCTTACTGGCAATTACAGTGGTGTGAAAAAGTGTTTGCCCCCTTCCTCATTTCCTGTTCCTTTGCATGTTTGTCACACTTAAGTGTTTCGGAACATCAAACCAATTTAAACAATAGTCAAGGACAACACAAGTAAACACAAAATGCAATTTGTAAATGAAGGTGTTTATTATTAAAGGTGAAAAAAAATCCAAACCATCATGGCCCTGTGTGAAAAAGTGATTGCCCCCTAAACCTAATAACTGGTTGGGCCACCCTTAGCAGCAACAACTGCAACCAAGCGTTTGCGATAACGTGCAATGAGGCTTTTACAGCGTCCTGGAGGAATTTTGGCCCACTCATCTTTGCAGAATTGTCCTAATTCAGTTACATTAGAGGGTTTTCGAGCATGAACTGCCTTTTTAAGGTCATACCACAACATCTCAATAGGATTCAGGTCAGGACTTTGGCTAGGCCACTCCAAAGTCTTCATTTTGTTTTTCTTCAGCCATTCGGTGGTGGACTTGCTGGTGTGTTTAGGATCATTGTCCTGCTGCAGAACCCAAGTTCGTTTCAGCTTGAGTACACGAACAGATGGTCGGACATTCTCCTTCAGGATCTCTTGGTAGACAGCAGAATTCATAGTTCCTTTTATCACGGCAAGTCTTCCAGGTCCTGAAGCAGCAAAACAGCCCCAGACCATCACACTACCACCACCATATTTTACTGTTGGTATAATGTTCTTTTTATGAAATGCAGTGTTCCTTCTATGCCAGATATACTTGGACACACACCTTCCAAAGAGTTCCACTTTTGTCTCATCGGTCCACAGAATGTTGTCCCAAAAGTCTTGGGGATCATCAAGATGTGTTGTGGAGAAATTGAGACGAGCTTTGATGTTCTTTTTGCTCAGCAGTGGTTTTCTCCTTGGAACTCTGCCATGCAGGCCATTTTTGCCCAGTCTTTTCCTGATGGTGGAGGCATGAACGCTGACCTTAACTGAGGCAAGTGAGGCCTGCAGTTCCTTGGACGTTGTTGTGGGGTCTTTTGTGACCTCTTGAGTCGTCGCTGTGCTCTTGGGGTAATTTTGGGTGGCCGGCCACTCCTGGGAAGGTTCACCACTGTTCCATGTCTTCGCCATTTGTGGATAATGGCTCTCACTGTGGTTCGCTGGATTCCCAAAGCTTTGGAAATGGCTTTATAACCCTTTCCAGACTGATAGATCTCAATTACTTTCTTTCTCAATTGTTCCTGAATTTATTTTGGGTCTCGGCATGATGTGTAGCTTTTAAGGATCTTCTGGTGGACCTTACTGTGTCAAGCAGCTCCTATTTAAGTGATGCCTTGATTGTGAACAGGTGTGGCAATAATCAGGCCTGAGTGTGGCTATAGAAATTGAACTCAGGTGTGGACAACCACAGTTATAGTATGTTTTAACAAGGGGGGCAATCACTTTTTCACACAGGGCCATGATGGTTCAGATTTTTTTTCACCTTTAATAATAAACACCTTCATTTACAAATTGCATTTTGTGTTTACTTGTGTTGTCCTTGACTATTGTTTAAATTGGTTTGATGTTCCGAAACACTTAAGTGTGACAAACATGCAAAGGAACAGGAAATGAGGAAGGGGGCAAACACTTTTTCACACCACTGTATTAACCATTAACTGTTATGCCTCGTACACGCGATCTGAATTTTGGTCGCAAAAAGCTCTGATGGTTTTCCCGATGGAATTCCGACAGGATTTCGCTCAAGCTGTCTTGCATACACATGGTCACACCAAATTCCGACCGTCAAGAACGCGGTGACGTACAACACTTACGATGGGACTAGAAAAAGGAAGTTGAATCTGGGCATGCGTGAGTTTTTGTGCGTCGGAACTGCATACACACGATGGGAGTTTTTTAGATACTTTTTCCGTCTGAAAAATTGAGAACGTGCTCTCAATCTTTTTCTGGCCGAAAATTCCGCCAGCAATAGTCCGATGGAGCCTACACACGGTCGTATTTTCTGACGAAAAGCTCTCATCGGTCTTTTGCTGCCCGAAATTCCGACCATGTGTACGCGGCAAAAAAGATGGAACTTGAACTTTTTGGATGTGTGTATATAAGTATTTTTTCCTTCCAAAATAAATGTGGATATAATAACATAAAAATATATAGCTATCAAAAATAAAACTACTTTACATTGTAGCAAAGTGTCATTTCTTCAGTGTTGTCACATGAAAAGATAGAAGAAAATATTTACAAAAATGTGAGGGTGTACTTACTTTTGTGAGATACGATATATGAAATTAGAGAAGGAGGGAGGGAAAGGGAAAGTTAAAGGGAGGGTAAATGATTAGATGAATAACCAGAAGAAAGGGGGAATTTGAGGAATAAATGGATGAAGGAAGGATGGAGGATGGAGTGGAATGTATATATATATATATATATATATATATATATATTGCCTTGCGAAAGTATTCGGCCCCCTTGAACTTTTCAACCTTTTGCCACATTTCAGGCTTCAAACATAAAGATATAAAATTTAAATTTTTTGTGAAGAATCACTAACAAGTGGGACACAATTGTGAAGTGAAATGAAATCTATTGGATATTTTAAACTTTTTTAGCAAATAAAAAACTGAAAAGGGGTGCGTGCAAAATTATTCTGCCCCTTTACTTTCAGTGCAGCAAACTCACTCCAGAAGTTCAGCGAGGATCTCTGAAAGATCCAATGTTGTCCTAAATGACTGATGGTGATAAATAGAATCCACCTGTGTGTAATCAAGTCTCTGTATAAATGCACCTGCTCTGTGATAGTCTCAGGGTTCTGTTGAAAGCGCAGAGAGCATCATGAAGACCAAGGAACACACCAGGCAGGTCCGTAATACTGTTGTGGAGAAGTTTAAAGCCGGATTTGGATACAAAAAGATTTCCCAAGCTTTAAACATCCCAAGGAGCACTGTGCAAGCGATCATTTTGAAATGGAAGGAGTATCAGACCACTACCAAGACCTGCCCGTCCCTCTAAACTTTCAGCTCAGACAAGGAGAAGACTGATCAGAGATGCAGCCAAGAGGCCCATGATCACTCTGGATGAACTGCAGAGAACTACAGCTGAGGTGGGAGAGTCTGTCCATAGGATAACAATCAGTCGTACACTGCACAAATCTGGTCTTTATGAAAGAGTGGCAAGAAGAAAGCCATTTCTCAAAGATATCCATAAAAAGTCTTGTCTAAAGTTTGCCACAAGCCACCTGGGAGACACACCAAACATGTGGAAGAAGGTGCTCTGGTCAGATGAAACCAAAATCCAACTTTTTGCCCACAATGCAAAACGATATGTTTGGCGTAAAAGCAACACAGCTCATCACCCTCAACACACCATCCCCACTGTCAAACATGGTGGTGGCAGCATCATGGTTTGGGCCTGCTTTTCTTCAGCAGGGACAGGGAAGATGGTTAAAATTGAGGGGAAGATGGATGCAGCCAAATACAGGACCATTCTGGATGAAAACCTGTTGGAGTCTGCAAAAGACCTGAAACCGGGACGGAGATTTATCTTCCAACAAGACAATGATCCCAAACATACAGCAAAATCTACAAAGGAATGGTTCACAAATAAACGTACCCAGGTGTTAGAATGGTCAAGTCAAAGTCCAGACCTGAATCCAATCGAGAATCTGTGGAAAGAGCTGAAAACTGCTGTTCACAAACGCTCTCCATCCAACCTCACTGAGCTCGAGCTGTTTTGCAAGGAAGAATGGGCAAGAATTTCAGTCTCTCGATGTGCAAAATTGATAGAGACATACCCCAAGCGACTTGCAGCTGTAATCGCAGCAAAAGGTGGCTCTACAAAGTATTAACGCAAGGGGGCCGAATAATTTTGCACGCCCCACTTTTCATTTTTTTATTAGTTAAAAAATTTCTAAAATCCAATAGATTTCGTTCCACTTCACAATTGTGTCCCACTTGGTGATTCTTCACAAAAAATAAAAATTTGATATCTTTATGTTTGAAGCCTGAAATTGAGCAAAAGGTTGAAAAGTTCAAGGGGGCCGAATACTTTCGCAAGGCACTGTATATACACACACAGTGCCTTGAAAAAGTATTCATACCCCTTGAAATGTTCCACATTTTGTCATGTTGCAGCCAAAAACATAAATGTATTTTTATGTGATAAACCAACACAAAGTCAATACTTTTTAGAACCACCTTTCACTGCAATTACAGCTGCAAGTCTTTGTGGGGATGTCTCTACCAGCTTTGCACATCTAAAGAGTGACATTTCTGCACATTCTTCTGTAAATAATAGCTCAAGCTCTGTCAGATTGGATGGAGAGCGTCTGTGAACAGCAATTTTCAAGTCTTACCACAGATTCTCAATTGGATTTAGGTCTGGTCTTTGACTGGGCCATTCTAACACATGAATATGCTTTGATCTAAACCATTCCATTGTAGCTCTGGCTGTATGTTTAGGGTCGTTGTCCTACTGGAAGGTGAACTTCTGCCGCAGTCTCAAGTATTTTGCAGATTTCCCTGTATTTGGCTCAATCTATCATTCCAATCAACTCTGACCAGCTTCCCTGTCCATGCTGGAAAAAAAGCATCTCCACAACAGGATGGTGTGTTCAGGGTGATGTGCAGTGTTATGCTGCATACACACGACCAGACTTTCCAGCATACTTGGTCCGGAATCCGTCAGACAATTCGATCGTGTGTGGGCTCCAGCGGACTTTTTTTCCCCAAAAGTCAGACGGACCTAGAAATAAAACATGTTTCAAATCTATCCAACGGACTCAAGTCCGAAGGACTAAAAATCTGGAAAACCGTTTGCCTGTGCCGCGTACACATGACCGGACTTTTCGACGGGCTAGGTCCGACGGTCTTCCCGACAGCGGAGGTCCGACAGACTTTCTGAACGAAACGGACCTGGCTGTGAACGTGATGATGTAAACGGGACTAAACAAGGAAGTTCAATAGCCAGTAGCCAATACCTGCCCTTACGTCGTAGTCCGTCGGACTAGCACACAGGCGAACGGTTTTCCAGATTTTTAGTCCATCGGACTTGAGTCCGTTGGATAGATTTGAAACATGTTTTATTTCTAGGTCCGTCTGACTTTTGGGAAAAAAAAGTCTGCTGGAGCCCACACGATCGAATTGTCCGACGGATTTCGGACCAAGTATGCCGGAAAGTCTGGTCGTGTGTATGCAGCATAACACTGCACATCACCCTGAACACACCATTACCGCTGGAGAATCAGAGGACAGGGACCCCTGGTAGGTCACTTGGCAAAGCTCCTTTTCCACCCCAGCACTGTATACAAACTCCCCCCCCCCCCCCCCCACACACACACACACACACTACACAGGGCAGAGATCACATTCCTTTACACACAGCCTGTCAGTCTTCACAGGGTGTATCTGGCTTTTATGTTGCCCTTCTGACCTGTGAATTTCTCTGGTCGGAAAGGCAGTGTAGTTGCAGTAGGCAGATACACCCTGTGCAGATTATGGCTGACTGGCTGTATTGTAAAGGAATGTGATTTCAGCCTTGCGGAGGAGGAACAGTATAGAGTGCTGTAATGGGAAAGGAGCTCAGCAGCCGGGTATAGCATGCAGGGTAGAGGGGGTGGTCAGGGGGCTTGGGGGGGCAACTTAGATTGGGGAGGACAAAGCCGCCTGACACAAAATCTGGAGCCTGCAGCCCTTCAGGGCCCCCCTGAGGAGGTGTTAAGGGGTTTGTTTTAGCAATTTCTGAAGGTTTCTCTGTCAGTGTTGGCAGGTCACCTTCCGGAGGTGTGTGTCTTTTCCCCAGTTGTCAAGGAAGTGGGGTAAGTGGACATCCTTAGCTGGAGGGTACAGAGGATCTCAGCTGGTGGCTAGAAGACACTGAGCAGTGGCAGACCTCACCAGTGACAATGGTCCCATCGTGGCTACAGGACGGCACTCTCCTCCTCTTGCCTCACTGAGCTTGGTTACCATTCCATGTTGCCAGCACACAGCAAAGACACTTCCCCCATCCTGGGCTGTTCTCACCTCATGCTCTTCTCCATTCAGGAAATGGATCACAGCTTCTCCCCAGCCAATGGGAACAGTAGGGTGTGGACTGTGGAAGGCAAAGTAGAATCCCAGTACTAGAGCATGGCTGTAGAGCCCTGGGGCAGATCGGAGCTGGATTTTGTGGAGGATATGATAATATGACAGGGAGGCTGCAGGGACCCCCTGGATCTAGGGTTGGGGTTTGCGATTGTGACCCCTGCTACCCCTTATGCTATGCCCATGGATATAAACCTTTATTCTGGTTGAGTGCCACTCTATGCCAATCTCTTCTTTATTCCACATTTATAGAGTTGATGGTACTTCACACCTCCCAACTG
The DNA here is from genome assembly GCF_037356315.1 of Lithobates pipiens. Taxonomy (NCBI): domain Eukaryota; kingdom Metazoa; phylum Chordata; class Amphibia; order Anura; family Ranidae; genus Lithobates; species Lithobates pipiens. The sequence continues at coordinate 33,881,846 of NW_027507788.1, read as the reverse complement.
TCCGAGATGCGAAAGAGGGGCGCTATTTAATACAAAACAGGTGGCCAAAGAACTTCCTTCTTCCATGTTGTCCAAAGCTAAAATGCCAAAAATGACTAGTTAAACCAACCAGTGCCATTGCTTCCTTTACTTTATACTAGCTTTTTAAAATAACAAATACAATCATTGTTGGTGGGATGGAAGGTTTAATTTAATAAAACATTGTTTGGCAGTTAAATTGTTAATTTTTGTATAAAGCTCTATAAAATAAAGCCAAAAAGACGGATGGCTGAGAAGAAAATGGGGACAGAATGATCTGACCTCTAAAGAGGCACAGTTCCTCTAAATTTAGAACATTTGGGAGATGCAGCATACTGCTTAACCCTTTTACTGGAACTGAACATGCTTCCCTACTGCTCAGAGCCTTGCTTGTGTGCTATAAAAAAATCCCATAGTGCATCACAGGTAAAACAGAGCTAGACCCTACTATCCTTTATACCCATGGAAGCTGCCATCGTTGCCTCTGTTTAATCCGCAACTGCCATGGTGCTGCACATGTGATCAGTAATGACACCAGTCATTTGATGACTTGACAGTTTGGTTGAGAGCACAAGCAACAGCGACAGTTATCATTGACGGCATGCCCAGAATGTAACTGTTTTGGGAAACTTTTAATTTGATGGATTTACTTCAGCTTTAAGCATGACTACTTGGAAATAAAGAGAACCTTGTCAAGAGAAAAAGGTAATCTGCTGACTTCCTACTATTAATAATAGATTACAGCTCAACTCTGAGCAATATTTTGTAAAGGGAGCCACACAACCATTGACTTAAATAAAACATCAGTTCTTGCTGCAATACTCACATCCTCTCCAGTGCTGTATCCTACAGTAATCCTATTTTGATCTTAGATGTACTCTTCTAGATGTGTCTTCTAGGTTGAATGGTGCCTAGAGTCTTTGAACCCAACAGACAAGAGACATACTGTGGATGCAGGGTGTCATAGAAAGGTTAGTATATAAGAAAGGCTTAAAATACTGCAAGATTGGGCATGGGGGGTTGTTCCAGGGGAGGATGGGGGAGCAGTCGGAGACGGGGACGGGTGGGGGGGGTGAGTCCAGAGTTTCATCTTGCAACAAGGGAAATGTCAGAAACCATGAAATCAGGCCAAGACAGAAGTACGGTTAAATCACACTTGTTTAGTAATAAAATTAAAAAGAACAAACGTATTCAAAACATAGCCAAAATTCAGTAACTGGAATGGATAGTCAGCCAAGCAGAGGTCAGGGATAAATGTAGTGGAGCAGCAAGCAGGATCTGGAGCCAGAAGGAATGTCAGCAAAGCAAGGCTTGAACAGGATTGCAGGAGATAGTTTCTCTGATGTGGACCAAGGTGAAGGCAGAGACCCTCTGGACTGGACGGCTTAAGTAGGCAGGACTGATGAGCATGATCATCAATAGCTGAGTAACTGTGGAGAGATAGGAGCTGGCAATTTAGCCGACAGTTGAGCGGCCAGCTCAGAGAAGGAAGGGCTGAGCCCAGCCCTGACAGGAAGTCAGAACTTTCTCCAGGTTCATGAGAAAGCTTAGAGCTTCAGCATGAAAGCCAGGCCACAAGGTGACAACACTACTGCAATTTCACTGGAGAATGCACAGAGTTGTCACCCTATTACAAGGAATAGCAATGGATACGCTGGTGGGATCAACAGGTAACACAAATATGTTACGGGAAAACTCAGAAATTAAAAAGTACACTAAAGCTAACACAGTGGGCAACACAGTAAAGATTAAAGCACTACAAGAAAAACTCAAAACAAGCATCTGAAACAAATTCTAACAAAAATATGTGTCCAGGCAGGCTGCATGATGGCAATAGGTGGGTGCGGTTGGCTGCTAACACATAAAAGTAACATTTATACCACTATCTTTAATAGTGGCCACACACATATCGATATGACCATTCAATCAATCCTTCAGTGTGACTAAACTTATCAAGTTGAATAAAAATTGAAACCAAAGAGCCTCTATTTGATCGATTTGGTGAGCTTTTGATTGAGGTAGACTCTGGCAAGTTGATCAGCCATGGCGGAATCATATAGAGAGCTTATAACTGAACATACAAATATCAGCCATAACACAGATACATTTAAAAGTATGACTGATAGATGAAAATTTCAGTTGATTTGAAAATGCAGAGTTTGATATTTTAATTTATGTTTACGTTTGCTCATACTTATACTGATTGCAAATCAATACATGTATGGACACCATATCCTGCTAACAGGTATAATATAGGCATGACGTAAGTAGCATTCAAGGGACATTATCAAATGGAGATCATTGAGAACAATATTTTCTTTACAGCATAATCTAAAAAAATTTAATTACCGGTACTCTTCTCACAATTCTCCTTTCATGATCCCTCAAAGTGAAAGGGATGGAAGCTGGAGATAGAGTCACATGTCTTCACATACAGTGATTCTTCCAGGTACCTACAGTATAGCCCTGGACAGCCAGGAGATTGTGGGGTGAGATAGTTTTGTTTACTGGTACACTAATCCAGAAGATCTAAGCCCTTTAATACAGAATGCTTTACTTCTCTAAACTTCCTTCCCTTTACTTCTAAAACTAACCAAGAGGTGTCCTCCCTTGGCAAGAATATATTTTACTTGAAAACAGCATTGCAGACATTTTTGGCGAGTCCTGATCTGGAAGAAGCATCTCTTTACCAAAGCCAAGTAAGTAACTTATGATTCATACCTATGAGCCTTAAAGCTCCTTTTTTGTTTAAAATGGGTATAATAATTTTGTTGTGTATAATATACACATGAATATGCATGCAATTAGCTTTCTACCCTTGGGGGACATGCACCATTTTCTCTTCCTTATGGTTTCACTACCCTCTTCTCATTCTCCTCATTCTGTCCCCGACTCCTGTTATGTCCTCCCATCTTTACTGTTCCACTTCTCCACTGTGTTTCCTTTTCCATTCTTTTCTGTTACGTTGACTGGGTCTAATGCCCTGTACACATGGTCGGACTTTCCAATGGAAAATGTGATTGGACCGTGTTGTCAGAAATTCCGATCCTGTGTGTGGGCTCCATCTGACTTTTTCCGTTTCGGAATTTACGACACACAAAGTTTGAGATCTTGTTCTAAAATTTTCCGACAACAAAATCCGAATGTTTAAATTCTGATTGTGTGTAGACAATTCCGACGCACAAAGTGCCACATATGCTCAGAATTAATTTACGAGACAAAATCTATTGGCTACTGGCCTTTTTATAGTCCCGTTGTAAGTCACCTCATTCTGAATGATCGGATTTTATGACAACTTTGTGCAACTGTGTGTATGCAAAACAAGTTTGGGCCAAAATCCATTGGAAAACATCCTACAGATTTTGTCGTCGGAATGTCCGACCGCGTGTACAGGCCATTATGCCGGCGTACACACACGATCGGACATTCCGACAACAAAATCCATGGGATTTTTTCCAACGGATGTTGGCTCAAACTTGTCTTGCATGCACACGGTCAGACAATGTTGTTGGAAAGTCCGAACGTCAAGAACGTGGTGAGGTACAACACGTATGACGAGCCGAGAAAATTGAAGTTCAATAGCCAGTGCGGCTCTTCTGCTTGATTCCAAGCATGCATAGAACTTTGTGCTTTGGGATTATGTACACAAGATCGGAATTTCTGACAACGGATTTTTTCGGAAAATGTAAGATCCAGATCTCAAATTTTGTGTATCGGAAATTCCGATGGAACCTACACACAGTCAGAATTTCCGCCAAAAAGCTCCCATCAAACATTTTCCGTCGGAAAATCAGACCACGTGTACGCGGCACTACTGTTCCAATCCTCCATTTTTCCATGGGTCCTTCTAATGCCTTCTCTGAAATGAGGACTGTGTTCTCACTTTCTTACTATGCCAATCCTTCACTGTGGCTCACTCTCCCTCCTTCTCTGTGATGTTGACTGTGTCCTCCCTTCTTTACTGTTCCACTCCTCCAATGTGGCTCCCTCTCCCCCTTCCTTGTGATTAGGGATGAGCTTCAAGTTCGAGTCTAACTCATGCTCGACTTGAACATTGCCTGTTCACCGAACAGCAAACAATTTGGGGTGTTCGTGACAAATTCAAAAAGCTGCTGAACACCCTGTACAAGTCTATGGGAGAAATCTAAAGTGCTAATCTTTAAGGCTTATATGCAAGTTATTGTCCTAAAAAGTGTTTGGGGACCTGGGTCCTGCCACAGGAGACATGTATCAATGTAAAAAAAATTCAAAAACGTCAGTTTTTTTTGGGAGCAGTGATTTTAATAATGCTTAAAGTAAAGCAATATTCCTTTAAATTTCGTACCTGGGGGTGTCTATAGTATGTCTGTAAAGGGCCACATGTTTCCCATGCTTAGAACTGTCCCTGCACAAAGTGTAATTTCTGCAGGAAAAAAGTCATATAAAATCACTTGCAGCTACAATGAATTGTCGCCTCCCCGTAATAAGGGGAACCCTGCATCAATTAAAAAAAAAAAAATGACGTGGGGTTCCCCCCAAAAATCCATACCAGACCCTTTATCTGAGCACGCAACCTGGCAGACCACAGGAAAAGGGGGGGGGGGGCAAGAGAGCGCTCCCCAGTATGGATATTTGAGGGAAACTCCACGTCATTTTTTTTTAATTTGATGCAGAGTTCCCCTTAATATCCATACCAGACCCGAAGGGCCTGATAATTGAATTTGGGGGAACCCCACGCTTTTTTTTTTTTTTTTTTATCAATGACTTTCAATGACTGTTATCTGTATTACAGGGAGCCGATAATTCATTATAGCTGCGAGTGCTTTTAAATGACTTTTTTTCCTGCAGAAATGACACTTTGTGCAGGGACAGTTCTAAGCACAGGAAACATGCGCCTCTTTACAGGCATACTATAGACACCTCCCAGGTATGAAATTTAAAGGAATATTACACTTTAATTGTTTCACTTTAAGCATTATTAAAATCACTGCTCCTGAAAAAACGGCCATTTTTAAAACTTTTTTTGCATTGATACATGTCCCCTGGGGCAGGACCCAGGTTCCCAAACACTTTATGACAATAACTTGCATATTAGCCTTTAACCACTTCCCACCTATATGGCCGGGTGGGAGCCGTCTACTCCTGATAGGACGTTCAGGAATGTCCATCGGGAGGAGCAGGATCGCGCGACCCCGATGCGCCCGTGTCACCGGGACACGGCGCATCTCAGATCGGCAGGAGGGTTCTGTGATTGGCCCTCCTGATCACATGACGGCCGTGTCCAATCACGGCCGTCATGTGATGTAAACAAACAGCCGGTTGCTAGGCAATCGGCTCCTCCTCTCCTCACACAGAAGTCATCGCTGAGGAGAGGAGAGCAGATTGCTGATGATCAGTGAGTATGAGCTGTTTTTTACAGCTTTTTACTCACTGATCTTCAGTCTAGTGTAAACACACAACACACCACACAGTGTAAACACAGTCCCCACATATGTCCCCATAACACACATCTCCCCAAAACATACATGTCCCCAAAAAATAAAAACACATGTCCCTAATAATAAAAACATGTCCCCCACATATGTCCCACTAAAATCACTTGTCCCAATGATTATGTGCACACATATGTACGTGATCACCTGCACACATATGTACATGATCATTTGCGTACATATGTCCGTGATCACACAAACCAATTATTATACACTTAACAGAATTTTTTTTACCAAAAACATGTAGCAGAATACATTTATGACAAAATTTGATTTTATTGGATTTCTTTTAAAATAGAAAAAAGAAAATATTGTTTTTTTTCCAAATTTCCGCTTTTTTGCGCTTATATCGCAAAAAATAAAAAACGGAGTCGTGAATAAATACCACCAAAATAAATCTCTATTTGTGCGGACAAAATGATAAAAATTTCATTTGGGTACAGTGTAGCATGACCGCGCAATTGTCACTGAAAGCACTAGAGCGATGAAAGCTGAAAATTGGGCTGGGAAGGAAGGGGGCGAAAGTGCCCTGTATTGTAGTGGTTAAAATGAGGACTTTTGATTTTGAACGGTCGAGTCCCATAGACTTTAATAGGGTTCTAAAGATCACACTTTCTTACTGTTCTTGTTCTACTCCTCCATTGTGGCCTTTGATGTGAACTATGTCTTCCCATCCTCTCTGCATACTGTAGGTGATTGGACCCTCTTATCATCACTCCTACACTCCTCTATTTTAGTCCCTTCACCACCCTGGCACTGTGATGCAGGCTGATGCTACTTCTCCCCCTGCCTAATGCCCCATGCACACAGGGCATTAGAAAAAACGAGCTGTAACGCCACAACCAATGCAGAAAAAAGCAGTTGTAAAAATTAGCTTTTAGTAGCTTTTTGTATTGGCATTAATGCACATTTAGCTACGCTAGCTTTTAGCGGCGCTTCTCTGTCTCTATTGAAAATCAATGGTTCCCTATGAGAGCCCATTGTTTTGAATAGAAGTTTCACCAGAAGTCAGATCATGATGATCCAAATTGCAGTACGACTTGTGCTCTGAGGATCTTGAAGAGGAACCCTGCGCCAAAATGAAAAAAGAAAACGGTGTGGGGTCCGTCCCAAGATCAAAAGCAGACCCTTCGGTCTGGTATGGATTTTAAGGGGAACCCATGCCAAAAAAATGGTGTGGGGTCCCCCCAAAATCCATACATGACCCTTATCTGAGCATGCAGCCCGGCAGGTCAGGAAAGGGGGGAGGGGAAAGTGAGTACCATACCCCCGTAACATACCAGGATACCAGGCCACATGCGTGGGGAAGAAATCGGAAGAGCTGCCTTAATAAATTACTTTAAAAACCTGTGTAGTGTTTTCATTCTTGACACAATGTACACAATGTACCCCACGCTCATTCACATAAGGTGGGGGGGGCGGGATCTGGGGGACCCTTGTTTGTTCCAAATTCTTATAAGCCCCATGCCTGCAGACCCTCAATGGCCAGGGTTGTCGGGAAGAGGCCTCTTGTTTTGGGACAAGGTGCTTTAGGGTGGGGGGCGCAGAGCCCTTCCTGCCCCAAAGCAACCAACCCCCATGTTGAGGGCATGTGGCCTGGTATGGTCTGGGGGGGGGCGCTCACTCACTCCCCCCCTTTCCAAACCTGCGAGGTTCATGCTCGCATAAGGATCAGGTGTGGATTTTGGGGGAACCCCATGTCGTTTTGTTTGGCGTAGGGGTTCCCCTTAAAACCCATACTAGATCCTTCAGTCTGGTATGAATCTTGGGGGGGGCCACGCTATTTCTTTTCCATTTTGGCGTGGGGTTCTGCTTCAAGATCCTCAGCGCGCAAGTCACACTGCAATTTGGACCATCACAATCCGACTTCTGGTACTCCATCTATTCAAATCAATGGGCTCTTATAGGGAACCATTGATTTTGATCTGTAAAAAAGAAATGTTTGACTCGGCTTAACAGCATTAGCATTAGCTTTTAGCAGTGTCAGACATTTTTACAGCTCGTTTTTACTGCGCCTGGAAGCACAGGCTGTCGTTTTTTTTTCTACTACTCTTAAACGCTTATGCCTCCAAACACCTCTGAGAGTTTATGTGTGCATGGATACATAGGCTAACACAAAGGGGCATTTAGAAGCAATTAAAAAAAAAAATCAGACGCCCCTAACAGAAGCTGTAAAAGAGTCCTGCGTGCATGAGCCCTAAGGCTTGCAGCACCCTCTCATTCTCATTGTTACACCCCTCCACTGTGGTCCTTTCCCCCATTTGTTCTGTACTGCAGACTGTGATTCTACAGCCTCAGTATTCTATGTCTTCATTGTGGTCACTTTTCCTGTTACCTCTGTACTGCAGGTTGTGGTTCTGTGATTCCCTCACTGTTCTATTCCTGCAATGGGGTCCCTTCTCCCACAGGCAGTATGCTAAAAGGCTGTGCAATCCCATCATCACATTGTTTTTTTACTTCACTGGGGTCCCTTCTTCTCCTTGGCTCTATGCTCCAGACTTTGTACTTTCTGTGCCTTCAGTGATCCATCTTCAATACCCCTTAGTCCAGGGTTTCTTTCTACCATGGTTGTAATTAAGAATTGCAAATTGTTTTGCTTATCAGGAAATGGTAGTCTTGCTAGCAACACTTACATTGAAAAAATCATATGCCGCGCGTGCAGGGGAAATATTACGTTTTTTAGCTGGAACTGTTAGACTGTGTGCACATACATACAGATAGGGAAGTGAAAGACAGCAGAGGATACCCTGGAGAGCTTGCATATTAGTCCCTAGGTCAGTTTATCAACTTTAAAGTGTACTTCCACTTTTGCAGCCAAGTTGGGATAACATCTAGTTTATATTTGTTACCATGTGTTCCCATTTACGTCAAATATCTTAAAAAAATAAATAAATAAATGCTGGTTTCCTTTTTAACCAGTTAAGGTCTGAGCCTCTTTTTGAGATTTGTTGTTTACAAGTTAAAAACAGTTTTTTTTGCTAGAAAATTACTTACAACCCCCAAACATTATACTTTTTTTTTTCATAGAGAATAAAATGGCAGTCGCAATACTTTCTGTCACACCGTATTTGCGTAGTGGTCTTACCAGCGCACTTTTTTTTTTATATTGTGAAAGATAATGTTACTCCGAGTAAATTCATACCCAACAAGTCTCACTTCAAAATTGCGCCCACTCGTGGAATGGCGATAAACCCTTAAAAATCTCCATAGGCGACGTTTAAAGAATTCTACAGGTTGCATGTTTTGAGTTACAGAGGAAGTCTAGGGCTAGAATTGTTGCTTTCACGCTACTGATTGTGGCGATATCTCACATCACACCTTTTCATATGCGTTTGCTTCTGCATGCAAGCTCGGCAGGGCACGTTTAAAAATACGTTTTTTTCTTATTTATTTTTACACTGTTTACAAAAAAAATAATAGTGTCATTTTTATTCCTATTACAAGGAATGTAGACATCCCCTGTAATAGAAAAAAACCATGACAGGACCTCTTAAATTTGAGTTCTGAGGTCAAAAAGACCTCAGATATCATATTTACACTACAATGCAAGAAAAAATTTAAATATAAAATGTGGTCATTAAAATAAATAATTAAAAAAAACGCCCTTAAAGAGCTATAGGCAGAAGTGAGGTTTTGACGTCGCTTCTGCCCTGCAATGCTATGGAGATGGGTGGCCATCTTCCTCTCACTCGTCTCCATACCCAGCCAGGAGTAACATCCGATCGCCTCCAGGAGACTAGATCGTGGCGGGAGGGGGGGGACCCTCTCCCACCGCCAATAAAAGTGATCTCTCAGCGAAACTGCCGCAGAGACCACTCTTACCAGTCCAGAAATTCTTAGAGGCGATTCAGTTCGCATTGTGCGCTATACAAGTATTTCATTCATTCATTCATTCAGAGTCAGCCATGACAGCTCCTCCTTATGCCGCGTACACACGACCGGACTTTTCTACGGGCCAGGTCCGAGGGTCTTCCCAAAGGACTTTCAGCAGAGGTCCGATGGACTTTCTGAACAAAGCGTACTTGGCCACACACGACCGGAGTCCGTTCGAAAGTCAAAAGTCTGTTTGTTTTGAACGTGTTGATGTAAACGGGACTAAACAAGGAAGTTCAATAGCCAGTAGCCAATCGCTGCCCTTGCGTCGTATTTGGTCCGTTTTATTTCTTTTATTCCTAGGTCCGTCAGACTTTTGGGGAAAAAAAAGTCAGCTGGAGCCCACAGACGATCGAATTGTCTGGCGGATTCCGGTCCGCCCGACCAAATCTGCCGGAAAGTCAGATTGTGTGTACATGACATTAGAAACATCTACCTGTAAAAGGCAAGAAATATTTTGTTTTTAATTTTTTTTTTGTTTTTTTAGACATACTGTGTCAATGGGAACAGATAACAAACATATGGTGTTGTTTTCTCAAACTTGACTACAAAAGTGGAAATATGCTTTAGAGTGATTTTAAAGTCTAAACATTTTTTTTTTTACCTTAAAGTGCTTGTAAAGTCAGAAGATTTTTTATCATAATGCATTCTATGCTTGGGAGCGAGCTTGGGAGCGTGCATGCACAAGTGCCCCCATGGGAATCAGCTACCTGTGGGGGCACTGGACAGGGAGAAAGTTCTGGGCCGCTCTGTGCAAATCCATTGCACAGAGCAGGTAAGTATAGAGATATTTGTTATTTTTATTTTTGTTGATCCTTTACTGCCACAAGTACTTACAGATATATGGAATGGAGCCTGTAGATAGTTGCTTGATCCAGACATTTTTAGCTGAATGCCTGTGATGGTAGACATATGCGGTTCGTTTAGTTACGAATTTAAATTCGGACACATTTTTTGTTATTATGAAATTCAGATACAGTAGTATCAAATTTAAATGAATCCGAAATAACGAATCAAATTTTCAGACAAAATTCAAATTTGAATAGTTTTCAAATCAAATTCAAATTTCCAAAGAAAAAAAATAGAATAGAAAATAAAGGAAGAATAGAAAAAGATATAATGGATTATAATAGAAAATAAAACAATGTAATATAATAGAGTAAAACAGAACAGAATAGAAAATAAAAGAATAGAATAGGAAAAAGAAAAGGGATAGAATAGAAAATAAAAAAATAGAGTAAAACAGAACAAAATAAAATAGAAAATGGAAGAACAAGATACAATTAAAGCGGTTGTATAGTCAATTGTATAACTTTTACCTACAGGTGAGTCTATAATAAGACTTACCTGTACATAAAAAGAATATCTCCTAAACCTGTACGGTTTAGGAGATATGCCCCCTGCAATGAGCCACTGACTTCAGAGGCGCATGCGCACAGGGTATTCTCGGCTGAAAGCCCGGCAGATGCTGAACTTTTTTCAGGAAAGAAGTCTCCACGGGCGGGAGTGACGGCATTGCGGCTCCAGGCACTCACAGCGCTGGAGCCGCGATACCCAGAAGACATGCCGGGGGAACATGTCAGGTTCCTTGGCATGGACCAGGTAAGTTACCGACACCTCATTCTAATGTAAGTATTTCATAATGAGCTAGTATGCGGTGTACTATACTAGCTCATTATGCCCTTTGTCTTACAGGTGTAGGAAAAAAATTGGGGGTATACAACCAATTTAAATAGGAAATAAAGGAAAAGAATAGAACAGAATAAAAAATAGAATATATAAGAATAAAATAGAAAGAATATAGCCATCTTCTGAAATTTGATTTTTGAATAAGAATATAGTCAAATTTGAATAGACTAGAAAAGAATCAAATAGAAAACAATAGAATAGAAAATAATAGAATAGAAAAAGTGGAAAAGAATAAAATAGAATAAACAACAGAAAAGAATAGAATAGAAAGAATATAAGAATACAACTGTTTTCAGAAATTTTAATTTCAAATAGAATAAATTTGAATTTTGAATAGAATAAATTTGAATTAGAATAGAAAGAAATAAATAGAATAGAAAAGAAACACATTGAAAAAAAAACAACAGAATCAAATTGAATAGAAAGACTATAACCATCTTCCAAAACTAAAATTTTTAACAGAATAAAATTTGATGTAGAATCAAATTTAGTTTAGAATGCAATTCAAATGATATTTGATTTAAATTGGAATGGAATTCGAAAAATTTGAATTGATTCAAATTTTTATAAACAAAACAAACAATTCCGAAAACCATTTTAACTAATTTAACTAAACAAATTTATGTAAATAACGATTCAAAACTAACACATTTTTTTTTTCGTTCTGCACATGTCTGTCTATATGATGGAAAGCCCAGATAATTGCTGATGCCACCTGACCTTAGTCAGATAAATATGTTTGTGCCCTAAGCCCTACACACAGTCGGACATTGCGGCAACAAAATCCATCAGATTTTGTCTGACGGATTTTGTCCGAAACTTGTGTTGCATACACACGGTCCGACAAAGTTGTCGGAAAATCCGATCGTTCAGGTGACGTTATTTCATTACGATGGGACCACGTTCAGGCTAGTAGCCAAAAGCTTTGGTCTAGGAATTTTATTTGAGCATGCGTGGCACTTTGTCCGATCAGAATTCTCTACAAACGATAGGACAAAGTCCGATTGAATCATGTTGTCGGAAAATTTTTATATCCAGCTCTCAAACTTTGTTGGTCAGACATTCAGACGGAAAAAGTCTGATGGAGCCCACACACAGTCGGATTATCCGACAACACGGTCCAATCGGACATTTTCCGTCGGAATGTCTGACCGTGTGTACAAGGACTAACACTGACATCATTACAGAAGACGGCAGTCTTCTGAAGTCTGTGGACCACATGTGGACAACTACTGTAATAGTAACCATCCCCCAGCCAGCAATGTGGGCACCCAATGGAGGAGCCTCTCATTCTCGAGTTTGAAAGAAAGAAGACTGGGGACCCAACAGGTCACGTGACCACCGAATTAGATAAATACGTGGGGCATTTCATTTTTTTAATCCACTGTGATAATTAGCTGCATTTGTTGGGGTCTTTATGTCTGCCTAAACTAAAGTTTTAAGTAAGGAAAGCAAGCTTTTGTCGCGAAGAACATCACCATTTTTTTTTTGCATTGTCACAGGTTTCTTTGACTCTGGTTTGCTTTGGGACAATGGAAAATTCTACGGCATATCTCAATATCTCAATGCCATATGTGCCCTTCACAGTCAAACCGCTGGACGAGCTGGAAGTTATTAACTCAACTGACATATATGATGGCAATTATACGTTAGATACGTTTCATATAATTTCAATAGTAATCTATTCCGTGGCCTTTCTTCTGGGGACCACTGGAAATGGCCTGGTCATCTATTTCACCACCTTTAAGATGAAAAGGACAGTCAATGTTGTGTGGTTCCTTAATTTAGCCATAGCTGACTTTATCTTCACATTTTTCCTGCCGTTCAGCATTGCCCATATCACCCTTGGTTTTCACTGGCCTTTAGGGAAATTCATGTGCCAACTTAACAGCGCTATTATATCCATCAATATGTATGCCAGCATCTTCCTGCTCGCCGTGATCAGCCTCGATCGTTGTACATCAGTAATGTTTCCTGTTTGGTGCCAGAATCACCGAACTCCTAGAGTGGCCTCCTTTGTAGCCCTGGTAGTTTGGATCCTAGCATTCCTGTTCAGCTTTCCTGCTTTTATATTCAGAGATACAAGCATTAATGACGATTTCATTGCTTGCTCTAGCAACTTTCATGAAGATGAACATGTTGCTAATTCAGTGCACAAGCACATGATCATAACACAACTCATCTTTGCTTTCATCATTCCGTTCTCTCTAATTATCCTGTGTTATGTAATAATTATGTTTCGCATCCAAAGAAATCGCATGAACAAATCTGGCAAGCCATTTAAAATTATTTTAGTTGTTATAATTTCATTTTTTATCTGCTGGTTTCCTTTCCATGTCTTCTCCTTTTTGGAGTTGTCTGCAATGTATCCTGGCAATGAATATCTGTATAGTGTAATACACATTGGAATACCTCTTACCAACAGTTTGGCCTTCATTAACAGCTGCATCAACCCTGTTCTCTACGTGTTTATGGGGCGAGATTTCAAAACAAAGTTACGCAAATCTTTCCGGTCAGTTCTCGTAAAAGCTTTCATGGAGGAAAGTGTTCCAGCAAGCTTCAGGAGTAAGACCAGGTCAACCTTCAACTCTGAGCAGTTGTAAACTGAAGCCACATCCACAAATGAAAATGTATTATCATGGATTAAGGAGACATGAGCTCTTTGGCTTTTTTTCAGGATATCTTGATTTGTTTTACTTATGTTTCCCAGATTCAATAGTCTATCCTAAAAAGTGTTCCAGCAAGCTTCGGGAGTAACACCAGGTCAACCTTCGACTGAGCAGGTGTAAACTGAAGCCACATCCACAAATGAAATTGTATTGTCATGGACCTTGAAGAAGGGGACATTCCCCCGAAAGCTTGTCCTTAAAAATTTTATGTTAGAGCAAATAAATAAATAAAAAATGTATCACGGGCAGTACACATTATTCTCTATTGTCATCGACTAAGCAGACATGAGCTCTTTGGCTTTTTTTCAGGATATTTTGATTTGTTTTACTTATGTTTCCCAGATTCAATAGTCTACCCTAGTAATTACTGTAATTTCAAATAAGTTTACCTGTCTCCATTTGTTAAAGAAGGCTGCTGTAATTTGCCACAATACTAGAATACCAGTTCTGGTTAAATTCAGCTGATAAATCCTTTGCATTCTAAATACCTGGAAACATATCTGGACATGCTGATTTCTTTTTTTTACGTTGTTTTTAGACCTGTCAACATGTACATCATTTCTGGTGTAGGATCAATGACGACCTTCTCAACCTTGGGACTTCTCAATATCTCACATCCAAAAATTGCCTATTAGGTTTCTTTGCTGATTTACCAATTTCTAAGCATGCCAAAACTTTACTAAGTATACTTTACAGTTGGAAGGGATCTTCTCCTCCTTCCTTTGGGGCTTGGTAAAAACATGGCAATCTTCCATTATTTTAAATTACTTATGATCTTTGCAAAAAAACTGCAGGTCTTTGATAAAAGATGATGATAAAATATGGTGTAGATGGGTTTCAAAATCACGTATGCTTTTGAATGCTTACTTATGACCATTTTTTCAGTGTCCATTATAGGCCCTTCTATGTCTATAATATATAGCTGTAAAGAGATGTGAGAGGCTAGATTGTTGTATTGTTATTACCATATTTATATATATATATATATATATATATATATATATATATATATATATATATATATATATATATATATATACATATATATATATATATATATATATATATATATATATATATATATATACATATATATATAAAATATACAGTGCCTTGCGAAAGTATTCGCCCCCTTGAACTTTTCAACCTTTTGCCACATTTCAGGCTTAAAACATAAAGATATAAAATTTAAATTTTTTGTGAAGAATCACCAACAAGTGGGACACAATTGTGAAGTGGAACGAAATCTATTGGATATTTTAAACTTTTTTAGCAAATAAAAAACTGAAAAGTGGTGCGTGCAAAATTATTCGGCCCCTTTACTTTCAGTGCAGCAAACTCACTCCAGAAGTTGAGCGAGGATCTCTGAATGATCCAATGTTGTCCTAAATGACTGACGGTGATAAATAGAATCCACCTGTGTGTAATCAAGTCTCTGTATAAATGCAACTGCTCTGTGATAGTCCCAGGGTTCTGTTGAAAGCGCAGAGAGCATCATGAAGACCAAGGAACACACCAGGCAGGTCCGTAATACTGTTGTGGAGAAGTTTAAAGCCGGATTTGGATTCAAAAAGATTTCCCAAGCTTTAAACATCCCAAGGAGCACTGTGCAAGTGATCATTTTGAAATGGAAGGAGTATCAGACCACTGAAAATCTACCAAGACCTGGCCGTCCCTCTAAACTTTCAGTTTAGACAAGGAGAAGACTGATCAGAGATGCAGCCAAGAGGCCCATGATCACTCTGGATGAACTGCAGAGAACTACAGCTGAGGTGGGAGAGTCTATCCATAGGACAACAATCAGTCGTACACTGCACAAATCTGGCCTTTATGGAAGAGTGGCAAGAAGAAAGCCATTTCTCAAAGATATCCATAAAAAGTCTCGTCTAAAGTTTGCCACAAGCCACCTGGGAGACACACCAAACATGTGGAAGAAGGTGCTTTGGTCAGATGAAACCAAAATCGAACTTTTTGCCCACAATGCAAAACGATATGTTTGGCGTAAAAGCAACACAGCTCATCACCCTCAACACACCATCCCCACTGTCAAACATGGTGGTGGCAGCATCATGGTTTGGGCCTGCTTTTCTTCAGAAGGGACAGGGAAAATGGTTAAAATTGAGGGGAAGATGGATGCAGCCAAATACAGGACTGGATGAAAGCCTGTTGGTGTCTGCAAAAGACCTGAAACTGGGACGGAGATTTATCTTCCAACAAGACAATGATCCCAAACATACAGCAAAATCTACTAAGGAATGGTTCACAAATAAACGTATCCAGTGTTAGAATGGCCACGTCAAAGTCCAGACCTGAATCCAATTGAGAATCTGTGGAAAGAGCTGAAAACTGCTGTTCACAAACGCTCTCCATCCAACCTCACTGAGCTCGAGCTGTTTTGCAAGGAAGAATGGGCAAGAATTTCAGTCTCTCAATGTGCAAAACTGATAGAGACATACCCCAAGCAACTTGCAGCTGTAATTGCAGCAAAAGGTGGCTCTACAAAGTATTTACGCAAGGGGGCCGAATAATTTTGCACGCCCCACTTTTCATTTTTTTATTCGTTAAAAAAGTTTCAAAAATCCAATAGATTTCGTTCCACTTCACAATTGTGTCCCACTTGTTGGTGATTCTTCACAAAAAATAAAAATGTTATATCTTTATGTTTGAAGCCTGAAATGTGACAAAAGGTTGAAAAGTTCAAGGGGGGCGAATGCTTTCGCAAGGCACTGTATATGCGTTTATTCACAAAACAATAACATAAATATATCTGGAAAAAAATCAAGAAACCAACTTGGACAGTCAACTGCTATATCTACACTGCTTGCTTTAAAAATACATATAATGGGGTATTAATGATTACAGATCTGTGGTAGTTGGTGTCTTTTATATCTGGCTGGAGATAGGCTTTAGGTACTTAGCTTTTGTTACAGGAAACATTACCCATTTCCCCCCTATTTTTTTCAAATGTTTACAGGTTTCTTTATCTCTGTTCTGTCTTGAGACAATAATTAATTCTACTATGACTTATGTCATATAAGGCCTTTAACAGAATTTATTAAAACAACTTCAATATGTTCTATTGTCTTCTGTTTCTCAGTGTAGAATGTGTATAGAGCTATACACTATATGGCCAAAAAGTTGAGGACCCCCCTATTCTATTGAGTTTCCAGTGAAGGGTACTGTAAGTGCTAAAGCATACAAACCGTCCCCATTTTGAAGCCTTATATGCAAGTTATTGGCCATAAAAAGGTTTAGGGGGTCCGGGTACTGCCTTGGGGGACATGTATCAATGCAAATAAAAAAAAAAAATGTTTTTAATGATGCTTAACCACCTTAATACAGGGCACTAATACCCTCTTCCTGCCCAGGACATTTTTCAGCTTTCAACGGCGTCACATTTTGAATGACAATTGCGCGGTCATGCTACACTGTAACCCTGTGAAGTGGTTATCATTTTATTCACACAAATAGAGCTTTCTTTTGGTGGTATTTAATCACTGCAGGGCTTTTCATTTTTTTCCCCTAAAAAAAGACCAAATATTTTGAAAAAAATAATTTTTATTAGTTTCTGTCAGTAAATTTTGTAAATAAGTAATTTTTCTCCTTCACTGATGGGCGCTGATTAGGCAGCACTGATGGGCACTGATGAAGCGGCACTTATGGGCACTGATGAGACGGCACGAATATGCTGCACTTATGGGCACTGATGAGGCGGCACTAATGAGGCACGAATATGCCGCACTTATGGGCACTGTTAGGTGGCACTGATGAGCACCGATAGGCAGTACTGATGGGCGGCACTGACTGACATCACTAATGGCAACTGATTGCTGGCACTTGTGGGCACTGATTGCTAGCACTTGTGGGCACTGAAAGGAACTGATTGCTGGCAGTGGTGGCACTTAATTGTAATCAGGGCACTGATGATCAGTGCCCTGATTACATACCTAGCTGTACCCTGTGCGAAAATGCCGCTGATCGGCTCTCCACTCCTCACACTCTGTCAGTGTGTGGCAAGGAGTGCTGATTACCGGCATCTCAGTGTTAACGTGATTGGACACAGCCGATCACATGGTTAAAGAGCCACAGCTCTTTACACAGATCGGGGTCGCGCCATGTCCTAGCAATACAGTGTGGTCCGTGATTGCCACGCTGCACGCCCTGGGGGGGCACGCGAGAACGGTAGTTCTGGGAGGCCGTCATATGACGTCCACCCAGAATGAGAGCCGCACCTCCCAGCCGTCATTTGACGGTAGGCGGGCGGTAAGTTATCTTTTCAGATAAAGTTTAACCAATACTCTGCTATGACTAAAAGATCAGCTCTCATTAATTGCTTTCTTCTGTTTTTTTACTGATTCATCTCTTTTCTTTGGTATATTCGGTTTTGGTTGTCTTTTTTTTTTTTTTTTAGGTTTACAAATTACTTTATTAATTTCCAGTTAAAACCATAGAGCTTGCTGCAACTGCACCCTGGAGGTTCATAAACATGTAACCAGTTGTTTTTTTTTAAATAACAAACATGTTATACTTACCTCCTCTGTTCAATTGGTTTTGCACAGAGCAGTCTGGATCCTCCTCTTCTGGGGTCTCTCTTAGCTACTCCTAGTCCCTCCCTCCGATAAATGCCCCTCCACCAGCAGTTTGCTACAGGGGGCACCCAAGCTAAGTCAGAGCTCCGTGTATCCATTCAGACACGGAGCCCCAAGCTTGCCCCGCCCCCTCTCTCCCCTGATTGGCTGACTGGTTTTGATTGACAGTCACGTGAGCCAACGGCACCACTGCTCTGTCTCCGCCAATCAGGAGGAGTGTTCTGGATGGCTGAGGGGATCATGCACATCGCTGGAGAGAGAAGGAGCTCAGGCAGGTAATTGGCACCTGCACCGTGATAGAGTCATCTGACACCAGCACCGTGATAGAGAGCACTGACATCAGCAGCGTGACATACAGCAATGACACCTGCACCGTGATAGAGTCATCTGACAACAGCACCGTGATAGAGAGCACTGACATCAGCAGCGTGATAGAGAGTTCTGACATCAGCACCGTGATATACAGCACTGACACCTGCACCGTAAGCCCCAGGAGGAAGTCAGCACAGCACAGGGATGGTGGGAGCCCCTCATAATAAGAATAGCACAGGGATGGTGGGAGCCCCTCATAATAAGCAGCCCCAGGAGGAAGTCAGCACAGCACAGGGACGGTGGGAGCCCCTCATAATGAGCATAGCACAGGGATGGTGGGAGCACCTCAAAATATGCACAGCAGAGGTACAGCCCCAGGAGGAAGTCAGCACAGAACAGGGATGGTGGGAGCCCCTCATAATAAGCAGCCCCAGGAGGAAGTCAGCACAGCACAGGGATGGTGGGAGCCCCTCATAATAAGCAGCCCCAGTAGAAATATGACACCGCTCAACCTCTTCAAAGAGGAAGGTACGGGCATATAGTACGGTGTGCTTTTTTTTGGACAAGGAAGTGAGCCAAATGAAGAAAGAAGGTCTCTGTGCTTGATTAAAAAAATTGTTTATAGACATATACATGGTCTACTGGTCACATGTGTTGAATTCCTCCGAGATCCATGCCTAATTCATTTTTAGAAATGTGAGGTAGTTAACACTGTCGTGAGCTAGGGGAGTACGCTTATCGGTCACGATCCCCCCTGCTGTGCTGAACGTCCTTTCGGACAGGACACTGGATGAGGGGCAAGCCAACAGTTCGATTGCAAATTGGGCAAGCTCTGGCCAGAGGTCAAGCCTGCCCACCCAGTAGTCCAGGGGTTCATCACTCCTCAGAGCGTCCACATCGGCCGTTAACCCGATGTAGTCGGACACCTGACGGTCTAGGTGTTCCCTGATGCTGGGTCTGGATGACACCTGTCGATGGGTCGGCTGAAAGAATGACCTCATATCCGAAGTCACCAACACATCTTCAAACTGGCCTCTTCTTGCAGGCGCTGTTGGATTGGTACCCGCTCCTCTGCCAGCGCACGCAAAGGCAGAATGCAGCATTTCTCTAAGCAAGGCCTGGAAGTGCTCCATTCTGCCAGCCCTCTGTGACGGCGGTAACATATCCGCCATTTTTTGTTTGTACCGGGGGTCTAAGTATGTTGCCACCCAGTACTGGTCCTTGACCCTTATGCTTTTTATACGGGGGTCCCTATTAAAACACTGGAGCATGAAGGCCCCCATTTACACTAAAGTGGAAGCGGTGTGGTGGCCTGGTTCCTGCTCATCATCCAGGATAATGTCGTCCTCTTCATTCGTTCTCTCCCCATCCACGCACAACAGGGATCCCAGAAAGGTTTAAAGCATGCTCTTCTTGCTCCTCCTCATCCGCCCCGGCACCATCCTCCTCTGACTCCTCATCAGACTCCAGTTGTTGACTTGTCTCAGATAGAGTAGCCCCCCCTGGGAATTCATCCAGCATTGCGACTTCCTCATCTTCCCGCTCCTGCTCCTCCACAGCTTGATCAATGACACAACGCAATGCACGCTCCATAAAGAAGGCATAAGGTACCATGTCACTGATGGCGCCATGGCTGCGACTGACCAGTTTGGTGATCTCCTCAAATGGCCGCAGAAGTCTGCATGTGTCGCGCATGAGCAGCCACTGGCGCGGTGAAAAAAAACCCAGCTCCCCAGAACCGTTTCTTTCGCAGAGTTCATACAGGTAGACGTTAACTGCATGTTTCTGCTGGAGCAGCCTATCAAGCATATAGAAGGTTGAGTTCCATCGCGTCGGGCAATTGCAAATAAGACGTCTGACCGGCAGATGGTGTCGCCGCTGAATGTCAACAAGGCGAGCCATGGCCGTGTAAGATCTTCTGAAATGGGCCGAGATTTTCCTTGCCTGCCGCAAGATATCCTGGACCCCAGGGTATTTGACAAGGAATCGCTGCACGACCAAGTTTAAGACGTGTGCCATGCATGGCACGTGCGTGATTTTGCCCTGTTTCAGTGAGCAGATTGGCACCGTTGTCACACACCACTTTACCAACTGTCAAATTGAGCGGTGTTAGCCACTGATCTGCCTGTGAACGCAAAGCTGAAAGGAGTGCCGGGCCAGTGTGGCTCTTGGCTTCCAGGCACAACAGAAGCAGCACGGCATGGCAACGTCTCACCTGGCATGTGGAATAGGTTCTGGGGAGCTTGGGCGGTGCAGCAGAAGAGACGCTAGCAGCGGAAAAGGAGGAGGCAGCTGAGGAGGAGAGGGAGGAGGACAGGGGCGTACCTGGAGCATTTGGCACCCGGGGCGGATCCTATATCTGGCACCCCCCCCATTAAAATTTAAAAAATGCCCCACTGTGCCCCCTGCATCCTTCAATTTCTCTTTTTTACTACTGCGTACCCTCTCTCCACAACTGCACCTCTGGATCCCTTTACATTACACAACACCCTGCAGCTCTGGGACCCTTTAGATTACATAGCACCCTGCCCTTCTGGACCCCTTTACATTACATAGCACCCTGAACCTCTGGACCCCTTTACATTACACAGCACCCTGCATCTCTGGACCCCTTTACATTACACAACACCCTGCAGCTCTGGACCCCTTTACATTACACATCATCCTGTAGCTCTGGACCCCTTTACATTACACAGCACCCTGCACCTCTGGACCCCTTTGCATTACACAACACCCTGCCCCTCTGGACCCCTTTACATTACACAAGACCCTGTACCTCTGGACCCCTTTACATTACACAACACCCTGTCCCTCTGGACCCCTTTACATTACACAAGACCCTGCCCCTTTGGACCCCTTTACATTACACAACACCCTGCCCCTCTGGACCCCTTTACATTACACAACACCCTGCCCCTCTGGACCCCTTTACATTACACAAGACCCTGTACCTCTGGACCCCTTTACATTACACAACACCCTGCCCCTCTGGACCCCTTTACATTACACAAGACCCTGCATCTCTTGACCCCTTTACATTACACAGCCCCCTGCGCCTCTTGGCCCCTTTACATTACACAACACCCTGATCCTCTGGACCCCTTTGCATTACACAACACCCTGCCCCTCTGGACCCCTTTACATTACACAAGACCCTGTACCTCTGGACCCCTTTACATTACACAACACCCTGTCCCTCTGGACCCCTTTACATTACACAAGACCCTGCCCCTCTGGACCCCTTTACATTACACAAGACCCTGTACCTCTGGACCCCTTTACATTACACAACACCCTGCCCCTCTGGACCCCTTTACATTACACAAGACCCTGCATCTCTTGACCCCTTTACATTACACAGCCCCCTGCGCCTCTTGGCCCCTTTACATTACACAACACCCTGATCCTCTGGACCCCTTTACATTACACAGCACCCTGCAGCTCTGGACCCCCTGCATGTTACACAGACCCCCCCTTCAGTGCAGACCCCCCATTCAGTGTAGCCCCCCTCTTCAGTGTAGCCCCCATTCAGTGCAGCCCCCCTCTTCAGTGTAGCCCCCATTCAGTGCAGCCCCCCCGTTCAGTGCAGGCCCCCCTGGTTCAGTGCAGGCCCCCCTGGTTCAGTGCAGCCCCCCCCCGTTCAGTGCAGCCCCCCCGTTCAGTGTAGCCCCACCCGTTCAGTGCAGCCCCCCCCCCGTTCAGTGCAGCCCCCCCGTTCAGTGCAGCCTCCCCCGTTCAGTGCAGCCCCCCCGTTCAGTGCAGCCCCCCCCGTTCAGTGCAGCCCCCCCTGTTCAGTGCAGCCCCCCCGTTCACTGCAGCCCCCCCGTTCAGTGCAGCCCCCCCCCCCGTTTAGTGCAGCCCCCCCCGTTTAGTGCAGCCCCCCCCCCCGTTCAGTGCAGCCCCCCCCCCCGTTCAGTGCAGCCCCCCCCGTTCAGTACCTCAGATCAGCGCGGCAGCACATGCTCAGCACTGGGTGGGGATCTGAGTCAGTAGATCCCCTCCCCCTGTTTACACATAAACAGAGAGGAGGGGGAGGCGGCTGCTCGGCTGTGCCTGCCTGTGTGACATCCGTGATCGCACAGACAGACAGCCCGCGGCCGTGAGAGGAGGGGATGGAAGGAGCACCGCTGTCACCCTGCACCCCCGCACACCCCCTCCCCCTTGCATCACAACTCGATACTTAGATAAGCTTGGCAAGCTCTCCTCTCCTCTCCCTGCGTGCGCCTGTCACTGTGCTATCCCGCAGCGCTGCCACCGCTATAATCGCGGAGGGGGGTGCCGGCCTGACACCCCCCCAGGTGTAGTACCCGGGGCGGCCCGCACCCCCCGCCCCCTACTTAGTACGCCTCTGGAGGAGGATGGAGTAGAAGGAGGAGGAGAAGAAGAGTCAGGCCTGCATGCAATCCGTGACGGTAAAACCAAATCTACGCGGGTGCCACGGGTTACATGCTTGACGGCCGTCAGAAGGTTCACCCAGTGGGCATTAAAAGTGATATACCTTCCCTGCCCGTGTTTTCTAGACCACGTGTCTGTGGTCAGATGTATCTTGGCACCGACACTGTGTGCCAGAGATACATTCACTTGCCGCTGAACATGGCCATATAGCTCTGGGATGCCCTTCTCAGAGAAATACTTCCTTCCTGGGACCTTCCATTGTGGAGTTCCAATGGCCACAAATTTGCGAAAGGCCTCTGAGTCCACCAGTTTATATGGCAGTAGTTGGTGGGCTATGAGTTCTGACAAGCCAGCCGTCAATCATTGGGCAAGAGGGTTATCCGGCGTCATCATTTTTTTACGCTCAAACATTAGGCCCACGGAAGCCTGCCTTTTTGCAGGAAAATGTGAGCTTGGCGTGATGGAAGGTGGAGTGGAGGACAATTGTGAGGAGAGAGGAGAAGGAGAAGTAGAAGACGAGGCTGGACGGTGAGAGCCTGCAGTGTGGTTTTGTGTGTTCCGTTGCTCCCACTCGGCTCGGTGATGGCTGCCCATGTGCCTTCTTAAGGCGGTCGTCCCTAGGTGAGTGTTGGGCTTACCGCGACTAATGCGTTGACTGCAAAGATTGCAGATGGCAACGCTATTGTCAGCAGCGGACATGTTAAAAAAGCCCACACTGCGGAGCCATGTGCCGGTGTCCTGGGAGCGCCAGATGTGACCGTACATGGTCGATGACTCGCTCCTGATACATTTGCAGTCTGCTTTGTCCCTCCTGTGCAATGTAAGTTAGTCCTGCTTCTCCTCCCTATCTGCTGGTCCATATCTCCCTCTGAACTCCCCTCCTCTTCCTCTCTTGTGGGCACCCACGTGACATCACTAGACACGTCATCATCAACGTCACCTTCCCCACCGCTATAATTAGAGATCTCGGAGTAGGCAGCAACACCGGGGACCAACCTCCTCCTTGGGCTGATCTGGGTACTGTCGTCAGACTGCTGAGTAGCGGTTATTGCTACCTCCTCTTCCTGATCCAATACCAAGAGTGGCTGCGCATCAGAAATGTCCTCTTGATATGGATCGGAAAATAATTCCTGTGACTCAAGCGGAAGGTATGTGGTGGTGGTGGTGGTGGTGTTGTTGGTGGTAGTGTCTTTGGGGGTGCACATAGCAGAGAGTGAAGAAGAGGGTGCAGATCGAGAGGATGAGGAGGGTGCAGAAGAGTAAGGCTGAGTGAGCCACTCAACCAAGTCTGGTGCGTCCTTTAAAGTAATTGAACGCACCTTCTGCAACTTCCCACTTTGGCTCAAGGCTGGTGCTCCTGCCCTACCCCTACCACCCCTGCGGAAGGGCCTGCCTCTTCCTCTGCCTGTCATTTTTTAAATCACCCTGTGACAAAACTCTTAGTCCCTATACCGATGAAGGACTGCTGCAGTATAGGGCAGCGGTCAGCAGTGGTGCACCTCAACCCTATGTATTGTGGACCGATAGCGGTCCTTACAGAACAGCAGACTGTACCACACTCAACCCTATGTACTGTAGCACCCTTAACCAAGTTACCAGTCCTTATAAGGACCTTTGTGGACCAAGTAGGTTGTGTGTGACTGATTAGCAGACTGTACGTCAGTCCCTATACTGCTGAAGGACTGCTGCAATATAGGGCAGTGGTCAGCAGTGGTGCACCTCAACCCTATGTATTGTGGACCGATAGCGGTCCTTACAGAACAGCAGACTGTACCGCACTCAACCCTATGTACTGTAGCACCCTTCACCAAGTTACCAGTCCTTATAAGGACCTTTGTGGACCAAGTAGGTTGTGTGTGACTGATTAGCAGACTGTACGTCAGTCCCTATACTGCTGAAGGACTGCTGCAGTATAGGGCAGCGGTCAGCAGTGGTGCACCTCAACCCTATGTATTGTGGATCGATAGCGGTCCTTACAGAACAGCAGACTGTACCGCACTCAACCCTATGTACTGTAGCACCCTTCACCAAGTTACCAGTCCTTATAAGGACCTTTGTGGACCAAGTAGGTTGTGTGTGACTGATTAGCAGACTTACGTCAGTCCCTATACTGCTGAAGGACTGCTGCAGTATAGGGCAGCGGTCAGCAGTGGTGCACCTCAACCCTATGTATTGTGGACCGATAGCGGTCCTTACAGAACAGCAGACTGTACCGCACTTAACCCTATGTACTGTAGCACCCTTCACCAAGTTACCAGTCCTTATAAGGACCTTTGTGGACCAAGTAGGTTGTGTTTGACTGATTAGCAGACTCTACGTCAGTCCCTATACTGCTGAATGACTGCTGCAGTATAGGGCAGCGGTCAGCAGTGGTGCACCTCAACCCTATCTATTGTGGACCGATAGCGGTCCTTACAGAACAGCAGACTGTACCGCACTCAACCCTATGTACTGTAGCACCCTACACAGACCAAGTTACCAGTCCTGATAAAGAGCTTTGTGGAACAAGTGAGTTGTGAATGATTAGCAGACTGCAGCAGAAGGGCAGCAGTCAAGTATAATATTCTTTCTATATTTGGAAGAAAGAATATTATACGTGTACAAGCCTATTACCGTACCACTGATACCAGTCCTGAAAAGAACCTTTGTGGAACTAATAGTAACAGCAACTCTTTAAACTGACCATCACTGCCTGACACACTGCTTCCTTCCTGTCCCTATACAAACTGGCAAAACAGAGGAGACTGGAACAATTACTGGTTACTCGAATAGCTCTTTTGTGGACCTGATAGTAACAGCTAATGATGATGATGGGTGATGATGATGATGATGACTCATCTGGCTGTCCCTAAAATAGCAGCAGACACAGCGCTCTGTCCCTTTATCTAAACTGACAAAAGACACTCAGGCTGCTGCAACAATCAGTAGCACAGCAAACCTATATACACCTAACACCTATACCAGTCCTGAAAATAACTTTTGTGTACCAAATAGCTAGCGTTTTATCTGTCCCTGCTCCAAACAGCAACCTTTCCCTATAGTGACAGAAGAAAGAATGTAAAATGGCCGTCGGATCGGGTGTATTTATAGGTTAGGGGGAATGTCCAAGTGTCCATGTGCTGTCATGTCTCAATTGGCTGTCCTGTACCCCATGATGGATGTGTCATCATAGGTCAAAGTTCTTTTACACATTAAACACGTAAGTCCGCCGGGCGAACGACGCCAATAGTCCGCCGAACGAGCGGACCGCGAACGTCCGAAATTCGCCGCGAAACGAGCGCCGGGCGAACCGTTCGGCCATCACTAGTCTGGCATATGTTAAAGTGATATACAATATATATATATATATATATATATATATACATATATATATATATATATAAAGCGCAGCTAAGTTGACAGTAAAGCAACACTAAAACTAGCGGCGCTTTACCGGTAACGCACTAATGTCGCAGTGTGAAAGTAGCCTTATTGTCCTTGATTTATTTTCAGTACTAGCACTTTACCATTTTTTTTTTTTTGTCAAATAACTTTTTATTAGTTTAAAGTGAAACATTACACGTCAAACACTTCGGTACAGCATTGGGGGAGCGAAAGAAAGAGAACAGAAAAATTACAGGGGAGAACATACCATAAAAGCATATTGGCCTACATAGTATAGCCACCTGGAGCAGGTACAAGCCAGGCCAGGTAGAGCTATTCACAGACAGCATGTTCTGCAACACATGTAAGACAGGGATAAAGTCCAACCAATAATAAACCAATCCTCAAGACTCAACAGCCAGTCAAGAGTGGCAATCCGAGGATACAGGTGTCGACTAATAGTGTAAGATACTTATAATACACTTTAACCCAATCAAACACCCCCCCTCGGGGGGGGGTTTGGAAGAGAGATAGGTATAAGAGAAAGGAAGAAGGGAAAAAGAGAAAAAAAAGAGAAGAAAGGGATACCAAAGGATAGAAAGAAAGGTATAGAGGAAAAGGAGGGGGTAGGAGTGGGTAGTCATCCGAAAACTTCCGCTTGCCTGTCAGGGTCGATCGCCCTTAAGATTCCAGGGATTCCAGACTACGTCATGCGCTTCCAGCCGGTCCTGTATCCTGGCGGTCATCCTCTCCATAAGCTCCACGTCTCTAATGCGGGCGTATAATGCGTCCGGGGTAGGGGGGTGCGTTTTTTTCCAATGGAGTGCAACAAGACACCTCGCTGCGGTCAAGATATGGCGGGATAATTTCTGTAGGGATTTGGACAGTTTGGGGAAAGGGACTCCCAGTAAAAAGTGCTTTGGGTTCAAGTCCAGGGGTTGGTCCAGGACACTGGCCAAGAGCGTACGGACTTCCGTCCAGAAAGGGACTATACGAGGGCATTGCCAGTATATATGCAAGAGGGTGCCCTTATGCCCCACACAGCGCCAGCACCGGTCTGTTGTAGAAGGATAAATAGCGTGCAGGACATCCGGGGTCATGTACCAGAAGAACAATATTTTGTATGCATTCTCCCGGTAGAGCATACACATGGAGCTCTTGGATGCCTGTGACCAAATCACCCGCCATTGCTCCTCCGTGAACACTTCACCCAGAGCCTCCTCCCATTTAAGCATATATGCATGTTTGCCGTTAAGACCCATAGGAAAGGCGTTAATTATTTTATAAATATCCGAGATCATCCCCCTCTGTGCCGTACCTGCTGAGACAACTATTTCAGCACTTTACCATTTTAATGTTTAGGAGGTTATATTAAATAACTGCCAGCCCCAGCTGGTTTGTTAGCAAAGCCATGTGATATGATTGGCTGTAGGGATGGGCCAAACAACCCCCCCTAACCCCCACAAGGTTCGGTTCGCACCAGAACAGATTGAAAGGACGAAGTTCTAGCAAACATGCAAGCCCTATTAAAGTCTATGCGACAGGAACATAAAAAATCATAAGTCCCCGTTTTAAAGGCTTATATGCAAGTTATTGCCATGAAAAGTGTATGGGGACCTGTGTTCTACCCCAGGAGACATGTACCAATGCAAAAAAAAAAAAAACTTTTTAAAACTATTGTTTTTTCAGGAGCAATGATTTTAATAATACTTAAAGTGAAACAATAAACATGAATTATTCCTTTAAATATCATGCCTAGGGTGTTCCCTTAGTCTGCCTGTAAAGTGGCACGATGTATGCGTGCGATGTATAGAACATGCTGCAGCAATAATGACATTTCCAAAGGAAAAAATGTAATTAAAACTTGCTCACGGCTGTAATGGATTGCCTACTGCAGGCAATATAGATGA
Source organism: Lithobates pipiens (assembly GCF_037356315.1). NCBI lineage: Eukaryota > Metazoa > Chordata > Amphibia > Anura > Ranidae > Lithobates > Lithobates pipiens. Next base: position 33,853,557 of record NW_027507788.1, on the reverse strand, counting down.
AAAATAAAGGGATCAATCAATCAATCAAAAAATGGAGGGGGTCCCCTCCAGTTCATACCAGGCCCTGTATGGATATTAAGGGGAACTCCATTCCAAAATATACATTTCTGTTTAAATTTTTTATTAGCAACAATCAATAAACATCAACTGATAATCTCAGTAAGACAGTAGGTAATGAAACTTACACAGCGGCATTGTTGTACAGCAATACAGTAAAAAAGAAACGTTTGGTAGATGCGCTGGTGCAAGATCTAATTATTTCAGCTATAGGTTTAAGAACATCTGGGTCACTAGGGATACTGAAACCTGTGAGTCATATCCCCAGTCCTATTATTTGAATTTAGTAGGAACGTTCCTCAGTAACTGGGGACTAGGCACTGGTAGGATTTGTGAAATCAGTAATTAACTTTACCAGTAGTGAGTGTTAACCTTTAAAATCTATACTTCTGATTTATTAATCACAAGATATGATATGGGTTAAATGAGAATTCTAAAGACGAGGAGGAAAAGCTTTAAATATAATAACATTTATTAAAAGTAGTTGAAAGTCTAGCTAACACACAAATCTCTATCTATGGTCTTACATCAAGGAAGAAAATACTAGGTTGAAATATAATATTTACATGCAGGAATACAAAGCATATTCTCTAAGACAGTGATCTACAAGCATATTTAGTTACAAGCAACACCTTAATTACCCATCCTTACAAACGTTCCACTCTTGAGGACTGGTTTCCCAAAAAGAGCCCTGTTACCTCCCCTTTGCTCTGAGTATATGCCTTCATGCTGTTGCCCCATAGGCTGCCTTAACTTGATCATGATTGGAGGGCTTACTACAAAAGTCGGCCCCCTTTCATGCAAATCCTTGTGACTATTCTTAAACAGAAGATTTAATTGGATTTCCCCAGGAACTTATTATGGTTGGGCTCTCTTCATTGTCTAACCCAGCATGGGGTCCTTTGAAGTGAGTAGGTGTAGAGCAATGGGAGTGGCTCTCCATTGTTGATATATACAAGTCTCGGCCCCGCATTGTCTGCTCTTAACAAGCACCTGGGGGAAGGCATTATACCTGGCTTTCATAGATGCAAGCCAAATGAGATCTATTTCTAATTACAATATTTTACAGATATTAATGAAGATTTCACATAAACTCATAAGGCAACATGAGATTATGAGTAAGTAGTAGTAGTTGGAGAGAAGGGAAAAGATCAGCTGAAGGAAAGCAAGAAGAATGAAGGTAGCAAGAGTAAGTTAGGAGAGGGTGGTCGGGTGGGGATCGCATGGGTCACCAGTACTTTGTGGCGAAGGCCTAGGACAGCTATTCTTAACCAGGTTTCCATGGAACCCTGGGGTTCCTCCAGAGGTTGCTAGGGGTTCCTTGAGCTGTGGCTGATGAACCACCTTTTTGACAGTGCCGACAGAGTTCAAGGTTCAGCATCACTTAGCAAAGCCAGCAGCATGACACCAAATATCTTTTCAGCTGTCTTTAAGGGTGGCATTCTGAGCACCACTTTATGTGGGACATTCCTCCTATTGGTCACCAGTATAAGGGGCATTGTTCCCATTGACCCCTGATAAACTGGGTTTAGTAAGGGTTCCTCGAGAAATCATTTTTAGGGTTCCTCTAGGGTTAAAAAATTGAGAAAGGCTGGCCTAGGATATCAGAAGGGGGCCCAGGGCTCTAGTAAATGCTTGTCAATGTTTGGGGGAAGAAAATTCTCCCCCCTGGGGCGCCAAATTTTAACATGTTGGGGAATTCTGTGATATATATATATATATATATATTTATATATATATATATATATATATATACTCTACACTGACTGCACTATATACTCTGAACTGTATTATATATACTACACGGACTGCACTATATACTCATATATACATACAGGTCAGGTGCATTCTTTGGCCAATCAGCAGCTGTCAATGCACTGCAATCTCAGGGCACTCTGTGGCGGGCAAACTTGCTGTGAGTGCCCCGTATGTTTGTTTGTTCTATGAACAAATGAACATCTGACGTTCGACTCGAACATCTAGGCCATCCCTCATTGGCTGTCATAGTGAGCACATGATCAGCAGCTCTGCTGATTGCTTTCTGATCACTGTACAGCAGCCAAAAACAAAGTCAGCTTGGGTCACAGGACATTTATTAACCTCCTCCCGCCCGCCCTATAGCCGAATGACGGCCTTAGAGCGGGCGGCTTCCTTCGCCTGGCCGTCCCTGGACGGCCTGGTGTTTACTTCCGCAATGCGCGCCGCCGGGGGCGCGCATCGCGGAAGTATTGTATTTGCCGTGTCTCCCGGAGACAGGCAAATACAGATCGCCGTGAACGGCCAATCAAAGCGGCCGTTCACAGCGCGATCGCAGCTGCCAATGGGAGATGATCTCATATGTAAACATATGAGATCATCTCCCATTGCCGTGTCTCTCCCTCCTCACACAGAGACAGCGTGTGAGGAGGGAGAGCGGTCTATGTGTCAGCCCCAGTGCCAGTGTCAGCCCCAGTGCCTGTGTCAGACCCAAAGCCAGTGTCAGCCCCAGTGCCTGTGTCAGCCCCAGTGCCTGTGTCAGCCCCAGTGCCAGTGTCAGCCCCAGTGCCATCTGTCAGCCCCAGTGCCAGTGCCATCTGTCAGCCCAGTGCCATCTGTCAGCCCAGTGCCATCTGTCAGCCCAGTGCCATCTGCCAGTAGTGCCAGTGCCGCCAGTGCCACCTGCCACCGCCTGCTGCCAGCGCCTGCCGTCAGCCCCAGTGCCGTCAGCCCCAGTGCCGCCAGCGCCAGTGCCACCTGCCAGCGCCAGTGCCGCCCGTCAGCCCCAGTGCCGCCCGTCAGCCCCAGTGCCGTCCGTCAGCCCCAGTGCCGTCAGTGCCGTCAGCCCCAGTGCCGCCAGTGCCATCAGCCCCAGTGCCACCTGCCAGTGCCACCTGCCAGCACCAGTGCCACCTGCCAGTGCCACCTGCCAGTGCCATCCGTCAGCCCAAGTGCCGTCAGCCCCAGTGCCGTCAGCTCCAGTGCCGTCAGTGCCGCCAGTGCCAGTGCCAGTGCCACCTGCCAGTGCCACCTGCCAGTGCCACCTGCCAGCGCCAGTGCCACCTGCCAGCGCCAGTGCCATCCGTCAGCCCCAGTGCCAGTGCCGCCAGTGCCACCTGCCAGTGCCACCTGCCACCACCAGTGCCGCCAGTGCCAGTGCCACCAGTGCCACTTGCTAGTGCCACCTGCCACCTGCCAGTGCCACCTGCCAGCGCCAGTGCCATCCGTCAGCCCCAGTGCCGCCAGCCCCAGTGCCGCCAGCCCCAGTGCCAGTGCCATCCGTCAGCCCCAGTGCCGCCAGCCCCAGTGCCGCCAGCCCCAGTGCCAGTGCCACGTGCCAGTGCCACGTGCCAGTGCCACCTGCCAGTGCCAGTGCCACCTGCCAGTGCCACCTGCCAGCGCCAGTGCCACCTGCCAGCGCCAGTGCCATCCGTCAGCGCCAGTGCCATCCGTCAGCCCCAGTGCCGCCGGCCCCAGTGCCACCTGCCAGTGCCACCTGCCAGCGCCACCTGCCAGCGCCAGTGACATCTGCCAGCCGCAGTGCCATCTGCCAGCCTCATTTGCCAGAGCAATTAGCCAGAGCAAATAGCCAGCACCATCTGCCAGTGCCATCTGCCAGTGCCAGCCCCAGCCCCATCTGCCAGCGACATCTGCCAGCCCCATCTGCCAGCCCCATCTGCCAGCCCCATCTGTCAGCCCCATCTGTCAGCCCCATCTGCCAGCCCCATCTGTCAGCCCCATCTGTAGCCCCATCTGTCAGCCCCATCTGCTAGCCCCATCTGTCAGCCCCATCTGCCTCCAGTGCCATCTGCCTCCAGTGCCATCTGCCTCCAGTGCCATCTGTCAGTGCCACGTGTCGTCAGTGCCACGTGTTGTCAGTGCCACGTGGGGTCACTTTGTGAGCATTTCCATTGTCCTGGTGCTCCAGGGCCTTCAAAACTGTAATAGGTGGTTGAGAAATAAGATGTGTAATTTATGCTCCTAGAACGCCTGATGGTGCTATTTCAATATTGGGCCTCTGTATGTGGTCAGGCTGTGTAAAAGTCTCACACATTTGGTATCGTTATACTCAGGAGGAGTAGTAGAACGTATTTTGGGGTGTCATTTTTGCTATGTACATGCTATGTGTTGGAAATATCTTATAAATGGACAACTTTGCGTAAAAAAAATGCGTTTTCATTTTTTTTCCACATTTTCCCAAAACTTCTGGAAAAAAAATGAACCATTCAAACGACTCATTATGCCTCATAGATTATACGTTGGGGTGTTAGCTTTCCAAAATGGGGTCACTTTGTGGGCATTTCCATTGTCCTGGTGCTCCAGTGCCTTCAAAACTGTATTAGGTGGTTGAGAAATGAAATGTGTAATTTATGCTCCTAGAACGCCTGATGGTGCTATTTCAATATTGGGCCTCTGTATGTGGCCAGGCTGTGTAAAAGTCTCACACATTTGGTATCGTAATACTCAGAAGGAGTAGCAGAACGTATTTTGGGGTGTCATTTGTGGTATACACATGCCATGTGAGAGAAATAACCTATTACATTGAAAATTTTGTGAGAAAAAAAAAAAAAAATCTTCATTTTGCAAAGAATTGTGGGAAAAAGATGACAACATCAAAAACCTCACCATGCATCTTAGTAAATACCTTGGAATGTCTACTTTAAAAAAAGGGGTCATTTGGGGGGTATTTGTACTTTCCTGACTTGTTCGGGTCGCAAGAAATGAGATAGGCCACCAGTACATCAGGTGTGGTCAATTTTGTGCGATTCGCACCACAGATTGTAGACTCTCTAACTTTCACAAAGACCAAATAATATCCAAAATGGCCAAAATTTATGAAAAAATTATTATAATTTGCAAAATTTTATCACAGAAACAAAGAAATATGCGTTTTTTTTTCAAAATTTTCGGTCTTTTTTCATTTATAGCGCAAAAAATAAAAACCCCAGAGGTGATCAAATACCACCAAAATAAAGCTCTATTTGTGGGGAAAAAAGGACACAAAATTAATTTGGGTACAGTGTTGCATGACTGAGTAATTGTCATTCAAAGTGTGAGAGCACCAAAAGCTGAAAATTGGTCTGGTCAGGAAGGGTGTTTAAGTGCCCAGTAAGCAAGTGGTTAACATATCCTTAGCACGAAACATAATATACAGATTGCTAGTGGGAAGCTGTAAATGGTATCCAAGTGAACCCGAATGGTTACATGTTTATCAACCTCCAGGGTGTGGTTGCACCAAGCTCTATGGTTTTAACTGGAAATGTATTTTTTATAAAGTAATCTGTAAACCTGTAAAAAAACTAATAAAACAAAAAAAAATGACCAAGACCAAATATACCAACAAAAAAAAGATTAAATCAGTAAAAAAGCTGAAGAAAGCAACTAATCTGAGCTAATCTTTTAGTCATAGCAGAGTATTGGTTAAACTGTATATATGTATATAAACCCAGAAACAAAAATAAAATATTTCAGCTTTTCATTCTTTAGATTTTGTGCCGATATAAATGAAATCATCTTCTTTCCCACGCACACAAACGCACAACATGATAGTTGTGTTTACAAACAAGCACCTTAAAGGGCATCTAAAATACAAAAATTTAATATATTGCAGCTTACCATTCCTTAGATGGTGTGGCTGCAATTGTTTTTTTTCAAATTTTTTCCTTTTATTTTCACCTGGGGATCCAAATAACATGCCTCCTGCTCAACACTGATGAGATATGCAACATGTTGTATTATATTGTTGTAACTCTTTTTACAAACACTTTTTTGTATTTTTTGGTTATTATATTGTTCTTTTGTAGAAATGACCAATTTCATCAACCCCCTGAGAAAGACGACTGGAGTTAAAACGCGCTGGGATTCTATTCATGTTATAGTGGCTTTTATGGGTCCCCTTTAGTTGATTCATGGGCATTCATATAACAATTACGTGATATTGATTTTATTTTTGGTTTGCTTGTAATGGAACCATGTGGTCCTTTTTAATCTTTGTATAATAAATGTTATGTATTTTACATGTGAACTTTTTTCTGGTGCTGTTAAAGCCCCACCCATTATGTAGGTCTTCATGCTATAGTATCCTTGGCAACCCTAGAAAATAAAGCTGTACAGTTGACATAGTTAGGCCAAGAGTGGCTGTGCTCACTCCTTTGCTGTGTCTATGGAGGAGCAGCATTGTTACACTTGGACAGGAAGTGCGTGAGGCCTACAGAAGAACTCCCTTTCTCCTTATCTCCATAATGTCGGTGGTGTCATCTATGGTTTACAGTAGACAAATCAGGTAGGACCAATAATGCTTGGGATAACAATACAGAGTGCATAGAACAGTACCGGGTTCCTGGCAGAATAAAGAGGGCCCTTTAGGCCAAGGGTGGCTGTGCTCACTCCTTTGCTGTATCTATGGAGGAGAAGCATTGTTACACTTGGGCAGGAAGTTTGTGAGGCGTACAGAAAAACTCCCTTTCTCCTTATCTCCATAATGTATGTGGTGTCAACTACGGTTCACAGTAGACAATTCATGTAGGGCCAATAATGCTTAGGATAACAATACAGAGTGCATAGGGCAGCACCGGGTTCCTGGCAGAATAAAGAGGGCCCATATGGAGCAGATATAACAAAACTCTTTAACCACTTCAGCCCCGGAAGGATTTACCCCCTCCCTGACCAGAGCACTTTTTGCAATTCGGCACTGCTTCGCTTTAACTGACAATTGCACAGACGTGGCTCCCAAACAAAATTGACGTCCTTTTTTTCCCACAAATAGAGCTTTCTTTTGGTGGTATTTGATCACCTCTGCGGTTTTTATTTTTTGCGCTATAAACAAAAAAATAGCCACAATTTTGAAAAAAACTCAAGTCCACTTGAGACTCTTTTTGAACTTCTTGTAAGTGTTACTCTTTTTTTTTTTTATACAATAAATGCGTGGGTTTTATACTATCGGAGCTCTTTTGTTTTTTATGTTGCAACGTCAATGTCCGTTCCGACCAACGATTGTTTGACCAGAGAGCACCGAAGGGTTGTCCACTGTTTGGAGGCTGTACACTATAAGGGAACTTTGGGATTGTGCAGGGATCTGGGAGATCCACCATTGTTGCAGGCTTTCTATGACCTTCTGTAACGGGGGGTCATAGACATCTGGTAAGCAGCCAGTCTTTACGTTTTTGGTGGTGGACACCCAGGGCCGTCTTTAATATTGATTGGGCCATGGGAAAAAATTTTCTTGGGCCCCCCCCCCCCCCCCCAATTCAATTTCACTCCCTACCTGCTCTGAGACATACAATAAATAGCAGCTAGTCTTTAAATCAGTTTACTATATCAGATCAGGCAGCAATTGTGAGCGGGTACAGCATATCAATGCTTACTGACTGGTTGCTAGAGGTTACAGCACACATGGCTCACTGATTAGTTGCTAGAGGTTACAGAAAATGATTTATGCTTGTTAATTGGTTGCTAGAGATTATTGTACAATATTACTGCTAGAGGTTACAGTACATCATCTCCTCATTGCAGGGGGGCATGCAACCTTTATTTACATATCAATGTCTCCGGCCACAGCTATTAACTTATGAATGCTCCCGCTATTTACATATGAATGCTGATTATTTACATGTAAACACAGGGTTTGCAGGTGAGTCATCTGTACACAACAATAAGGCAGAGCTGGAAAGCATTAGTACCAGCGCTTCACACTGAGATATTGGGACACAGCACAGGACTAAAACTTATATTTAAACTGGGATAGTTGGCAAGTATGAGGCAGCTGCTATGGGCCCCACAACAATGACAGGGTCCAGGGCAGCTTCCCCTTTTGCCCTGCCTTAAAGACGGCCCTGACAGAACCTATATATGAAGATTGGTTATACGGATGGACTTCATTTAATTTACAACATTATATGAGAGGAGAGAACAGAATTGGGACTTTAAATGAAGCACACATCAGTAAGAGAATAAGTCAAGTGACTGCAATGAATGTTTATTTTGTATAGTCCATGATATGTCATACAAACATTTTGGGCATCAACCTCTAAAATGCTCTGGGCATACAGCCTCCATACAATGAGTCATGGACTAATATTTCACAATAATTTACAATCCAAAAAGCATTCTCATAAAACACAAAAAACAGTATGCATGTATGTACGTACGTTATTTTGCTGTGGTTGAACCCAAAATGGCCAAGATAACCATGGTAAACTTCCTGACCCTTGTGGAGGTGGGGGCTAGGAAGGGTTGCAAAAGGCCTTTTAGAACAGTCCAAGAGTTCCCTGAGTGAGTCTATTCCCCTGAGGTTTCCTGGGGGGAGAGAGAGGGAGGGGGGGGGGGGGCTGGAGGATTATTGTATCTTCATATATCTACTTCTCCATACCCCCTGATACAAACCCTTCCAAGAAGGGTCTATAGTTTACCGCATCATTTAGGCCGGGGAAGGTTGTGGCTTGTAATTGAAAGATCCATTTTAATTCCCTTTGTAGCAACACCTTGTTCCAATCCCCCCTCTTTTATTGGGGTGCACTCTATCTAGGACCACAAATCTAACCCTGGGAAAGGTACCCCCATGCAAGGAGATAACATGCCTTCCCAGGGGTAGATCTGGAATAGCTTTTTTCATGCTCCATATATGCTTGGATATCCGCAATCACAATTCCAATTTAGTTTTTCCTATATAGAAGCAATTACACTCACATAGAAGCAGATATATCACTCCTTTCGTCCTACAATTGGGGAAGTGTGTAATTTTCAGAGATTTTCCATTGGGCAATATGCACATGGGTCCCACCTGCAGATATTTACAAAAGGTGCAGCCCCCACATGTATATGTTCCCTTTACTGTGCACGGATCTTTCTGATTTTCCCCTTTGAATTTGCTTTGAATAATCTTGTCCCTTATTGCCGTTGCACGTCTAAATGTGATTGGTGGTTTGTTTGGTACAAACCTTCCCAGATTTGGATCCATATATAGAAGATGCCAATATTTTTCTATAATATTGCGTATTTTATTATGCTGATTTGAGTATGACAGTATAATTCTACTCACATTTTCATTACCTCCGCGTTTATCAGCCTTCTGTCTCTGAGAATACAGAAGTTGATACCTTGTTTTTTCCAAGGCTTTTTTGTATGCCTTCTTGAAAGTCCTGGAGTATCCTCTCTCCAGAAGGCGGATTTGTAGGTCTTTGGCTTCAGCCTGAAAACTTTTTTCGTCTGAACAATTTCTCCTAGTCCTCAGATATTGACTAAAAGGTATAGATACTATAAGAGACTTCGGATGAAAGCTCGATGCGTGCAAGATCGAATTTCCTGCTGTGGGCTTTCTGAAGAGACACGTCTGGATGGCATTGCCCTCACCCCGGAGGACCTTGACATACAGAAACGTTATCTCGTCAGGATGGGGAGACAAAGTGAACATAAAATTGAAATGATTTCTATTTAACCTTGCCAAGAAGTCGGGTAGAATCTCTGTCGGCCCATCCCAGATCATAAAGACGTCATCAATATATCTGACTCACATCCAGATGTGGTCAGTATATAATGTCATTCGTTCATCAGCCATTACAAAACGCTCCCACTCCCCCAGGTACAGGTTTGCATACGATGGGGCACAACATGTCCCATCGTATGCAATGGGACAGGGGGAGTATATAGGGTATTTGGGGAAGATATAACAGGGACACATTTGAGGAATGTTTTTTTTTTTTGTTTGTTTGTTTGCCGTGAAAATTAATATTATATTACTGTGGTATCACTGTACAATTCAATGGTGTCTAAAAGAAATGGCACCCCTATTTAAAAACACATGTTTTTTTTTTTTTGTTTTTTTTTTTTTTAGGAGGTGGGGGGGGGGGGGGAGAAGGCAATGGGTAAAGAGGGGTGGGTTTTTTTTTTTTTTTTTTTGATGTCAATGAGTGCGCACACACAGATGTGTGTTTATAGGAACGGATAGGTTGGTTTATATACACGGGGAAAGAAAAAATTCCAGAGTGCAATGGAAAATATACCGTATATACTCGAGTATAGGCCGACCCGAGTATAAGCCGAGGCCCCCAATTTACCCCCAAAAAACTGGGAAACCTATTGACTCGTGTATAAGCCGAGGGTGAGATATGCCTGTCCATCCCTGTGTGTGTCCGTCCATCCCTGTGTGTCCGTCCATCCCTGTGTGTGTGTCCATCCATCCATCCCTGTGTGTGTGTCCATCCATCCATCCCTGTGTGTGTGTGTGTGCGTCCATCCATCCATCCATCCCTGTGTGTGTGTGTGTGTGTGTGTGTGTCCATCCATCCATCCATCCCTGTGTGTGTGTGTGTGTCCATCCATCCCTGTGTGTGTGTGTGTGTGTCCATCCATCCATCCCTCCCTGTGTGTGTGTGTGTGTCCATCCATCCGTGTGTGTGTGTGTGTGTGTGTGTGTGTGTGTGTGTGTGTGTGTGTGTGTGTGTGTCCGTGCAGCCTTGTGTGTCCAGCCTACCTGTGTCCCGAGCCTCCGTCCGGTCCCGTCCCGAGCCTCCGTGTCGTCCCATCCCGAGCCTCCGTGTCGTCCCGTCCCGAGCCTCCGTGTCGTCCCGTCCTGAGCCTCTGTGTCGTCCCGTCCCGAGCCTCCGTGTCGTCCCGTCCCGAGCCTCCGTGTCGTCCCATGCCAGGATCGCCGCTCTTCGTCGGCGCCCTGGCGGCCATTCCCCTGTTCAAAAGCCGCGCCTCCGCCTGTGATAGGCGGAACACTCAATTTCCCAGCAGTCTGTGTTCCGCCTATCACGGACATCCTCTCATCCTCGTCCGTAGTACGAGGATGAGCCGATGTCCGTGATAGGCGGAACACTGACTGCTGGGAAATTGAGTGTTCCGCCTATCACAGGCAGAGGCGGAGGCGGAGGCGCGGCTTTTGAAAGGTAGAATGGCCGCTGTCTGTCTGCTCGACACGCTGTTCGGGCAGTCAGACAGCGGTGACTCGAGTATAAGCCGAGGGGGGCACTTTCAGCCTCAAAAAAGAGGCTGAAAATCTCGGCTTATACTCGAGTATATACGGTAAGAGGAGTGATATTATTGTTTCTATTGTAATTATATTATTAGATTGTAATTATGTTATGAAATAAGGAAACTAGCACTGTATTTTTTTTTTTTGCATAATTTAGGTGGCACTATACAACTTGGTATGTGTATATGGAATATTAGGGGGGAATATTCTGATAAAGTTTTGAAATATATGGAATAAACGGGAAAAACAGGAAAATCTGGAGGGAAGATATAAATAATAAATAAGAGGGGAGAACGTACCAGATCTGTTCATACCGACAGCTTAAACAAGATGGGAACTTTAGGGAATCTAAGATGGAACACACGGTAACGGTAATTAGGAGGAAGCAAGAGAGGGTTAGAAAGGGGAAAGGGTAAGAATGAGGAATGTGGGAGAAGATTATCACTACCCCTTGGGGGATGGTGGGATGGAAGATGCAATGGGAGGAGGGGAAGGAAGGAAGGCATGTAGGTATAGGTAAAAAGGCGAGGTAATATGGAAAGGTAGCCCTAGATGGGGGCTATAGGACTGGGTGGAGGGGACTGGGAACAGAGCTCTCGGTTCTGTGCCAAATCCAGGCCGAACCCCAAATTAGGTTTACACCCACCTGAGCCAGACGGTCGGAGGCTCAGAGGGGGGTGTCTCTCTTAGGGGTATTTGGGTTTCCCCCTTTTTTTTGTTTTTATGGACTTTTGGCAATGAATAAAAAGTGGGAATTTTTGGGTGTTCGACACGTATATATTTCCATGTCGTTGCACTGATAATGCCCTTACGTCCCGCTGAATCCACTAGATCATAGAATTTTCTATTGAATTTCTCAATTGTCTGAATGGAAATAGGACGGTACCAATTCAAATTTTTGAGAATTTTTTTGCACATCCTAATATATTGATCGTTATTCATAATCACAGTATTGCCACCTTTGTCTGATGGTTTAATTGTTATTGCACTATTTTTGGACAAATTGTTGAGAGCTTGTTTTTCACCTGGGGTTAGATTGCCATCTCTAGTGTCCCTACACGCTAGCCTATTTAAGTCTCTGGTTACAAGTTTCAAAAAGGTTGCTGCATTGGGATTGGAGCTGGGTGCTGGGTATTGATCTGATTTTTTCTTTAATGTAGATTTCGATTTTCCCGTCCTCTCTTCTATGTTATCATCCTTAATGGATAGGAGTTTTTCAATGTCCAGGCTGTCAATCAAGTCAGCTTGATCATCATTTTCATCAAGGAGAGAGATCAGTTGATTGATCGCCTTCTCCTCCTCATTACTCAAATGTTTATTTTGATCTGACGTTTTATTATACATATTTTTCAAAAGAAGTTTTCTTATAAAGAGGTTGAGGTCCCTCACTACCTCAAACTTACTCAAATTTTCATTTGGACAGAACCCTAGGCCTTTCAAGAGTACATCTGTTTCTACACTGGTTAAAGTGTAAGAAGATAGGTTGATTATGTTCATCTGTGTGTTCGAAGAAGTTATCATAGAGTGATTTAGGTGGTTGTCGGCACATATGCCATTTTGTTCCCTTTGATCGTGTTTGAGCTTAGACAATTTGGAAAAGAAGAAGAGGAAAAGATGGGTGCCACAGGAGTGGAATTAGTGTCTCTACGGTCAGTGAAGTGTCTCGAATTAGTGCAGTCTTGTGCATCTTCATAAAGAGAAATAGAAGATAGTTCTACAGAGACCTCTCTCTGTAAATTACCTGTCGCCGAGAGGTTGGATGTGTCCGAAGTCTGTGAATTCTGTGTTGGGTTTATATTTTGCCCTCGTAGTGATTTTTTTACTGATTGTTCTTAAGGGGAAAACTTTTATGGAATTAATCCGTCGGAATTACTCCGACGGATTTGGTTGTCGGAATCTCCGACCGTGTGTACAAGGGCTTAGAGGGAGATTGCTGTTTAAAGCGCTGCAAATGCTTTCAAATGTGACTGCTGTGGACCATCCACTAAATTTAATTGACTATGTAATGGTAAGTGATTCCAGAATGTATGTCAGTGTGATGTGTCTTTATCATGTACCTGGAGGATATCAAGATCCTGTAGAGGAGGCTTCTCTTGCACCACTTGTCCAACACCCCTGGTAGTGATGACAGGAGGTGTGAGGACACAGAGTGGCACAAAGGCTGGTATAACAAGCAGCGCCAGCTGAGGTTTGCAGGAAACAGATGACCATCACCAGGCAGGAACCAGGAACTGGAACACAGTCAAGCAGGAGTGTAGCCGGGGTAAAAATGAAAGGGTCGTCAACAGCGAAGGTACAGGAGGAACATAAGACAGAAGCAGAGTCAGGATACAGACCAGAATCAGTACACAGTCGAGTAGCTGGGCACAGACAGGGCCAGTGCTAGACTTGCGCCCCCCCCCCAAAAAAAACCCCCAAAACTTCTGTACCACTAAAATCTAATTTCTATACACTATAGAAAGGGCCCAAAATGGTCTAGCACTGGCCCTGTCTATACCCCTCTGTGATGTTTGTTGCCCCCTCATTGAACTGCCGTAGACAGCGAGTATATTTGCCAACATTTAATTTTTGTTTTTTTTTAAAGAGAAATGGGCAACAACAGAGGACTGGGTGACAGCAGGGGACTGGGCAACAGCAGGGGGCTGGGTGACAGAGGTCTAAGTGACAGCAGGGCAGAGGACTGGGTGACAGCAGGGGACAGGATGACAGCTCAGGGCTGAGTGACAGCAGGGGACAGGTCGACAGCTCAGGGCTGGGTGACAGCAGGGGACTGGGCGACAGCAGAGGGCTGGGTGAACACAGGGCAGAGGCCTGGTGACAACAGGGGCTGGGTGACAGCAGAGGGCTGGGTGGCAGCAGGGCAGAGGACTGAGTGACAGCTGGCAGAGGACTGGGTGAACACAGATCAGAGGACTGGGTGAACACAGGGCAGAGGACTGGGTGAACACAGGGCAGAGGACTGGGTGAACGCAGATCAGAGGACTGGGTGACAGCAGGGCAGAGGACTGGGTGAACGCAGGGCAGAGGACTGGGTGAATGCAGGGCAGAGGACTGGGTGAACACAGATCAGAGGACTGGGTGAACATGGGGCAGAGGACTGGGTGAACGTGGGGCAGAGGACTGGGTGAACGCGGGGCAGAGGACTGGGTGAATGCGGTGCAGAGGACTGGGTGAACGCAGGGCAGAGGACTGGGTGAACGCAGGGCAGAGGACTGGGTGAATACAGATCAGAGGACTGGGTGAACGCGGGGCAGAGGACTGGGTGAACACGAGGAAGAGGACTGGGTGAACGCAGGGCAGAGGACTGGGTGAACCCGAGGGCAGAGGACTGGGTGATAGCAGGGCAGAGGACTGGGTGATAGCAGGGCAGAGGACTGGGTGATAGCAAGGCAGAGAACTGGTTGAAATTGGGTTAAAAACTGTTCTGTTCAATATCTCACAGTCAGGACAGTGCTAAAGGAAAAAACAGATATCATGTGATCTTTGTCAGATAACAGCACTTTTTTACTTCTGTGTAAAAATCTAAAGATAGAAGTAATAAAGGTGACAAAGATCAAGATGGTATCTGGTCTTCCAGTAGCAGTGTCCGGACTGAGATATCACGCAGAGCAGTTTTCAACTCAATTTATCTCAGTCCAGATGCTGCATAAAAAACAAAACAGCATTTTAAGAGCCTTTTTTGACCTCCATGCTGCTCTGCCCAGGAGATCATGATCATCCCTGAGGCCGACCGCTCCACCCCCGCCCCCAGTGTCAGGCGGGATCACCCCTTGTCTGGCCACACCCCCTCAAAAGTCCTGACCAGTGACAATGAGGGAGGCGGGCCAGCTCCTCGGCATCAATCAGACCCCTGAGCCGCCGAACAGCTCTGCAGCTGGGGGAGCGGGGGAGGGATCTGTCAGCGTACCGCATGTGATAGTTCCCTCCACGCCCTGCACGATCACAGCAGCAGACATTCGCTCACCTCCTCCGGATCTCCAGTACACACTCCTGTAGACCCGCCACACAAGGATGACGGCTCCAGAGTTTACATCCAAGGGGGATAAGGAGGTGACAGGCCATGGCTGCGCACTGGGCGGCAGTGCACCCTAGGCAGCTGCCTAGTCCGCTTAGTGGGAGCGCTGGCCCTGGTCACTGAAGAACAAGACCGGAGTACAGTCAAAGTACAAGCCAAGTCACAATAGGTAGGAATCCAGAGATTGGTCAAGGGCAAGCCAGGTCGAGCACGGGTAGGCAGATATAACAGGTCAAGGCACAGGTAAAGAGGAACTAGCCGAAAAACACTCAGCAATCTGTGGATGCCAAAGTTCAGCTTTAATAGGCCGCTTGGTGCCAGTGCGTGTATGTGTCCGTACACGTGCGCATGTATGTATATATGCCCAGTTAGTTGTTGACACACATGAATACATTTGTGCATGCGCACCAAGGTGCCTTCTGTATTGAGCCCTTGATTATAATTATGATCATAAACATGTAATGGTGTTCTGGTTCCAACTGAGCTTCTCTTACAGACATACATGCAGAACTGAAGTTAATTGATGCCTTGGGGCCCCGTCTGCATGTGGAGGATGCTCGACCCCCCCTATTAGTGTTATGGAGGGTGGGCTCATCCCTGTGGGGGGGGGGGGGGGCGCCGGGTAGGCTGTAAATGGAAAAAGGCTAAAGGGCCCCTATGTCAGGAGTTATATATACAGACTAATATGTTATAATAATGATATATGATTATGATATTATAGTGAATTTAGCAGCCGACAGGTGATTTAGATAATGCAGAGTCTCTGCCACAGACTTGGTTGTAACTGAAGGATGAAATTAGAGAACTCTCATATGGTACCAGTATCTTGCAGTCTGTCCGGCAATACCTTATGCCCTCTTACACACGGTCGGAGATTCCGTCGGAATGTCTCCGATCGGAGCGTTTTGTCGGATATTCCGACTATGTGTGGTCTGCATCGGACTGTTTCCGTCGGAATATCCGTCGGACCAACTTTTCCAACTTGCCGGAAATATTTTCCGACAAAATGCTCCGATCGGACATATTCTGATCATGTGTAGCCTACTTCGACGGACAAGGTGCCACGCATGCTCACATTCAAATTCCCTCAGGTAAAACTACTGCTCGTAAGCGATATAGCACATTCGTCACGCTGCAATGTTAAAAATTCTTTCATGAAGCGCATTCTCTTGTTCTTTATAATGCTGCAAGAAGGAACTTCTTTTGATGCTCATATTCCCACACACTTCTCCCGAACGTATTTCCCGACTCTTTTTTACTCATTTCGGCAATACAATTTTTGAATTTGTCACATCTACACAATTTTATATTTTGTTTTTTCTTTTTTGGCTACATTTTTTTTTTCCTAAACATCTCTTTTTTTAACAGTTTGCAAATTTTTCAATTTTTTGGGGTGTGTTTTGTGTTTTTAACTTACCACAACAACATTATTATCTTTTTGATATATTTTTTTTTTTTAATCTACAGGAGGTTGTTTAGTGTTGGTACCCCTTGTTATTCATTTCACTTTGTTTTTTTGAAATGTACCTGCCTGCTCACAAATAAACTGTCCTTTTGGAAGTAAAACACATACGCAAGTATTTCTTCAAACAAAAAAAACCTTTATTTTGGTGTCAGTAACAGATAAAGAGGGAGGCAGCGATGGAGAAACTGGGGAGATTAGCAAAGCCTTTGGCCCCCAGGGCACACATCAACTATTTAAACGCAAAACTTGGTGGCCTGAGGAGTACATGTCTGAGGGAGAGAAGTCTGGTCCTGAAGTCCATGAAACCCGGAACAGCAGCAGATGACATCTATGTTCCCAGGCTGTGGTACTACAAGAGGCTACATCTTCTGTCAGACCAGACTGCACCCAGGTCATCACACTCTGGTCTTCCTTCCATGCTTCCTTCCAGGCTGTGGCTGTGGTGCTGTAGGTGTGGCAGAAGGAGAAGGAGGAGGAGGGGCATGGGCCAAACCACACAAGTGTGTTTCTTGTGTCATTTGGCCCAAAAGACCCTTGTTGAGGGTGTGTTTAATAACCTCCTCACACAAAAGCTGTTGCCCCTGCTCCATTTTCTCAAGCTTGCATGCAACCAAGGCGGCAAAGGCCTCTTGGTAGGTGGGTTTTGCTTGGAGGGCCGCTGATGCCTCACCAATCAGCCTCAGGGCTGACTCCTTCACATTCCCCCCCTTTCTCACCCTTTTGCGTGGAAGGCCGAGGGGAGAGACCTGGCAGTCAGTGAGGCCTCTTTTGCCCGCCCACCGACTGGCTGCCGCTTACCCCCGCCTCCTCCTGGCTGCCACTTTCCACAGCCACCTCCTGGCTGCTGCATTCCACACCCTCCTGTTCCTGGCTGATGTCTTCCTATGTATGAAAAAGGGACATAGTTTTCGTTTTTGGTTCATCAAACACACACAATTTTCACATCAATACTGTTGCAAACTGTTAACCAATAGAAAAGACTATCATTCTGTGCCCAACATTTTTCTTTCTTGTCCCAAAGGTTTTGGCCACTACTGTCTATTGATATGTGAAACACTTTCTAAACTCAGCAATTAGTGAGCAAAAATCAAGTTAACATCGTTCATTTATACTCCCAAAATATGTACAACAATACTACACCTGGCTCAAGCTGGGCTCCCCCAGTTCTTCCTGAGTGGAAGGCCCAGGTTGGGCATCGGAAGACTCATCGGGTGTGGAATGTAGCATAGAACGCGTGGAAGGAAGAGTAGAGAGTGATTCTCTGACCTCAGCTTGGTCTGACAGAAACTGCATCCTGTCATAATACCACAGCCTGGGGACATAAACGTCATCTGCTGCAGCTCCAGATTGCATGGACTTCAGTACCTTGGTGCTCTCCTTCAGA
Source organism: Lithobates pipiens (assembly GCF_037356315.1). Classification (NCBI taxonomy): domain Eukaryota; kingdom Metazoa; phylum Chordata; class Amphibia; order Anura; family Ranidae; genus Lithobates; species Lithobates pipiens. Next base: position 33,835,688 of record NW_027507788.1, on the reverse strand, counting down.
TATGTACTCCTCAGGCCACCGATTTTCTTTTTTAAATAGTTGACGTCTGCCCTTGGGACCACTGGCTTCACAAACTCAACCAGTTTCTCCAGCGCTGCCTGCCTCTTTTGTCTGTTACTATATTGAGGGTGTGTTAACTGCCACAGGCAGGGCATGTCTCTGTATTTATCGATGAACAGAGGGAGGAAGCTATGATCGTTGAAGCCGTCCATAATGTCTGCAAGACACAACACAAGACAAACCCTAATGTCAGGCTAAACTCCACTAATACAGGCCTCAATCTAGAAGCAGTATACCAAGTTCAAAATGTTACCTTCATTTGCACGTTCGTCGCCTCAGCTTCTCCCTCTGTTCACAGATCGTACGGACAACACACGCGTGTTGTGTTTTATATACAGTGTGCATGCGTGCAACTCCACCCGCCCCTGACGTTCTTTCTAGACTATTCCCCGCCCCTTTTCGGCGCAGTGGGGAGAGCACATGGAGGAGAGAACACAGGTGCGCACTAATAATAGTTCCACTAACGAGGAGGAGGGTGAGGAAAGCCTGGAGCCTGAAATGTCCCAATACAGGAATAGAAGATTTAAGGCCTCAAATATGCCTTTGGAGAGATGTTGGAGATGGTGGACATATTGAACAGGACCGACTATGATGGGAAGTATGGACCTTACCCAAACTCAAATATCAGAAAGGCCAAGATCATGAATAAAGTTGTGAGGAGTCTTCATCAGAATTTTGGGGTACGCCGATCCAAGGATCAACTGAGAAAACGCTGGTCAGACCTGAAACTGAGGGAGCACGAGCAGTACATAAGGATCAAGCGTGTTATTGAAAAAAGTAAGTAATTGTCGTGTGTTCATATGATTATTCTCGCTTGCATACTGCTCCATGTGCTTTGATTTCATGTTGTGCATTTTAAAATGGGCACTTTCAAGTTCATGGTTTCATTCGTTCGTAAGAAACATCGTTCTGCAGGGAAGTATTCCAGCTTAACAAAGTGTCCCCAATAATGTTCTCACCTTGGAGCTTGGTCAAAAAAAAAATTGAACAACACTTCCAAGCAATGTCTCATATTCTTAATTCTGCCCTCTGTGTGCTAATTATTCTTTTTTTACATTCTCATAGGGGAGAGAAGACTTGGCAAGTATGAGGACACCAGGGACCACACCCCTCCCAAAGAAGGCCAAATTCCAAAACCAGAAACAGAGGAGCATGAGGAGGAGGAGGAGGAAGGAGAGATCGTTGAAGTTGGACAAATTGTCACCACAACAGGTGAGTGTCGGAGAACACAGCTTCCGGTAAGCTCATCAATGTATATCACCATATTTTTAATACATGGTGTGTTTTTTTGATTTGTTTTGTAGGTGATATGGAAGAAGAATCCCATTTTACCAGTGAAAGTGCCCAGATCCTGATTGGGGAGATAATGGGGTGCAATCGGGATTTAGAAAATATACAGCAAAACATCAATGATGTTAAAAATAAAATGAAGAACATCATTGATGTTTTGGGGAGAGTGTGAAACAGCCCAAACTAGCTAGGGTTTTATTTTTTGAATTTTAAACCACAACTTTTGTATTTTAAGAAAATCCAAATTTGGAAGATGCACAGAGTGTGTAAACATGTGCTATCTCTCATCATGGGGGATCAATGTACGTGTTTTGTGGAAAGTGGCTGAGATGAAGCGGTTGCAGCCCCAAAATATGTACATTGATCCCCCATGATGGGAGAAAGCACATGACACACTGTGTGCATCTTCCAAATTTGGCTTTTCCAGGGGTGACACCCCCATGTGATGAAGGCAATATCAGCCCAGTTTGTACATACTCATGTCTGATATTGTCTTCACTTTTCAAAGCTGAACTTTGTAAGTTCCTGTGTCCTGTATGTTACACTTTGATACATGCCTGTTTACACAAAAACACAAAGTGTAAAAAAAATTACCAGAAAGACTTTTTTTGATACACACAATTTGTTGGTTTGTTGTAAAACCCTTTTCTAAATGCACATGTGAATGTGCTTGTATTAAAAAGTTAAATTATCAACAATGTGTGGCTTCCTTTTTCATTGCGCCAAAGATGTATTTGGAGTAAAATTTTTGTTTGCGGTGAGAATGGGTGTTATATACTAAAGGTAACTCCACTTTGCACTCCAAGTGCAGTTTCAGGTGTACTTTTGCAGTGCACTTGTAGTGCATAGTGGATGTGCCTTTAGTAAAAAACACCCTCAGTGATGTGTTAATTTGGACAATCATGCCATTTTCCTGCCATGGTGCTGAAAATGAGCAAGACTTTGGTCAGTAATGCACTACATACATTAGTTACCAAAAACAAGGTGTGTGTGTGTAGCAGACCTGCAACATAATAAGCTTATCTGAAGAAGAGACTGTCCCCTCATCTCGCTCAGAACTTGGGTTTGCACTGTTGGTGAAAAAGGCACAACAAGAAAATACATAAATTTACATTAGAGACACCCAAAAGCAAGCCAAGCAGTAAATGAAGGAGTTTCAAAGAAACATTTATTCAGAAAATGCCGCTCAGACATTGTCTGGCATATCAATGGCCCCCCTACCCACAAAGTAGTCCATGTATTTGGTTCTAACCTCACGGGCATTTTGGGGAGGGCAAGCCAGGATGAGCAGGTTCAAGGCCCACGAGGTTATCATTTTCCAGCAATAGTTCGCAGAAACTCTTTTTAGAAAATTGTGCAGAACACAGCAGGCCAGCACTATGTGATTGAGTTTGTATTCCGCCATGTGGATAGGCATTAAAAAAAGGCGGAACCGGCTGGCCAGTATTCCAAAGGTGTTCTCCACCACTCTTCGGGCTCTGGACAGGCGGAAATTAAAAATCCTCTGGTCTGGGGTGAGGGTCCTCATCGGGAAAGGCCGCATCAGATGGTTCGCCAGGGCAAACGCCTCATCCGTGATGAAGACGAACGGGAGTCCTTCCTGATTCTCCTCTGGGGGTGGCAAGCCCAGACTGCCACTCTGGAGATGTCAGTAGAACTCTGTCCGTGCGAACACTCCACCATCCAACATCCGTCCATTTTGCCCCACATCCACATACAAAAACTCATAGGTTGCAGACACCACCGCCATCACAATACTATGAAACCCCTTATAATTATAATAGTACGACCCCGAGTTGGGTGGTGGGATGATGCGGACGTGCTTCCCATCAATTGCTCCTCCACAATTGGGAAAGTCCCAACAACTGGCAAAGTGGGAGGTCACAGTCTGCCATTCATGTGGCGTTGAAGGACACTGTGGAGTGAAACAAGACCAAAAATTAGTCATTTAAAATATCAACATTGCAAGCAGATTAGACACCAACATTTTTGGCCAAGATTAGTATAACATTTTGGGAACTGAGTATTTAAAGCCTAAAGTATAAGGTCCCCTTATCAGAGTCATCACCCCCCCACCCCCCCCCCCCATCTGATGGGCCCTTGCTAAAAAATGAGGGGGGGATGTTTTGGACAGGTAACCCTCTCCACTTGATTGAGAGGTGAATGCCTAAATAATGTGTGATACTTTGGGAAGCCCGTCCTTACTTACACTATTGGCAGCTCACCAGACAGGTAAGAAGTGTCATAATACCAAAAAGAAACCAAAATGGAAGCGAATTTTGACATTCTGCTATTACATCAAGATAATAATAGGGGGAAAAAATAAATATACCATTTGAAAGTATTGAGGCAGGCCCTTGCACTACATGCTTTGGGGAATTCATCCATAAATGTGAGCATCAAAAAGGTAGGTATAGTGTGTATTGGGTTTGGTAAAGTCAGCAGATAGAGGATTGCTATCAGCTGACCTAGCAGTTGGTGGGAGAGGGGTTCCTAATGAGTTCGGCACAACCAAAAAAAAAAAAAAAAAGTGACTCTGCGTGAATTGAAGCACACACATCACATTTGTAGACATTTTAGGGGGTGTTTAGGGGAAAGCAATACTATGGAGCTGGCAAAAGGCATTGGTAAGTGACTAGACAATAGTTTTATGGGCCAAGAAGAGCATGGTGGGGTAGTTAGTGAGGCAAATATGCCTGAGGACAAAGGGGCAGAGCATATGAATTAGAGCATATTGCAATGATGGTAATTAGGGAATGAGGAAAGAAATGCAAGACATTAGCAATCATGAAATACATAGAATGTGATGTTAAAGGATAAAACTTACCTTCATATAGTCCTTCTGCAGGACCTGAATGATGGCAGAACAGGTCTCTGGAATAATGATCCCCAGAGCCTGGGGGGAGATGCCTGTAGAGAACTTGAGGTCCTGAAGCCTTCTCCCAGTTGCCAAGTAGCCCAACGTGGCGATGAGCCTCTGCTCCAGAGTGATGGCTTGCCGCATGCAGGTATCCTGCCTGGTGATATAAGGGGTCAGCAAAGCCAGCAGACGGTGAAAAACGGGGTCCGTCTCCCGGAGATAATTCCTGAAATCATCAGGATTATTCTCGCGGATCTCACGGAGCAAAGGCATGTGCGAGAACTGGTCACGCTGGCGCAACCAATTCTTGGTCCACAAACGCCTCTCCTCCCTGTTCATGGACCGGCTTGTGTCACAGTAAGAACCCCAACATGAAGCCCCTGCACAGCACAAACTCTACGACGAGTACGTAGACAAAACGGTCGGCTGGTCAGAATGGACAACAGAAAGCACCGATAAACAGCAATGCCTGAAAGAACGAACTGAATAGCAGAAGCAAGCAGACAATAAGAAATGCAAATCAAAGTGTACTATACCAAGATATAGTCCACAATGAGAAACAAATACTTACTGACTACACGCACTGATTATCAGATACGCAAAGACAAGCAGAAACTGAAGAGCAGTAGCGATATGAATCACTAATCTGAAAAGCGCGAATCGTCTCTCACCAAACTTCTACTAACACGCGATACACACAAGATCAGCAGAAGGAGCCCAAAGGGTGCCGGACGTGGTGCTGAACTTCCCTTTTCTAGTCCCGCCATACGCAGCTTACGTCACCGCGTTCTTGGCAACCGGAAATTCCGACAACTTGGTCCAACCGTGTGTATGCAACATCACTTCCGGACCTCGTCCGGAATTAATCCGTCTGAATAACTCCGACGGATTTGGTCGTCGGAATCTCTGACCGTGTGTACAAGGGCTAACAGCAAAGTTTTCAACTGAATCATTGCACGGAACAGGTAAGTATGACATGTTTGTTATTTACAAAAAAGTAAATTGAATGTCCCTGAATTTTTCATAATGACCCCGTGGCTTTGCCCATAGACCAGGGTCGGGATAAGGAGTGGGCAGGAGGAGCGGCTGCCCTAGGCAATATGGAAATCGTGTGGGGGTGGGGGGGGGTGGGCACCATTAGTAGATTGGGGCTGGAGGGGATTTGTGTTTTATGGGGAAATATGGGGGTGGCAGGGGGTAAGCATTGTGCTAGGAAGGGAATTTAAGGGGGTGTGCTAGCAGTGTGGATTTAGGGGGATATGTGTTGGTGGGATGGGGGGGGCGGGTTGTGGAGGATTTGTGCTAATAGGGATGATTGGGGCATTTGTGCTGGGACGAGGATTTGGAGTGGGGGTAAAGGATATGTACTTGGAAGGGAAATTTTAGTGGTAGAGGTTTTGTGCTAGGAGGGGTGTTTTTTTGGGAGGAGGTGGGAGGGCAAAGATTTCAGCAGGATGGTGGATTTGTACTGGGCTATGGGGGTATCCATGCAGATTAGTGCTCATTTTTTTTCTTGGGGGGTGGGGGGTTTGCTGACACATAATACGCATGCATCTTGGTGGGGGTGTAGTTTGTAATGTTTGCCCTGGGCTCTAGATCACTGTTTCTCAACTCCAGTCCTCAAGGCGCCCCAACAGGTCATGTTTTCAGGATTTGCCTCAGATGAAAGGCCTGTGGTAATTACTAAGGCAGTGAAACTGATCAAATTACCTGTGCAAAATAATGGAGAGCCTGAAAACATGACCTGTTGGGGCACCTTGAGGACTGGAGTTGAGAAATACTGCTCTAGATGACCTTGTCCTGGTACTGACATAGACCAGAGCTTTAGGCTAGAATAGGACAGCACTGGACCCAGCTGGAGCAAGGAATCGTGAAAGTGAAACAACCTCTTCTCTGCCAGACATCCCCAAAATGAGCAAAATGAGGGTGGTGGCCCCACTGCAAGGGTGGTATTAAACCTCTACTACAGGGTCCTCAACTAGCGGCCCTCCAGCTATTGCAAAACTAGAAGTTCCATGAGGCATTGCAAGGCTGACAGTTACAAGCAATACTCCCACAGGCAGAGGCATGGTGGGACTTATAGTTTTGCAGCAGCTAGAGGGCCGCCAGTTTGAGACCCCTGCTCTACAAAGTACAATTTCTCAGTTGGGCTCCAGGAGAATTAGCCATAATGTGTTAGTATGCACAACATATTAGCACATTACTGTAGTGTCAACACTACTATCTCGATTCTGAGTTATGAATCTTCGGCCACTTGGTTGACCGCTAATGTCCTACCTATCAACTTTTTTTATTTAAGGTTTAATCAACTTTAAAAATGCCTGGGGTTAGGTTTTGGGAGATTTAAATGTAATTTACAATCTGTCTGACTGACAAATAGAGTCAAAATTACAACCATCCAATAAAATTGGTAGTGTATGCGTATATATGAAGATTTTTTTACAGACACAATTGGATTGAATTTGAGCAAAAAGAAAGTGGAGCTGGGTTTTAATCTTATCGTTCTTTTTTCTCTTCTCGCAGTATAACATTTTCATCTTTGTTTTAGATAATTGAAGAATCTTTCAATGGAATATCCAATAACAAATGTGACTCAGCTAACTGGAACCATTATCAGTAATATCACCAACAGCGTAAATGGCACTGCCAGCCCTGCAGAAGGAAAAAAGCACCCAAATCAAATTCTTCACGTAATCTCCATCATGGTCTACATCGTGACCTTTTTGCTGGGTACCACAGGGAATGGATTGGTCATCTTTTTCACTACCTTCAGAATGAAGAAGACCGTCAGTGATGTCTGGTTCCTCAACTTAGCCGTAGCTGACTTTATCTTTACTTATTTGCTGATATTCAGAATCATCCGTATAGCCATGAATTTCCACTGGCCCTTTGGTAGATTCATGTGCAATCTAGATGTTGCTTTTTTCTACATCAACTTGTTTGCTAGTCTCTTCTTGATCACCATCATCAGCATTGATCGCCTCATCTCCATAAAGTTGCCTGTTTGGTGCCAGAACCATCGAACTCCAAGACTGGCATCCATTGTCACCTTGGTAGTTTGGGTCCTAGCATTCATTTTAAGCTTACCTTATTCAATGTTTATGGACACAACCAAAGTTAAAAATGTTGTTTAAGCAACTATTCCAATGATAAAGATGTGGCTATATCAAGATATTCTGGCGTGACTATAACCAGATTCATTGTCGGATTTGTTCTTCCTCTCACTGTAATCGTCTTATGTTATACAGTGATTCTGTCGCACATCCGGAGAAATTACATGACCAAGTCTAGCAAACCACTTAAGATGATAGCCGCTGTAATCATTTCCTTCTTTGTCTGCTGGTTCCCATACCATGTCTTCTCTCTTCTCTGGCTGTCCATAAAGTATGGTGGCAAAGATAATTTCAAGGATGTAGTGCACACTGGATTGCGATATTGTAACTTTTTAGCCATCATGCACAGTTGCGTCAATCCTATTCTCTATGTCTTCGTGGGTTGGGATTTCAAAGAAAAGTTCCTGGGCTCCATCCAGTCAGTATTTGAAAAAGCTTTTTTGGAAGACACAGTCCAAACAAGTTCCAAGTGTTCAGACCAGGTCAACTTAAGAATCTCAACTGCTGCAAATTGAAACCACATTTACAAAAGAATACATATCACTGTGACCTGGTCAGAGTTTTTATGAAGGGCTCAGACAATCATAATTGTTTTTTTTAATCATTATTCTCAAGACTGCATTCTGCTAAAAACGATTACTGAGAGGCACAACAAATATATTCGATTTTTCACTTGTTCAACACTGATTTTATTGAAGTTCAAGACCAAACCAACCAATGAATAAATTGGATGACAAAGACTGGTCACAATCATATTTTATGAAAAAAATCGGTATCAGGGCCAGGGCTAAGGGTGGGCAGGAGCAGCAGTTGCCCTGGGCACTGTGGTGAGGTGCGGGGACACCACAAAGAGATTGGGGGGAGTGGATTTGTGTTGGGAGGGGTAATTTAAGGGGGCAGCAGGAAGTAAGAATTGTTCCAGGATGGGAAATTTGGAGAGAAGTGCTAGGAATGGAGATTTTGGGATATTTGCGTTGAGAGGGGAATGGGGGAAGAGGATTTGTTTGGTTAATATGGTGGATGGGGGGTGGATTTGTGCTAGGAGGGGAAATAGTTTTTGGGAGGGGGATTTGTGCTAGTAGGGATGATTGTGAGGCTTCTGTGCTAGGAGGGGAAATTTGGGGTGGTAGGAAGGCCGAAAGAAGGGGTGAAAAGGAGGGGCTGCTGCCCTGGGCATTGTGGTATCATGTGAGGTGCGGGGGCACCACAAGGAGATTGGGGGGAGGGGATGTGGGTTGGGAGGGGGGATTTAAGGGGGTAGCAGGAGGTACAAATTGTTCAAGACATTGTTTTGCTAATAAAGGTAATATGGTGGTGGGGGTTGTGCTAGAAGGGGAAATTGTTTTTTTTGGGGGGGGGGGGGGTGCGGGGATTTGTGCTAGCGGGGATGGTTGGGGGGCTTTGTGCTAGGAGAGGAAATTTGGGGGATTTGTGCTAGGATGGGGGAATTTATTTGGGGGGGGGGGGATTGTGCTGGGAGCATATGTGTAATGAGAGGATTTGAGCTAAACATATAGAGTAGCGCTTAATTTTTTGGAGGGATGGGATTTTTGCTGACAGGTAGTGCTCATTCAGTGCTCATACATCTAATAATAATACATTTAATAATCTTTTCTAATAACAATACATATACTAATCATTTCTAATAATAATAATAATATATCTAATAATCTTTTCTAATAATAACATATCTAATAATCTTTGGCTTGTAAATATATTACAATACTGATAAATGTATAAATTATTATATACAATTAAATAAAGGTCTTTAAATAATAATAATAAAAAAAATATATATATGTATATATATATATATATATATATATATATATATATATATATATATATATATATATATATATATATATATAGTGCCTTGTGAAAGTATTCGGCCCCCTTGAACTTTTCAACCTTTTGCCACATTTCAGGCTTCAAACATAAAGATATAACATTTTTATTTTTTGTGAAGAATCACCAACAAGTGGGACACAATTGTGAAGTGGAACGAAATCTATTGGATTTTTGAAATTTTTTAACTAATAAAAAAATGAAAAGTGGGGCGCGCAAAATTATTCGGCCCCCTTGCGTTAATACTTTGTAGAGCCACCTTTTGCTGTGATTACAGCTGCAAGTCGCTTGGGGTATGTCTCTATCAATTTTGCACATCGAGAGACTGAAATTCTTGCCCATTCTTCCTTGCAAAACAGCTCGAGCTCAGTGAGGTTGGATGGAGAGCGTTTGTAAACAGCAGTTTTCAGCTCTTTCCACAGATTCTCGATTGGATTCAGGTCTGGACTTTGACTTGGCCATTCTAACACCTGGATACGTTTATTTGTGAACCATTTCTTTGTAGATTTTGCTGTATGTTTGGGATCATTGTCTTGTTGGAAAATAAATCTCCGTCCCAGTTTCAGGTCTTTTGCAGACTCCAACAGGTTTTCATCCAGAATGGTCCTGTATTTGGCTGTATCCATCTTCCCCTCAATTTTAAGCATTCCCTTCCCTGTCCCTTCTGAAGAAAATCAGACCCAAACCATGATGCTGCCACCACCATGTTTGACAGTGGGGATGGTGTGTTGAGGGTGATGAGCTGTGTTGCTTTTACACCAAACATATTGTTTTGCATTGTGGGCAAAAAGTTAGATTTTGGTTTCATCTGACCATCTGACCAGAGCACCTTCTTCCACATGTTTGGTGTGTCTCCCAGGTGGCTTGTGGCAAACTTTAGACAAGACTTTTTATGGATATCTTTGAGAAATGGCTTTCTTCTTGCCACTCTTCCATAAAGGCCAGATTTGTGCAGTGTACGACTGATTGTTGTCCTATGGACAGACTCTCCCACCTCAGCTGTAGTTCTCTGCAGTTCATCCAGAGTGATCATGGGCCTCTTGGCTGCATCTCTGATCAGTCTTCTCATTGTCTGAGCTGAAAGTTTAGAGGGACGGCCAGGTCTTGGTATATTTCAAAATGATCGCTTGCACAGTGCTCCTTGGGATGTTTAAAGCTTGGGAAATCTTTTTGTATCCAAATCCATCTTTAAACTTCTCCACAACAGTATTACGGACCTGCCTGGTGTGTTCCTTGGTCTTCATGATGCTCATTGTGCTTTCAACAGAACCCTGAGACTATCACAGAGCAGCTGCATTTATACAGAGACTTGATTACACACAGGTGGATTCTATTTATCACCATCAGTCATTTAGGACAACATTGGATCATTAAGAGATCCTCGCTGAACTTCTGGATTGAGTTTGCTGCACTGAAAGTAAAGGGGCCGAATAATTTTGCACGCACCACTTTTCAGTTTTTTATTTGCTAAAAAAGTTTAAATTATCCAATAGATTTTGTTCCACTTCACAATTGTGTCCCACTTGTTGGTGATTCTTCACAAAAAATAAAATTTTTATATCTTTATGTTTGAAGCCTGAAATGTGGCAAAAAGTTGAAAAGTTCAAGGGGGCCGAATACTTTCGCAAGGCACTGTATATATATTAAAAAAATCTTTGGAAAACAGCGCTGTCCAAAAAATTACTAAATTCTTCAAAAAAAGCCTATGCCAGTGAAGCAAGCTTTAAAAATAATAATATGAGTACTAACAATAAACTAAATATAAATTCTTGCCGCAACACAATGTGAGATACCCACAATATACAAAAAACAAAAAATAAAGCCGCGCTAAAACTTATAAAGTGCCAAAATGATATTGTGACATATTAAATTCTAATATCAAATACTAAACAGTGTATATAACCATAAAAATGTGCAAAAAAAATACTCAAAAATTAAAACACATAAAAAGTCCAAAGAGGAAGAGAAACGCAAAGAAATAAATTCAGTCCATTGAAGTGACTCTTTACAACACCCTTCAGATGTATAGCAGATGCGCCCAGATTAGACTACACCCCCCTACCGAACCTACCCACCCAGGTTCAAGCCTCTCCTGGGATCGGAAGGTCCAGAACAATAAAGAAGCTCTAGGAAGGAGATATAGGAGTTGGAGACGCCAGCAGAACCTATTGGAGAGACCAGGAGCGATCGTTTTGTTTTCAAGCTTGTATGATCTCCCTAAAAAGAGATCTTGTCAGCTGGTAAGCCTTACTGAATTTGGTGGTGGATGAACCTCTCTCTCTGGGCGCACCTGCTATACATCTGAAGGGTGTTGTAAAGAGTCACTTCAATGGACTGAATTTATTTCTTTGCGTTTCTCTTCCTCTTTGGACTTTTTATGTGTTTTAATTTTTGAGTCTTTTTTTGCACATTTTTATGGTTATATACACTGTTTAGTATTTGATATTAGAATTTAATATGTCACAATATCATTTTGGCACTTTATAAGTTTTAGCGCAGCTTTATTTTTTGGTCACTGTATATATATATATATATATATATATATACATACACATATATATATATATATATATATATATATATATATATATATATATATATATATATATATATATATATATATATACATATACATATATATATATATATATATATATATATGTGTGTGTGTGTGTTTTATTTTGTATACCTCTTGTATACCTATATATTATATAACATGTTATTATTTACACATCTGGAATGCCATTAACCCCTGTCAGTGTCATTAGTACAGTGTCAGTGTATATATATATATTTTTTTTAGCACTGATCACTGTATTAGCATCCCCAAAAATTGTCACTTATGCCGCATACACACGACCATTTTTTTTCTTCGGAATAAACTCTGATGGTTTTCCCTACGGAATTCCACTCAAGCTTGTGTTGCCTACGCACGGTCACACCAAATTCTGCCATCAAGAACACAGTGACGTACAACACTACGACGAGCTGCAAAAATGAAGTTCAATGCTTCTGAGCGTGCGTCAAATTGTTTCTGAGCATACGTAGGGATTTTGCGCATCGGAATTGCCACAGACGATCCTAATTTCCGATAGAAACCTTTTCCGTTGGAAAAATTGAGAACATGCTCTCAATCTTTTGCTGGCCGAAATTCCGCCAGCAAAAGTCCGATGGAGCATACACATGGTCGCATTTTCCGATGAAAAGCTATCATCGGTCTTTTGCTGGCCGAATTTCCGATCGTGTGTACGTGGCATTAGCGGTTGATTTACTAAAACTGGAGAAAGTTAGAAGCTGATTGGCTACCATGTACAGCTGCACCAGATGGGGATTTTGTTTACCAAAAATATGTAGCAGAATACATATTGGCCTAAACTGATGAAGACATTTTGTTTCTTTTCTTTCCAAAATTGTTGATCATTTTCTTTTTTATAGCGCAAAAAAAGAAAAAATCCCAGAGGGGATCAAATACCACCAAAAGAAAGCTCTTGGTATATTTTCTATATTTTTGGATGCATAGAATGCATTTTTTGGTTAAGTTCTATTGGCAGATATCATGTCTAATATTTTTTTTTTTTTTTAAATGCACAATAAAAACAATTGTGGAGAATAATACTCGGCTGTGTGTTTTACTTCAAATGACAGTTTGGGAGTAGGCAGTTACATTTAAAAAATACAATGTAAAATTAACAAGGGACACCAACATAGTTGTATCTTTGATCTTAAAAACGACGGGATAATGGTGTTGTGGTAACCAAATAAAAAAAAAAAAAAACATAATAATATTATTCTTGATATCACTAGAAAAAAAAAGCCTTTGAAAATTTGTTTGCAAAAACTCCATCAGTATCACCAGCAAAGCAGCTTCATTATTATCCCATTAAAGAAGAAGAGGATTGTGCGCTGCATTTCGAGATTTCATAATATGCCACGTCGCGAATATTAATTCTCCATTACGAACGCTAGTGTACAAGACCGACCGCTTCCGGCTCCTCCTTGCTTCTGAGCATGAGTGTTTGTACACTGGACTTTTGTCCAACGGACTTACCGTATATACTCGAGTATAGGCCGACCCGAATATAAGCCGAGGCCCCCAATTTACCCCCAAAAAAACTGGCAAACTTATTGACTCGTGTATAAGCCGAGGGTGAGACATGCCTGTCCATCCCTGTGTGTGTGTCCGTCCATCCCTGTGTGTCCGTCCATCCCTGTGTGTCCGTCCATCCCTGTGTGTCCGTCCATCCATCCCTGTGTGTGTGTGTGTCCATCCATCCATCCATCCCTGTGTGTGTGTGTGTCCATCCATCCATCCATCCCTGTGTGTGTGTGTGTCCATCCATCCATCCATCCCTGTGTGTGTGTGTGTCTCCATCCATCCATCCATCCCTGTGTGTGTGTGTCTCCATCCATCCATCCCTGTGTGTGTGTGTGTCTCCATCCATCCATCCCTGTGTGTGTGTGTATCCATCCATCCCTGTGTGTGTGTGTCTCCATCCATCCATCCCTATGTGTGTGTGTCCGTGTGTGTGTGTGTGTGTGTGTGTGTGTGTGTGTGTCCAGCCTACCTGTGTCCCGAGCCTGTGTCCCGAGCCTCCGTCCCGTGCCTTGCCTCCTTGCCTCCGTCCCGTGCCGTGCCTTGCCTCCTTGCCTCCGTCCCGTGCCGTGCCTTGCCTCCTTGCCTCCGTCCCGTGTCGTGCCTTGCCTCCGTCCCGTCCCGTGCCGTGCCTTGCCTTGCCTCCGTCCCGTGCCTTGCCAGGATCGCCGCTCTTCGTCGGCGCCTCGGCGGCCATTCTAAAATTCAAAAGCCGCGCCTCCGCCTTCGCCTGTGATAGGCGGAACACTGAATTTCCCAGCAGCCTGTGTTCCGCCTATCACGGACATCGTCTCATCCTCGTCCGTAGTACGAGGATGAGCGGATGTCCGTGATAGGCGGAACACTGACTGCTGGGAAATTCAGTGTTCCGCCTATCACAGGCGAAGGCGGAGGCGGAGGCGCGGCTTTTGAATTTTAGAATGTCCGCTGTCTGTCTGCTCGACACGCTGATCGAGCAGGCAGACAGCGATGACTCGAGTATAAGCCGAGGGGGGCACTTTCAGCCTCAAAAAAGAGGCTGAAAATCTCGGCTTATACTCGAGTATATACGGTATGTACACACGCTCGGAAAATCCGACAACACACATTTGTTGGCGGAAAATGTGAAGACATGCTAGAAAACATTTGTTGGCGGAAAGTCCGACAACAATTGTCCGATGGAGCGTACACACGGTCGTATTTTCCTCCAACAGCCTGACATCCAACATTTCCGGCTGTAAAATCCGATCGTGGGTATGAGGCTTAACTCTGAGCTCAGTGTCTGAGAGCTCGATCCTTTGATGGTGGGGGTGAGCAGTAACAGCTGGGCCTATCTTAGCAACGCCTTGGGAGTTTTACAGTCAGGCTTCACGAGGTATGTAAATGGCCTATACCCATAGCAAGAGCAATATTCAACTTTGGTCAAAGCTGCACGGTATGTTTTTTTTCTACAGACGCCTCTTATTGCATAGGCAGGATTTTGGTAGAGGTGAACTAAACCTAGAAGCTAATTTCTCTTTCCAGTTTCACTTAACAACAAAAAATGATAAGCTATTTTATCTATCTATCTATCTATCTATCTATCTATCTATCTATCTATCTACCTTTCTAATCTATCTATCTATAGATATTTTATATATATATATATATATATATATATATATATATATATATATATATATATATATAAACCAAAAGTATTGGGATTCCAACTGTCTCTGGGATGGATTAACTGGAGGAAGAGAGAGATCTGTGTTCCTGCTCAGTAGAAACACAAGATCTCCATCTTCCTCTCTGACAGAGCGGCAGTTTACTTTGTTCACATAGGCAGACCACCGTTCTGCCTCTTCTGTCAATGATCGTGGGTCCTGGCAGACATCGCAGACATTGTGTCCAATCACAGCGGGAGCGGGCCACCAGCGGCGCAGGCGTGCACCCCAGACCCAGGAAGAGACAACAACATACAGGTAGGTTGTTTCATGAAGACGAGCCACCCTGCTGCAGTATATGTATGGTGGGGGGTCCAGAAGTGGTTAATTCAAATTGAATTGAATTAAATTAAATTAAAGTCAAATTGACTGTTCACTTTGTAAAGGATATTTCCCTAGAGCTTAGTGAATTTCACCTTGCAAAGAATATCCAATCACATGCAAGGAAAAAAAAAAAAGCATTTTTGCTTGCACTTTATTGAATGGTGGAAGTCAGCAGAGCCTCACATTATTTACTAAGTTCTGGGGAAAATGACTGTAAATTGCAACTTCCCTTCCCTTAAAAACAGGCTATTTGCAGTAAACCAACCCCTATGTGTCCAAACAAGAGGCATTTATTACATTTATCTTTGTCAAAACAAAGCAAGTGGACAAAGTTTTGTTGGTGAAATAATATCCTTATTTCCCCATAACACACCACTTTTGCCATTTTTATAAAAAGATTTTTCTTGAGAATTGAAAGTCATTACAGAACTCTATTCACACCGCAGTTCCTAAACTTCCTCAAACAAGACTGTAACTTTCTAGAAAACTTCACAAATCACAGCTGCCATTGGCTTTTTGTTCTCTGTAAGCGAAACCAAAAAAAAAACTGTTTTAAAAATGAATACATATTGTTGTTTTTGAAATATACAGTAACAAATACAACACATCATAGTACATAGAATGGTGGGGATTAGGGGTGAGCTTCGTGTTCGAGTCGAACATACGTTCGACTCGAACATTGGCTGTTCGTCCGTTCCGCGAAGTCCGAACATTTTGGTCCGTTCGCGCCAAATTCGTGTGGCGCTCACGGCCCACAATGCACTGCGATGGCGCAGTGCATTGCTGGCTCATGATTGGCCAAGCATGCACTGTGACCCCATGCTTGGCCAATCGCAGCGCCAGCAGCGACCAGAGCCATGATTGGCCACAGGCAGGATGCCTGTGGCCAATCATAGCTCAGGCTGTGTAGTGCACGCCCCACACTATATAAGGCCGCCAGTGCGGCGGACTTGTGTAGTGTGTTGGCGTCTGAAGCAGTGGGTGTTCTGTGTACCTTCAACACATTACACATTACACACCGATCGTTTTCGGCCGAGCACAGCACAGTATACATCTGTATATATCCCTTTATCTCTGGTGTTCTATAATAAAGGCATCTGCAGGAGTTAGTGGGTGTTCTGTGTACCTTCAACACAGTACACACCGATCGTTTTCGGACGATTTTTGATCTTGCTGTTGTGTAGTGGTTGTTGTCTGCGTGCCCTGACCGCAGTATACACCGCTATATTCACCTCACCTATATAGCTAGTGATCTATCTTTTATAATAGAGCTTGCAGTCAGTAGTGTTAGGAGATAGTGCGTGCTGTCTGCGTGCTCTGTACCCAGTACATACCGCTATATCCACCTACATAGCTCTTCTCTATTTGAGACCTCTTGCCATCTGCAGGAGTTATTGGAAGTTGTGTGTGCCTCCAGCACAGCACAGAATACATCTGTATATACCCCTTTATCTCTGGTGTTCTATAATAAAGGCATCTGCAGGAGTTAGTGGGTGTTGTGTGGCTCTAGCACAATATACACTACCCAACTGCTTTTTTACCCAACTCCCTTCAGGCCATTACCATGTCTGGAAGGCCAGCAAGGAGAGGCAGACAGGCGCGAGCCGATAAAAGAGGGCAAGCAGGCTCTGTGTCTAGAGACAACAGTGCTGGTCGTGGACGCGGTGCATTGTCATCAGCACGTGACCATGGGACACGCTTGTCCTTCTTTTCGGCAGCTGGACATGTTGAACCGCAACATGCCAACGACTTGGTAGAGTGGATGACCAAGCCATCTTCATCCTCCTCATCCTCTCTCACCCAGTCTCAGGGTACTAGCAAAGCAGCTGCCAACGCATCGTCTTCCCTCCTCTCAATGTCATCATCAGTGACTCCTTCCCTAGACCCACCACGTCCTCCTGAGGAGTCTCCTGAACTCTTTGAGCACAGTGTTGGGTACATGCTCCAGGAGGATGCCCAGTGTTTTGTGGGCTCTGATGATGACACTCAGCTAGAGGAAGGCAGTAGCGTGAGCGCAGAGAGAGGGGATGCTCAAGAAGGACAGCAATCTGGCAGTCATGTTCCACAAGCTGCAGCATACTGCCAGGTTTGCTACAGCGATGAAGAGGGAGGGGATGATGAGGGCACTGACTCCACGTGGGTGCCTGGAAGGAGAGAGGAGGAGGAGGAGGAGGCACATGTCCAACGAGGCAGGATGCCCTCCGGGGGCCAGCTTAGGGGCAGCACACTGACTGAATCACACCGCAGAGCTCCGCCTGTGCAGAGCGCTGCCTCTGCGCATTATTCTAAAAGTTCTTTGGTGTGGGCCTTTTTTGAGACGAGTGCATCAGATCGCACCGCTGCTATTTGCAACATATGTCTCAAGCGTATCTCACGTGGCCAAAACATCAGCCGCTTGGGCACCACATGCTTGACCAGACATATGTTGACCTGCCATGCAGCTCGTTGGCAAGCGTACCTCAAAGACCCACACCAAAGAACAAAGCGGACCTCTCCTTGCTCCTCATCAGCTGGCATCTCCAACCCCACTAGACCTTCAGTCCTCTCTGAAACCTGCTCTGAGAGGAATGAAGGTGTAGAATTAGGTGTGTCACAGCCAAGTGCTTCCGGGAACTCTGCTAGCGGTACACCCACGTCCGATTATAGCAGGCAAATGTCCCTGCCCCAGCTGCTGGACCAGCGAAAGAAGTTCACTCCCAGCCATCCACATGCCCAGCGGTTGAACGCTAGCTTGGCTAAATTGCTAGCACTCCAACTGCTGCCTTTTCAGTTGGTAGACTTGGCCCCCTTCCGTGAGTTTGTACAATGTGTGGTTCCTCAGTGGCAGGTCCCCAAACGCCACTTTTTCTCACGGAAGGCGATTCCAGCTCTCTACCGGCATGTGGAAGGCAATGTCCTTGCCTCGCTGGACAGGGCGGTCAGCGGTAAGGTGCATATTACCGCTGACTCATGGTCCAGCAGGCATGGACAGGGACGTTACCTGTCTTTCACGGCCCATTGGGTCACTCTTCTGGCAGCTGGGAAGGATGCAGGACAAGGTGCAGTAGTGTTGGAGGTTGTTCCGCCACCACGCCTCCAAAATGCTACTATTGGTTGTGACACACCTCTCTCCTCCACCCCCTCCTCTTCTTCTTCCTCCATGGCCTCTTCCAGTGCTCTGTCCTCAGAACCAGCGGTGCTCCGTAGGCGTTCCAGGGGCTACGCAAGTACGCAGGCAAAACGATGCCATGCCGTGCTTGCACTGGTTTGTTTGGGGGACAGGAGCCACACTGGGGCGGATGTTTTGTCAGCTCTGCAGGGGCAGGCCGAGAGGTGGTTGACGCCACGCCAGCTTAAGCCAGGAATGGTGGTTTGCGACAATGGCACCAACCTCCTCTCCGCCCTCCGACAGGGACAACTGACCCATGTGCCCTGTGTAGCTCACGTCCTTAACCTGGTTATGCAGCGGTTCTTGGGCAGGTACCCCGGCTTACAGGATGTCCTGAAGCAGGCCAGGAAAGTCTGTGTGCATTTCCGCCGATCATTTAATGCCTGTGCTCGGCTGGCTGAGCTCCAAAAGGAGTTGAACCTGCCCAAGAACCGCCTTATATGTGACATGCCCACCAGATGGAACTCAACATTGGCCATGCTGCAGCGGCTGCACACGCAGCAGAGGGCCATCAATGAGTACCTGTGCGACTACGGCACCAGGACAGGGTCAGGGGAGCTCGGTTTTTTCTCACCACTCCAGTGGGGCATGATCAGGGATGCATGCACTGTCCTGTCACCATTTGAGGAGGCCACAAGGATGGTGAGCAGTGACAGTGCATGCATCAGTGACACTGTACCTCTTGTCCACCTCTTGGAGCATACGCTGCGTGGAATAATGGACAGGGCACTTGAGGCAGAACAGAGGCAGGAAGAGGAGGACTTCCTTGCCTCTCAAGGCCCCCTTTATCCAGACAGTGTTCCTGCTGTGCCACCCATCACACAGGAAGAGGATGAGGAGGAGGAAGAGGAGGAGGAGGATGATTGTGTCAGCATGGAGGTGGAGGCTGGCACTCAGCATCAGCATCAGCAGCAGCAGCAGCAGTCTTGTAGGGATGATTTACAGTCCCAAGAAACACGTGGACTTGTACGTGGCTGGGAGGAGGTAGCTGCGGATCATGTTGTCCTTAGTGACCCAGAGGACTCCGGACCGAATGCCTCAGCTAACCTACGCTGCATGGCCTCCCTGATCCTGCAAAGCCTGCGGAAGGATCCTCGTATTCTTCGGATCAAGGAGAGGGACCATTACTGGCTGGCCACTCTCCTTGATCCACGGTACAAGGGTAAGGTTGCCAACCTTATCTTGCCATTGCAGAGGGAGCAGAGGATGAGACATCTCCGGGAGGCCTTGCAGAAAGGTCTGTGCAACGCGTTCCCAGAGACTGGGAGGTTACAAACTCCTGGTCCTGGACAACGTGTTGCTGAGGCATCGGTCAGAAGGAGCGGTGGAGAAGGTGGCCGTCTGACTGATGCTTTCAGACAATTTTTTCGTCCGCAGCCCCAAGGTATGATCGGTTCCAGCACCCATCGCCAGCGTCTGATTTACATGGTGCAGGAATACCTAGGGGCAAGGCCAGACTTGGACACCTTTCCCACCGAAAATCCTCTGGCTTACTGGGCCTTGAGGATGGATCACTGGCCAGAGCTTGCACAGTATGCAATTGAGCTACTGGCCTGTCCTGCATCCAGCGTTCTTTCGGAACGCACCTTCAGTGCTGCTGGTGGCTTTGTTACCGATCACAGGGTGCGCCTGTCCACCGAATCAGTTGATCGACTGACCTTCATCAAGATGAATCAGTCTTGGATCACCCACAGCTACCAAGCACCTGAAGCTGATGTAACAGAATAATTTTTTTTGAAATATCACATCCCTTCAAGACTGCCTATGCTGATGCTGAGTGACTGTCCTGTTATGTTGATTGTCTATCCTCTTCCTCCTCCGCTGATATGTTGGAAGAACATTTCTGGTTCTGGTTGATGCCATCAGCCCAATTTTTCTGCCCCTGTTTAACAGGGGCGTTTAAGTACAATTTTTGATGCAATGCTTTGCAGCAGGGCTAATTCCTGCAATAAAACTAGAGTATATGGAAGAGGTTGCAGTGTGGTGGCACCAGCAGCAGTGCCTAAGGCCAAATTTTTCTGCCCCTGTTTAACAGGGGCGTTTAATTACAATTTTTGATGCAATGCTTTGCAGCAGGGCTAATTCCTGTAATAAAACTAGAGTATATGGCAGAGGTTGCAGTGTGGTGGCACCAGCACCAGTGCCTAAGGCCCAATGTTTCTGCCCCTGTTTAACAGGGGCGTTTAAGTACAATTTTTGATGCAATGCTTTGCAGCAGGGCTAATTCCTGAAATAAAACTAGAGTATATGGAAGAGGTTGCAGTGTGGTGGCACCAGCAGCAGTGCCTAAGGCCAAATTTTTCTGCCCCTGTTTAACAGGGGCGTTTAATTAAAATTTTTGATGCAATGCTTTGCAGCAGGGCTAATTCCTGCAATAAAACTAGAGTATATGGCAGAGGTTGCAGTGTGGTGGCACCAGCACCAGTGCCTAAGGCCCAATTTTTCTGTCCCTGTTTAACAGAGGCGTTTAAGTACAATTTATGATGCAATGCTTTGCAGCAGGGCTAATTCCTGCAATAAAACTAGAGTATATGGAAGAGGTTGCAGTGTGGTGGCACCAGCAGCAGTGCCTAAGGCCAAATTTTTCTGCCTCTGTTTAACAGGGACATGTAATTACAATTCTTGATATAATATTTCACAGGAGGGCCCCTTCCTGTGCCCACCCAGAGTAACGGTGAGGACTTATAGTGTTGTGGCACCAGCACCACAACCACCAAAGGTCAATTTTTCTACCACTGTTCAACAATGGCATGTAATTACAATTCTTGATATAATCGTTCACAGCAGTGCGCTCCAGCGCCCACCAAGAGTCACTTTCAGGGCTTACAATGTTGTGGCAAAACCAACACCTTGTTCCGCCATTTCTGCAGAGCATATAGGGCAGGCCCCTACTTTCAAACATCCAATTTACAAACATCTCCTACTTGCAAACGGAAGGAGACAACAGCAAGTGAGATGAAAAAAGATGGACAACAAACCAAATTATACAGGGGTGATAACCCTTCCCTATGTTTTCCAAAAAGCTTAAAAATAGTTCTTTTGACTGGAGCTACACTTTAAAAATGTACCAGTTGAAAATTACAAACAGATTCAACTTAACACAACAAACCTACACAGTCCCTGTCTTGTTTGCACCGCCTGTATACTGCTGTTCTGAGTATATAGGGCCTGGGGGCCACACGCATTTCCTTTTTTTAATATGGGTACAGGGTTCCCCTTAATATGCGTACAAGACCCAAATAGGCTGGTAATGGGCAGGGAGGGCTACCCATGCCATTTTTCTCAATGATTTTCAACCATATTGCAGGAACCAGATATAACATTAAAACCGCAAGCAGTTTTAAATGGTGTTATTTCCGTTTAATGTCATTTTGTGCAGGGACTGTTCTAAACACGGGAAACACGTGGCACTTCACAGGCATACTACAGACACCCCCCAGGCACCATATTTAAAGGAATATTTCACTTTTTTTTTCACTTTAATCGTCATTAAAATCAGTGCTCCCGCCAAAACGGCCATTTTTAAAAACATTTTAGGCATTGACCCATGTCCCCTGGGGCAGGAGCCAGGTCCCCAAACCCTTTTTAGCACAGTATTTTGCATATTAGCAGTTAAAATTAGCACTTTTAATTTCAAACGTTCGAGTCCCATAGACTTCAATGGGGTTCTAAAGTTCATTCGAATTTGGGGTCCGTTCTAAAGTTCTGGTGCGAACCGAACCGGGGGGTGTTCGGCTCATCCCTAGTGGGGATACAACTCACTAAGGCCGCGTACACACGGGCGGACTGTCTGACGGACTTGGTCCGCTGAAACGTGTTTCAGCGGACAATCCGCTCGTGTGTGGGCTTCAGCGGACTTTTTCAGCGGACAGTCTGGCGGACTAAGTCTTTCGGAATTTCCGTAATATTGTCCGTCCAAACTTGGTTTCAGCGGACAGTCCGCTCGTGAGTAGGCAAGTTGGACGGACTAAGTATGGCGCATGCTCAGAAAGGATTTACACGGCCGAAGGTTGCATTGCAGTGTATTGGACGTCGTATTTCTAGTCCCGTCGTACGTGCCGTACACGTCATCGTGCAAGCTTTCAGCGGACTGTCTGTTCGTCGTGTGTGGTCAAGTCCGTTCATTCAAAAGTAGGACGGACTGTATGTCGGATTGTCTGACGGACTTAGTTGGACGGATAGTCCACCCGTGTGTACGCGGCCTAAGGAGGACAATGCTTACAGAGATCTATGGTGGTATAAGATAGGATACAAGCAGCAACCCAAGTATTGAATATCTATCAAGAATTGCTTACATAGTTTTACCACATTGGTTGGACAATCAATACAATTTTAAATGAATGAAGATGTTTTATTCATATTTCTTCTGTATTGAGAATGTTAGGATTCAGAACAGAAGAGAAAGAAGGTTATTAAAAGAAAACAAATTTCCCCCTTGCATGAGTGTCCCCATTAGAGCCCCCCTTACATAAGTGCCCCCAAACATCAGTACCATGATCAGAGCCTCTCTTTACATCAGTGTCCCCATCCAAGCGCCCCCTTACATCAGTGTCCCAATCAGAGTCCCCCTTACATCAGTGTCCCCATCAGAGTCCTCCTTACATCAGTGTCCCCATCAGAGCCCCCCTTACATCAGTGTCCCCATCGGAGTCCCCCTTACATCAGTGTTCCCATCAGAGTCCTCCTTACATCAGTGTCCCAATCAGAGTCCCCCTTGCATCAGTGTCCCCATTAGAGCCCCCCTTATATAAGTGCCCCCAAACATCAGTGCCACAATCAGAGTATGTCCTTACATCAGTGTCCCCATCAGAGCCTCCACCACATCGGTGTCCCTATCAGGGTCCCCCTTACATCAGTGTCCCCATCAGAACCCCCCTTACATCAGTGTACCCATCAGAGTCCCCCTTACATCAATGTCCGCATCAGAGACCCCCTTACATCAGTGTACCCATCAGAGTCCCCCTTACATCAGTGTCCCCATCAGAGCCCCCTTACATCAGTGTCCCCATCAGTGCCCCCTTACATCAGTGTCCCCATCAGAGTCCCCCTTACATCAGTGTCCCCATCAGAGTCCCCATACATCAGTGCCCCATCAGAGTCCCCATCAGAGGCCCCCTTATATAAGTGCCCCCACACATCAGTGCCACTATCAGAGTCTCTTCTTACATCAATGTCCTCATTAGAGCCCCCCTTAAATCAGTGTGTCCCATCAAAGTGTCTCCTGACACCAGTGTCCTCATTACAGTACCCCTTACAACAGTGTCTCCATCAGAGTCCCCCTTTAATCAGTGTCCCCATCAGGGCCCCACTTACATCAGTGTCCCCATGAGAGTGACCCCTTACATCTATTTCTCTAGCAAAGTTCCTGCTTACATTAATATCACCATCAGAGTACCTCTCACATCAGAACTCCCCTTACATAAGTGTTTCCATCAGATCCCCCCATTATCAGTGTTCCCATCAGAGGCCCCCTTATAAAAGTTCCCCCTTACATCAGTTTCCCATTTCAGAATCCCCACTTACATCAGTGTCCCCATCAGAGTCACTCCTTACATATATTTCTCTATCAGAGTTCCTGCTTACATTAGCATCTACATCAGAGTACCACTCACATCAGAGTCTCTCCTTACATGAATGTCCCCGTCAGAGTCTCTCCTTACATCAATGTCCCCGTCAGAGTCACTCCTTACATCAATGTCTTCATCAGAGTCTCTCCTTACATCAGTGTCCCAGTCAGAGTCTCTCCTTACACGAATGTCCCCGTCAGAGTCACTCCTTACATCAATGTCTTCATCAGAGTCTCTCCTTACATCAGTGTCTCCATCAAAGTCCCTTCTTACATCTATTCCTCCATCAGAGTACCCCTCACATCAGATTTCCTCCTTACATCAGTGTCTTCATCAGAATGCACTTTTCTAAATCACAGGGTCTTCTGCACACAGTGGTCACAGACATTTCTCTGCTGCCCTCCATTGGCTGTCAATACGGGAATTGGAACTCACAGGTAATAAATACAATTCACACCATCAGTTTCCATCAGAAATCTAGACATACGTTTACTTTGGTGTCTACGGATCAAAGTTCTGGCAGATACCTACATTTAATAACAACATTGCCTGGATTTCGAAACGGTAAAAACTTTGCATTGCAACAACAAAATATGGTCGGGTTTTCTCAAGTTTGACTGCAAAAGCAGAAAAACTAAATTTAAAAGAGAAGTATGGGATTTTTTTTTTACATTTTAGAATCTTACTTACCTAGGTGGATGCAACATTGGTCAGATGCTGCATCTGTCCCCCCTGGTTCTAAAGCCCCATAGACACTATCAGATTTTCTGCTGATTTTTTCCTTCAGATTTACCAAAACCATGTAGTGCAAGGGCCTGCCTGATTGCATACAAATTGAAATTGCTAAGGTTTGACCTCATATTATATGGTTTTGGTAAATCTGAAGGAAAAAATCAGCAGAAAATCTGATAGTGTGTATGGGGTTTAATGCTGAGAGCTGAGTGATTAAACACCGCCGATCACTTAGTTCTCAGAGCTTCCTGAGCAGAGAGCTGGTGACTGTCATTCACGGCTATCTGCTCTGCCCCTCCAGCGCTCACTGGAGCCCTGGGCTGTGTAGGGGCAGAAGTGGCCAGTTCAGGCTCTCCATGGTTCACTGAGAGGCTAAGCTGGGTGCCGATCCAGGCATGTGGGCAGATCCCGAAAATATGGTCATGATCTTTCCCAGGTCTGGACCGGCTCTGTGACTCCAACGAGCGGCGGGCTTCAGCCCACTGTCTACTTAAAACAGGTTACAGGAGTGCAGAATGAATGCACTCCTGTGATCCATAGGAGAAGTACAACCAAACCAGCTTTCCCCATACTTCTCCTTTAACCAGGCGCCAACCGGGCCATAGCGAAATGATGGCGCGGTCGGCCTATTCTGGGTGGATGCCAGTGGGACGTCCTCCCAGAGTGTTGCTCTCGCGTGCCCCCTGGGGCGCGCTCGCGCAAACATCCGTGACCACGGATTGCAGTAAATGGGCACTTGTAGCGGCCGTTTAACCACGTGATTGCTCCGTCATTTGAAAACGAACTGGCGTCATGTCATGAGACCGGTTCCTCCCTCCCCTCTCTGTACCGATCTGTACAGTGTGAGGGGAGAGGGGGAGAGATAATTTTTAGCAGTGCTGTGGGCTGGATCTGTAGTGCCCACAGCACTGCTCTGTGCCCATACTGTGCAATATTCTGCAATATGTGCAATACTCATGAGCAGTTTTTTTGACTCTTTATTTGTTCCTATGTTATATATGTATTATAACAAAATGGGAATGTATGAGTCATTTGTATAAATTGTGATGTATTTAGATCATACCAGACAGTGTAATCATTATGCTCTGAGGCACTGAATGTATGTGTCTTGTTTTTAGAAATAAAAGATTGTTAAAATTATCCTTTTTTAAAAAAAAATCTGTGTCTATGCCTAAAAAGTCCATCACTATCAACAAATAGTTGTTCTGTTTTTTAGTAAATCCAAATATCGGGACGTGACATTTCTATTATGTAGTGTATCCTCAGTACCACCCTATGTCTGATAAGCACCTAATTTAATGTGCGATACTATGCCAATACTCTGCAATACCCTGCAACACCCTGCAATACCCTGCAATACCCTGCAACACCCTGCAATACCCTGCCAATACTCTGCGATACCCTGCAAAACCCTGCAATACTCTGCCAATACCCTGCAATACCCTGCAATGCTCTGCCAATACCCTGCAATACCCTGCCAATACTCTACCAATACTCTGCCAATACTCTGCAATACCCTGCAATACCCTGCAATACCCTGCCAATACTCTGCGATACCCTGCAAAACCCTGCAATACTCTGCCAATACCCTGCAATACCCTGCGATACTCTGCCAATACCCTGCAATACCCTGCTAATACTCTGCCAATACCCTGCCAATACTCTGCAATACCCTGCAATGCTCTGCCAATACCCTGCAATACCCTGCCAATACTCTACCAATACTCTGCCAATACTCACCAATAAATTTTAACAGAAACAAAGATTTATTTTTTATTTTTTTACCGAATTTTCCGTCTTTTTTGATTTATTGCGCAAAAAATAAAAAAACCAGCGGTGATTAAATACCACCAAAATAAAGCTTGATTTGTATGAAAAAAAAGTACAAAAATGTCATATGGGTAAGGTGTTGCATGACTGAGTAATTGCATTTAAAGTGTGAGAGCACCGAAAGCTGAAAATTGGTCTGGTTAGGAAGGGGGTTTAAGTGCCCAGTTATCAAGTGGTTAAAATAACTTGAACAGTTACAAAACACAATATTAGCATCGTTTTCTTATCTAGTGGCTGCAGTTACATCTAACCTTTATTTCAACATGTACTACATTTTTTTTCTTCCATGTAATAGAAGTTGCACATGTATAAAAAAAAAATACACTTTTTTGCAGTAAGCAAAAGAAAAGGGAACTGTGCAGATGTATATGGGAGCCAAACAGTTTCTATCTTCAGCTCGTTCAATTTAGCTTCTTTGGCAAAAAAAACCTGGAAGCTGATTGGTTTCTATGTAGAGCTGCACCAGATTTTTACATTACCCAATTTCAGTAAATGAACCCCAATGGGTCTCCAACAATTTTCTTTTTTATAAGTTTCACATCCCCACTGAAATATGTGATACGGAATGGAATGTTGGTTAAATATTTATATAATTAGGTATTATCTTACTGGCAATTATTAACCATTAACTGTTATGCCTCGTACACGCGATCTGAATTTTGGTCGCAAAAAACTCTGATGGTTTTCCCGACGGAATTCCGACAGGATTTCGCTCAAGCTGTCTTGCATACACACGGTCACACCAAATTCCGACCGTCAAGAACGCCGTGACGTACAACACGTACAACGGGACTAGAAGAAGGAAGTTGAATCTGAGCATGCATGAGTTTTTGTGTGTCGGAATTGCATACACACGATGGGAGTTTTTTAGATACTTTTTCCGTCAGAAAAATTGAGAGCGTGCTCTCAATCTTTTTCTGGCCGAAAATTCCGCCAGCAATAGTCCGATGGAGCCTACACACGGTCGTATTTTCTGACGAAAAGCTCTCATCGGTCTTTTGCTGCCCGAAATTCCGACCGTGTGTACGCGGCAAAAAAAAAAGGAAATTGAACTTTTTGGATGTGTGTGTATAAGTCTTTTTTCCTTCCAAAATAAATGTGGATATAATAACATAAAAATATATAGCTATCAAAAATAAAACTACTTTACATTGTAGCAAAGTGTCATTTCTTCAGTGTTGTCACATGAAAAGATAGAAGAAAATATTTACAAAAATGTGAGGGTGTACTTACTTTTGTGAGATACGATATATGAAATTAGAGAAGGAGGGAGGGAAAGGGAAAGTTAAAGGGAGGGTAAATGATTAGATGAATAACCAGAAGAAAGGGGGAATTTGAGGAATAAATGGATGAAGGAAGGATGGAGAATGGAGTGGAATGTTGAAGGGAAGAAGAAATAGTTGGTGGAAGAATAAATAGCCGAGGGGAGAATGGGATGGGATGGAAGTGAGCAAAAAGGATAGACCAGTGATGGTGAACCTTGGCACCCCAGATGTTTTGGAACTACATTTCCCATGATGCTCTGGCACTCTGCACTATAGTGGAGCATCATGGGAAATGTAGTTCCAAAACATCTGGGGTACCAAGGTTCGCCATCACTGGGATAGACTGATCCTTGATGGGTAGATGGATGAATGAAGACACACATAGATTGGATATAATATGTATGTGTATATATATATATATATATATATATATATATATATATATATATATTGCCTTACGAAAGTATTCGGCCCCCTTGAACTTTTCAACCTTTTGCCACATTTCAGGCTTCAAACATAAAGATATAAAATTTAAATTTTTTGTGAAGAATCACTAACAAGTGATACACAATTGTGAAGTGGAATGAAATCTATTGGATATTTTAAACTTTTTTAGCAAATAAAAAACTGAAAAGTGGTGCGTGCAAAATTATTCGGCCCCTTTACTTTCAGTGCAGCAAACTCACTCCAGAAGTTCAGCGAGGATCTCTGAATGATCCAATGTTGTCCTAAATGACTGATGGTGATAAATAGAATCCACCTGTGTGTAATCAAGTCTCTGTATAAATGCACCTGCTCTGTGATAGTCTCAGGGTTCTGTTGAAAGTGCAGAGAGCATCATGAAGACCAAGGAACACACCAGGCAGGTCCATAATACTGTTGTGGAGAAGTTTAAAGCCGGATTTGGATACAAAAAGATTTCCCAAGCTTTAAACATCCCAAGGAGCACTGTGCAAGCGATCATTTTGAAATATACCAAGACCTGGCCGTCCCTCTAAACTTTCAGCTCAGACAAGGAGAAGACTGATCAGAGATGCAGCCAAGAGGCCCATGATCACTCTGGATGAACTGCAGAGAACTACAGCTGAGGTGGGAGAGTCTGTCCATAGGACAACAATCAGTCGTACACTGCACAAATCTGGCCTTTATGGAAGAGTGGCAAGAAGAAAGCCATTTCTCAAAGATATCCATAAAAAGTCTTGTCTAAAGTTTGCCACAAGCCACCTGGGAGACACACCAAACATGTGGAAGAAGGTGCTCTGGTCAGATGAAACCAAAATCCAACTTTTTGCCCACAATGCAAAATGATATGTTTGGCGTAAAAGCAACACAGCTCATCACCCTCAACACACCATCCCCACTGTCAAACATGGTGGTGGCAGCATCATGGTTTGGGCCTGCTTTTCTTCAGCAGGGACAGGGAAGATGGTTAAAATTGAGGGGAAGATGGATGCAGCCAAATACAGGACCATTCTGGTTGAAAACCTGTTGGAGTCTGCAAAAGACCTGAAACTGGGACGGAGATTTATCTTCCAACAAGACAATGATCCCAAACATACAGCAAAATCTACAAAGGAATGGTTCACAAATAAACGTATCCAGGTGTTAGAATGGCCAAGTCAAAGTCCAGACCTGAATCCAATCGAGAATCTGTGGAAAGAGCTGAAAACTGCTGTTTACAAACGCTCTCCATCCAACCTCACTGAGCTCGAGCTGTTTTGCAAGGAAGAATGGGCAAGAATTTCAGTCTCTCGATGTGCAAAATTGATAGAGACATACCCCAAGCGACTTGCAGCTGTAATCGCAGCAAAAGGTGGCTCTACAAAGTATTAACGCAAGGGGGCCGAATAATTTTGCACGCCCCACTTTTCATTTTTTTATTAGTTAAAAAATTTCAAAAATCCAATAGATTTCGTTCCACTTCACAATTGTGTCCCGCTTGTTGGTGATTCTTCACAAAAAATAAAAATTTGATATCTTTATGTTTGAAGCCTGAAATGTAGCAAAAGGTTGAAAAGTTCAAGGGGCCGAATACTTTCGCAAGGCACTGTATATACACACACAGTGCCTTGAAAAAGTATTCATACCCCTTGAAATGTTCCACATTTTGTCATGTTGCAGCCAAAAACATAAATGTATTTTTATGTGATAAACCAACACAAAGTCAATACTTTTTAGAACCACCTTTCACTGCAATTACAGCTGCAAGTCTTTGTGGGGATGTCTCTACCAGCTTTGCACATCTAAAGAGTGACATTTCTGCACATTCTTCTGTAAATAATAGCTCAAGCTCTGTCAGATTGGATGGAGAGCGTCTGTGAACAGCAATTTTCAAGTCTTACCACAGATTCTCAATTGGATTTAGGTCTGGTCTTTGACTGGGCCATTCTAACACATGAATATGCTTTGATCTAAACCATTCCATTGTAGCTCTGGCTGTATGTTTAGGGTCGTTGTCCTACTGGAAGGTGAACTTCTGCCGCAGTCTCAAGTATTTTGCAGATTTCCCTGTATTTGGCTCAATCTATCATTCCAATCAACTCTGACCAGCGTCCCTGTCCATGCTGGAAAAAAAGCATCTCCACAACAGGATGGTGTGTTCAGGGTGATGTGCAGTGTTATGCTGCATACACACGACCAGACTTTCCAGCATACTTGGTCCGGAATCCGTCAGACAATTCGATCGTGTGGGCTCCAGCGGACTTTTTTTTCCCAAAAGTCAGACGGACCTATAAATAAAACATGTTTCAAATCTATCCGACGGACTAAAAATCTGGAAAAACGTTTGCTTGTGCCGCGTACACATGACCAGACTTTTCGACGGGCTAGGTCCGACGGTCTTCCCGACAGCAGAGGTCCGACAGACTTTCTGAACGAAACGGACCTGGCTGTGAACGTGATGATGTAAACGGGACTAAACAAGGAAGTTCAATAGCCAGTAGCCAATACCTGCCCTTACATCGTAGTCCGTCGGACTAGCACACAGGCGAACGGTTTTCCAGATTTTTAGTCCATCGGACTTGAGTCCGTTGGATAGATTTGAAACATGTTTTATTTCTAGGTCCGTCTGACTTTTGGGAAAAAAAAGTCTGCTGGAGCCCACACGATCGAAATGGATCACAGCTTCTCCCCAGCCAATGGGAACAGTAGGGTGTGGACTGTGGAAGGCAAAGTAGAAGCCCAGTACTAGAGCATGGCTGTAGAGCCCTGGGGCAGCTCGGAGCTGGATTTTGTGGAGGATATGATAATATGACAGGGAGGCTGCAGGGACCCCCTGGATCTAGGGTTGGGGTTTGCGATTGTGACCCCTGCTACCCCTTATGCTATGCCCATGGATATAAACCTTTATTCTGGTTGAGTGC
This sequence comes from Lithobates pipiens, assembly GCF_037356315.1. NCBI lineage: Eukaryota > Metazoa > Chordata > Amphibia > Anura > Ranidae > Lithobates > Lithobates pipiens. The sequence goes on along the minus strand of NW_027507788.1, from coordinate 33,804,508 downwards.
CACTCTATGCCAATCTCTTCTTTATTCCACATTTATAGAGTTGATGGTACGTCACACCTCCCAACTGTCCGAGATGCGAAAGAGGGGCGCTATTTAATACAAAACAGGTGGCCAAAGAACTTCCTTCTTCCATGTTGTCCAAAGCTAAAATGCCAAAAATGACTAGTTAAACCAACCAGTGCCATCGCTTCCTTTACTTTATACTAGCTTTTTAAAATAACAAATACAATCATTGTTGGTGGGATGGAAGGTTTAATTTAATAAAACTTTGTTTGGCAGTTAAATTGTTAATTTTTGTATAAAGCTCTATAAATCAAGCCAAAAAGAAGGATGGCTGAGAAGAAAATGGGGACAGAATGATCTGACCTCTAAAGAGGCACAGTTCCTCTAAATTTAGAACATTTGGGAGATGCAGCATACTGCTTAACCCTTTTACTGGAACTGAACATGCTTCCCTACTGCTCAGAGCCTTGCTTGCGTGCTATAAAAAAATTCCATAGTGCATCACAGGTAAAACAAAGCAAACCCTACTATCCTTTATACCCATTGAAGCTGCCATCATTGCCTCTGTTTAATCCGCAACTGCCATGGTGCTGCACATGTGATCAGTAATGACACCAGTCATTTGATGACTTGACAGTTTGGTTGAGAGCACAAGCAACAGCGACAGTTATCATTGACGGCATGCCCAGAATGTAACTGTTTTGGGAAACTTTTAATTTGATGGATTTACTTCAGCTTTAAGCATGACTACTTGGAAATAAAGAGAACCTTGTCAAGAGAAAGAGGTAATCTGCTGACTTCCTACTATTAATAATAGATTACAGCTCAACTCTGAGCAATATTTTGTAAAGGGAGCCACACATCCATTGACTTAAATAAAACATCAGTTCTTGCTGCAATACTCACATCCTCTCCAGTGCTGTATCCTACAGTAATCCTATTTTGATCTTAGATGTACTCTTCTAGATGTATCTTCTAGGTTGAATGGTGCCTAGAGTCTTTGAACCCAACAGACAAGAGACATACTGTGGATGCAGGGTGTCATAGAAAGGTTAGTATATAAGAAAGGCTTAAAATACTGCAAGATTGGGCATGGGGGGTTGTTCCAGGGGAGGATGGGGGAGCAGTCGGAGACGGGGACGGGTGGGGGGGGTGAGTCCAGAGTTTCATCTTGCAACAAGGGAAATGTCAGAAACCATGAAATCAGGCCAAGACAGAAGTACGGTTAAATCACACTTGTTTAGTAATAAAATTAAAAAGAACAAACGTATTCAAAACATAGCCAAAATTCAGTAACTGGAATGGATAGTCAGCCAAGCAGAGGTCAGGGATAAATGTAGTGGAGCAGCAAGCAGGATCTGGAGCCAGAAGGAATGTCAGCAAAGCAAGGCTTGAACAGGATTGCAGGAGATAGTTTCTCTGATGTGGACCAAGGTGAAGGCAGAGACCCTCTGGACTGGACGGCTTAAGTAGGCAGGACTGATGAGGATGATCATCAACAGCTGAGTAACTGTGGAGAGATAGGAGCTGGCAATTTAGCCCACAGTTGAGCGGCCAGCTCAGAGAAGGAAGGGCTGAGCCCAGCCCTGACAGGAAGTCAGAACTTTCTCCAGGTTCATGAGAAAGCTTAGAGCTTCAGCATGAAAGCCAGGCCACAAGGTGACAACACTACTGCAATTTCACTGGAGAATGCACAGAGTTGTCACCCTATTACAAGGAATAGCAATGGATACGCTGGTGGGATCAACAGGTAACACAAATATGTTACAGGAAAATTAAAAAGTACACTAAAGCTAACACAGTGGGCAACACAGTAAAGATTAAAGCACTACAAGAAAAACTCAAAACAAGCATCTGAAACAAATTCTAACAAAAATATATGTGTCCAGGCAGGCTGCATGATGGCAATAGGTGGGTGCGGTTGGCTGCTAACACATAAAAGTAACATTTATACCACTATCTTTAATAGTGGCCACACACATATCGATATGACCATTCAATCAATCCTTCAGTGTGACTAAACTTATCAAGTTGAATAAAAATTGAAACCAAAGAGCCTCTATTTGATCAATTTGGTGAGCTTTTGATTGATGTAGACTCTGGCAAGTTGATCAGCCATGGCGGAATCATATAGAGAGCTTATAACTGATCATACAAATATCAGCCATAACACGGATACATTTAAAAGTATGACTGATAGATGAAAATTTCAGTTGATTTGAAAATGCAGTTTGATATTTTAATTTATGTTTGCGTTTGCTCATACTTATACTGATTGCAAATCAATACATGTATGGACACCATATCCTGCTAACAGGTATAATATAGCCATGACGTAAGTAGCATTCAAGGGACATTATCAAATGGAGATCATTGAGAACAATATTTTCTTTACAGCATAATCTAAAAAAATGTAATTACTCTTCTCACAATTCTCCTTTCATGATTCCTCAAAGTGAAAGGAATGGAAGCTGGAGATAGAGTCACTTGTCTTCACATACAGTGATTCTTCCAGGTACCTACAGTATAGCCCTGGACAGCCAGGAGATTGTGGGGTGAGATCGTTTTGTTTACTGGTACACTAATCCGGAAGATCTAAGCCCTTTAATACAGAATGCTTTACTTCTCTAAACTTCCTTCCCTTTACTTCTAAAACTAACTAAGAGGTGTCCTCCCTTGGTAAGAATATATTTTACTTGAAAACAGCATTGCAGACATTTTTGGCGAGTCCTGATCTGGAAGAAGCATCTCTTTACCAAAGCCAAGTAAGTAACTTATGATTCATACCTATGAGCCTTAAAGCTCCTTTTTTGTTTAAAATGGGTATAATAATTTTGTTGTGTATAATATACACATGAATATGCATGCAATTAGCTTTATACCCTTGGGGGACATGCACCATTTTCTCTTCCTTATGGTTTCACTACCCTCTTCTCATTCTCCTCATTCTGTCCCCGACTCCTGTTATGTCCTCCAATCTTTACTGTTCCACTTCTCCACTGTGTTTCCTTTTCCATTCTTTTCTGTGACGTTGACTGGGTCTAATGCCTTGTACACACGGTCGGACTTTCCAATGGAAAATGTGATTGGACCGTGTTGTCGGAAATTCCGATCGTGTGTGTGGGCTCCATCTGACTTTTTCCGTTTCGGAATTTACGACACACAAAGTTTGAGATCTTGTTCTAAAATTTTCCGACAACAAAATCCGAATGTTTAAATTCTGATTGTGTGTAGACAATTCCGACGCACAAAGTGCCACATATGCTTAGAATTAATTTACGAGACAAAATCTATTGGCTACTGGCCTTTTTATAGTCCCATTGTACGTCACCTCATTCTGAATGATCGGATTTTATGACAACTTTGTGCAACTGTGTGTATGCAAAACAAGTTTGGGCCAAAATCCATTGGAAAACATCCTACAGATTTTGTCGTCGGAATGTCCGACCGTGTGTACAGGCCATTATGCCGGCGTACACACGATCGGACATTCCGACAACAAAATCCATGGGATTTTTTCCAACGGATGTTGGCTCAAACTTGTCTTGCATGTAAACGGTCAGACAATGTTGTTGGAGAGTCCGAACGTCAAGAACGTGGTGAGGTACAACATGTATGACGAGCCGAGAAAATTGAAGTTCAATAGCCAGTGCGGCTCTTCTGCTTGATTCCAAGCATGCATAGAACTTTGTGCTTTGGGATTATGTACACAAGATCGGAATTTCTGACAACGGATTTTTTCGGAAAATTTAAGATCCAGATCTCAAATTTTGTGTATCGGAAATTCCGATGGAACCTACACACAGTCAGAATTTCCGCCAAAAAGCTCCCATCAAACATTTTCCGTCGGAAAATCAGACCAAGTGTACGCGGCATTACTGTTCCAATCCTCCATTTTTCCATGGGTCCTTCTAATGCCTTCTCTGAAATGAGGACTGTGTTCTCGCTTTCTTACTATGCCAATCCTTCACTGTGGCTCACTCTCCCTCCTTCTCTGTGATGTTGACTGTGTCCTCCCTTTTTTACTGTTCCACAACTCCAATGTGGCTCCCTCTCCCCCTTCCTTGTGATTAGGGATGAGCTTCAAGTTCGAGTCTAACTCATGCTCGACTCGAACATTGCCTGTTCACCGAACAGCGAACAATTTGGGGTGTTCGTGGCAAATTCAAAAAGCCGCTGTACAAGTCTATGGGAGAAATCTAAAGTGCTAATCTTTAAGGCTTATATGCAAGTTATTGTCCTAAAAAGTGTTTGGGGACCTGGGTCCTGCCCCAGGAGACATGTATCAATGCAAAAAAAAATTCAAAAACGTCAGTTTTTTTTGGGAGCAGTGATTTTAATAATGCTTAAAGTAAAGCAATATTCCTTTAAATTTCGTACCTGGGGGGTGTCTATAGTATGTCTGTAAAGGGCCACATGTTTCCCATGCTTAGAACTGTCCCTGCACAAAGTGTAATTTCTGCAGGAAAAAAGTCATATAAAATCACTTGCAGCTACAATGAATTGTCGCCTCCCCGTAATAAGGGGAACCCTGCATCAATTAAAAAAAAAAAAATGACGTGGGGTTCCCCCCAAAAAATCCATACTAGACCCTTTATCCGAGCACGCAACCTGGCAGACCACAGGAAAAGGGGGAGGGGGGAAGAGAGCGCTCCCCAGTATGGATATTTGAGGGAAACCCCACGCCATTTTTTTTTTATTTGATGCAGAGTTCCCCTTAATATCCATACCAGACCCGAAGGGCCTGATAATTGAATTTGGGGGAACCCCACGCTTTTTTTTTTTTTTTTTTTTTATCAATGACTTTCAATGACTGTTATCTGTATTACAGGGAGCCGACAATTCATTATAGCTGCGAGTGCTTTTAAATGACTTTTTTTCCTGCAGAAATGACACTTTGTGCAGGGACAGTTCTAAGCACAGGAAACATGCGCCTCTTTACAGGCATACTATAGACACCTCCCAGGTATGAAATTTAAAGGAATATTACACTTTAATTGTTTCACTTTAAGCATTATTAAAATCACTGCTCCTGAAAAAACGGCCATTTTTAAAACTTTTTTTGCATTGATACATGTCCCCTGGGGCAGGACCCAGGTTCCCAAACACTTTATGACAATAACTTGCATATTAGCCTTTAAAATGAGCACTTTTGATTTTGAACGGTCGAGTCCCATAGACTTTAATAGGGTTCTAAAGATCACACAAAGTTTAGGTCTGTTTGCAAGTTCTGGTGCGAACCAAACCGGGGGTTTTTCGGCTCATCCTTACTTGTGATGTGGACTGTGTCTTCTCATCCTTACTGTTCCACTCCTCCTCTGTGGCTCCTTCTCCCTCCTCCTCTTCCTTTCCTTCCTTACTATTCCATTCCTCCACGGGGCCTTTGATATGGCTGTGGATTGTGTCCTTTCTTTCTTACTGTTCTTGTTCTACTCCTCCATTGTGGCCTTTGATGTGAACTATGTCTTCCCATCCTCTCTGCATACTGTAGGTGATTGGACCCTCTTATCATCACTCCTACACTCCTCTATTTTAGTCCCTTCACCACCCTGGCACTGTGATGCAGGCTGATGCTACTTCTCCCCCTGCCTAATGCCCCATGCACACAGGGCATTAGAAAAAACGAGCTGTAACGCCACAACCAATGCAGAAAAAAGCAGTTGTAAAAATTAGCTTTTAGTAGCTTTTTGTATTGGCATTAATGCACATTTAGCTACGCTAGCTTTTAGCGGCGCTTCTCTGTCTCTATTGAAAATCAATGGTTCCCTATGAGAGCCCATTGTTTTGAATAGAAGTTTCACCAGAAGTCAGATCATGATGATCCAAATTGCAGTACGACTTGTGCTCTGAGGATCTTGAAGAGGAACCCTGCGCCAAAATGAAAAAAGAAAACGGCGTGGGGTCCGACCCAAGATCAAAACCTGACCCTTCGGTCTGGTATGGATTTTAAGGTGAACCCATGCCAAAAAAATGGTGTGGGGTCCCCCCAAAATCCATACATTACCCTTATCTGAGCATGCAGCCCGGCAGGTCAGGAAAGGGGGGAGGGGAAAGTGAGTACCATACCCCCGTAACATACCAGGATACCAGGCCACATGCGTGGGGAAGAAATCGGAAGAGCTGCCTTAATAAATTACTTTAAAAACCTGTGTAGTGTTTTCATTCTTGACACAATGTACACAATGTACCCCAAGCTCATTCACATAAGGTGGGGGGGGCGGGATCTGGGGGACCCTTGTTTGTTCCAAATTCTTATAAGCCCCATGCCTGCAGACCCTCAATGGCCAGGGTTGTCGGCAAGAGGCCTCTTGTTTTGGGACAAGGTGCTTTAGGGTGGGGGGCGCAGAGCCCTTCCTGCCCCAAAGCAACCAACCCCCATGTTGAGGGCATGTGGCCTGGTATGGTCTGGGGGGGGGCTCACTCACTCCCCCCCTTTCCAAACCTGCGAGCTTCATGCTCGGATAAGGATCAGGTGTGGATTTTGGGGGAACCCCATGTCGTTTTGTTTGGCGTAGGGGTTCCCCTTAAAACCCATACTAGATCCTTCAGTCTGGTATGAATCTTGGGGGGGGGCCACGCTATTTCTTTTCCATTTTGGCGTGGGGTTCTGCTTCAAGATCCTCAGCGCGCAAGTCACACTGCAATTTGGACCATCACAATCCGACTTCTGGTACTCCATCTATTCAAATTAATGGGCTCTTATAGGGAACCATTGATTTTGATCTGTAAAAAAGAAATGTTTGACTCGGCTTAACAGCATTAGAATTAGCTTTTAGCAGTGTCAGACATTTTTACAGCTCGTTTTTACTGCGCCTGGAAGCACAGGCTGTCGTTTTTTTTTCTACTACCCTTAAACGCTTATGCCTCCAAACACCTCTGAGAGTTTATGTGTGCATGGATACATAGGCTAACACAAAGGGGCATTTAGAAGCAATTAAAAAAAAATCAGACGCCCCTAACAGAAGCTGTAAAAGAGTCCTGCGTGCATGAGCCCTAAGGCTTGCAGCACCCTCTCATTCTCATTGTTACACCCCTCCACTGTGGTCCTTTCCCCCATTTGTTCTGTACTGCAGACTGTGATTCTACAGCCTCAGTATTCTATGTCTTCATTGTGGTCACTTTTCCTGTTACCTCTGTACTGCAGGTTGTGGTTCTGTGATTCCCTCACTGTTCTATTCCTTCAATGGGGTCCCTTCTCCCACAGGCAGTATGCTAAAAGGCTGTGCAATCCCATCATCACATTTTTTTTTTTACTTCACTGGGGTCCCTTCTTCTCCTTGGCTCTATGCTCCAGACTTTGTACTTTCTGTGCCTTCAGTGATCCATCTTCAATACCCCTTAGTCCAGGGTTTCTTTCTACCATGGTTGTAATTAAGAATTGCAAATTGTTTTGCTTATCAGGAAATGGTAGTCTTGCTAGCAACACTTACATTGAAAAAATCATATGCCGCACGTGCAGGGGAAATATTACGGTTTTTAGCTGGAACTGTTAGACTGTGTGCACATACATACAGATAGGGAAGTGAAAGAAAGCAGAGGATACCCTGGAGAGCTTGCATATTAGTCCTTAGGTCAGTTTATCAACTTTAAAGTGTACTTACACTTTTACAGCCAAGTTGGGATAACATCTAGTTTATATTTGTTACCATGTGTTCCCATTTACGTCAAATATCTTAAAAAAATAAATAAATAAATGCTGGTTTCCTTTTTATTGTATTTGCGTAGTGGTCTTACCAGCGCACTTTTTTTTTTATATTGTGAAAGATAATGTTACTCCGAGTAAATTCATACCCAACAAGTCTCACTTCAAAATTGCGCCCGCTCGTGGAATGGTGATAAACCCTTAAAAATCTCCATAGGCGACATTTAAAGAATTCTACAGGTTGCATGTTTTGAGTTACAGAGGAAGTCTAGGGCTAGAATTGTTGCTTTCACGCTACTGATTGTGGCGATATCTCACATCACACCTTTTCATATGCGTTTGCTTCTGCATGCAAGCTCGGCGGGGCACGTTTAAAAATACGTTTTTTTCTTATTTATTTTTACACTGTTTACAAAAAAAATAATAGTGTCACTTTTATTCCTATTACAAGGAATGTAGACATCCCCTGTAATAGAAAAAAACCATGACAGGACCTCTTAAATTTGAGTTCTGGGTCAAAAAGACCTCAGATATCATATTTACACTACAATGCAAGAAAAAATTTTAATATAAAATGTGGTCATTAAAATAAATAATTAAAAAAAACGCCCTTAAAGAGCTATAGGCAGAAGTGAGGTTTTGACGTCGCTTCTGCCCTGCAATGTTATGGAGATGGGTGGCCATCTTCCTCTCACTCGTCTCCATACCCAGCCAGGAGTAACATCCGATCGCCTCCAGGAGACTGGATCGTGGCGGGAGGGGGGGGACCCTCTCCCACCGCCAATAAAAGTGATCTCTCAGCGAATCTGCCGCAGAGACCACTCTTACCAGTCCAGAAATTCTTAGAGGCGATTCAGTTCGCATTGTGCGCTATACAAGTATTTCATTCATTCAGAGTCAGCCATGACAGCTCCTCCTTATGCCGCGTACACACGACCGGACTTTTCTACGGACTAGGTCCGACGGTCTTCCCAAAGGACTTTCAGCAGAGGTCCGATGGACTTTCTGAACGAAACGTACTTGGCCACACACGACCGGAGTCCGTTCGAAAGTCAAAAGTCTGTTTGTTTTGAACGTGATGATGTAAACGGGACTAAACAAGGAAGTTCAATAGCCAGTAGCCAATCGCTGCCCTTGCGTCGTATTTGGTCCGTTTTATTTCTTTTATTCCTAGGTCCGTCAGACTTTTGGGGAAGAAAAAGTCAGCTGGAGCCCACAGACGATCGAATTGTCTGGCGGATTCCGGTCCGCCCGACCAAATCTGCCGGAAAGTCAGATTGTGTGTACATGACATTAGAAAATCTACCTGTAAAAGGCAAGAAATATTTTGTTTTTAATTTTTTTTTTGTTTTTTTAGACATACTGTGTCAATGGGAACAGATAACAAACATATGGTGTTGTTTTCTCAAACTTGACTACAAAAGTGGAAATATGTTTTAGAGTGATTTTAAAGTCTAAACATTTTTTTTTACCTTTAAGTGCTTGTAAAGTCAGAAGGTTTTTTATCATAATGCATTCTATGCTTGGGAGCGAGCTTGGGAGCGTGCATGCACAAGTGCCCGCATGGGAATCAGCTACCTGTGGGGGCACTGGACAGGGAGAAAGTTCTGGGCGGCTCTGTGCAAATCCATTGCACAGAGCAGGTAAGTATAGAGATATTTGTTATTTTTATTTTTGTTGATCCTTTACTGACACAAGTACTTACAGATATATGGAATGGAGCCTGTAGATAGTTGCTTGATCCAGACATTTTTAGCTGAATGCCTGTGATGGTAGACATATGCGGTTTGTTTAGTTACGAATTTAAATTCGGACACATTTTTTGTTATTATGAAATTCAGATATATCCGAATTCTCGAATTACAGTAGTATCAAATTTAAATGAATCCGAAATAACGAATCAAATTTTCAGACAAAATTCAAATTTGAATAGTTTTCAAATCAAATTCAAATTTCCAAAGAAAAAAAATAGAATAGAAAATAAAGGAAGAATAGAAAAAGATATAATGGAATATAATAGAAAATAAAACAATGTAATATAATAGAGTAAAACAGAACAGAATAGAAAATAAAAGAATAGAATAGGAAAAAGAAAAGGGATAGAATAGAAAATAAAAAAATAGAGTAAAACAGAACAAAATAAAATAGAAAATGGAAGAACAAGATACAATTAAAGCGGTTGTATAGTCAATTGTATAACTTTTACCTACAGGTGAGTCTATAATAAGACTTACCTGTACATAAAAAGAATATCTCCTAAACCTGTACGGTTTAGGAGATATGCCCCCTGCAATGAGCCACTGACTTCAGAGGTGCATGCGCACAGGGTATTCTCGGCTGAAAGCCCGGCAGACGCTGAACTTTGCAGGAAAGAAGTCTCCACGCGCGGGAGTGACGGCATTGCGGCTCCAGGCACTCACAGCGCTGGAGCCACGATACCCAGAAGACATGCCGGGGGAACATGTCAGGTTCCTTGGCATGGACCAGGTAAGTTACCGACACCTCATTCTAATGTAAGTATTTCATAATGAGCTAGTATGCGGTGTACTATACTAGCTCATTATGCCCTTTGTCTTACAGGTGTAGGAAAAAAATTGGGGGTATACAACCAATTTAAATAGGAAATAAAGGAAAAGAATAGAACAGAATAAAAAATAGAATATATAAGAATAAAATAGAAAGAATATAGCCATCTTCTGAAATTTGAATTCTGAATAGAATATAGTCAAATTTGAATAGACTAGAAAATTATCAAATAGAAAACAATAGAATAGAAAATAATAGAATAGAAAAAGTGGAAAAGAATAAAATAGAATAAACAACAGCAAAGAATAGAATAGAAAGAATATAAGAATACAACTGTTTTGAGAAATTCTAATTTCAAATAGAATAAATTTGAATTTTGAATAGAATAAATTTGAATTAGAATAGAAAGAAATAAATAGAATAGAAAAGAAACAAATTGAAAAAAAAAACAACAGAATCAAATTGAATAGAAAGACTATAACCATCTTCCAAAACTCAAATTTTTAACAGAATAAAATTTGATGTAGAATCAAATTTAGTTTAGAATGCAATTCAAATGATATTTGATTTAAATTGGAATGGAATTCGAAAAATTTGAATTGATTCAAATTTGAATAAACAAAACAAACAATTCCGAAAACCATTTCAACTAATTTAACTAAACAAATTTATGTAAATAACGATTCAAAACGAACACATTTTTTTTTCGTTCTGCACGTCTGTCTATATGATGGAAAGCCCAGATAATTGCTGATGCCACCTGACCTTAGTCAGATAAATATGTTTGTGCCCTAAGCCCTACACACAGTCGGACATTCCGGCAACAAAATCCATCGGATTTTGTCTGACGGATTTTGTCCGAAACTTGTGTTGCATACACACGGTCCGACAAAGTTGTCGGAAAATCCGATCGTTCAGGTGACGTTATTTCATTACGATGGGACCACGTTCAGGCTAGTAGCCAATAGCTTTGGTCTAGGAATTTTATTTGAGCATGCGTGTCACTTTGTCCGATCAGAATTCTCTACAAACGATAGGACAAAGTCCGATCGGATCATGTTGTCGGAAAATTTTTATATCCAGCTCTCAAACTTTGTTGGTCAGACATTCAGACGGAAAAAGTCTTAATGGAGCCCACACACAGTCAGATTATCCGACAACATGGTCCAATCGGACATTTTCCGTCGGAATGTCTGACCGTGTGTACAAGGACTAACACTGACATCATTACAGAAGACGGCAGTCTTCTGAAGTCTGTGGACCACATGTGGACAACTACTGTAATAGTAACCATCCCCCAGCCAGCAATGTGGGCACCCAATGGAGGAGCCTCTCATTCTCGAGTTTGAAAGAAAGAAGACTGGGGACCCAACAGGTCACGTGACCACCGAATTAGATAAATAAGTGGGGCATTTCATTTTTTTTAATCCACTGTGATAATTTGTTGGGGTCTTTATGTCTGCCTAAACTTAAGTTTTAAGTAAGGAAAGCAAGCTTTTGTCGCGAAGAACATCACCATTTTTCTTTTTGCATTGTCACAGGTTTCTTTGACTCTGGTTTGCTTTGGGACAATGGAAAATTCTACGGCATATCTCAATATCTCAATGCCATATGTGCCCTTCACAGTCAAACCGCTGGACGAGCTGGAAGTTATTAACTCAACTGACATATATGATGGCAATTATACGTTAGCTACGTTTCATATAATTTCAATAGTAATCTATTCCGTGGCCTTTCTTCTGGGGACCACTGGAAATGGCCTGGTCATCTATTTCACTACCTTTAAGATGAAAAGGACTGTCAATATTGTGTGGTTCCTTAATTTAGCCATAGCTGACTTTATCTTCACATTTTTCCTGCCGTTCAGCATTGCCCATATCGTCCTTGGTTTTCACTGGCCTTTAGGGAAATTCATGTGCCAACTTAACAGCGCTATTATATCCATCAATATGTATGCCAGCATCTTCCTGCTCGCCATGATCAGCCTCGATCGTTGTACATCAGTAATGTTCCCTGTTTGGTGCCAGAATCACCGAACTCCTAGAGTGGCCTCCATTGTAGCCCTGGTAGTTTGGATCCAAGCATTCCTGTTCAGCTTACCTGCTTTTATATTCAGAGATACAAGCATTGATGACGATTTCATTACTTGCTTTATCAACTTTCATGAAGATGAACATGTTGCTAATTCAATGCACAAGCACATGATCATAACACAACTCATCTTTGCTTTCATCATTCCGTTCTCTCTAATTATCCTGTGTTATGTAATAATTATGTTTCGCATCCAAAGAAATCGCATGAACAGATCTGGCAAGCCATTTACAATTATTTTAGTTGTTATAATTTCATTTTTTATCTGCTGGTTTCCTTTCCATGTCTTCGCCTTTTTGGAGTTGTCTGCAATGTATCCTGGCAATGAACATCTGTATAGTGTAATACACATTGGAATACCTTTGACCAAAAGTTTGGCCTTCATTAACAGCTGCATCAACCCTGTTCTCTACGTGTTTATGGGGCGAGATTTCAAAACAAAGTTACGCAAATCTTTCCGGTCAGTTCTTGAAAAAGCTTTCATGGAGGAAAGTGTTCCAGCAAGCTTCAGGAGTAAGACCAGGTCAACCTTCGACTCTGAGCAGTTGTAAACTGAAGCCACATCCACAAATGAAAATGTATTATCATGGATTAAGGAGACATGAGCTCTTTGGCTTTTTTTCAGGATATTTTGATTTGTTTTACTTATGTTTCCCATATTCAATAGTCTATCCTAAAAAGTGTTCCAGCAAGCTTCAGGAGTAACACCAGGTCAACCTTTGACTGAGCAGGTGTAAACTGAAGCCACATCCACAAATTAAATTGTATTGTCATGGACCTTGAAGAAGGGGACATTCCCCCGAAAGCTTGTCCTGAAAAATTGTATGTTAGCGCAAATAAATAAATAAATAAAAAATGTATCACGGACAGTACACAATTTTCTCTATTGTCATGGACTAAGGAGACATGAGCTCTTTGGCTTTTTTCAGGATATTTTGATTTGTTTTACTTATGTTTCCCGGATTCAATAGTTTATTCTAAAAAGTGTTCCAGCAAGCTTCAGGAGTAAGACCAGGTCAACCTTCGACTCTGAGCAGGTGTAAACTGAAGCCACATCCACAAATGAAATTGTATTGTCATGGACCTTGAAGAAGGGTACATACCCTGAAAGCTTGTCCTGAAAAATTGTATGTTAGCGCAAATAAATAAATAAATAAATAATGTATCACGGACAGTACACAATTTTCTCTATTGTCATGGACTAAGGAGACATGAGCTCTTTGGCTTTTTTCAGGATATTTTGATTTGTTTTACTTATGTTTCCCAGATTCAATAGTCTACCCTAGTAATTACTGTAACTTCAAATAAGTTTACCTGTCTCCATTTGTTAAAGAAGGCTGCTGTAATTCGCCACAATACTAGAATACCAGTTCTGGTTAAATTCAGCTGATAAATCCTTTGCATTCCAAATACCTGGAAACATATCTGGACATGCTGATTTCTTTTTTTTTTACGTTGTTTTTAGACCTGTCAACATGTACATCATTTCTGGTGTAGGATTAATGACGACCTTCTCAACCTTGGGACTTCTCAATATCTCACATCCAAAAATTGCCTATTAGGTTTCTTTGCTGATTTACCAATTTCTAAGCATGCCAAAACTTTACTATGTATACCTTACAGTTGGAAGGGATCTTCTCCTCCTTCCTTTGGGGCTTGGTAAAAACATGGCAATCTTCCATTATTTAAAATTACTTATGATCTTTGCAAAAAAACTGCAGGTCTTTGAAAAAGATGATAGAATATAGTGTAGATGGGTTTCAAAATCATTTATACTTGTTTCTCTGGATTCAGGATCCTAATTAGCCCACATTGTACATTTATTTGAATGGTTACTTATGACCATTTTTCACTGTCCAATGCCCATTATAGGCCCTTCTATGTCTATAATATGTAGCTGTAAAGACATACTAGACTGTTGGCTAGACTGAAGTCTAGACTGCTGTATTGTAATATTATATATATATATATATATATATATATATATATATATATATATATATATATATATGCGTTTATTCACAAAAAAATAAAATAAATATATCTTGAAAAAATCAAGAAACCAACTTGGACAGTCAACAGCTATATCTACACTGCTTGCTTTAAAAAAATGCATATAATGGGGTATAAAAATAAATACATATAAAAATACATATAATGGGGTATAAAAATAAATATAAAAATACATATAATGGGGTAATAATGATTACAGATCTGTGGTAGTTGGTGTCTTTTATATCTGTCTGGAGATAGGCTTTAGGTACAAGGAAATTAGCTTTTGTTACAGGAAACATTACCCATTTTTCCCCACTGTTTTTTCAAATGTTTACAGGTTTCTTTGTCTCTGTTCTGTCTTGAGACAATAATGAATTCTACTACGACTTATGTCATATAATGCCTTTAACAGAATTTATTAAAACAACTTCAATATGTTCTATTGTCTTCTGTTTCTCAGTGTAGAATGTGTATAGAGCTATACACTATATGGTCAAAAAGTTGAGGACCCCCCCCCCCCTATTTTATTGAGTTTCCAGTGAAGGGTACTGTAAGTGATAAAGCATACAAACCGTCACCATTTTGAAGCCTTATATGCAAGTTATTGGCCATAAAAAGGTTTAAGGGGTCCGGGTACTGCCCTGGGGGACATGTATCAATGAAAATAAAAAAATAAATAAAAATGTAATGATGCTTAACCACCTTAATACAGGGCACTTATACCCCCTTCCTGCACTGGACATTTTTCAGCTTTTAACGCTGTCATACTTGGAATGACAATTGCGCGGTCATGCTACACTGTAACCATGCGAAGTGGTTATCATTTTATTCACACAAATAGAGCTTTCTTTTGGTGGTATTTAATCACTGCTGGGTTTTTAATTTTTTTCCCCTAAAAAAAAAAGACCAAAAATTTGGAAGTTTTCTTAGTTTCTGTCAGTAAATTTTGTAAATAAGTAATTTTTCTCCTTCACTCATGGGCGCTGATTAGGCAGCACAGATGGGCAGGCTGATAGGTGGCACTGATGAGCACCAATAGGCAGTACTGATGGGTGGCACTGACTGACATCACTAATGGCAACTGATTGCTGGCACTTGTGGGCACTGATTGCTAGCACTTGTGGGCACTGAAAGGAACTGATTGCTGACAGTGGTGGCACTTAATTGTAATCAGGGCACTGATAATCAGTGCCCTGATTACATACCTAGCTGTACCCTGTGCGAAGATGCCGCTGATCGGCTCTACACTCCTCACACTCTGTCAGTGTGAGGCGAGGAGTGCTGATTACCGGCATCTCAGTGTTTACATGTGACCGGCTGTGATTGGACACAGCTGATCACATGGTTAAAGAGCCACAGCTCTTTACACAGATCGGGGTCGTGCCGTGTCCTAGCAATATGGTGCGGCCCGTGATTGCCACGCTACGTGCCCCCGGGGGGCACCCAAGAGCGGTAGTTCTGGGAGGCCGTCATATGATGTCCACCCAGAATGAGAGGCGTACCACCCAGCCATCATTTGACGGTAGGCGGGCGGCAAGTGGTTAAAGTGCAACAACTAACATTTATAAAGAAAAAAAATTGAATGGCATTTAAAATGGTGGCAAAACTGTACCAGGTTATGTTAAAAAAAAGGTGCCAGGATCGCCCCCAACCGCCCCCCCCCCCACAATCAATACCAGGCACTTCAGATCTGGTATGGATTTTAAGGGGAACCCCATACCTTTTTTTTAAAAACAGCTTGGCGCCCCCAAATTCCATACCAGACCCCTATCTGCAGCCAGGCAGGCCAGGAAAATGGGGGGTGAGCGAGCGCCCCCCTTCCTCCTGAACCTCCTGAACCATACCGGGCCACATGCCCTCAATGTGGGGGGGGGGGAGTGCTTTGGGGCAGTGAGACCTGCAGGCAAGTCTGTTGCTTTTCTCCATAGATACAGTGGAGGAGTGAGCATAGCCACCCTTGGCTTGACTATGTCAGCTGTACAGCTGAATTTTCTAGGGGTGGCAGGAATACTATAGCACGAAGACATAGACAAAGGGTGGGGCTTTAAAGGCATCATAAAAAGTTCACAAGTAAAATACATAAAGTTTTTTATACAAAGATTAAAAAGGACAACACAGTTCCATTACAAGAAACTCAAATATCACATGACTGTCTTATGAATACCCATCAATCCACTGAAGGGGACCCATAAAGGTCGCAAAAAAACACATATAGAACACCAACACGTTTCAACTCCAGTCATATTCCTCAGGGGGTTGATGAAATGGGAAATCTCTACAACAAAACATTATAATAGCCAAAAAAATACAAAAAAAATGTATAAAAAGAGTTACAATATTTTTAATATAACATTTTGCATATCACATCAAAATACATTCACAATTTTGGGCAGGAGGCATGTTATTTGGATCCCCAGGTGAAAAAAGAAAGCGCCTGAAACAAAACTAACTAACATATTACATTTTTGTTTTTGGGTTTAAATGCACTTTAAGGTGCTTGTTCGTAATCACTATTATCATATTGTGTGTTTGTGTGCGTGTGAAGGAGGATGATATTCATATATATCGTCACTATCGCCAATCTAAATACTGATAAGCTGAAATATTTTATTATTGTTCTGGGTTTACATACACTTTATCAAAGAAAGTGTGCTACCTTTTCAGATAAAGTTTAACCAATACTCTGCTATGACTAAAAGATCAGCTCTGATTAATTGCTTTCTTCTGTTTTTTTACTGATTCATCTCTTTTATTTGGTATATTCGGTTTTGGTTGTCTTTTGTTTTTTTGTTGAGGTTTACAGATTACTTTATGAATTTCCAGTTAAAACCATAGAGCTTGCTGCAACTCCACCCTGGAGGTTCATAAACACGTAACCAATTAAAGTGATTGTAAAGGCTTGTTTTTTGTTTGTTTTTTGTGTTTTTAAAAAAATAACAAACATGTTATACTTACCTCCTCTGTTCAATTGGTTTTGCACAGAGCAGTCCAGATCCTCCTCTTCTGGGGTCTCTCTTAGCTACTCCTAGTCCCTCCCTCCGGTGAGTGCCCCTCCACCAGCAGTTTGCTACAGGGGGCACCCAAGCTGAGTCAGAGCTCCGTGTATCCATTCAGACACGGAGCCCCAAGCTGGCCCGCCCCCTCTCTTCCCTGATTGGCAAACGGGTATTGATTGACAGTCACGTGAGCCAATGGCGCTGCTGCTCTGTCTCAGCCAATCAGGAGGCGTGTTCTGGTAGACTGAGGGGATCATGGACATCACTGGAGAGAGAAGGAGCTCAGGTAGGTAATTGGGGGGGTGCTGGGGAGGCTGCTACACACAGAAGGTTTTTTTTATCTTAATGCATAGACTGCATTAAGATGAAAAAAAAACCTTCTGCCAGAAACCAAACAGCAGAGCTGCCAATCATGTGCTCACTATGACAGCCAATCATAGTGATCGCGTGACTTTGTGTGCAAACAAGCTGGCACTCTTGTGCCTTGCAGTCTGGCATATGTTAAAGTGATACACAAAAAAAAAAAAATATATATATATATATATATATATATATATATATATTTATATATATATACAGTATCTCAAAAAAGTGAATACACCCCTCACATTTTAGTATATATTTTATTATATCTTTTTATGTGACAACACTGAAGAAATGACATTTTACTACAATGTAAAGTAGTGAGTGTACAGCTTGTATAACAGTGTCAATTTGCTGTCCCCTCAAAATAACTCAACACACAGCCATTAATGTCTAAACCGATGACAACAAAAGTGAGTACACCCCTAAGTGAAAATGTCCAAATTGGGCCCAATCAGCCATTGTTGCTCCCCCCGTGGCATGTGACTCATTCGGTTACAAGGTGTGAATGGGGAGCAGGTGTGTTCAATTTGGTGTTACAACTCTCACTCTCTCATACTGGTCACTGGAAGTTCAACATGGCACCTCATGGCAAAGAACTCTCTGAGGATCTGAAAAAAAGAATTGTTGCTCTGCATAAAGATGGCCAAAGCTTTAAGAAGATTGCCAAGTCCCTGAAACTGAGCGGCAGCACGGTGGCCAAGACCATACAGCGGTTTAACAGGACAGGTTCCACTCAGAACAGGCCTCGCCATGGTCGACCAAAGAAGTTGATTGCACATGCTCAGCATCATATCCAGAGGTTGTCTTTGGGAAATAGACGTATGAGTGCTGCCAGCATTGCTGCAGAGGTTGTAGGGGAGTCAGCCTGTCAGTGCTAAAACAGTTTGCTGAAGACAAGCAGACTAAGGACATGGATTACTGGAACCATGTCCTGTGGTCTGATTAGATCAAGATGAACTTATTTGGTTCAGATGGTGACAAGCGTGTGTGGCGGCAACCAGGTGAGGAGTACAATGACAAGTGTGTATTGTCTACAGTCAAGCATTGTGGTGGGAGTGTCATGGTCTGGGGCTGCATGAGTGCTGCCGGCACTGGGGAGCTACAGATCATTGAGGGAACCATGAATACCAACATGTACTGTGACATACTGAAGCAGAGCATGATCCCCTCCCATCGGAGACTGGGCCGAAGGGCAGTATTCCAACATGATAACGACCCCAAACACACCTCCAAGACCACCACTGCCTTGCTAAAGAAGCTGAGGGTAAAGGTGATGGACTTGCCAAGCATGTCTCCAGACCTAAACCCTATTGAGCATCTGTGGAGCATCTGTGGGGCATATCTATCTATCTATCTATCTATCTATCTATCTATCTATATATATATATATATATATATATATATATATATATATATATATATATATATATATATATATATATATATATATATATATATATATATATATATATATATATATATATATATATATAATGATATGCTGTATATATTTTTTAATTCAATTATATATTATTACACAAACACAAATAACATGTTAAAGCTAAAAAAAAACTATAATTTTTTATTAAAAATGTAATCTATGGGTACATAATGTCGTAGCTAGGGATGGCCGAACGGTTCGCCCGGCGGTCGTTTCGCTGCAAATTTCGGCTGTTCGCCATCTGCCCGATCGGCGGACTATTGCCGCCGTTCGCCCAGCGGACTTCCGTGTTTACTATGTAAAAGAACTTTGACCTATGATGACACATCCATCATGGGGTACAGGACAGCCAATTGAGACATTACAGCACATGGACACTTGGACATTCCCCCTAACTTATAAATAGACCCGATCCGGCGGCGATTTTACATTCTTTCTTCTGTCACTATAGGGGGAGGTTGCTGTGTGGAGCAGGCAGAGACTGCAGTGACCCAAATCGCTAGCTATTTGGTCCACGAAAGTTCTTTTCAGGACTGGTATAGGTGTTAGGTGTAGTTCAGGATATAGGTTTGAGGCACTGCTGTGCTACTGATTTTTGCAGCAGCCTGTCTTTTGTCAGTGTAGAGAGAGGGACAGGACGCTGTGTGCTGCAGGGACAGTCAATTTAATCATTAGCTATTACTATTAGGTCCACAAAAGTGCTATTCAAGTTATTGTTCTAGCAACCTCTGTTTTGTCAATTTAAATAGGGACAGGCAGGAAGCTGTGTGTGAGGCAGTGAGGGACAGTCAGTTTAATCAGTAGCTGTTACTATTAGGTCCACAAAGGTTCTTTTCAGGACTGGTATGGTAATAGGCTTGTACACGTATAATATTCTTTCTTCCAAATATAGAAAGAATATTATACTTGACTGCTGCCCTTCTGCTGCAGTAGTCCTTTATCAGTATAGGGACTGAAGTACAGTCTGCTAATCATTCACAACCTACTTGTTCCACAAAGGTCCTTATAAGGACTGATAAGGTATAGGGTACTACAGTACATAGGGTTGAGTGAGGTACAGTCTGCTATTCCTTAAGGACTGGTATAGGTCCACAATACATAGGGTTGAGGTGCACTACTGCTGACTGCTGCCCTATACTGCAGTAGTCCTTTATCAGTATAGGGACGGAGGTACAGTCTGCTAATCATTCACAACCTACTTGTTCCACAAAGGTCCTTATAAAGACTGGTAAGGTATAGGGTACTACAGTACATAGGGTTGAGTGAGGTACAGTCTGCTATTCCTTAAGGACTGGTATAGGTCCACAATACATAGGGTTGAGGTGCACTACTGCTGACTGCTGCCCTTCTGCTGCAGTAGTCCTTTATCAGCATAGGGACTGAGGTACAGTCTGCTAATCATTCACAACCTACTTGTTCCACAAAGGTCCTTATAAGGACTGGTAAGGTATAGAGTACTACAGTACATAGGGTTGAGTGAGGTACAGTCTGCTGTTCCTTAAGGACTGGTATAGGTCCACAATACATAGGGTTGAGGTGCACTACTGCTGACTGCTGCCCTTCTGCTGCAGTAGTCCTTTATCAGCATAGGGACTGAGGTACAGTCTGCTAATCATTCACAACCTACTTGTTCCACAAAGGTCCTTATAAGGACTGGTAAGGTATAGGGTACTACAGTACATAGGGTTGAGTGAGGTACAGTCTGCTATTCCTTAAGGGCTGGTATAGGTCCACAAAACATAGGGTTGAGGTGCACTAGCAGTCCTTTATCAGTATAGGGACTGAGAATTTTGTCACAGGGTCATTTAAAAAATGACAGGCAGAGGAAAAGGCAGGCCCTTCCGTAGGGGTGGTAGGGGTAGGGCAGGAGCAACAGGCTTGAGCCAAAGTGAGAAATTGCAGAATGTGCGTTCAATTACTTTAAAGGATGCACCAGACTTGGTTGAGTGGCTCACTCAGCCTTACTCTTCTGTACCCTCCTCATCCTCTCGATCTGCACCCTCTTCTTCACTCTATGCTATGAGCACCCCCAAAGACACTACCACCAACAACACCACTACCACCACATACCTTCCGCTTGAGTTACAGGAATTATTTTCCGATCCATATCAAGACATTTCTGATGCGCAGCCACTCTTGGTATTGGATCAGGAAGAGGATATAGCAACAACCGCCACTCAGCAGTCCGACGACAGTACCCAGATCAGCCCAAGGAGGAGGTTGGTCCCCCTGTTGCTGCCTACTCCGAGATCTCTACTTATAGCGGTGGGGAAGGTGACGTCGATGATGACGTGTCTAGTGATGTCACGTGGGTGCCCACAAGAGAGGAAGAGGAGGGGAGTTCAGAGGGAGATATGGACCAGCAGATAGGGAGGAGAAGCAGGAATAACTTACATTGCACAGGAGGGACAAAGCAGACTGCAAATGTATCAGGAGCGAGTCGTCGACCATGTACGGTCACATCTGGCGCTCCCAGGACACCGGCACGTGGCTCAGCGTTGTGGGCTTTTTTTAACGTGTCCGCTGCTGACAATAGCGTTGCCATCTGCAATCTTTGCAGTCAACGCATTAGTCGCGGTAAGCCCAACACTCACCTAGGGACGACCGCCTTAAGAAGGCACATGAGCAGCCATCACCGAGCCCAGTGGGAGCAACGGAACACACAAAGCAACACTCCAGGCTCTCACCGTCCAGTCTCGTCTTCTACTTCTCCTTCTCCTCTCTCCTCACAATTGTCCTCCACTCCACCTTCCATCACGCCAAGCTCGCGTTTTTCCGCAAAAAGGCAGGCTTCCGTGGGCCTAATGTTCGAGCGTATAAAAATGATGACGCCGGATAACCCTCTTGCCCAACGGTTGACGGCTGGCTTGTCAGAACTCATAGCCTGCCAACTACTGCCATATAAACTGGTGGACTCGGAGGTCTTTCGCAAATTTGTGGCCATTGGAACACCACAATGGAAGGTCCCAGGAAGGAAGTATTTCTCAGAGAAGGGCATCCCAGAGCTATATGGCCATGTTCAGCGGCAAGTGAATGTATCTCTGGCACACAGTGTCGGTGCCAAGATACATCTGACCACAGACACGTGGTCTAGCAAAAACGGGCAGGGAAGGTATATCACTTTTACTGCCCACTGGGTGAACCTTCTGACGGCCGTCAAGCATGTAACCCATGGCACCCGTGTAGATTTGGTTTTACCGCCACGGATTGCATGCAGGCCTGACTCTTCTTCTCCTCCTCCTCCTACTCCATCCTCCTCCCTCTCCTCCTCAGCTGACTCCTCCTTTTCCGCTATTAGCGCCTCTTCCGCTGCGCCGCCCAAGCTCCCCAGAACCTATTCGACATGCCAGGTGAGACGTTGTCATGCCGTGCTGCGTCTGTTGTGCCTGGAAGCCAAGAGCCACACTGGCCCGGCACTCCTTTCAGCTTTGCGTTCAGAGGCAGATCAGTGGCTAACACCGCTCAATTTGACAGTTGGTAAAGTTGTGTGTGACAACGTTGCCAATCTGCTTAGCGCATTGAAACAGGGCAAAATCACGCTCGTGCCATGCTTGGCATACGTCTTAAACTTGGTCGTGCAGCGATTCGTTGTCAAATACCCTGGGGTCCAGGACATCTTGCGGCAGGCAAGGAAAATCTCGGCCCATTTCAGAAGATCTTACACGGCCATGGCTCACCTTGCTGACATTCAGCGGCGACACAATCTGCCGGTCAGACGTCTTATTTGCGATTGCCCGACGCGATGGAACTCAACCTTCTATATGCTTCATAGGCTGCTCCAGCAGAAACGTGCAGTTAACGTCTACCTGTATGAACTCTGCGGCAGAACCGGTTCTGGGGAGCTGGGGTTTTTTTCACCGCGCCAGTGGCTGCTCATGCGTGACGCATGCAGACTCCTGCGGCCATTTGAGGAGATCACCAAACTGGTCAGTCGCAGCCATGGCGCCATCAGTGACATGGTACCTTATGCCTTCTTTATGGAGCGTGCATTGCATCGTGTCATTGATCAAGCTGTGGAGGAGCAGGAGCGGGAAGAAGAGGAAGTCGCAATGCTGGATGAATTCCCAGGGGGGGGGCTACTCTATCTGAGACAAGTCAACAACAGGAGTCTGAAGAGGAGTCAGAGGAGGATGGTTCCGGGGCAGATGAGGAGGAGCAAGAAGAGCATGCTTTAAACCTTTCCGGGATCCCTGTTGTGCGTGGATGGGGAGAGGAGAATGAAGAGGACGACATTATCCTGGATGATGAGCAGGAACCAGGCCACCACACCGCTTCCACTTTAGTGCAAATGGGGGCCTTCATGCTCCAGTGTTTTAATAGGGACCCCCGTATAAAAAGCATAAGGGTCAAGGACCAGTACTGGGTGGCAACGTACTTAGACCCCCGGTACAAACACAAAATGCCCGAAATGTTACCGCCGTCACAGAGGGCTGTCAGAATGGAGCACTTCCAGGCCTTGCTTCGAGAAATGCTGCATTCTGCTTTTGCGTGCACTGGCAGAGGAGCAATTACCACTCCCACAGAAGGAGTTGCGGGTACCAATCCAACAGCGCCTGCAAGAAGAGGCCGGTTTGAAGATGTGTTGGTGACTTCGGATATGAGGTCATTCTTGCAGCCGACCCATCGACAGGTGTCATCCGGATCCAGCATCAGGGAACGCCTAGACCACCGTCAGGTTTCTGCATATACAGTGTGTATCACTTTAACATATGCTAGACTGCGAGGCACAATAAAAGCTGAGCCAGCCAGTGCCAGCTCGTTTGAAAGTCACATGATCATTATGATTGGCTTTGACAGCTGCTGGGCTTTGAGGCACATTTAAAGCTGAGGCAGGCAGCACAAATGCCAGCCCCAGCTGGTTTGTTAGCAAAGCTATGTGATCCCAATGATTGGCTGTAGGGATGGGCTGAACAACCCCACCTAACCCCCCAAAGGTACGGTTCGCACCAGAACACCTTGAAAAGACGAAAAGTTCTAGCAAACATGCAAACCCTATTAAAGTCTATGGGACACGAACATAAAATACCAAAAGTCCTCCTTTTAAAGCCTTATATGTAAGTTATTGCCATAAAAAGTGTATGGGGACCTGGGTTCTACCCCAGGGGACATGTATCAATGCAAAAAAAAAACTTTTTAAAACTAGTGTTTTTTCAGGAGCAATGATTTTAATAATACTTAAAGTGAAACAATAAACATGAAATATTCCTTTAAATATCATGCCTGGGGTGTCTCCTTAGCCTGCCTGTAAAGTGGCACATCTGTGCGATGTATAGAACATGCTGCAGCAATAATGAGATTTCCAAAGGAAAAAATGTAATTTAAACTTGCTCGCGGCTGTAATGGATTGCCTACTGCAGGCAATATAGATGAAAAATCAAGAGATCAATCAATCAATCAAAAAATGGAGTGGGGTCCCCTCCAGTTCATACCAGGCCCGGTATGGATATTAAAGGGAACTCCATGCCAAAATATACATTTCTGTTTAAATGTTTTATTAGCAACAATCAATAAACATCAACTGATAATCTCAGTAAGACAGTAGGTAACGAAACGTACACAGCGTCGTTGTTGTACAGCAATACAGTAAAAAAGAAATGTTTGGTAGCTAGTCGATGGTGCAAGATATAATTATTTCAGCTATAGGTTGAAGAACATCTGGGTCACTAGGGATACCGAAACTTGTGAGTCATATCCCCAGTCCTATTATTTGAATTTAGTAGGAACGTTCCTCAGTAACTGAGCACTAGGCACTGGTAGGATTTGTGAAATCAGTAATTAACTTTACCAGTAGTGAGATTATGAGTAAGTAGTAGTAGTTGGAGAGAAGGGAAAAGATCAGCTGAAGGAAAGCAAGAAGAATGAAGGTAGCAAGAGTAAGTTAGGAGAGGGTGGTCGGGTGGGGATCGCATGGGTCACCATTACTTTGTGGCGAAGGCCTAAGACAGCTATTCTCAACCAGGTTTCCATGGAACCCTGGGGTTCCTCCAGAGGTTGCTGGGGGTTCCTTGAGCTGTGGCTGATGAACCACCTTTTTGACAGTGCCTACAGAGTTCAAGGTTCAGCATCACTTAGCAAAGCCAGCAGCATGACACCAAATATCTTTTCAGCTGTCCTTAAGGGTGGCATTCTGAGCACCACTTTATGTGGGATATTCCTCCTATTGGTCACCAGTATAAGGGGCATTGTTCCCATTGACCCCTGATAAATTGGGTTTAGTAAGGGTTCCTTAGGACCAGAAAATTATTTTTGGGGTTCCTCTAGGGTTAAAAGGTTGAGAAAGGCTGGCCTAGGATATCAGAAGGGGGCCTAGGTCTCTAGTAAATGTATGTCAATGTCTGGGGGAAGAAAATTCTCCACCCAGGGGCGCCAAATTTTATTGTGTTGGGGAATACTTTGACATATAAATATATATATACTCTACACTGACTGCACTATATACTCTGAACTGTATTATATACTCTACACTGACTGCACTATATACTCTGAACTGTATTATATATACTACACGGACTGCACTATATACTCATATATACATACAGGTCAGGTGCATTCTTTGGCCAATCAGCAGCTGTCAATGCACTGTGATCTTGGGGCGCTCTGCGGCGGGCGAACTTGCTGTGAGTGCCCCATATGTTTGTTTGTTCTATGAACAAATGAACATCTGACATTCGACTCGAACATCTAGGCCATCCCTAGTTGGCTGTCATAGTGAGCACATGATCAGCATCTCTGCTGATTGGTTTCTGATCACGTACAGCAGCCAAAAACAAAGTCAGCTTGGGTCACAGGACATTTATTAACATATCCTTAGCACGGAACATTGTACAAAGAAACATAATATACAGATTGCTAGTGTGAAGCTGTAAATGGTATCCAAGTGAACATCAGGTTACATGTTTATCAACCTCCAGGGTGTGGTTGCACCAAGCTCTATGGTTTTAACTGGAAATTTATTTTTTATAAAGTAATCTGTAAACCTGTAAAAAAATGAATAAAACAAAAAATGACCAAGACCAAATATACCAACCATAAAAAGATTAAATCAGTAAAAAAGCTGAAGAAAGCAACTAATCCGAGCTAATCTTTTAGTCATAGCAGAGTATTGGTTAAACTTTATCTGCAAGGTATCACGCTTTTGTTGTTAAATTGTATATAAGCCCAGTAACAAAAATAAAATATTTCAGCTTTTCGTTCTTTAAATTTTTGTGGCGATATAAATGAAATCATCTTCTTTCCCACGCACACAAATGCACAATATGATAGTTGTGTTTACAAACAAGCACCTTAAAGGGCATCTAAAATATAAAAATGTTATATATTGCAGCTTACCATTCCTTAGATGGTGTGGCTGCAATTGATTTTTTTCTAATTTTTTTCCCTTTATTTTCACCTGGGGATCCAAATAACATGCCTCCTGCTCAACACTGAAAGTGTATTTCGATGAGATATGCAACATGTTATATTACCGTATATTGTTGTAACTCTTTTTACAAACACTTTTTTGTATTTTTTGGTTATTATATTGTTCTTTAGTAGAAATTACCAATTTCATCAACCCCCTGAGGAAGATGACTGAAGTTAAAATGCGCTGGGGTTCTATTCATGTGATAGTGGCCTTTATTGGTCCCCTTTAGTTGATTCATGGGTATTCATATAACAATTACATGATATTGATTTTATTTTTGTTTTTACTTGTAATGGAACCATGTGGTCCTTTTTAATCTTTGTATAATAAATGTTATGTATTTTACATGTGAACTTTTTTCTGGTGCTGTTAAAGCCCCACTGATTATGTAGG
This sequence comes from Lithobates pipiens, assembly GCF_037356315.1. Taxonomy (NCBI): domain Eukaryota; kingdom Metazoa; phylum Chordata; class Amphibia; order Anura; family Ranidae; genus Lithobates; species Lithobates pipiens. The sequence goes on along the minus strand of NW_027507788.1, from coordinate 33,777,650 downwards.
TCTTCATGCTATAGTATCCTTGGCAACCCTAGAAAATAAAGCTGTACAGCTGACATAGTTAGGCCAAGAGTGGCTATGCTCACTCCTTTGCTGTGTCTATGGAGGAGCAGCATTGTTACACTTGGACAGAAGTGCATGAGGCCTACAGAAGAACTCCCTTTCTCCTTATCTCCATAATGTCGGTGGTGTCATCTATGGTTTACAGTAGATAATTCAGGTAGGATCAATAATGCTTGGGATAACAATACAGAGTGCATAGGACAGTACCGGGTTCCTGGCAGAATAAAGAGGGCCCTTTAGGCCAAGGGTGGCTATGCTCACTCCTTTGCTGTATCTATGGAGGAGAAGCATTGTTACACTTGGGCAGGAAGTTTGTGAGGCCTACAGAAAAACTCCCTTTCTCCTTATCTCCATAATGTATGTGGTGTCAACAACGGTTCACAGTAGACAATTCATGTAGGACCAATAATGCTTGGGATAACAATACAGAGTGCATAGGGCAGCACCGGGTTCCTGGCAGAATAAAGAGGGCCCATATGGAGCAGATATAACAAAACACTTTAACCACTTCAGCCCCGGAAGGATTTACCCCCTCCCTGACCAGAGCACTTTTTGCAATTTGGCACTGCGTCACTTTAACTGACAACTGCGCAGACGTGGCTCCCAAATAAAATTGACGTCCTTTTATTCCCACAAATAGAGCTTTCTTTTGGTGGTATTTGATCACCTCTGCGGTTTTTATTTTTTGCGCTATAAACAAAAAAATAGCCACAATTTTGAAAAAAACTCAAGTCCACTTGAGGCTCTTTTTGAACTTATGCTTGTAAGTGTTACTCTTTTTTTTTAATATATATATATATACAATAAATACGTGGGTTTTACACTATCGGAGCTCTTTTGTTTTTTATGTTGCAACGTCAATGTCCGTTCGGACCAACGATTGTTTGACCGGAGAGCACCGAAGGGTTGTCCACTGTTTGGAGGCTGTACACAATAAGGGAACTTCGGGATTGTGCAGGGATCTGGGAGATCCACCATTGTTGTAGGCTTTCTATGACCTTCTGTAACGGGGGGTCATAGACATCTGGTAAGCAGCCAGTATTTACGTTTTTGGTGGTGGACACCCAGGGCCGTCTTTAATATTGATTGGGCCATGGGCAAGAATTTTATTGGGCCCCCCCCCCAATTCAATTTCACTCCCTACCTGCTCTGAGACATACAATAAATAGCAGCTAGACTTTAAATCAGTTTACTATATCAGATCAGGCAGCAATTGTGATTGGTTGCGAGCGGGTACAGCATATCAATGCTTACTGACTGGTTGCTAGAGGTTACAGCACACATGGCTCACTGATTAGTTGCTAGAGGTTACAGCAAATGATTTATGCTTGTTAATTGGTTGCTAGAGATTACTGTACAATATTAATGCTCATTGGTTGCTAGAGGTTACAGTACATCATCTCCTCATTGCAGGGGGGCATGCAACCTTTATTTACATATCAATGTCTTGGACCACAGCTATTTACTTATGAATGCTTCTGCTATTTACATATGAATGCTGATTATTTACATGTAAACACAGGGTCTGCAGGTGAGTCATCTGTACACAACAATAAGGCAGAGCTGGGAAGCATTAGTACCAGCGCTTCACACTGAGATATTGGGACACAGCACAGGACTAAAACTTATATTTAAACCGGGATAGTTGGCAAGTATGAGGCAGCTGCTATGGGCCCCACAACAATGACAGGGCCCATGGCAGCTTCCCCCTTTTGCCCTGCCTTAAAGACGGCTTGACAGCACCTATATATGAAGATTCGTTTACGGATGGACTTCATTTAATTTACAACATATTTTTACATCTTTTCACAGGTGTTTTATATACATATTGTTTATATGGACTTGATAAATTAGGTATTTGTTTATACTATTTCCATATGGGCATGGATTAATAATTTTTTTCCTTCCATATAATTTTGAATAATCAATATTTATTTTTGTTTTTTGATGAATGAGACATCTGTTCACTATATGTGGGATTATACACAACTAATTGATGTACTTAATCGTATTGTGATTTATAGTTGTAAATGACACAATAGTTTAGGTAATTTTTCATAAAAGATTCTTGAGAATTTTCTCACATAATGTTTTGCACATTATTAATTTGGGTTTAGCGCAGCTGTGTAGTTTTTTGTTTGTTTTTACTGTACGATATGTTTATACAGTAGAGTTGCAGCTTCACATATATTTGTACATTAGATCTATCTTTCTGCACTCTGGTGCGATTTCCTCCCTAGTGCAGTTTCTTTCCCCTTTTTTTATAATAAATAGCCCCCAAAAAAAATTAAAAACATTTTTTTTTGATTCCTCAGTTTAGGCCAATACGTATATTTTTGGTAAAAAAAAAATTAATAATAAGCGTTTATTGATTGGTTTGCACAAAAGTTATAGTGTCTACAAAATAGGGGATAGTTTTATGGTCTTTTTATTAATAATTATTAGTAATGGTGGCGATTTTTATCATGACTGCAACATTATGGCGGACGCATCGGAAAAAATTTTGACACATTTTTGGGACCATTGGCATAATAAAGCGATCAATGCTATAAAATTGCATTGATTACTGTAAAAACGTCACTGGCAGTGAAGGGGTTAACCACTAGGGGGTGGGGAGGGGTTAAGTGTGTCCTAGGGGAGTGTTTCTAATGGTCTGGGGGGTGGGCTAGCAGTGACATGACACTGATCGCTGCCCCGGATGTCAGGGAGCAGACAATCAGTGTCCTGTCACTAGGCAGAAAGGGGAGATGCTGTTTACATTGGCATCTCCCCCTTCTTCAGCTCTGTGACGCGATCGTGGGTATCCCAGCAGAGATCGAGTCCACAGGTCCCACGGGCACGGTCACAGAGCTCGCAGCAGGCGCGTGCACGGTGGGAAATTCAAAGTAACATGTACGGGTACGTTAGTTTGCTCTGCCGTGCCATTCTGCCGACATATATATATGCTGACAATGATCGGGAAGTGGTTAAAGAGGAAGTAAACCCCTTCAAACCACTTTGACCTACAGGTAAGCCTAGATTAAGGCTTACCTGTAGGTCCAAGCAATATCTCCTAAACCTATATGGTTTAGGAGATATTTGCCCGAAAATGGGCACCGCTGTCTACGGCGCATGCGCCGTAGACAGCGGCGCGCAGGCGCACTAAATGCGGCAAATCCAAGAATGGATTTGCCTAATTTGTCGACTCCCGTGCGCATGCGCGGGAGTGACGTCATCGCGGCTTCGCCGAATGGCAGCGTCGGAGCTGCGAGACGCGACTCCCGTGCGCATGCGTGGAGTGACGTCATCGCGGCTTCGCCGCTGTCATTGGTCGGAGCTGCGAGACGCCACCAGCAAGATGGATGCGGCGGACTACAGGGATCAGCGGCGACTTCGCTGGCTCCTGTGTCAGGTAAGTGACACATAATGAGCTACTATGGGATGCATAGTAGTCCATTATGCTTTACCTTTGCAGGGAAAAAAAGAGGAAGTAAACCCATCAGGGTTTACTTCCTCTTTAATGGTATATGTAACAGAACAAAGGAGAACAAATAAGAGAAGTTCATTGTTTCGTTTTACAACCATATTAATGCAAACCTGGGGTTTGCCCACGATGTGAAAAGCAACAGATTTTCCTGCAGGTCTCCCTGCTCTGTTTATACCCACATTCACTCTTTTGCAGCTCAATTTATTTGCTGGAGCAAGAAGAAGCCTGATGCAACCTCTGACCAGAATAACTTGAAGATGAAATGGGTCCCTGCAACCCTGTGACAGCACTGGAGGCCCAAGTAAACTTTCAGTTTAAATCAGCTAAACATAATTCAGGTGCATCAAAACAAAAGGTGTTTGAAGCCTTATATTTTCTTTAGAAAGCAGCCCCAGCCTAGAGCAGAGAAGTCTGTCCCCTGCCAGCATGTTGCTTTTTGTGTGGAAGTAGTGGCCTCTCTGCATAGGTCCAACATGCTCCTATAAACTCTGAATCAACAGAGAGTCTGAGCTTTGCTATTTGCTATAGGTATTACTTAGAATGTAGGCAGGTGCAGTCAGCTAGTCTGCCACTAGGTGGCTCTGTGATAGACGCAGTGTTTGGTTACACCGGACAGTGTCATTAGGTGTTAGGCCCCTTTTAATTAGAACCCTTCTGCGGCATTGTCATGGGTGAGTCAGTGCCAAGTTATAAGCCAGGTTGGGAGGAGCAATAGTGCAGTTGGGGCATAGGAGCCAATCACCCGACACCAGTACAGATGTAGCCAGCACATGGAGGCCCTGGACGGGACTGGAGGCTGGGGAGAAGCAGACCTGGTGCGCCGACTGTAGACTTCCTGACCCTTATGAAGGTGGGGGCTAGGAAGGGTTGCAAAAGGCCTTTTAGAACAGTCCAAGAGTTCCCTCTCTTGGACTGTTCTAAAAGGCCTTTTGCAACCCTTCCTAGCCCCCACCTTCATAAGGGTCAGGAAGTCTACAGTCTACAGGAGAGTAGAATCCCCAGTCTACTCCTATCAATAGATGCTGAGAAAGCTTTTGACCGAGTAGACTGGGGATTCATGATGGGTACCCTAAGGGGAATGGGGTTTGGACCCAAAATTTTAAAGTGGATAAAGGCACTATATAACAGCCCCAAGGCAGTGGTAAGAGTTAATGGGGTACTATGAACAGCCTTCAGAATGAACAATGGGACTAGACAGGGGTGTCCGCTGTCCCCCCTATTGTTCGTTCTGGCATTGGAGCCACTCCTGGAGACGATAAGGAGAAACCCAGATATAAAGGGGGTTGAGATAGAGGGGGAAATACATAAGACAGCCGCATTCGCGGATGATATTCTGTTTTATGTATCTAGCCCACGAATCTCCATGCCAAACTTGTTAAAGGCTTTACAGGAATACGGGGAATTATCTAACTTTAAAATTAACCCAAGCAAGTCAGAAATCTTAAACGTAAATATAAATTCGAGAGAAGAACTTGACATTAAGAGAGAATTCCCATTGCTATGGCAAAAAGAAATTAAATATTTAGGGATTAAACTGACTGCATCAATAGAAAAAATATACCAAATAAACTATATCCCGCTTCTAGAAGAATTGAGAGAAGAAATAAGGAGAATGAGAACAAAGCCCCTGTCATGGTTAGGAAGAATTAATGCCTTAAAAATGATTATTCAACCTAAAATCCTTTATAAATTTCAGCTATTACCAATATATATCCCCCCCCCCCCCCCTATATTTTAAAATGATAAATTCTTTAATTTCTAAATTTATCTGGAACAACAAGAAACCTAGAACCCCACTGAAGACTTTGCAAAAGGGAAAAGATGAGGGGGGTCTGAATGTCCCAGACTTTAGAAAATATTACGAAGCAGCAGTGTTAACACGGGTGGTGGAATGGACAAAATTAGAAAGTAAAAAAAGATGGGGAAAAATAGAACACAGTTTATCAGGCACAAATCTAGGTAGAGAAATCTGGACTCCTTTAAAATATAGATCACTAGGGAAGACAACACCTTTGGTCACAAAAAATGTGTTTAGAGTATGGGAGGGAATACACAAACATAACAAGTGGAAATATAATTCCCCTTTAATTTATTTAAAAGATAATGATTTTTTTGCACCTGGTAAAAGTATAATAGGAGGGAAATGGATAAAACAAGATAATATGCAATTACGACACATAATTAAAGAGGGGAAATTGAAAACACTAGCAATATTACAGAAAGAAAATGATTGGATGGATTTGAATGAGTGGCGATACCTGCAGCTTAGACATTTCGTCTCAAGACTACCACAACCGCTTAGAGATGGAGAAAATTTGACTGCCTTGGAGCGGATATGTGAGGGGAAATCCCCAAGGGCAGGTATTGCCCAGTTTTATAAGGTCTTGAGACGGGAATGTGAGGCGGAGGTACCAACTTTCATTAAAAAATGGGAAGAAGAGATAGGAGCACGGGGTGAAAACCAAAATATAGAAAAAATATTGAAGATGGTGCACAGATCCACGGAAAATAGTAAGATGATAGAAACAAATTATAAAATTTTAGTAAGATGGTATAGGACCCCAGATATAATGGCAAAGTACCAGGAGGGACAATCTGGGAAATGTTGGAGGAATTGTGGACAAACGGGAAGTTTGGCCCATATATGGTGGGACTGTCCCAAGATTAAAGAATATTGGAGAGAAATAATAAGATATATAGAAGTAATAGCTAAAATACAGTTACCTGAGAACCCATGGTTATGCCTATTCCATGCAGTAGATACCCCAATTAAGGAGTATAGGAATTCCCTCACAAGCTCATTAATAAACGTGGCAAAAAGTCTGATTCCGAAAAAATGGAAAGAAATAGAAGCACCCAAAGTAAAGGAATGGCTAGGAAAAGTTGAGGAAATGTATAGTATTGAAGGGCTGGGAATGGAGGAAGAAAGAGAAAGAAAGAGATTCCATGTGAAATGGAAATACTGGAAAATCTTTAGACAATCTATGATTTTTAACGAGGTAATGGGTCGGTAGGGGTGGGGAGAGGGGTGGGAGGGAGATATTTTAGAAGAACTTGAGAAGTAAAGAAAGAAAACCAGGATAATGTGAAAAATTTAAGGGCATGAATGTATTTTGGTCCTATGGTTTTCTTTTAATACTTGATTATGTTTTGTACGCAACTTAAATAAAAAATTTAAATAAAGAATAAAAAAAAAAAAAAAAGAACAGTCCAAGAGTTCCCTGAGTAAGTCTATTCCCCTGAGGGTTCCTGGAAGTGGTGTACCTATGGAGGAGAAGACTGCAGCCATCTCATTCCTGTGAGTACTAATGACCTCAGGTGGAAGGAGAGACTGTTAGAGGGAGATTGCTGTTTAACCACTTGCTTACTGGGCACTTAAACCCCCCTCAGTCCCAGACCAATTTTCAGCTTTCAGTGCTCTCACATTTTGAATGACAATTACTCAGTCATGCAACACTGTAACCAAATGATTTTTTTGTCCTTTTCTTCATACCAATAGAGCTTTCTTTTGGTGGTATTTGATCACCTCTCGGTTTTTTATTTTCTGCGCTATAAATGAAAAAAGACCGAAAATTTTGAAAAAAAATGAATTTTTCTTCGTTTCTGTGACAAAATTTAGCAAATTAGCAATTTTTCTTCATAAATTTTGGCCACAATTTATACTACTATACATCTTTGGTAAAAATAACCCAAATTTTTGCATATTATATGATCTGTGTGAAATTTATAGAGTCTACAAGCTATGGTGCAAATCATAAAGATTTGCAAAAAAAGATCACATCTGATGTACTAAGGCCTATCTCCATTCTTGAGACCCTAACAAGCCAGGAAAGTACAAATGCCCCCCAAATGACCCCTTTTTGGAAAGTAGACATTCCAATGTATTTAGTAAGAGGCATGGTTAGTTATTTTAAGTTGTCATTTTTTCCCATAATTCTTTGCAAAATTACGATTTTTTTTTTTTTTTTTCACAAAATTTTCATTGTAATAGCTTATTTCTCCCACACGGAATGTGCATACCACAAATAACACCCCAAAATACATTCTGCTACTCCTCCTGAGTATAACGATACCACATGTGTGAGACTTTTATACAGGCTGACCACATACAGAGGCCTAATTTTGAAGTAGCACCTTCAGGCATTCTAGGAGCATAAATTACACATTTCATTTCTCAACCACCTATTACAGTTTTGAAGGCCCTGGAACACCAGGGCAATGGAAACGTCCAGAAAATGACCCCATTTTGGAAAGCTAACACCCCAACGTATAATCTATGAGGCATAATGAGTCTTTTCAATGGTTCATTTTTTTCCAGAAGTTTTCGGAAAATGTGGAAAAAAATGAAAACGCATTTTTTTTTACACAAAGTTGTCCGTTTATAAGATATTTCCAACGCATAGCATTTACATAGCAAAAATAACACCCCAAAATACGTTCTACTACTCCTCCTGAGTATAACGATACCAAATGTGTGAGACTTTTACACAGCCTGACCACATACAGAGGCCTAATTTTGAAGTAGCACCTTCAGGCATTCTAAGAGCATAAATTACACATTTCATTTCTCAATCACCTATTACAGTTTTGAAGGCCCTGGAACACCAGGGCAATGGAAACGTCCAGAAAATGACCCCATTTTGGAAAGCTAACACCCCAACGTATAATCTATGAGGCATAATGAGTCTTTTCAATGGTTCATTTTTTTCCAGAAGTTTTCGGAAAATTTGGAAAAAAATGAAAACGCATTTTTTTTTACACAAAGTTGTCCGTTTATAAGATATTTCCAACGCATAGCATTTACATAGCAAAAATAACACCCCAAAATACGTTCTACTACTCCTCCTGAGTATAACGATACCAAATGTGTGAGACTTTTACACAGCCTGACCACATACAGAGGCCTAATTTTGAAGTAGCACCTTCAGGCATTCTAAGAGCATAAATTACACATTTCATTTCTCAATCACCTATTACAGTTTTGAAGGCCCTGGAACACCAGGGCAATGGAAACGTCCAGAAAATGACCCCATTTTGGAAAGCTAACACCCCAACGTATAATCTATGAGGCATAATGAGTCTTTTCAATGGTTCATTTTTTTCCAGAAGTTTTCGGAAAATTTGGAAAAAAATGAAAACGCATTTTTTTTTACACAAAGTTGTCCGTTTATAAGATATTTCCAACGCATAGCATTTACATAGCAAAAATAACACCCCAAAATACGTTCTACTACTCCTCCTGAGTATAACGATACCAAATGTGTGAGACTTTTACACAGCCTGACCACATACAGAGGCCTAATTTTGAAGTAGCACCTTCAGGCATTCTAAGAGCATAAATTACACATTTCATTTCTCAATCACCTATTACAGTTTTGAAGGCCCTGGAACACCAGGGCAATGGAAACGTCCAGAAAATGACCCCATTTTGGAAAGCTAACACCCCAACGTATAATCTATGAGGCATAATGAGTCTTTTCAATGGTTCATTTTTTTCCAGAAGTTTTCGGAAAATGTGGAAAAAAATGAAAACGCATTTTTTTTTACACAAAGTTGTCCGTTTATAAGATATTTCCAACGCATAGCATTTACATAGCAAAAATAACACCCCAAAATACGTTCTACTACTCCTCCTGAGTATAACGATACCACATGTGTGAGACTTTTACACAGCCTGACCAAATACAGAGGCGCAACATGCAAGAAACACCGTCGGCGTTCCAGGGACACATAGCCTGCACATACCAAGAATTACACCCCCAAATACATTATGCTGAGCAAAGGGTAAAGAAAAGATTACCTGTGGTTTTAGAAGCGCAGTTGTCCACAGGAGGATATCACTGGTCCAGGCAGCAGGCAGGGACTTGGTCAGCAACAGCGAACACAGTTTTTCAGGCAGCAGGCAGGGATACTGTCCATATTACAGTCCAGGGTTAGTGCAGAGATGTCAGCAGTGCCAAAAATATTGGTCCTGGTAGTAGGCAGGTCCTTGTGGTGTGGTCAGTGCGGCATGATGGCAGTAAGTCCTACAGGCAGCAGACAGAAGTAGAGCCTCGTTCAGGACAGAATGGGGATAGGGGTAGAGGCTTCTCCCTCCCAAATCTCTTTGAAGCCTCCGAGTCTCCAGACCCTAATCTAGGAATAAGAAAACAAAGAAAATTGTTTTCTTCTTCCAGAAAAACTATACTGGAGCCCCTCACATATGTGAGACCCCGTGTTGAATCCCACTAGTCCAGTTGCAGAATACAAGATCAGTCCAAGAGGCAGGCAAATATCGTGGTCAAACAGTCCAAGGTCAGTTCCAGATCAGGCAGAGATATATACAGAATCGTTAGACAGAAGCATGGTCGAATAACAGTCCAGGGTCAGTTCCAGATGAGGCAGAGGTATGTACAGAATCGTTAGGCAGAAGCGTGGTCGAATAACAGTCCAGGGTCAGTTCCAGATCAGGCAGCGGTATGTACAGAATCGGCAGGCATAAGAGTGGTCAAATAACAAGCCAGGGTCCGTTACAGAGCAGGCAGTGGCATAAGGGGTGTGAAGGTGTATGAAGGCAGGAACTGAGGATTATGTTTACCATACTTCACTAAAAATTTATTGAAGTATGGTAACGCCGAAAACAGTCGCCTATACAGAGGCCTGGTTGGGAAGGACATTGTGCACAATAATAAGATGTGTCTTTTCTGACTCCTGCTTTGGTACACACCTTACATCTTTTTTGGCGTCTTTTGCCTGCTGGTGTGGGGGGAATTTTATCCGGAAAGTGGCGCTCGGAGAGTCGACTTACAACGTCTGATCTGATATTTTCTGGTGGGCCGTTTGGGAATAAAAGGGCTGTGAAAACTTCCTCCTGGTAGCCAAAGAAACGTTTGGGGTTTTGGGTGGCGTTGCTGTAAATGACATATGAATTGTAAATGGCCAATTGAAAAAAATAAATTACTACTTTTCTGTACCAATGATATGTCCGTCTTGAGACCAGATATGGTTCCATCATTTGGTCGTTGAAGTCGACTCCTCCCATGAACAAATTATACTCTGAAATACATTTGGGTTTCTTTATGGGGCCATTCCTTCTGGGGATTTCTACGAAGGTATCGTTGTGGATAGAAGATAACATGTACACATCTCTTCTGTCCCTCCACTTCACTGCCAGAACCTCCTTGTTTCTTAGACTTGCGGTTTCTCCTTTCCGCAGCTTCTTGTTCACCAGACTTTTAGGAAAGCCCTTCCGGTTCTTTTTTACAGTGCCACATGCTGGCGTCTTCTTCCGGTGAAGGTTGTGGAACAGGGGCAGAGATGTGTAGAAGTTGTCTACATAGAGGTGGTAGCCTTTATCCAGTAGGGGGTATATGAGGTCCCAAACAATTTTTCCGCTGGATCCCAAATAATCCGGACAATTAGGGGGCTGTAGCTGGGTGTCCTTCCCTTCGTACACCTTGAAGGAATATGTGTACCCTGTGGCTCGGTCACATAATTTGTAGACCTTCACCCCATAGCGGGCCCTTTTGCTGGGCATAAATTGCTTCATCCTAAGCCTGCCACTAAATTTAATAAGGGACTCATCCACACATATGTGTTGGTCCGGGGTAAACAATTTGGGGAATATTTCAGAAAAATAATTTAGTATTGGTCGAATTTTGTAAAGGCGGTCATAATTTGGATCATTTCGTGGAAGGCATTGGGAATTGTCACTGAAATGTAAGAACCTCAGGATCATCTGATATCTGCTTCTGGGCATTACCGCGGAGAAGAGCGGTGAGTGGTGGAGGGGGTGGGTTGACCAGTAGGTACGTAATTGGTTTTTTTTGTTGAGTCCCATATTAAATGTGAGGCCTAAAAAAAGCTTGAACTCCTCCACCGTTAGGTCTCTCCATTCGTAGGGACGGGCATAATAGGAGGTCGGATTTTGAAAAATAAATTGTTGTGCATACAGGTTGCACTGGGCCACAATTGACGCCAACATGTCCTCCGTAAAAATTAAATTAAAAAAATCGATGGGGCTAAAATTCTCCGTGTCCACCTGGACTCCTGGCTGGGCGGTGAAAGGGGGAACATTGGCCTGTCCTGAATTAGGAGGAAGCCACAAGGGGTTCTGAAGGGCATAGGGAAGGCCAGCATGGCTCCTAACCCTTTGGGGCTGAGATGACACCCCACTGGTACTTGGCCTTTCTTGCTGGGGCACTGCGGTGCTGGTGGACGGCATTGCGGTGCTGGTGGACGGCACTGCGGTGCTGGTGGACGGCACTGCCTCACTAGAACGCCTTCGCTTGATGGGCCGGATATCTTCCTCCTCGGATTCATCAGTCAGTGTTTCACTGCTGAGGACTGGCTCATAAGTTACGTCGGCTTCAGAATCCGAATCCGAAAAGGAATCGGAAGAGGAGAGCTCCCCGTTGCTCTCGTCGGCCGCGGAAATAATTTGGTACGCCTCCTCAGCGGAAAAGACGCGTTTAGCCATTGTAGCACTGATGGGCACTGATGAGGTGGCACAGATGGGCGTTTTTGAGGTGGCACAGATGGGCGCTTTTGAGGTGGCACAAATGGACACTGATGGGTCGGCACAGATGTGCACTGATTTATTGCACAGATGTGCAGATTTGTTGCACGGATGTGCACTGATGAGGCGGCAGATGGGCACTGCTGAGGCGGCAGATGGGCACTGCTGAGGCGGCACAGATGGGCACTGCTGAGGCGGCACAGATGGGCACTGCTGAGGCGGCAGATGGGCACTGATGGGTCGGCACAGATGTGCACTGATTTATTGCACGGATGTGCACTGATTTATTGCACGGATGTGCACTGCTGAGGTGGCAGATGGGCACTGCTGAGGTGGCAGATGGGCACTGCTGAGGCGGCAGATGGGCACTGCTGAGGCGGCAGAGATGGGCACTGCTGAGTCGGCACAGATGGGCACTGCTGAGTAGGCAGATGGGCACTGATAGGTCGGCACAGATGTGCACTGATTTATTGCACGGATGTGCACTGATAAGGCAGCAGATGGGCACAGATGGGCACTGCTTAGGCGGCACAGATGGGCACTGCTTAGGCGGCACAGATGGGCACTGCTGAGGCGGCACAGATGGGCACTGCTTAGGCAGCACAGATGGGCACTGCTGAGGCACAGATGGGCACCGATTGGTACAGATGGGCACCGATTGGCACTGACTGGCACTGGCTGGCACTGGCGGGCACTGGCGGGCACTGGCGGGCACTGGCGGGGCACTGGCGGGCACTGGCGGTGCACAGATGGAGCACTGGCGGTGCACAGGTGGGCACAGGTGGGCACAGGCGGTGCACAGGTGGGCACAGGTGGGCACAGGTGGGCACAGGTGGGCACAGGTGGGCACTGGCAGGGTAGATCTGGGCACTGGCAGGGCACTGGCAGGGTAGATCTGGGCACTGGCAGGGCACTGGCAGGGTAGATCTGGGCACAGGTGGGGTTTTTATCCGTTTACTGACACTTTTACACTCACAAACACATTCGGTCTCCTCACACGCTATCGCTGTGTGAGGAGACACGTTCGGCAATGGGTGATGATCTCATTTGTTTACATTTGAGATCATCACCCATTGGAGGAGGCGATCGCGCTGTAAACGGCCGCTGTGATTGGCCGTTTACAGCGATCTGTGATTGGCTGTGTCCAGCGGACACGGCCAACACAGATTTTCCCCGATGCGCGCTCCCGGGAGCGCGCGGGGAACTCTTAAAGGGGACGACGTCAATAGACGTAGTCCCGGAAATTGAGATCCGCGCTATACACGTCTTTTTACTATAGCGCGGATCTCAAGTGGTTAAAGCGCAGCAAATGCTTTCACATGTGACTGCTGTGGACCATCCACTAAATGTAATTGACTATGTAATGGTAAGTGATTCCAGTATGTATGTCAGTGTGATGTGTCTTTATCATGTACCTGGAGAAGATCAAGCTGTAGAGGAGGCTTCTCTTGCACCACTTGTCCAACACCCCTGGTAGTGATGACAGGAGGTGTGAGGACACAGAGTGGCACGAGGGCTGGTATAACAAGCAGGGCCAGCTGAGGTTTGCAGGAAACAGATGACCATGGATCACCAGGCAGGAACCAGGAACTGGAACACAGTCAAGCAGGAGTGTAGCCGGGGTAAAAATGAAAGGGTCGTCAACAGCCGGGGAGCGAAGGTACAGGAGGAACATAAGACAGAAGCAGAGTCAGGATACAGACCAGAATCAGTACACAGTCGAGTAGCTGGGCACAGACAGGGCCAGTGCTAGACTTGCACCTCCCCAAAAAAAAGAAAACTTCTGTACCACTAAAATATCATTTCTATACAGTATAGAAAGGGCCCAAAATGGTCTAGCACTGGCCCTGTCTATACCCCCTGTGATGTTTGTTGCCCCCTCATTTAACTGCCGTAGACAGCGAGTATATTTGCCAACATTTAATTATTTTATTTTTTTAAAGAGAAATGGGCAACAAAAGAGGACTGGGTGACAGTAGGGGGCTGGGTGACAACAGAGGTCTAAGTGACAGCAGGGCAGAGGACTGGGTGACAACAGGGGACTGGAGACAGCAGAGGGCTGGGGGACAGTAGGGGGCAGGACGACAGCTCAGGGCTGGGTGACAGCAGGGGACTGGGCGACAGCAGAGGGCTGGGTGACAGCAGGGGACAGGACGACAGCTCAGGGCTGGGTGACAGCAGGGGACTGGGTGACAGCAGAAGGCTGGGTGAACACAGGGCAGAGGCCTGGTGACAACAGGGACTGGGTGACAGCAGAGGGCTGGGTGGCAGCAGGGCAGAGGACTGGGTGAACGCAGATCAGAGGACTGGGTGAACGCAGGGCAGAGGACTGGGTGACAGCAGGCAGAGGACTGGATGAACGCAGATCAGAGGACTGGGTAACAGCAGAGCAGAGGACTGGGTGAACACAGGGCAGAGGACTGGGTGAACACAGGGCAGAGGACTGGGTGAACACAGATCAGAGGACTGGGTGAACGCGGGACAGAGGACTGGGTGAACGCGGGGCAGAGGACTAGGTGAACGCAGGGCAGAGGACTGGGTGAACCCGGGGCAGAGGACTGGGTGATAGCAGGGCAGAGGACTGGGTGATAGCAGGGCAGAGGACTGGGTGATAGCAGGGCAGATGACTGGTTGAAATTGGGTTAAAAACTGCTCTGTCCAATATCTCACAGTCAGGACAGTGCTAAAGGAAAAAACAGATATCATGTGATCTTTATCAGATAGCAGCACTTTTTTACTTCTGTGTAAAAGTCTAAAGATAGAAGTAATAAAGGTGACAAAGATCAAGATGGTATCTGGTCTTCCAGTAGCAGTGTCCTGACTGAGATAACAGGCAGAACAGTTTTCAACTCAATTTCTCTCAGTCCAGAGGCTGCTAAAAAACAAAACAGCATTATAAGAGCCTTTTTTTGACCTCCATGCTGCTCTGCCCAGGAGGACCGTGTGATCATCCCCGTGTGATCATCCCCACGATCCCAGCAGCAGACATTCGCTCACCTCCTCTGGATCTCCAGTACACACTCCTGTAGACCCGCCACACAAGGATGACGGCTCCAGAGGTTACATCCAGCGGGGATAAGGAGGTGACAGGCCATGGCTGCTCCCTAGTCGGCAGTGCACCCTAGGCAGCTGCCTAGTCTGCCTAGTGGGAGCGCTGGCCCTGGTCACTGAAGAACAAGACCGGAGCACAGTCAGGGTGCAAGCCGAGTCACAATAGGTAGGCGGGAACCCAGAGATTGGTCAAGGGCAAGCCAGGTCAAGCACGGGTAGGCAGATATAACAGGTCAAGGCACAGGTAAAGAGGAACTAGCCGAAAAACACTCAGCAATCTGTGGATGCCAAAGTTCAGCTTTAATAGGCCGCTTGGTGCCAGTGCGTGTATGTGTCCGTACATGTGCGCATGTATGTATATATGCCAAGTTCGTTTTTGACACACATGAATACGTTTGCGCAAGCGCACCAAGGCGCCTTCTGTATTGAGCCCTTGATTATAATTATGATCATAAACATGTAATGGTGTTCTGGTTCCAACTGAGCTCTCTTACAGACTTTGATGCCATTTCATGAATACCATTAGTAAAATGCAGCAACCCTATTCATGGGTGGACATTCCTTTATTGGCATACAAAGGACAACGACCAGGAATGTAGTGTGGAGGCCTCAGGAATTAAGTGAGGCACAATATGGCAGAGGGTTTGGCCTCAGCAGGAGGGATAGTGTTCTAGCAAAAGTACGGGAGCGGGGGATGGGACCTATGCTCTTGGCGCATTACTGGCCCATACCTCCCAACATTTTGAGATGGGAATGAGGGACACAGTTGGGTTAGGACCACAGCTCTTTAATACCCATCCCCCTACCCGTACCCCCCCCCCCCCTCCTAACTTCATTTCACCCTCCTAACTCATATGCTTGAGTAAAATAGCACTCTAAAGCAAAGTTATGGACCATAGGGGCCCATATATGCAGAACTGAAGTTAATTGATGCCTTGGGGCCCCGCCTGCACGTGGAGGACGCTCGACCCCCCCATTAGTGTGATGGGGGGTGGGCTCATTCCTGTGGGGGGGGGTGCCGGGTAGGCTGTAAATGGAAAAAGGCTAAAGGGCCCCTATGTCAGGAGTTATATATACAGACAAATCTGCTATAATAATGATATATGATTATGATATTATAGTGAATTTAGCAGCCGACAGGTGATTTAGATAATGCAAAGTCTCTGCCACAGACTCGGTTGTAACTGAAGGATGAAATTAGAGAACTCTCATATGGTACCAGTATCTTGCAGTCTGTCTGGCAATACCTTAAGAGTGTGGATCCACCTGGTGTCCTTTCCAGCTTAGTTTCCAGGCTCTTCCCGAGCAGCCAGCCTTGTGCGTGGCCTGTTTATGAAGAGTCCTCCCATGGTTGCGTTTTCAGTTGTTGGGCCTCTCCAAACCCGAGACAGCACCGGACCACCTTGGAACCTTCCTTCCAGTTACTGTGCCTCGGGCTAGCCAAGCCCAAGACTCGGAAATGGATAGATCCGCACCCCAGGCCATGGGGGCCTCTGGGGGCTGGTCAGGAGGACCAGGACCAGCGAGTCAGACCATACTTCTGGACCGGAACCTCGAATCACGTAACCTCAGCACCTTAAGTACCCTCTCCCAGAATACACAGCGAGACAACGCACCCACTGATTGGTTCAGAGAGAAATTGGCACCCAATGCGTCCAACCAGACTGCGTTCCAATGCCTGCCAAAGGTGACGCCCACACCTATGGCCAGGCAGAACACAATACAGAGAAGCCAAACTGATACTGAGACCATAATTTACCACAATTAACCCTAAAACCCAACTATAGTCTTAGGAACATTTAAATTGACAGGCGCTACACAAACAAATGTAGGCATGAGACACACCCCCTGTCACACCCCCTTAAAGGAGAATTAACCCTCCCAAAAAGTTCATTAAATCCACAAGGGCTTTTGTTTTTTACCACTATTATTCCTTTATATTGGCTTTTAAAATGTGCAAATGCAGCAATTTAGAAATTGGATGAAAAGTTTTTGATAAAAAGTGCATTTTATACACAACTATACAGATCAAACTAAATTAGGGACAAATGAGAAGGAAAGAGGGACAGAGGGACATTATTCCAAATCAGGGACAGTCCCTTGAAATCAGGGACATTTGGGAGCTATGCTAGCCAATTGCAAAGCTCCTTTCACAAGCAGATATTGGAGGTTATTTACGAAAGGCAAATCCACTTTGCACTGCAATGCACTTGGAATTGCAGTCGCTCTAAATCTAAGGAGTAGATCTGAAATTAGGGGAAGCTCTGCTGATTTTATCATACAATCATGTGCAACCTAAAATGCTGTTTTTTATTTTCCTTGCATGTCCCCCTCAGATCTACAGCAACTTTACTTCCAAGTGCACTTGTAGTGCAATGTGGATTTGCCTTTAGTATATAACACCAATTGTGTCAGACCTCTACAGAGTGACCCCTGCTTCTTTAAGAGAGAGCAAGGGGCCCATCTCTGCAGCATACTGCAAAGGGACAGGCTTTTCTACTTTGGATGTTAGTGCTTTCTAAAGAAAACAAACAGCAACATGGTTAATGCATTTGTTTTGATGCACTTGGGATGTATTTTGCTAATTTTAACTTAAAGTTCACATGGGCCTTTATTTTTACTTGGCTTTACAGTGCATGGCTTGTTTCCTCTCAAGGCATGAAGTGCTGGCGTTCCATTGCAGGATGAAATAATAAATAAAA
Organism: Lithobates pipiens; assembly: GCF_037356315.1. Lineage (NCBI taxonomy): Eukaryota > Metazoa > Chordata > Amphibia > Anura > Ranidae > Lithobates > Lithobates pipiens. Next base: position 33,759,874 of record NW_027507788.1, on the reverse strand, counting down.
AAATTCATAGTGAGAGTGGATGTGCTGATTTACAAAGAGAAGGTGTATACTTCCACCTAGTGTACAGTATATAATCATACAACCTCTTTTTATAATATATTTCTGACACAGTTGTAATGATATCCTTATGCCTCATACACACAATACAATTTTCCGACAACAAATGTTGGATGTGAGCTTGTTGTCGGAAAGTCTGACCGTGTGTATGCTCCATCCAACATTTGTTGTCTGAATTTCCGCCAACAAATGTTTGAGAGCTGGTTCTCAAATTTTCAGTCAACAAAACTTGTCGAAAATTCAGATCGTGTGTACATAAGTCTGACACACAAAGTTCCACGCATGCTCAGAATCGATCAGAAGAGCCGCACTGGCTATTGAACTTAATTTTTCTCGGCTTGTTGTACGCATTGTACGTCACCGAGTTCTTGACGAATTTCCGACAACATTTGTGTGACCGTGTTTATGCAAGACAAGTTTGAGCCAACATATGTCGGGAAAAAATCACGGTTTTGTTGTCAAAAAATCCTATCATGTGTACAGGGCATTACTTTGTAGGTGTTGCATTCTTGTTCTTGCAAAATGTTTTATACTTAACCACCTTCAGACCGGACCATTTTGCTGGTAAATGACCAGAGGTCTTTTTACACTTTGGCACTGCGCTGCTTTAACTGGTAATTGCGCGGTCATGCAATGTTGTACCCAAACGAAATTTGCGTCCTTTTCTTCCCACAAATAGAGCTTTCTTTTGATGGTATTTGATTGCCTCTGCGATTTTTATTTTTTGCGATATAAACGTAAAAAGACCGCAAATTTTGAAAAAAAATGATATTTTCTACTTTTTGTTATTAGAAAAATCCAATAAACTCAATTTTAGTCATACATTTAGGCCAAAATGTATTCAGCCACATGTCTTTGGTAAAAAAAAAGTCAATAATTGTATATTTATTGGTTTGCGCAAAAGTTGTCACATCTACAAACTAAGGTACATTTTCTGGAATTCACGCAGCTTTTAGTTTATGACTGCCTATCTCATTTCTTGAGGTGGTAAAATGGCAGGGCAGTACAAAACCCCCCCAAATGACCCCATTTTGGAAAGTAGACACCCTAAGGAAATTGATAAGAGGCATGTTGAGCCCATTGAATATTTTATTTTTTTGCCGCAAGCGATTGAATAATGACATTTTACACAAAGTTGTCACTAAATGATATATTGCTCACACATGCCATGGTTATATGTGGAATTGTACCCCAAAATACATTCTGCTGCTTCTCCTGAGTACGGGGACACATGTGGTCGACTTTTTGGAAGCCTAGCCGCGTACGGGGCCCCGAAAGCCAAGCACCGCCTTCAGGATTTCTAAGGGCATACATATGTCATTTTACTCCTCACTACCTATCACAGTTTTGAAGGCCATAAAATGCCAAGATGGCACAAAACCCCCACAAATGACCCCATTTTAGAAAGTAGACACCCCAAGCTATTTGCTGAGAGGCATGTTGAGTCCATGGAATATTTTATATTTTGCCACAAGTTGCGGGAAAATTACAAACTTTATAAATTTTTCACAAAGTTGTCACTAAATGATATATTGCTCACACATGCTATGGGCATATGTGAAATGACACCCCAAAATAAATTCTGCTGCTTCTCCTGAGTACGGGGATACCACATATGTGGGACTTTTTGGGAGCCTAGCTGCGTACGGGGCCCCGAAAACCAAGCACCGCCTTCAGGCTTTCTAAGGGCGTAAATTTTTCATTTCACGCCTCACTACCTATTACAGTTTTGAAGGCCATAAAATGCCAAGATGGCACAAAACCCCCCCAAATGACCCCATTTTAGAAAGTAGACACCCCAAGCTATTTGCTGAGAGGCATGTTGAGTCCATGGAATATTTTATATTTTGCCACAAGTTGCGGGAAAATTACAAACTTTTTTTTTTTTTTCCACGGGCAAGCCCTCCGTCGGAATTTTGACTGTATGTACGTGGCATTAGGAGCAAAATCGCTCCTCCACCCCTTATGCCCCCATGCTTCGGCATATATGCTCTTTTTTAACTGTGGTGGTGAAATCACCTCCGACAGCGCTGGAGTCGTGGCTTTACGTATCGTGGGAGCAAACGCTGTTGCTGTCAAGATAAATAAATCCACGCTACAGCTGAATGGCGTACCTGAAAACAAAAAATGGTTAACAATAAAACATTGCAGAATAGAATACAGTACAAAGGAGCAGAACAATAGAGAGAGAATAGAGAGAGAGAGAACAATAAAACGACAACTATTTTTGGTTTTTTTATTTTATTTTTTTTTTTTTTTTTTTTTTTTTTTAACACTTTTTTATGTAACTTTAACACTTCTGTTGTGTCGGTTTGGGTCTCTCAAAATGTGATGGCATCTTGGGAGACCCTGTGAACGTGTGCCTAGCCTGTGCAATGCTGTACCCTACGCTAATACTCAACTAGTTCATGGTAGCGTTCAAAACACTCACCCTGACAAAGACCAGGATTGCCAGGACAGCGGGGACAATAAGAACGGGTGTCACGCCTAAATCCGCGCTTTCTGCAGACACGACATTTTCTTTGGGGGGCTCGTTGGGTAGGGGTACTCGGGAGGACATAAGAATAATGCCTCTCATGCAGCCGGCTTACTGCATCTGGTAGGGGAAGGTGAGGTGGAGCACCGCCTGGATACAGAAGGGCTCTGACGATATCCTCCTGGAATTTGAGGAAGGATCCAGTCCGTCCTGAAGCTTTGTGTAGTACATAAGCATTCAGTATAGCCAATTGGAATAAATAAACAGACACTTTTTTGTACCAGCGTCTGGACTTACGGGCAACTAGATACGGCGCCAACAACTGGTCATTGAGGTCCACCCCTCCCATGTTAAGGTTATATTTGTGGACACAGAGGGGTTTCTCCACAATACCAGTCGCCGTAGGAATTTGGACCGTCGTGTCTGCATGAAGGGAGGTAAGAACGAAAACATTCTTATTATCCCTCCACTTCATAGCGAGCAAATTATTACTGCGCAAGCAGGCTCTCTCCCCCAGCCTAAGACGGGACTCTACAAGCCGCTGGGGAAAGCCCCGGCGATTAGGTCGCACGGTGCCACATGCTCCAATCTGCTGATCAAACAAGTGACTAAACAGTGGCACGCTTGTGTAATAATTGTCCACGTACAAGTGGTACCCCTTTCCGAATAAGGGTGACACCATGTCCCACACTATCTTGCCAGCGCTTCCTATGTAGTCAGGGCAGTTCTCCGGCTCTACGTGACTATCTTTACCCTCATAAACCATGAAACTACGTGTATAGCCTGTGGCCCTGTCACAGAGCTCATACATCTTGACCCTGTATCTGGAACGCTTGTTGGGGACGTATTGTTTGAATGACAAGCGACCAGAAAACTTAATCAGGGACTCATCAACGCAGACAACTTGATCGGGAGTAAACAAGTCTGCAAAACGTTGGTTGAAGTGGTTTATGAGGGGCCGAATTTTGTAGAGCCGATCGTATTCAGGGTCTCCACGAGGACGACAGAGTTCATTGTCGCTGAAGTGCATGAACCGCAAAATCTGCTCGTATCGTGCCCTGGACATGGAAGCAGAGAACACGCGCATATGGTGAATTGGGTCAGTGGACCAATATGACCGCAACTCACTCTTTTTGGTTATGCCCATGTTGAGGGAGAGGCCCAGAAAGATTTTAAATTCGGAAACCGTAACTGGTTTCCATTGTCTGGCAAGGGCGGACTGGGGAATAGTGGCGATGTGTTGAGCAGCGTACAAATTGGTTTGGTCCACAATAGATCTATAGAGATCTTCGGTGAAAAACAGTGAGTAAAAGTCAAGTGTCGTAAAATCAACTGTTTCCACGTTAATGCCAGGTTGGCCAGTGAATGGGGGAAGTACGGGTTCTGCAGAAGTGGTGGGCACCCAAATAGGATTGGCGAATTCTGCAGGAAGGGCACTATGGGTACGATGGGCCTGTCTTTGTCTTCTTCTTGGTGGCAGCGGGACACTACTTGTGCTTGCCACCTCGCCAGCTTGAACTGCACTTATGGGACTCGCCACGTCACCACGTGTTACTGCAGTGCTGGATGTAGGTCCAGGGTGTACTAGGCCGCTGGTGCTTGCCAGTTCACCAGAAGGATGAGCGGCTCTAGTACGTCTCTGCTCCATACGAGTGGCCTGCGGTTTATGCACCTCAACAACAGAATACATTCGGGATCGGGCACACCTGTCCCTAACAGAGGCCTCATCTCCGTCGTCAGAGCTATCTGTCATGGAGCCGCTGTCCTCTACAGGATCGTATTCTGAGCCTGAATCTGACAGATGAGTGACGTCCTCTTCACTATCTGTCATGCTCAGAAACGTGTAGGCCTCTTCACTAGTGTACCTTCGCTTTGCCATTTTGGGCTCTAAATTTAGGGGTACACTAGTGAGACTCACAGGTAAAAAAGCACCTAGCCTGTCAGCGACTGTTTCAAAACGCTACAAAAAAAACTGTTAGCGATCGCAGGGATCAAGCCTGACTCTGCGAACGCTGCAGTTATGTGTGTTGTGTTTTGTAAGTGACAGTGATCGATCGATACTGCACTTGGGTGGGCTGGGGTGGGCTTGGCGGAGGGGCTAAACGCAGGTGCTAGCAGGTATCTGGGCTGATCCCGCTAACAATGCGTTTTGGGAAACCTAAAATGCTGGCAACGCTAATATAGATCTGATCAGATACTATATTACTAAGGGAGGTGTATGCTTTGCGCGTGGGTGTTAGCGGTACTGGCACTAACCTGACGCTGGGGCGACGCAGGCCTTATCTGACCCTCAAACTTATATCACCCGCCGGGTGATCAGGGGGTTAAACCTTTATTAGGTAATAAATGGCGGGTGCCCTGAAACAAAAAAAAAATAACTAACCAACCAGCGTCACCTGTAACAGTTATATGGTGATCACTGGTGAAAGGGTTAACTGGGGGGCAATCAGGGGGCTATGCGGTAGTATATGGGGGTCCCTGACGCTATAAAAAGCTGCAGCGAACCTAAATACCTACCTGCCTAACTAGCGTCACCTGTGACACTAATACAGCGATCAGAAAAACGATCGCTTATTAGTGACACTGGCAACGGGGGGTGATCACGGGGTTAAACCTTTATTGGGGGGGTTAGGGGGGCACCCTAGAGCTAAAGGGGGCTAGCCCTAACTGCCCTAACAGTTATTACAGTCACAAATGACACCAATGCAAAAAAAAAAAAGAAAAAAAAAAAATGCAATTGGTGTCACTGTGACTGGGGGGGGGCAGGGGTGATTGGGGGGTGATTGGGGGGTGATCAGGGGGGTGAAAAGTGTGCCTGGCGTGTTCTACTGTTAGTGTAGTGTTAGGTGCAACTCACGATCCTCTCTCCTCGGTGCCGGAACGAAAAAGTCCGACACGAGGAGAGATTACATCACTTCCTCTGCCTGTGTTTACATTACAGGAGAGGAAGTGATGTCACCGAGCATTTTCATTCGTCGGGAGCGATCGCGAGGGGGTGGCCATGAATGAATGGCCGTCCCCTCGTCCGGGATCGCTCCCGAACGAATACCGACCGCCCCAGGCACCGGGCGGGGGCCCGGTCGGGCCCCCGACCCGCGGGCAGGCAAGGACGTACATGTAAGCCCTTATGCCTGCCCGTGCCATTCTGTCGACGTACATCGTCGTGCGGCGGTCGGCAAGTGGTTAAAGTGGAATTCCACCCCAAAAAAAAAAAAAAAAAAGAAGAGTAATGTGCTTAAAAAAAAAAAAAATTTGGAGAAAATTACTTTTTTTTTACTCACCTCTAAATGCCTGTTGCTAGGGGGTCCCTCGTAGTCTGCCTCCTTCGACGCCTGGGCTCCTGACGTCACTTCCCTCTTGTCAATCATCTGGCACACGTGACAGGTCCCAGATGATTGCGTGGCCAGCGACGGCGTGTGGCGCGACTCGCGCATGCACAGTGGGAGCCCAACTGTGAAGCCACAGCCGGGTTCCCACAATTGAAATGCCGGCGCTGCTGAGCAGAGGTGGGGATGAGCGGGGCTTCGATCCCCCGCATCGCTGGACCCTGGGACAGGTAAGGGTCTGATTATTAAAATTCAGCAGCTGCAGTATTTGTAGCTGCTGACTTTTTAATTTTTTTAAGTGGGAACCCCGCTTTAAGCTGAAACATTTCTGTGCAGCTCACAGCCAACATACATTTGTGTCACCCACAGTTGCTAAACATTGTAAAGCTGAACTCCGGGATAGGAAAATCTTGAGTGCTTTATGTATTTCTTCCAGATCTGTGCAGTCCTCCAGTGTGAGACTTCCTGTAATAAAGACTGCTCACTGCTCTCTCTCTCCTTGTGCAGGGTGACTGGTCTGGTTTCCGCCCCCTTCCTGTAGTTTCCTGCAGGGAACCTGTAGTGGGTGGAGCCTACCAGGACCCTCTCACAGCTCTGCTTTCAAGGCAGCACAATAAGGATATCACTGCAACTTTTACAAAGTAATATTTTCATTTGCAAAGGTATTTGGTAGGGGTTGCAGTGATACCAAAACCTGCAGGGGCGGCCCCTCCCTGTGTTGGCACACAGGTGCCGCCCCCCCCCCATCCATGCCCCGCCACCCTCCCTATCCATGCGCCTGGCCCCTTTCAGGGTGCTGGGCGCATTAATTCCTATGGCAGGGATTGGCGGGGGGTGTTTTTTGAAGCACTGATTAGAGCCAGAGGCTCTAATAGTCTCCCAAAATAGGGTGAGGGTGGGGTGTAGTGCATTGCGTCCAGAACCCACCCAGGTGTGTTTAAACAGCGAATTAATATACACTGTTGCAACACTGATCCTCCTCCCAGCCAATCGGGAAGTGGGTCTGATACCCATTACCCGATTGGCTGAAAGAGAGGAGCCACACAGAAGACACAGGAACCCGTCCGTCGTCCATAGAAGCCCACTGCCGCCGGAGCCTGCAACCCACCAAAGCCCACAACCTGCAACCCGCCGAAGCCCACTGCTGCCACCAGAGCCTGCTGCCACCAGAGCCCGCTGTCTGATGAAGCCTGCCGCTGCCACCGGAGCCAGCCAACCTGCTGCCATCGGAGCCCGCTGCCTGCTGAAGCTCTCCGCTGCCTGCCAGAGCCCGCAACCCGCCCGCTGGGGCCTGCTTGGGTAAGTCCAGAGGGGGGCTGCTGACTGAGATGCCACCGACCAACGAGAGGGTTGTTTGCGTCCCCCCAAAAAAAAAAAAAAAGCCACCACTGGATTATGGTATCAGTATGAGTGCCGATACCAAGCACTTGCACGAGTATACAAATGCTCCGATACCTGAAACTGAGATTTTCAGGCTTGGTTCTTTCAGTTTTTATTTCTTGCACTGTAAACATTCTTTTTTTTTCTTTTTTTTTTTGGTGGCGATCATCACTTTTAGCGGAACTGTGAAATTGCAGTGGACAGTTAAACACTAACAGACACTTTTGGCACTGTCACTATACTAATGACACTGGCTGGGAAATGAAAGGGATCACCGCACCAGGTAAAAATGTGGATATAGAACTCTCCTCCGAACTGGAACACCAGGTTCCGGTTAAGCATATAGCAACATGAGGCAAAAAGGACTTTCTGGACAGCCGCACTCTGAAATATGTCTTTATTAGTAAAAAGTCCAACAGATACAAGCCACAGCAAAAATTGGGACAAACGTCTTGACGCGTTTCACACTTAACAGTGCTTAGTCATATACCTAAGCACTGTTAAGTTTGAAATGTGTCAACTTCCTACAAAATTTCCTACAAAAATATGATTATATGTTTTCTATCTCAGGGAGAAATAGAACGCGACCATAACATAGAGTAGCCATTCTCAACAAGGGTTCCATGAATCCCTAAGGTTCCCTCAGAAGTTGCTAGGGTTCCCAGAACTGTGACCTCTTATTTGATGGGGCTTGCATAGTTCTGGAGCCAACACCATTTGGCAGTGCCAGCTCCAGGGCACAATGTCCTTTTTAGCTGTCTGTAAGGGCTGGTATTCTGACTGTCCCTGTAAGAGGGATATTCTTCCACCAACCACCAATGTAAGTTGTGATTTTCCCACCGATCCCTGATGAATTTGTTTTATCTGGGTTCCCAAGATGAGAACTTTATTTCAAGGGTTTTTGCAGGGTACACATGTTGAGAAAGTGTCAGGATCAGCGATCAACATGTGTACCCTACAGGAGCCCTTGAAATAAAGTTCTCATCTTGGGAACCCAGATAAAACAAATTCGTCAGGGATCGGTGGGAAAAACACAGCTTACATTGGTGGTTGGAGGACCTTCCATACTAAAGATATGCCTTTACTAAAGCATGTCTCATCTGCACGTAGCTAAAAAATGAGTGTTGTGGTATATCATATACTTTTTTTAAGTCCGAGAATGTCCTTAAGACCCCTCCATCATAAAGGTGGATCAGTCTGGTTATACCCTTCCTTTCCCAAGATTTAATCTTACCGATACTAAGTATTTCAGGTAAGTTTTTGTTGTCCCATAGGGGTGTGGTTTCTAACAGCCCTGAGAAGCCCATTTTTAATTTCACCGCTTTCCAAACCTTACCTACCATTTTAGTTATCGAATTACTATACTGAAAGGAGTCAGCCTCCAGGACCTCAGCTATGAACTCATGCGAGGCTCCTATCATTCTGATCCCTTCTTTTAGCTTTCTTCCTTGCTCCGAGTCGTAACCCGCCAGATGCTGCATCTGCGCCGCCAGGTAATAGTTCCTAGGATGTGGAACAGCCAGGCCTCCTCTATCTATTGGCATCTGTAGCGTCTGGAGTCGTATCCGGGCCGTACCCTTTTTCCAAATAAGTTCTCGAAAAAGGGTATCTACTTTCTTAAACCATTTTTTGCATATCCATACGGGCGCATTATGCAAAACATACAGCAGCTGTGGCAGCCAGATCATCTTGATCAAGCTGCATCGGCCCATAACTGAAAGCGGAAGTTTACTCCAGACGTCACATTTGCGCTTAAATTTATGCAAAAGAGGGATTACATTTTTATTGATATATTGATCGGGGTTCAGTGTCAAGTATATGCCGAGATACTTCAGCACATCCACCTCTCTTACCCTTATCCCCGGGTGCGGGACTGCAGCATCCAGGGGGTCAACTCGGAGCAGTTCAGATTTCTCCCAGTTAATAGCCAGCCCTGAGAGGTTTCCGAAACCTTCTACTAAAGTTACTGCCTGCGTCAGAGATGGTCCAGTATCTCCCAAAAACAATAACACATCGTCTGCGTATAGGGCAATCTTTTCCTGTCTCTCTCCGCTTCTTTGAAATCCCTTAATCCCAGAGTTGGCCCTGATAGCTATGGCTAATGGCTCTATAGCCAATGCAAAGAGCAGAGGGGACAGGGGACAACCCTGCCTTGTCCCCCTGCCCATTTCAATTTTTTCTGAGTACCTACCGTTGGCCCTTACTCTGGCGCTAGGGGCATTATACATCTTTTTGATCCAGCCAATAAACTTTAGTAGCACAGTTTGGGGGAAATATGCCAACGTGGGATAAAATACCTCCACTTCAAAAGTTGCTCACCTCAGATAGTGTAAAGGGGTCCATCTCAGGTATTTACAATCATTTAGGTATGAATTCTAACAACGAAATAGACTACCCGAACTTGAAGAGGAAATGGGAAGAGGATATAGGAGAAATCTTAGATACGCAGTGGAGGAGAATAATGGAATTAGGGCCAGTGACCTCGCTCTCCCCTTCTCAAAAGATCTCACAATTGATGCTGGTGCACAGGGCTTATTATACCCCTAAAAGATTACGTCAGATTGGTAGGAGAACAGATGACAGATGTCCTAGATGTCGGGGACAGGGAGATCTCTTACACATGATGTGGCGCTGCCCGAAGCTCTTTCGATATTGGAGAGAAGTGACGGCGAGTATCAATAGGATCTTTAAGTTAGAAATGGGAATGGACCCGATTTTGTGCGTCTTGGGATATAGGCAAGAGCCGAGAGAAGGGAAATATGTCACGGTGGCAGTGGTAAGATGTCTCTTTCAGGCACGCAGATTGATCGCGCAAAGATGGCAAGCTGAAAGAGCCCCTACAGTAGGAGAATGGACCCAAAGTATTAATGAACTAGTCTGGAAAGAGAAGACTCTGTATGTAAGGAGAGGAAATTATAGAGTATGGAAGGGAATATGGTCCCCATGGATAACCGAGATGGGATATCCTATAGATTAGAATGAATAGGAGACATAGTGGTAGCATATTGAGGTTTATGTGCAAGCGGGTGTAAGGGAGGGATGTGGAGGGGGGTGCGGGAGGGGGGGGGGGATTAGGATGGGTGGGGGTAGGGCGGGTAAGGGATAAAATACAGATAGATGATTGTTGTCTAGATAGGCCTCAGGAAGGCGGGTAACTTTTGCTGGATACTGTAATAGCAAAAGAAAAGAAAAAAACCATTGAAAATAAGAATTATAATCCACGATGATGAGATATGATGCTGAGATAAAAATGAGAGGCAATATGATTGTATCTCAAGCACAGGACCTCTGACGTGAAAAAAAAAAAAAAAAAAGATATGCCTTTGATGTCTACTTTTGTGTACGTGCATTACTTTGCGCTATTAAATAATCTTTTAATACTACACTGAGATGTTCCTCCCTCCTTTCCCCTTTTGCCCCTGCAAAGTGCGCAGTCTATGTGCCATTAGTTAATCATCCTCCTTGGTGTCTATAGAAAAAGGGTTAGGAGGCCTGGTTTCCATATTACGCTTCCCAAAACAAAAGTGAGCTAGCGGACTATTACGGTACATATAAAAATGTAGATAACAAAGTAATATAAGCAGAATAAAATTCAGACAAAATGTATTTAAATAGTAAAACCAATTCACAACATATAAGCTAGTACAAGTGGTGACATATTTATACTAGTTTCGCTCGAAATGAACTTCTTCAGGAAATATATACATCTGTAAAAAACATAAATATAGTACATTAAATAGGAGTTTATTAACCATTTACAATATTACAAAATATAAAAGGGAGGTAAATAACGCACAAAGTGGCTCTTACCCCCAAACGGTGTACCAACACAACGCCTAAAGGTCCCCGGGAGGTATTAAAGACGGACAGGTCGGTATCCTGGTTACCCTATTCCCCAAGAGCTGCTGTGGTGGCCCTGGCAAAAATGTATGCTTCTATCATGGATAAATGATTGTAAGAATATCACTGCTACAGCATATTAAGACTAATAATATACAATGTGGTTGACACTACAAATCAAACACTAACAGCGCTCAATTTCACAATCTGAATGATTACTCAGATCTCTAAAAGTGCTTTCAAGTAAAACTCTTATTGTAACAACATGAATCACATTCCAGACATATTTATCATTTATCAGTTAAAAGAGTCCTTCTAGCGCAGAGTAATGTAGATAGAGAAATGCCTTCCACTGTGAGGCTGTATTTCAAAAACAGGAGATGTCTGTCCTACACCATCACCGTTTCCACCAGCGTGCATTCCCACATAGATGGCCGCTTACCAGAACACCTCTGCAAACAGGCCTGTATATACTGGGTCTTTCAATGTCACTGATTCTTCAATGCTCCTTACTCCTCCGCTCTCTAGCACAGTCTCCTCATTACACGTAAGCATGTACGGATACACAAGGGGACTGGTATCATATTATACCCTTTATTTAAGTTACCCTCTCCCCTGTTTACATAGCGTGCTTACATGTACAAATGATAAAAACAACTTTAAAAGCGTGTCAGCACAGCTTCACGAACATCTCAAAGCAGACCGATCTTTCCTCTAAACTGTCTGCTGGTAGAGTCCCGTGATTCAGTAGCTGTTGCCGACCATATACCTCGCGTGACCACACACTGACGCGTTTCGTGATTACATCTTCAGAGGGCCGTCTGTTTAAAAGTTTAAAACCAATCTTACAAAATATAATTTTACTGAAAGGGTAGTTGATGCTTGGAAGAGACTTCGAGCACAGGTAGCGAGTCAGTCAACAGTAGATTCAAATATTTTTGGCATAAACACAAATTTATACTCAGACAAAAAAAAAAGAACAAAAAAACAAAAAACATATTGGTGTGCAGGTACATCCAATCTTTAATTCCGCCCTGCCATTGCGAGTGCGCCGCTGGCGGCGCACTCGTGTGCCGGTCGGGACCCCCATGAGTCCGGTGGTGGGTCCTGCGGACTCGATCGCCATGGGCATACTCGCGTTCATCTCACGGGGCGGCTGAACTGGAAAATGCCGTTGTAAACAGCATCTCCCCGTTCTGCCTAGCAACAAGTGACGCTGATCTCTGCTCTATGGGATTGGAGCAGAGATAGGTGTTCACTAAAAGAAAGCCCAGCCCCCAATAGTTAGTAACACGCCCCTAGGAACACTTAACCCCTACACTGCCACCCACTGGTTAACCCCTTCACTGCCAGTGTCATTTACACAGGAATCACTGCTTTTGTTTAGCAGTGATTGCTGTATAAATGACAACGGTCCCAAAAATGTGTCAAAAATGTCCGATGTGTCCGCCATAATGTCGCAGTCCCAATAAAAATCACTGATCACCGCCATTACTAGTAAAAAAATTATTAATAAAAATGTCATAAAACTATCCCCTATTTTGTAAATGCTATAACTTTTGCGCAAACCAATTAATAATCGCTTATTGCGATTTTTTTAACCAAAAATTTGTAGAAGAATATGTCTCGGCCTAAACTGAGGAAAAAAAATGTTTTTTTTATATATTTTTGGGGGATATTTATTATAACAAAACGTAAAAAAAAATTTGTTTTTTTCAAAATTGTCGCTCTATTTTTGTTTATAGCACAAAAATAAAAACCGCAGGGGTGATCAAATACCACCAAAAAAAAAAGCACTATTTGTGGGAAAAAAAGACGTCAATTTTGTTTGGGAGCCAAAGTGGTCTGGTCTGAAGCCAGCAAAATGGTCCGGTCTGTAAGTGGTTAAGGACAAACATGTCAAAAAAAACACATGGAAAGTAGGTTATTGTCAGAAACCATGAATCAGACAGACAGAAGTACAATTAAATCACACTTGTTTATTAATAAAAATTAAAAGGTAAATAGAGAAAGCGTAGTCAAAGCATAGCCAGAATCCAGTAACCGGATCGAGTAGTCAGCCAGGCCAGAAGTCAGGGATCCAAGTAGAGCAACAGCAAGCAGGATAAGGAGCCAAAAGGGATGTCAGCAAGCCATTCTTTAAACAAACCGCAGGAGAGGGTTTCTTGTGATGTGACCAGGGCGAAGGCAGAGGTAAAGTGAGCTGGATGGCTTTAAGTAGGCAGGTCAGATGAGCATCATCAGGAACAGCTGGTAACTGTGGAGAGAGAAGAGAGCTGGCAATTAACCAACAGCTATGCAGCCAGCCCAGAGAAGGAAGGGCTAAACCAGCCCTGACAGTTATATGGTTTTCAATGGCACAGAAAAAAAAAGCAGAACATGTTGCATTTTTCCTGCACTGGGCTGTACTGGAATGCTGTAAAACGCATCAAAAACACACTGGAAAGCACAGGAATGCACCTAAATGCACAAAAAACACACTCGAACACATATGTCCTTGTTTAACCTCCCTGTCAGTTTTCCAGAGTGTGGCTTGGGGTTACATTTCACCACCGCTAGCGGTAATCCCCCAAGCCACACTCTGGATCGTATCTCAGGATCCTGGTACAGGTTACTTGCCTTGTCCCCAGGATCCTCCGATGTCCCCTCTGTGGCTGTGTGCTCCGCCCTTGTGCCTCTGTGTGCCAGGCTCCGTTCCCTGCGAGCATCACAACGCACAGGGCGGAGCCCAGCGGCAAATTCGAAATATTAAAAATTCATAATACATACAGTACACTGTAATATTATTTCACATTTTATATTATACATAATGTTTTTTCTTCCTGGAAACTCGAGATTGTCCATAGCAACCAAAAAGTGTCCCTTTACATCAAAAGTGGTTTTAGACCAGCTAGAAAACAGAAAATTAGAATCACTTGCAGAAATGAGCAATAGTGATCTGTGGGAAATTTATTTTATTATTATAATATTATTATTTTTTATAATTATTTATAGTTATTTATTATATTATAATTTAATTATAATGCCTATGTAAACAAAGCATTTCCCCATTCTGCCTTGTGACATGACAGAGATCACTGCTGCCTGTCATCCAGAGCAGTGATCACTGTCATATGAGTTGTAGCCCATCCCCCCACAGTTAGAATCAGTCCCTCGATTTTTGCTGGTGGCCCGCGTTTGCGGCGAGGAGAGGCAGAGCAGGGAGATGCCTATGTAAATAAGACATTTCCCTGTTCTACTTAGCAACATGACAGATATCTATGATCACTGTCATGTTGTAGTGAGTCCATCCCCCCTACAGTTAGAACACGCCTAGGGAACACACTTAACCCCTTGATCGCCCCCTATTGTTTAACCCCTTCCCTGCTAGTGTCATTTATACAGTAATCAGTAGCTCTGATCGCTGTATAAATGTCAGTGGTCCCAAAATAGTGTCAAAAGTGTCCGATGTGTCCGCCATAATGTCGCAGTCCCAATAAAAATCGCAGATCGCCGTCATTACTAGTAAAAAAAAATAATAATAATAATAAAAATGCCATAAATCTATCCCCTATTTTGTAGACGCTATAACTTTTGCACAAACCAATCAATATACGCTTATTGCAGTTTTTTTTTTTTTTTTTTTTACCAGAAATACGTAGAAGAATACATATCGGCCTAAACTGATGAAGAAATTATTATTTTTTTTATATATTTTGTGGAGATATTTATTATAGCAAAAAGTAAAAAATATGTAGAATAATACATATCGGCCTAAACTGAGGAAAAAAAATGTTTTTTATATATATTTGGGGGATATTTATTATAGCGAAAAGTAAAATAAATAGCTTTTTTTTCTTCAAAATTGTTGCTATTTTTTTGTTTATAGCGCAAAAAATAAAAGCCGCAGAGGTGACCAAATACAACCAAAAGAAAGCTCTATTTATGGGGAAAAAAAGGACATCAATTTTGTTTGGTTACAGCGTCGCACAACGCTGTGGCAGCTAAATCGACGCAGTGCCGAATCACAAAAAAAAAAAGCTCCGGTCAGGAAGGGGGTAAATCTTTCCGGGGCTGAAGTGGTTAAGGAGAATCTTTGAAAAAGGATGTTACCTTACTGTAAACTTCCCTGTATTTCGCAGCAACATAGGAAGTATTATTGCAACTCAGCAGCATGCGTATATATATATATCTCAACATCACCAGCAAGGTCCATAAGAAAAGCAAAGATTTGGGAAAACGTCAACAACTGCAAAATCCAAGTAAGTAACATAATGACTTGTACATCCTTTCATATTTTATTACATTTATAAAAAACAAAAAGCAAAAAAAAAACATACGGAAGGAAAGAAACAAATGTGATACAAAAACTGATGTTGATTTACTAACAGCAAATGGGCAGTTCTCTTTGCAATGGAAGTTGCACTTTGCAAGGGAATTTTACCCAGAGTTTTGTCATTGCATGTGGTGATGCTTGCTAACTTTCGTCATTCGATACTGTGCTTTTTTTTTTTTTTTATTGTTTTTTTATTCCTTGAACGTGATTGGGTATTTTTTGCAAAGTTACATTTCCCCACATTTGCTAGGCTCTGGAGAAAATGCCCTTGCAAAGAATAACTATCCCTTGTGATATGAACTGCCTATTTGTCTTTAGTGTATCAAGCCCATTCTGTTTTCTGAGCTGGTGCAAAAGAGAGACAGAGCAATTGCTTACATGTAGATATCTTTAAGCTTACATTATGAGTTTATACATAATTGAAAAAGGCAGTAGCCACAGTTATATTTAAGGATTAAAGTTTCAGGTTGCGGCAAATTAACTTATCAATAGTGTTATGAGAGCGAACCTATGTATTCATGTCATTGAAAATGTAACCAAGTGAGATGGGGAGGTTTTCCAACTGAAGTTAGAAAGCTATATTCTGGGGTGGCACAGTGGTGTATGGGCGGCACAGTGGTGTATGGGCGGCACAGCAGTGTTGGGCAGCACAGTGGCGTAGTGGGTAGCACTTTCCCCTAGCAGTAAAAAGGGTCATTGGTTTGAATCCCAACCATGACACTACCTGCCTGGAGTTTGCATGTTCGCCCTGTTATTTGGCTTCTGTCCAAAATTGGCCCTAGTATATGAATGTGAGTTGGGGACCTTGGATTGTGGACTCCTTGAGGGTAGTGACCAATGATAGAGTGCAATGTATGTGTGTAGCTCTACGTAAATTGACGGCGCTATATGGATACCTTAAATAAATAATATATAATAGAGGAGTATCTTAATGAGACACAATTTACTGGGATCGGGACAATGGTAGACATGCACACTCACTCAGGATGGACTGGTGTCTTTATTCAACCTTACTAACTATGTAATTATATTATTTTATATCCATGCCTGACTGCATACATTCTACACTAAGGTAATAAATTCAATATACAACTCCACTATTTATAATATTTTAAGACTAGACAGTGAAGTATAAATCATTTAATAAATAAAGAGGAAGACGGTCTTGGCAATTTTTGCCTTTAGTGTTTTTATGTTTATATTTTATATCATGTATGTGATATATTTAACATTTTATTTCCACTGAAAAATACATTTATGACTAAGAATCTTTACCTAGTTTGGGTTATTATTACCATTGGGTTTAATTGCTAGTAAGTACAGTATCTCACAAAAGTGTGTACACCCCTCACATTTTTGTATTTTATTCTATCTTTTCATGTGACAACACTGAAGAAATGGCACTTGTCTACAATGTAAAGTAGTGAGTGTACAGCTTGTATAATAGTTTAAATTTGCTGTCCCCTCAAAATAACTCAACACCCAACTAAACTGCTGGCAACAAAAGTGAGTACACCCCTAAGTGAAGATGTCCAAATTGGGCCCAAAGTGTCAATGTTTTGTGTGGCCACCATTATTTTCCAGCACTGCCTTAACCCTCTTGGGCATGGAGTTCACCAGAGCTTCACAGGATGTCACTGGAGTCCTCTTCCCCTCCTCCATGATGACATCATGGAGCTGGTGGATGTTAGAGACTTTGCGCTTCTCCACCTTCCATTTGAGGATGTCCCACAGATGCTCAATAGGGTTTAGGTCTGGAGACATGCTTGGTCAGTCCATCACCTTTACTCTCAGCTTCTTTAGCAAGGCAGTGGTCATCTTAGAGGTGTGTTTGGGGTGGTTATCATGTTGGAATACTACCCTGTGGCCCAGTCTCCAAAGCAAGAGGATCATGCTCTGCTTCAGTATGTCACAGTACATGTTGGCATTCATGGTTCCCTCTTCCCACTTTAATATTCTCGTGTCATTATTCTACAGAAGGTTCTTGGCTTGGAAATTGACACATTGCTCCATAAACTCTTTTAACCAGTTCTATCCTTTGACAGCCTTAGTTTTAGTTAAAGTGGTTGCTGCAGCAGAAGGTTTCATGGTCACACAGGTCAATGGACACACAGAGCTGTTGTTTCGTCAGATATGGCAACCCATAAGAATTTGTAATGGAAGTGACGTTCCACCGCCGCCATCTTGCTACACCCTGCATTCATCCATAATAAGGATACAGTGGCAAGTGGACATCTTGTTACACCCATCACAGTCTAGCGTTTCACACTTATTTTTAACAGTAAACTCAGCTTATATCATGAAATACAAGATTTAGAAGTCAGACTGCTTGGATGTTGATTTTTGAAAGCAGCGGTGTTCTGTCAGTTTAGCAAACCTGTGAGATTAGCAGGCTTGCTGCTGCTATTAAAATTCAACATCAAAACAGCGTCACAGAGTTCTAACTACTGTATTTCACGATATAAGCAGAGTTAAGTGGTAAAAAACAGTGTTAAAGAGGAAGTAAACCCTGATGGGTTTACTTCCTCTTTCATTCCCTGCAAAGGCAAAGCATAATGGACTACAATGCATCGCATAGTAGTCCATTATGTGTCACTTACCTGGCACAGGAGCCAGCGATGTCACCGCTGTCCCCTGTAGTCCGGCGCATCCATCTTCTCGGTGGGGTCTCGCAGCTCCGCCGCTGTCATTCGGCGAAGCCGCAATGACGTCACTCCCGCGCATGCGCACGGGAGCCGACACGCGCTGCATCTCTGTGATTGATGATGCCACGCTCAGGGGTGCCTGTCTTCGGGCAAATATCTCCTAAACCGTATAGGTTTAGGAGATATTTCTTGGACCTACAAGTAAGCCTTAATCTAGGCTTACCTGTAGGTCAAAGTTGGTTGTAAGGGTTTACAACCACTTTAAATACAAGACTGCAGTGGGTTTAACAAGATGTCCACTTGTCGCCTTCTTACTGTATCCTTACTGTGGACGAGTGCGGGGAGTAGCAAGATGGCGATGACGGAACGTCACTTCCGTTACAAATTCTGACGGGTCGTCTAATCTGACGAAACACCGGCTCAGGCTAGAGCATAAATAAGTTTCCCATAGTAAGTGGCTTGCTATGGGAGCAATCAGAAGGGGGTGGAGCCAAAAAAAGCTGGTGGTAAACCCCAGAAGAGGAGGATCGGGGGCTGGCAGGTAAGTATAACATGTCTGTTATTTTTAAAAAATCCAGGTTTACAATCACTTTAAGAAAGATGTTTACAACATCACAGAACTTTCTTATGAAAGTCAAATAAAACCTGAAGAGTAAAGAAAAATGATTTCACTACAACCAAAATCAAGGAACCATTAATTATAGCACATGTGGAGGATCTATGTTACCAGAATGACCAGCACACCAAGATTCAAGTAAGAATACTCCTTTCTCTTGTATTTTGACAATATTTGCTTATCCTGGATTTCAGCTTTAACCACTTCCATACAGGGCATTTTCACCCCCTTCCTGCCCAGACCAATGTTCAGCTTTCAGCGCTGTAACAATTTGAATGACAATTGTGTGGTCATGCTACTTTACCCATATGGAATTTTGGTATTTTTTTCCCCCACAAATAGAGCTTTCTTTCTGTGGTCTTCATTTTTTTTTGCGCTAGGAACAAAAAAAAGAGCGACAATTAAAAAAAAAAACACAATGTTTTAAACTTTTTGATATAATAAATATCCCAATTAAAAAAAAATAAAACATGTCTTCCTCAGTTTAGGCAATCGGTGTTGCAATTAGCTGTGTTTTTCCGCGTTTGCGTTTTAGAAGCATTTAAAAAAAATATATACCATGTTTATCGGCGTATAACAAGCACCGGTGTATAACACGCACCCCAAGTTTAGGAGGGAATTTAAGGAAGAAAAATTTTAGGAGGGAAATTTAAGGGAAAACTTACTTACATTTAAATGCCCATCAATGCAGCCTTATCAGTGTCCATCTGAAGCCTTGTCAGTGTCATTTGCAGCCTTGTCATTGCAGCCTTGTCATGCAGCCTGTCCTCATTGCAGCCTTGTCATGCAGCCTGTGCATCGTTGTCCCCTCAGTGTTAGGTTTTATTTTTAAAAATGGCGCCGCCGAGATGTCCTGTGTATCTCAGCGGCGCCCGTCAGTTCTCGGCCGCCTTCGGCCATACTCGGCGGGTTTCGGCCGCCTTCGGCCGTACTCGGCGGCTTTCAGCTGCTCTCGAAAACCGCCGAGAAGGGCCTAAGGGGGCCGAAAGCCACCGAGAAAGGCCTAAGGGGGCCGAAAGCCGCAGAGAAAGGCCGAAGGCAGGCGAAAGTCTGTGAGAAGGGCTGAAGGCGGCTGAAAGCCACCCAGAGCCCAGAAATCGTGGAGGATCTGCGTATAACACGCACCCGCAATTTTCCCCTGATTTTAAGGGGGAAAAAAGTGCGTGTTATACGACGATAAATACAGTATATATATTTTTTTCAAAATAGCCAAAAATTAAAAATGCCTGTAAACGAAACATGGCAAAATGTGGGTTACCGCCGCTTGAAATGCCTCTAAACACAGCTTCTGAACACATTTTTTTGCATTCCAAAAAAAAACCTCTAAGTTCAACTGCCTAGAAAGGACTATAAACGTGTACATGTACAGATAAGATAAAATAGAGGAGAGTTCAGGAGCAGTTGAAAAAAAAAGCCCAACTGCTCGTAAATGTTCGTTTACCAGCAGCAGTGTACAGGAAGACTTATGGTGACAACCAGCGATTCCGTCACTTTAGAGGGATTTCCTTTCACTTCCAGCTTTGTCTATGGGACAGGAAGTGCAAGGGAAATCTCTCTAATGGGAAAGAGATGCATGAAAAAAAAAAAAAAAAAAAAAAGGTTTTGCCTTTAGTTCTATTTTAAATCTTCTCCATGCTATTAAAAAAAAAAAAAAAAAAATAAGCATTTAAAATGATTAGGCCTTTATAGTTGAATTTTGGGATATGCAAGTATTGTCTAAAAACAGGAAAAATGTGTATTCGTACTTGATTCGTAGTGTGCTTTGCATATTTCTTCCATATCTGTGCAAAAAAACAGTGCGAAACTTTGCAGGATTTTCCTGTCATAAAGACCAATCATTACTGCTCTCTGTCTTAGGTGCAGGGGGACTGGTCTTGGCTCCACCCTCCTGCTTTCTGCAGATAACCAGTAGTGGGTGGGGGTGGGTGGGGGTGGGTCCCTCCCACAGCTTTCATCTCTGCACAGGCCATGTATAGAAAAGCGATAATGTCATCACTACTTTCACTACTTTTACAAGGTAATAATACCTGGGCTTGTAAAAGCACTTAATGCCGGACATGTTCACTGCCGGAAAATGTTTTTGTTTTGTTTTTTCGTTTTCGTTTCATTCATTTTTTTTATTTTTTTTTCATTTCATTCTTTTTTTTTTCGTTTTTTGGATCATTCGTTATGATCGATATTCGTTTTTTTAAATAAATTTGTGACTTTGGATAAATTCGTATTTGTTTTGTTCACTAACAGGCTGTTGGTGAATGTAAGGAATACAGATTGATCCGCAGTTACAATGATCCAAAATAACAAATGCTGGATAATTCGTAACTTCGGATAAACTCTGTTACGCTCACCAACAGCCAAATTTGAAAGGGAATTTCAATACATATAATTTAATAGGTTATAACTATTATTATAGGTTTTATTATTATTATTATTATCATCATCATCATCATCATCATCATCATCATCATCATCATTTTAGAATTTTCATTGTTTCAGATTTTCCAATTTCGTATTTTTGTTCTTTCGAATTTTTGTATTTTCGTTCTTTCTGACTTTCAAATTTTTTTATTAAAATTTTTTGTGAATTACCAATTTCAGATTTTCGTTCTTCCGAATTTTCGTTCTTTTAAAAAATGTGTTTTTGAAAAAATCGTTAAGCGGTCTTTTGTTAATTCGTATTTTTCCGAATTAACAAATTTTGCTGAAAAACTAATTTGGAATGAAACGACTTGCACATGTCTACTTAAAGTGGTTGTAAACCCTTACAAACCACTTTGGCCTACAGGTAAGCCTAGATTAAGGCTTACCTGTAGGTCCAAGAAATATCTCCCAAACCTATAAGGTTTAGGAGATATTTGCCCGAAGACGGGCACTGCTGTCTACGGCGCATGGGCCGTAGACAGCGGTGCACAGGCGCACTGAGCATGGCATCGTCGATGACAAAGATGCCGCGCAATGCCGTGCGTCTCGGCTCCCGTGCGCATGTGCGAGAGTGACGTAATCGTGGCTTTGCCGAATGACAGCGGCGGAGCAGTGAGACCCACCGAGAAGATGGATGTGGCGGACTACAGGGGACAGCGGTGACTTCGCTGGCTCCTGTGTCAGGTAAGTGACACATAATGGGCTACTATGCGATGCATAGTAGTCCATTATGCTTTGCCTTTGCAGGGAATGAAAGAGGAAGTAAACTCATCATTGTTTACTTCCTCTTTAATGCACACACAATGGATTGTTATCCATTATAGCTATTAAGGAATTTATTTGACTGAAAGTTTTTTGTGCCCGGAATTCAACTTTTATTAATTTTGTTTAATAAACCCAAATTTTGCAGTCAGTGCCTTTTCACTGTGCTCACAGCAAAGCAGAATTTAAGTTTAGTCTAATGCCTATTTCATGTTTTATATAACTCTACAAAGCTACATTTCTAGATTGATTATTAAACCTTTCTGTTTTCATTTACATTTTGTAGCATTTCTTGATCCCAACTTTGTTTTGGGAGAAAGATGGATTTCACAGTGCCATATCCAACTGCTGATGTCACTCAAGGAGAAGCTGTGAGCAACTCTGTCACCAACAATATATCCATCATTATGCCAACCTATAATGACTATGATGAAAGACTGAGATATGCTCTCCGTATCATCTACATAATTGGACACTCTTTGGCTTTAGTGCTCGGGACATTAGGGAATGGACTGGTTATCTATTTCACAGTCTTCAAGATGAAAAGGACCGTTAACATTGTGTGGTTTCTCAATTTAGCCATAGCTGACTTCATCTTCATGTTTGTCCTCATATTCAGAATTGTCACCGTAGCCCTATATTTTAATTGGGTTTTTGGTGGCTTCATGTGTAGGATGAACAATGCTATTTTCTTCATCAATCTTTATGCCAGCATCTTCCTGATCACCGCTATCAGCATTGACCGTTGCATCTCCGTCACATACCCTGTTTGGTGCCAAAATCACCGAACTCCGAGGCTGGCATCATATGTGGCCCTGGCAATTTGGTTTCTAGCAATCATTTTCAGTCTGCCGTATTTCATATACTTAGACACAAAGGTCATTGGCAAGAGAACGGTCTGCACTTACAACATTGAAGACAAAGATGTTGCAAAGGCAATAGATATAAGTCTTACCATTTCAAGATTCATCTTCAGTTTTATCATTCCTTTAGTTGTTATCATCGCATGTTATGCAATCATTCTGTTGCGTATCCGAAGAAAGCGCATGACCACATCTAGCAAGCCATTCAAAATTGCTGTAGCCGTTATCATTGCATTCTTTGTCTGCTGGTTTCCCCTCCATTTATTCTTCTTCCTGGAACTATCTTTGGATTATGGTGGCAACCACCATCTCAAGTATGTTGTACTCATCGCAATACCACTCTGTAAAAATCTGGCTGTTATAAATAGCTGTATCAATCCTATTCTCTATGTCTTCGTTGGTCGGGATTTTAAAGAAAAGTTCTGGAGATCCTTCCAGTCGATATTTGAGAGCGCTTTCATGGAGGAACCAATCCAAGCAAGCTCCAGGAGCAAGTCAAGGTCAACTGCAGATTCTCAGCTGTTGTAAAATGAAAGGACACTTGAAAAATGAGATATATTATTTACTATATAAGCTGATAGAACCTAAGCTTTTTTTTTTCAAAACATTTGTATACAATTAGAGCTAAGGAAATATACTTGTTTTTATTAGAGTTGCCAGGGTTGGATCACATCCCACAGAAAATACATAGTTACATAGTTAGTAAGGTTGAATAAAGACACCAGTCCATCCAGTTCAACCTGAGTGAATGTCTACAATTGTCCCTATCCCTGTACATTGCACTCTCACATTGGTCCCTACCCTCAAGGAGCCCACAATCCAAGGTCCCCATTCATATACTAGGGCCAATTTGGGACAGAAGCCAATTGCATGTCTTTGGAGTGTGGGAGGAAACTGGGAGTACCCAGAGCAAACCCATGCAGGCACAGGGAGAACATGCAAACTCCAGGCAGGTAGTGTCATGGTTGGGATTCAAACCAGTGACCCTTCTTACTGCTATGTGAGAGTGTAAAATTGCTGTATCATTAAATTAACACAGCAATTTACATTTGTTAAAGGAGATGCTGGTTTACTAATTGGAATACTAATCAGCACCATGTTAGGACAAGGCTAATGAAACAACTACTGAATTGCAAGGGCTTGAATGCTTTTGGATTTTCCACAGCCATATTCCATAGTTATCAGGGATATTCACTAAACAATGAATCAAAAGACAGGAAGGGAAATTAGGGATTTTAGCGGTGCTAATTAACAAATATAATTAATTAAAGTACAAAATTTGTAATACAAAAATTTATTAAGTTTGAAGTTAAAATCAGTAGCAAATTCTGCTTAAAAAGTACAGGATAATACAATACAGTGGTTGTATTATCCTGTACTTTTTAACCACTTTCAGACCGGACCATTTTGCTGGTAAATGACCAGAGGTCTTTTTACACTTTGGCACTGCGCTGCTTTAACTGGTAATTGCGCGGTCATGCAATGTTGTACCCAAACAAAATTTGCGTCCTTTTCTTCCCACAAATAGAGCTTTCTTTTTATGGTATTTGATTGCCTCTGCGATTTTTATTTTTTGCGATATAAACGTAAAAAGACCGCAAATTTTGAAAAAAAATGATATTTTCTACTTTTTGTTATTAGAAAAATCCAATAAACTCAATTTTAGTCGTACATTTAGGCCAAAATGTATTCAGCCACATGTCTTTGGTAAAAAAAAAGTCAATAATTGTATATTTATTGGTTTGCGCAAAAGTTGTCACATCTACAAACTAAGGTACGTTTTCTGGAATTTACGCAGCTTTTAGTTTACGACTGCCTATCTCATTTCTTGAGGTGCTAAAATGGCAGGGCAGTACAAAACCCCCCCAAATGACCCCATTTTGGAAAGTAGACCCCCTAAGGAAATTGATAAGAGGCATGTTGAGCCCATTGAATATTTTATTTTTTTGCCTCAAGCGATTGAATAATGACAAAAAAAAAATTTTTTTTTTTTTTTACACAAAGTTGTCACTAAATGATATATTGCTCACACATGCTATGGGCGTATGTGAAATGACACCCCAAAATAAATTCTGCTGCTTCTCCTGAGTACGGGAATACCACATATGTGGGACTTTTTGGGAGCCTAGCCGCGTACGGGGCCCCGAAAACCAAGCACCGCCTTCAGGCTTTCTAAGGGCGTACATTTTTGAGTTCACTTCTCACTACCTATTACAGTTTTGAAGGCCATAAAATGCCAAGATGGCACAAAACTCCCACAAATGACCCCATTTTAGAAAGTAGACACCCCAAGCTATTTGCTGAGAGGCATGTTGAGTTCATGGAATATTTTATATTTTGCCACAAGTTGCGAGAAAATTACAAACTTTTTTTTTTTTTTTTAACAAAGTTGTCACTAAATGATATATTGCTCATGCATGCCATGGGCATATGTGAAATGACACCCCAAAATAAATTCTGCTGCTTCTCCTGAGTACGGGGATACCACATATGTGGGACTTTTTGGGAGCCTAGCCGCGTACGGGGCCCCGAAAACCAAGCACCGCCTTCAGGCTTTCTAAGGGCGTAAATTTTTGAGTTCACTTCTCACTACCTATTACAGTTTTGAAGGCCATAAAATGCCAAGATGGCACAAAACCCCCACAAATGACCCCATTTTAGAAAGTAGACACCCCAAGCTATTTGCTGAGAGGCATGTTGAGTCCATGGAATATTTTATATTTTGCCACAAGTTGCGGGAAAATTACAAACTTTTTTTTTTTTTTTTTTTTTTTCACAAAGTTGTCACTAAATGATATATTGCTCACGCATGCCATGGGCATATGTGAAATGACACCCCAAAATAAATTCTGCTGCTTCTCCTGAGTACGGGGATACCACATATGTGGGACTTTTTGGGAGCCTAGCCGCGTACGGGGCCCCGAAAACCAAGCACCGCCTTCAGGCTTTCTAAGGGCGTAAATTTTTGAGTTCACTTCTCACTACCTATTACAGTTTTGAAGGCCATAAAATGCCAAGATGGCACAAAACCCCCACAAATGACCCCATTTTAGAAAGTAGACACCCCAAGCTATTTGCTGAGAGGCATCTTGAGTCCATGGAATATTTTATATTTTGCCACAAGTTGCGGGAAAATTACAAACTTTTTTTTTTTTTTTTTTTTTTTCACAAAGTTGTCACTAAATGATATATTGCTCACGCATGCCATGGGCATATGTGAAATGACACCCCAAAATAAATTCTGCTGCTTCTCCTGAGTACGGGGATACCACATATGTGGGACTTTTTGGGAGCCTAGCCGCGTACGGGGCCCCGAAAACCAAGCACCGCCTTCAGGCTTTCTAAGGGCGTAAATTTTTGAGTTCACTTCTCACTACCTATTACAGTTTTGAAGGCCATAAAATGCCAAGATGGCACAAAACCCCCACAAATGACCCCATTTTAGAAAGTAGACACCCCAAGCTATTTGCTGAGAGGCATGTTGAGTCCATGGAATATTTTATATTTTGCCACAAGTTGCGGGAAAATTACAAACTTTTTTTTTTTTTTTTCACAAAGTTGTCACTAAATGATATATTGCTCACGCATGCCATGGGCATATGTGAAATGACACCCCAAAATAAATTCTGCTGCTTCTCCTGAGTACGGGGATACCACATATGTGGGACTTTTTGGGAGCCTAGCCGCGTACGGGGCCCCGAAAACCAAGCACCGCCTTCAGGCTTTCTAAGGGCGTTACAGTTTTGAAGGCCATAAAATGCCAAGATGGCACAAACCCCCCCCAAATGACCCCATTTTGGAAAGTAGACACCCCTAAATTTAGGGGTACACTAGTGAGACTAGGTAATAAATGGCGGGTGCCCTGAAACTATAAAAAAATAACTAACCAACCAGCGTCACCTGTAACAGTTATATGGTGATCACTGGTGAAAGGGTTAACTAGGGGGCAATTAGGGGGCTTTATGCGGTAGTATATGGGGGTCCCTGGCGCTATAAAAAGCTGCAGCGAACCTAAATACCTACCTGCCTAACTAGCGTCACCTGTGACACTAATACAGCGATCAGAAAAACGATCGCTTATTAGGCTGGGTTCACACTGGAGCGATGCGGGAACGCCACGAATGCGCGGCGGGTTCCCGCATCGCATGCCTCCCGGCGGCAGTTCACACTGCCCTATGTGAACTGCTGGGAGTGTCAGTGAAATGTTACTGACACCCCCAGATCAGTTCGCATATCGCAGTGCGATCTGCAAACTCGGATCGCATGGTGTGAACACCCATGCGATCCGATTCTGCTGCGGGCCAAAAAAAGGGTCCCGTGCGAATTTGCGGCGGGTGCGGCGGGTGCGGCGAATGGCTGAACTCGAATCGCACAGAGATCGGATGTGATTTGCACTGCAGTGCGGTGCGAATCACATCCGTTCTCATAAACCGCTGCAATGTGAACCCAGCCTTAGTGACACTGGCGACGGGGGGTGATCACGGGGTTAAACCTTTATTGGGGGGGTTAGGTGGGTACCTTAGAACTAAAGGGGGCTAACCCTAACTGCCCTAACAGTTATTAGTCACAAATGACACCCGCCGGGTGATCAGGGGGTTAAACCTTTATTAGGTAATAAATGGCGGGTGCCCTGAAACTATAAAAAAATAACTAACCAACCAGCGTCACCTGTAACAGTTATATGGTGATCACTGGTGAAAGGGTTAACTAGGGGGCAATCAGGGGGCTTTATGCGGTAGTATATGGGGGTCCCTGGCGCTATAAAAAGCTGCGGCGAACCTAAATACCTACCTGCCTAACTAGCGTCACCTGTGACACTAATACGGCGATCAGAAAAATGATCGCTTATTAGGCTGGGTTCACACTGGAGCGATGCGGAAACGCCGCGAATCCGCGGCGGGTTCCCGCATCGCATGCCTCCCGGCGGCAGTTCACACTGCCCTATGCGAACTGCTGGGAGTGTCAGTGAAATGTTACTGACACCCCCAGATCAGTTTGCATATCGCAGTGCGATCTGCAAACTCGGATCGCATGGTGTGAACACCCATGCGATCCGATTCTGCTGCGGGCCAAAAAAAGGGTCCCGTGCGAATTTGCGGCGGGTGCGGCGGGTGTGGCGGGTGCGGCGAATGGCTGAACTCGAATCGCACAGAGATCGGATGTGATTTGCACTGCAGTGCGGTGCGAATCACATTCGTTCTCATAAACCGCTGCAATGTGAACCCAGCCTTAGTGACACTGGCGACGGGGGGTGATCACGGGGTTAAACCTTTATTGGGGGGGTTAGGGGGGTACATTAGAACTAAAGGGGGCTAACTCTAACTGCCCTAACAGTTATTACAGTCACAAATGACACCAATGCAAAAAATAAAAATAAAAATGACATTGGTGTCACTGTGACTGGGGGGCAGGGGTAATTGGGGGGGGGTGATCGGGGGGTAAAGGGGGGGGTGTGAGTGTGCCTGGCATGTTCTACTGTGTGTGTAGAGTGTTGGTGCAACTCACCGATCCGCTCTCCTCCGTGTCGGAACGAAAAATACCGACACGGAGGAGAGAATACATCACTTCCTCTCCTGTGTTTACATTACAGGAGAGGAAGTGATGTCACCGGGGATTTCTATTCGTCGGGAGCGATCGCGAGGGGGTGGCCATGAATGAATGGCCGCCCCCTCGTCCCGGATCGCTCCCGGGCGAAAACCGACCGCCGCAGGCACCGGGCGGGGGCCCGATCAGGCCCCCGACCCGCGGGAGGCAAGGGACGTACATGTAAGTCCTTATGCCTGCCCGTGCCATTCTACCGACGTACATCGGCGTGCGGCGGTCGGCAACTGGTTAAGCAGAATTTGCTACTGATTTTAACTTCAAACTTAATAAATTTTTGTATTACAAATTTTGTACTTTAATTAATTATATTTGTTAATTAGCACCGCTAAAATCCCTAATTTCCCTTCCTGTCTTTTGATTCATGCTTCAAACTTTCAGGGATGTGGTGCCATATTTGTTAGGTGTTGTGTGACATTGAACCATTAAAATTATTCCATTCACTAAACAATGTTCTCTATTTTCTAATGTGCATCGCTGTTGAGTGGCGTAACTAGAACTTTCAGGGCCCAGATGCAAGAAACCCTGAAGGGCCTCCCTGACCCCCGGACAGGGCCCTTTCCTCCGAGCCCGGTGGCGGAGCAACAGGGCCTGGTCGCAAGTGGGTGGCTGCATATAAAGTAACAGATTTCCCTATTTCCTCTGCTTCTCCACCTCTCCCTCCCACAGGCATTCTGCGGCTGCAGGAGGAAAATAGAGAGGTGAGTTTGGTGTTTCTCAATCTTTTTTCAAGGCACCCTTAAAGTATACCACTAGGTGAATGGGGGTGCACTGCAACCACTCTGCAACTGTGTGCACTACATGTAGTTGCAGCATAGTGATGATGCATTTAAAGGGATTGTAAACCTTCATGTTTTTTTCACCTTAATGTATCCTATGCATTGAGATGGTAAAACACCTGGCAGTGACATTACCAACTGTCAAATGCATCTGAAAAGCGTTCTGAGCATGGATCGCTTTTTAGGGGAACAGCATTTTTTTGCTGGTACTTTGAACAAGCAAGAAAAAAAAATCAGTTCTGATTGTACTCATATAGGGGGTCAGGATTAAACGCGCATACATAAAATGTGCATACATAAATATAAACAGTGGCACCTGGTGCTCAAAATTTTTGGGGGAGTGCAAACAACTTTTGAAAAAAAATCATCAAATGCAGCCAATGTGCCATCAAACACTGCCACTGTGTCCATCAAATGCTGCCACTGCATCAATTGCAGCCAGTGTGCCATAAATTTCAGCCACTGTGCCCATCAATTGCAGCTACGGTGCCCATCAAACGCTGCCACTGTGTCCTCAAACGCTGCCACTGTGTCATCAAATGCTGCCACTGTGCCCTCAAATGGCGCCACTGTGCCCTCAAATGGTGCCACTGCGCCCTCAATTGCAGCCACTGTGCCAAACGCTGCCACTGTGCCCATTAAACACTGCCACTGTGCCATCAAACGCTGCTACTTTACCCATCAAATGCTGCCACTGTGCCATCAAACGCTGCCACTGAGTGGCCATCACACAATGCCAGTGTGCCCAGTGTGACCATCAAACGCTGCCAGTGTGCCCATTAAATACTGCCATTGTGCCCTTGAATGCCCCCAGTGTGACCCCCGCCTGCTTGCCATCTGCCCAACACTTACCCTATCTTGGTGGGGCAGCGGGTGACGGCGATGAGCGGGGTCCTCCATGCATTTCCTGCCATCCTCATCACCCATCCTCTCCTCCTGATAGGCGTCCAATCAGGTGACAGGTAACAGACCCGAGCACCTGATTGGCGGAGAGGCGGTTTAGTGTTAGGAAAGTGAATAGTCAATCGCTTTTCTAACACAGCTGAGTAACCTGCGAGCTCCCAGCATGACGCTCGCAGGTCACCTTTTTTGACGCCTATTGGAGCCTATGGCTCTAATCAGGTGATTCAAAAACATCCCCCCGCTGCTGTAATTCAGGTGCCCGGTGCCCAAAAAGGGACTGGGCACCTGAATAGGGGTGGCAGTGGTGGCCATAGATAGATTCATGCTATTGGTGATAGAGGGGGTGACAGGAGAGAGGGGGCGACATGGGCACGGGCCGCCACACTGCATCTAAACACACAATCAGATACAAATAGATAAACACACACACACATAATACACACACATATACTGTATATATACATGCACACATACATATATAAATATACACATATATATATATAAAGGCACACACATAATACACACATATACTGTATATATATATATATATATATATATATATATATATATATATATATATATATATATATATATATATATATATACACACACACACATATATATAAACACACACACATGCACACACACATATACACACAGTATACATACATACAGAAAGCCTTTTCAAAAACAGCAGAGCTTTATTACCTTCCCTCTTCCTGCCAGGTACTGCACTGTAGGGGGAGACAGAGAGCACAGCACACACTGCCTTCACTTTAGATCAGTGTGACGAGCTCCCCGCACAGTGCCGATTACAGTTCGGCTGACGATCGGGGAGCTCAGTCTCAGGCTCCCATCAAGATATACAGGGCCCCTACAGCATAGGGCTCAGTCGCCATGGCTACCTCAGCGACCCCTATACTTCCGCCACTGTCGCTGTTGAACGGTAATACAGGCAAAGGTCCATAACCACTTAGAAGGCCATATTTAACAGAAGGTTGAAAAAGGGACAGTAGTGGTAGAAGCTTCTGATGTGCCTGTGGCATCTGAAAACCTGGCGCCCGCCCTGGCTTAAAGCTGATTGACTCTTTTCCATCCATTGTACCAATGTTGGCAGGGAATAATGAGAATAATGAGAATTAAGATACAGAAGAGGTTGATATATATATATAAGATGTACTTATCAGCCAAGAAAAGGTGGCTGCTCACAGGGCTTAAAATTTGAATACACAGTGATGAAGTTTCATTTTGATGTTTTGATGAGGCACAAGCTCATCTTCCTCAGGAGCTTGTGCCTTGTTGGATCATCGAAACAAACCTTAATTTCTTTGGGGGTTGATTTACTAAAACTGGAGAATGCAAAAACGTGCTGCTCTGCATAGAAACCAATCAGCTTCTAGGTTTTAGTGTCAACGCTTAAAGAGGAAGTAAACCATGGTGAGTTTTACTTCCCTTTATTTCCCTGCAAAGGTAAAGCATAATGGACTACTATGAATTGAATAGTAGTCCATTATGTGTCACTTACCTGAAACCAAAGCGCACAATGTCTCCATTGTCCCCACGAGCAGAGAGCGTACATCTTTGTCCCTCTTCCTTCAGGGGCCGCAAACTCCGGCTCTGTGACTGGCCGGAGTTGTGCGTGAGCCACCGGTCATGGCATGACCCCTATTAGAAATGGCACAATATGCCCTTTCTAAAGGGCACATGCGCCAATGACATTGGTGCTCGGCTTTTTAGTAAATATCTCCTAAACTGTGGAGGCTTGGGAGATATTTCAAGCACCTACATTTAAGCCTTAATATAGGCTTACCTGTAGGTAAAAGTGGTTGTACAGGGT
This sequence comes from Lithobates pipiens, assembly GCF_037356315.1. Taxonomy (NCBI): domain Eukaryota; kingdom Metazoa; phylum Chordata; class Amphibia; order Anura; family Ranidae; genus Lithobates; species Lithobates pipiens. Next base: position 33,728,056 of record NW_027507788.1, on the reverse strand, counting down.
CTACAACCACTTTAATTGTAAAAGCTGAAGTTAGAAGTTGATAGCTACCATGCACAGATGCACCAGATTTTGCACTCTCTTGTTTTAGTAAATCAACCCCTGTGTGTTGTTCACCTTTTAAGCCCTATGAGTGTTGCTTTATCTTTTGGATTATATATACTTCATGCCTTGATGAGCACCAGGGGCCCATCGAATATGTGTGCAGTGGTAACTATTGGAATATATCAGAGGTAAGAATGCGAGAAGCAGTGACTGTTGACATCACAAATGGAATTAGTCTCAAATGTACAATATAAGATTGTATTACTACATTATGAATTTATAAAAAAAATTGGAAGAAAAATAAAAGTGCACGCATCGGTCCATCCCTATTCAAGCAGGACAATAGTGTCCAATAATTCCTGCCCCCACACTCCTGACTGTAAAATTGATTAACTGGGACTTCTTTTTGATTTAAAAAAATTTAGTGGGGCTTGAATGCTACCTCCAAAATGACTAAAATTATCTGATTCACAAAATTGGCCAATACATTGCTGAAGGAAACCCATCACCAAACAAATGTATGTGAGTTCATATTAGAACACATGTGACTCATAGAGCTAATATAACAAAATATTACAGCGCACACATGCAAAAAATACATTTACCTCCCACAAGGCTTATTTAACCACTTTCAGACCGGACCATTTTGCTGGTCAATGACCAGAGGTCTTTTTACAATTTGGCACTGCGCTGCTTTAACTGGTAATTGCGCGGTCATGCAATGTTGTACCCAAACAAAATTTGCGTCCTTTTTTTCCCACATATAGAGCTTTCTTTTAAAGGTATTTGACTGACTCTGCGATTTTTATTTTTTGCGATATAAACGTAAAAAGACCGCAAATTTTGAAAAAAAATGATATTTTCTACTTTTTGTTATTAGAAAAATCCAATAAACTCAATTTTAGTCATACATTTAGGCCAAAATGTATTCAGCCACATGTCTTTGGTAAAAAAAAGTCAATAACTGTATATTTATTGGTTTGCGCAAAAGTTGTCACATCTACAAACTAAGGTACGTTTTCTGGAATTTACGCAGCTTTTAGTTTACGACTGCCTATCTCATTTCTTGAGGTGCTAAAATGGCAGGGCAGTACAAAACCCCCCCAAATGACCCCATTTTGGAAAGTAGACCCCCTAAGGAAATTGATAAGAGGCATGTTGAGCCCATTGAATATTTTATTTTTTTGCCTCAAGCGATTGAATAATGACAAAAAAAAATTATTATTTTTTTTTTTTACACAAAGTTGTCACTAAATGATATATTGCTCACACATGCTATGGGCATATGTGAAATGACACCCCAAAATAAATTTTGCTGCTTCTCCTGAGTACGGGGATACCACATATGTGGGACTTTTTGTGAGCCTAGCCGCGTACGGGGCCCCGAAAACCAAGCACCGCCTTCAGGCTTTCTAAGGGCGTAAATTTTTGATTTCACTTCTCACTACCTATTACAGTTTTGAAGGCCATAAAATGCCAAGATGGCACAAAACCCCCACAAATGACCCCATTTTGGAAAGTAGACACCCCTAAATTTAGGGGTACACTAGTGAGACTAGGTAATAAATGGCGGGTGCCCTGAAACTATAAAAAAATAACTAACCAACCAGCGTCACCTGTAACAGTTATATGGTGATCACTGGTGAAAGGGTTAACTAGGGGGCAATCAGGGGGCTTTATGCGGTAGTATATGGGGGTCCCTGGCGCTATAAAAAGCTGCGGCGAACCTAAATACCTACCTGCCTAACTAGCGTCACCTGTGACACTAATACAGCGATCAGAAAAACGATCGCTTATTAGGCTGGGTTCACACTGGAGCGATGTGGGAACGCCACGAATCCGCGGCGGGTTCCCGCATCGCATGCCTCCCGGCGGCAGTTCACACTGCCCTATGTGAACTGCTGGGAGTGTCAGTGAAATGTTAATGACACCCCCAGATCAGTTCGCATATCGCAGTGCGATCTGCAAACTCGGATCGCATGGTGTGAACACCCATGCGATCCGATTCTGCTGCGGACCAAAAAAAGGGTCCCGTGTGAGTTTGCGGCGGGTGCGGCGGGTGCGACGCAAATTCAGCCATACTATCTGTATGGCTGAACTCGAATCGCACAGAGATCGGATGTGATTTGCACTGCAGTGCGGTGCGAATCACATCCGTTCTCATAAACCGCTGCAATGTGAACCCAGCCTTAGTGACACTGGCGATGGGGGGTGATCACGGGGTTAAACCTTTATTGGGGGGGTTAGGGGGGTACCTTAGAACTAAAGGGGGCTAACCCTAACTGCCCTAACAGTTATTACAGTCACAAATGACCCCCGTCGGGTGATCAGGGGGTTAAACCTTTATTAGGTAATAAATGGTGGGTGCCCTGAAACTATAAAAAAATAACTAACCAACCAGCGTCACCTGTAACAGTTATATGGTGATCACTGGTGAAAGGGTTAACTAGGGGGCAATCAGGGGGCTTTATGCAGTAGTATATGGGGGTCCCTGGCGCTATAAAAAGCTGCGGCGAACCTAAATACCTACCTGCCTAACTAGCGTCACCTGTGACACTAATACAGCGATCAGAAAAACGATCGCTTATTAGGCTGGGTTCACACTGGAGCGATGCGGGAACGCCACGAATCCGCGGCGGGTTCCCGCATCGCATGCCTCCCGGAGGCAGTTCACACTGCCCTATGCGAACTGCTGGGAGTGTCAGTGAAATGTTAATGACACCCCCAGATCAGTTCACATATCGCAGTGCGATCTGCAAACTCGAATCGCATGGTGTGAACACCCATGCGATCCGATTCTGCTGCGGACCAAAAAAAGGGTCCCGTGCGAATTTGCGGCGGGTGCGGCGCGAATTCAGCCATACTATCTGTATGGCTGAACTCGAATCGCACAGAGATCGGATGTGATTTGCACTGCAGTGCGGTGCGAATCACATCCGTTCTCATAAACCGCTGCAATGTGAACCCAGCCTTAGTGACACTGGCGATGGGGGGTGATCACGGGGTTAAACCTTTATTGGGGGGGTTAGGGGGGTACATTAGAACTAAAGGGGGCTAACCCTAACTGCCCTAACAGTTATTACAGTCACAAATGACACCAATGCAAAAAAATAAAAAATAAAATAAATGCAATTGGTGTCACTGTGACTAGGGGGGCAGGGGTAATTGGGGGGGTGATCGGGGGGTGAAGGGGGGGTGTGAGTGTGCCTGGCATGTTCTACTGTGTAGTGTCGTGTTGGTGCAACTCACCGATCCTCTCTCCTCGGTGCCAGAACGAAAAATACCGACACGGAGGAGAGATTACATCACTTCCTCTGCCTGTGTTTACATTACAGGAGAGGAAGTGATGTCACGGAGCATTTCCATTCGTCGGGAGCGATCGCGAGGGGGTGGCCATGAATGAATGGCCGCCCCCTCATCCCGGATCGCTCCCGAACGAATACCGACCGCCGCAGGCACCGGGGGGGGCCCGATCGGGCCCCCCACCCACGGGAAGGCAGGGACGTACAGGTACGCCCATATGCCTGCCCGTGCCATTCTGTCGACGTACATCATCGTGCGGCGGTCGGCAAGTGGTTAAAACACCTAGACATTTTAAAAAAACATTATCAAAAACTATGGGGATTTGCTCACACCATATTGCTATATGGTGATTAAAGTGGAAGTAAACCCATGGATTTAAACAATAAAAAAAAAAAGGCATGCCGGGAATGCTAACTGCACATTGGCTGTGCTCTCAGCCAAACTATCAAAGCATCCAATGGCTGGTGTCATAACGAATCACATGTGCAGCACCATAGCAGTTGAAGATTAAACAGAGGCAAAGATGGCAGCTTCCTTGGCTGAAAACGATAGGGGAGTTTACTTCCACTTTAAGCCCAACAAAGTACCCCATGATTCGTGGGTCCTACACTACTCATAGACTGGGAGATCCTGCTTCTCTGAACCATGGGAGCCAGACACTCTTCTATATGGGAGAACTAGAGGTCTCCACCAATGACACAGGTGGACACTAATGAGAGGCACTGACGAGGGAGTGGGGTGCTCAGCACCCAAAAGGACTTGGCCAAAATCCATACAGAAGACAAACAAGATATTTGGGGGGCACACCCTAAAAGATGCATTAAAGATGGTGCCTCTCATATAAGCTGTTTGTCTACTGTATGGATTCTGACCAAATCCTTTTGGGCGCGGAATACCCCACTCCCTCATCAGTGCCTCTCATTAGTGTCCACCTGTATCATGGTGGAGACCTCATGTTCTCCCATATAGAGGAGTATAGCTCCCATGGTTCAGAGAAGTAGGATCTCCCAGTCAATGGATAGTGTAGGACCCACTAATCATGGGGTACTTTGTCGCAGTAAGTGGGCTTAAGCACCATATAGCAATATGGTGTGACCAAATCCCCATATTTTTTTATAAGGTTTCTTGAAAATGTCTAAGTGTTTTAAATAAGCCTTGCTGGAGGTAAATGTCTTTTTTGCATGTGTGCTCTGTAATATTTTGTTCTGTTGTATGGTCTTATGGCTGAACCATCTTTAATGCATCTTTTAGGGTGTGCCCCCCCAAATATCTTGTTTGTCATAGAGATAATAGATTCTTATTACAGGAGAGTAAATACAAGAAAAGCCAAAGCCATGGGCATTTGTTTGGGTTTAACAAGTTTGGGTTTGCATTAAACATAATTATATTGTATTTACGTCATATCTTTATCTTATCAAAGGGATACACTTCTGTATATAACACCCCTTTCACACCAGGACGTTTTGCAGGCGCTATAGCGTTAGAAATAGCGCCTGCAAAACGCCCTAAAGAAGCTGCACCATTGTGTGTAGTGTGAAAGCCCCGAGGGCTTTCACACTACAGCGGTGCGCTGGCAGGACGTCAGAAAAAAGTCCTGCCAGCAGCTTCTTTGGAGCGGTGAAGGAGCGGTGTGTTTACCTCCACCGCTGCTGCCCATTGAAATCAATGGGGCAGCGCTGTAATGCCACCGGCAAAACGCCGCTATTGCGGTTAGCCCGGCGGTTTTAACCCTTTCGCGGCCGCTAGCGGGGGTAAAAGCGCCCCGCTAGCGGCCGAAATGCGCCGCAAATCTGCCGCAAATCCGGCGGTAAAACGTCGCTAAAAATAGCGGCGTTTTACCGCCGCCGCTATCAGCGGTGTGGTGTGAAAGGGGTCTAATTGTGTGTATTTTTTTATATCTTGTAAAAGACTATTATAAATAAATAAAAAATATCCAAAACCTTATGGTGCTTCTGGAAGATTTTCTTTGCTTACCTGACTTCTAGAGAAGGAAGTTTTATAAATGCACAAATACAATTGTAGCACCCTCTACCCAAAGGTAGGTGTTAGAATAGGATTTTTCTGGGTTTAAGATATCAGTGTAGGCAAATTTAGACAGGCCGGTGCTGTAAGTTAGGCCTGTTTGTTTTGATTTGAGATTGGAAGTGTTTAGTGTAGTGGTCGGTGTGACCACCTGTGCTCTGATTCAGAAGCACCTCCCCTGCTTTCAGGAAGATTGTTCTGGAACAGAGGTTGGCAGGCAGTTCATGTGAGGAGCTCTGACCAATTACCATGCGGTATTGGCAGGGGGCATGCCTCTCATATAAGCTGGGGTCAAAGGCTGCCTGGGAAGTTCGGATGGTGCAGGAGAAAAGGAGAATGGAGTATTAGGTAGCTGCTGCAGGGTGTCCCCACGAGGGGGGCACACCGGGAACGGAGGAGGGATGGAGGAGCTACTAAGATGTATTCCTGGAAAAAGATCTTGTGTCAGGTTGCTGTGACGGGGGAACACAGAACTTGCACACAGGAGAAGATCGGTGAAGGAGAAGTAACAGTAGGACTGAGAAGAACAGATTTCTGTGACCAGGGAACACAGAGCTTGCCCTTTGGAGAAGGTCAGTGTACAAGTAGCAAAAGCAGAAGTGTTGAGAGTAGTGCAGAATGCCGTGGCCGGGGAACGCAGCGTTTGCAGTTATGGACTGGGTGGGAACAGTAGTCTGCCTATTACCGTGTGCTTGGCCATCGGAGAGAGGTACTAAATATCTCTGGCCTGGTAAAGCACTCCAGTAATACCTTCCAAGAGTCTGTGTAGCTATCAAATTCACTGAGCCACCAGGGAGAGGTAATTCCATGCCACTGGCTTACTGATTTGCTGAAGCAACACCATTCAAGTACAGCCAGCAAACTGGGAGTGGTCCTTTTTTATATTAATGGAAGTGAAACATCAGAAATCTAATGCCGTGTACACACGACCGGACTTTCCGGCAGAAAAGGTCCGGCAGAATCATTTCATCAGATATTCCGATCATGTGTGGGCTTCATCTGAATTTTTTCCTCAAAAATTCTACCGGACCTAGAAATAGAACATGTTTTAAATCTTTCCGACTGAATCAATTCCTATTGGGAAAACCGTTCGTCTGTATGCTATTCTGACGGACCAAATACGACGCAAGGGCAACTATTGGCTACTGGCTATTGAACTTCCTTTTCTAGTCCCGTAGTACGTCATTGTGTTCGAAATTAATGGACTTTTCATGTGTAGGCAAGTCTGTTTGGTCAGAACTCCGTCGGAAAGACCATCAGAGTTTATTCTGATGGAAAGTCCAGCCGTGTGTATGCAGCATTACAGTTTTGCAGTAGAGGATTTGTGTAAGAAGTGAGGAATCTAGAGATGTGATAATTATTATTATATTATTATTATTATTATACAGGTTTTATATAGCGCCAACAGTTTGCTCGGCGCTTTACAACATGAGGGCAGACATTACATTTACATTACAATTTGGTACAAGAGGAATCAGAGGGCCCTGCTCGTTAGAGCTTACAATCTAAAATAATCTGAAGGAGTGAGTGCAGAGAAAGAGGAGCAATAGTCTGCAGAGGAGATATGCAGAGGAAATAGACTGTGAATGTTAGAAGTGCATCATTTTCAGGGCTAAAGCTGCTAATCAATGTTCCACAAATATGATGACAATTCAATAAGTGCTATGGGCATCCCTTCCTTTACCACAACCAAGTTGTATCCCGCAATAAACCCAACAAAACTACGCGAATGACTGCTCATTGTCTCAGAAGTGACAGATGGGGGTCTAGCAGCTGGGTGATTTGGTGGATGGTTGTCAAGAGTGCTCACACCATGGCTACACAATCCTATATAATAAAGGGTCTACCACAAATGCCAAGATGCCCCCATCCAAAAAAAAAAAAACACTTACAAAGAAGTCCTCTAGAATTTTTTAGAAGGCCATACAAGAAACGTACATGTTTTGTCAACATTTTTATTCTATATAATAAACTTTTTTGATACTTTTGTACTCCTTGGTACCGCTATAGTCCTTCAGTTTAGTAGGGTTTTTGTTTATGAATTTTTCAGGATGAAGTACTGGACTTGCATTGTCCACAATTGAGGGCTCTTTTGAAGATCACCCTCCCAAATCTTTTTTTTTTTTTTTTTAATGCACAAATACAATCATATATAATAAAGGGTCTACCACAAAGGCCAAGATGCCCCCATCCAAAAAAAAAAAAACACTTACAAATAAGTCCCATGGAATTTTTTAGAAGGCCATACAAGAAATATACATATACCATATACAAGTCAATCATTTTATAGAAAGCATGAGAATAATAATGGATTTTAGTAATTTGAGATTTAATTACAGACACCCTGTCAGCAACATCAAACTCGCGATGAAGTGAACTATGTTTTAGAAAATGTGTTGAGATTATGATGTTCTTCAACTTCTGTTATTGATTCATATGTGGTTTACTGAATAGCGTTTGAAGTGTTTACTGAATAGTGTTTGAAGAAAATGTGTGACTATATATTGAGAAGAAGAAGTTGTAACACACTTCACACGCTTTGCTTCTGGTGCATTTTTTATTTTTAAACCATTTTTATTCTCATGTTTTCAATACATTGATTTACTTTTTTATGTTATATGTAGCTCTCTTAAAAAATCCTAGGGGTACTTGTCTTCTGACTTCTTTGTAGATGCACTCATACAATATACTTTGTAAATGTTACAAAATAGATCATACATATCAAGCCGTAGTCTCTGTTTGTTCTTCAATATCATGCAAAAATGCAGGGGATAACTGTAATTTAGCTAGAAGATCTGTGAAGCCTCTGTGTAGTCTATTAGAAGATAAAGAAGTTTGAATTCTGTATACAGAAAGCTGTGTCATGGTCATACGAAAGTGAAATGCTATTTTTTTTTTTAAAAGTTAGAAACTCATAGCTGGCTTTAGATTGAAATAGAAATATCACTATTAGCAGCATGGATTTAAAAAAGTTGTTTGTGTACCAATCATACACTGTACGTTTGTTGTCAAAGCAAAATTTCCTTTTTAGGAATTGCAACATTATTTCAGCATTTTAATGCTTTGTTATAACCACAGTTGCATAATTAACTTCTAAATAACCTCAACTTACTGTAACTAGAACAGTTAGGAAACTTCATGTTAGCATGGAGTCATTATGACCGGTTATATTTCTATATTTCATATACTAATATATATATATATACTAATATATATATATATATATATATATATATATATATATATATATATATATACATATGTATATATATGTGTGTGTGTGTGTGTGTGTGTGTGTGTATGTATATATATATATATATATATATATATATATATATATATATATATATATTACACACCGTTGCAAAATAAAGTATGTGAACCCTTTTGGAATGATAGGATTTCTGCACAAATTGGTCATAAAGCCTGATCTGATCTTCATCTAAGTCTCAACAATAGACAATTACAGTCTGCTTAAACTAATAACGTACACAGAGAATTAAATGTTACCATGTTTTTATTGAACGCACCATGTAAACGTTCACAATGCAGGTGTAAAAAGTATGTGAACCATTGGATTTAATAACTGGTTGAACCTCCTTTGGCAGCAATAACTTCAACCAAACGTTTCCTGCAGTTGCAGATCAGACGTGCACAATGGTCAGGAGTCATTCTTGACCATTCCTCTTTACAGAACTGTTTCAGTTCAGCAATATTCTTGGGATGTCTGGTGTGTATCGCTTTCTTGGGTCATGCCACAGCATCTCAATCGGGTTGAGGTCAGGACTCTGACTGTGCCACTCCAGAAAGCGTATTTTCTTCTGTTTAAGCCATTTTGTTGTTGGTTTACTTATATGCTTTGGGTCGTTGTCCTGTTGCAACATCCATATTCTGTTGAGCTTCAGCTGGTGGACAGATGGCCTTAATTTCTCTTTTTTTTAAATGTCTTGATAAACTTTGGAATTAATTTTTCCTTCGATGATAGCAATCCGTCCAGGCCCTGATGCAGTTAAACAGCCCCAAACCATGATGCCCCCACCACCATACTTCACAGCTGGAATGAGGTTTTGATGTTGGTGTGCTGTGCCTCTTTTTCTCAACACATAGTGTTGTCTGTTTGTTCCAAACAACTCAACTTTGGTTTCATCTGTCCACAGAATATTTTGCCAGTACTGCTGTGGAACATCCAAGTGCTCTTGTGCAAAATGTAAATGTGCAGCAATGTTTTTTTTGGACAGCAGTGGCTTCCTCTGAGGATCATTTTATGGCATTTTTATTCATTTATTTTTACTAGTAATGGTGGCGATCAGTGATTTTTAGCGGGACTGCAACATTGTGGTGGACAAACCGGACACCTAACTGACAATTTTGACACTTTTTTGGGGACCAGTGACATTATTACAGTAATCAGTGCTAAGAAAATGCACTGTTATTGTACTAATGACACGGGCAGGTAAGGGGTTAACATCAGGGGTGATCATGGGATTAAATTTGTCCCTGGTGGATACTTGCTAACTGCACGGGGGTTGCTCTGACTGGAGGAAGACAAAGATCCGTGTTCCTACTGACCACCAATAAAAATAATTTTATATCACTGATCATCAATACAAAGTATTTTATTTTACGACTGACCAGCATTGCAATGAATCGTATGCTACCACTGAACACTAATGCACATAATTTGATTTTACTACTGACCACCGATGCAAAGAATGCTGTTATAATACAGAACACCAATACAAAGTATTATATTTTACCACTGACTACTAATGCAAAGAATTTTATTTTACCACTGAACACTAATGCATTAGAAAATCAAATGAACGTTCTTAAAGCGGAGTTCCAGCCTGTATTAAAAATAAAAAATTAAAAGTCAGCAGCTACAAATACTGTAGCTGCTGATTTTTGAGAAAGGGAGTGTCACCGCTCCAAGAGGATTATTTGATAATAATATTCTTCACCCAGTTAGAGAACCAACAGGTGCTGGCAATGCTTATAGCAATGAATGGAAAATGGTTCTGGACAGCGGCACTTCAAAAAAAGCCTTTTATTCAAAAAACACGAAATCCAAAATTACATGTCACAGCAGAAGAAGAAAACTGACACGTTTCTCACTACACACAGTGCTTAGTCATAGCTAATTATAAGCTGCTGATTTTTAATATAAGAACGCTTCGGGTGCAGGCGTTGGCATCCTTACTAATGGAAATAGGAAGAGAAGCCTGTTTTCTACTGCGTATGTGCGAGGTTCGCTGCGCTTTTGTGAATGGTCCCACTGTCTTCTAGGACCTTGGTGGCTCCCATAATGCCGCGTACACACGATTTGACTTTCCAGCAACAAAACCGTGGATTTTTGTGCGAAGGTTGTTGGCTCCAACTTGTCTTGCATACACACGGTCACACAAATGTTGGCCAACAATTACGAACGTGGGAACGTGGTGACATACAAGACACACGACGAGCCGAGAAAATGGAAGTTCAATAGCCAGTGCAGCTCCTTCTGCTTGTTTTCGAGCATGCGTGTACTTTTGTGTACACACATTCAGAAATTCCGTCAACAAAGTTTTGTTGTCGGAAAATTTGAGAACCTGCTAGCCAACATTCGTTCGCGGAAAGTCCAACAACAAATGTTCGATGAAGTATACACACGGTCAGACTTTCAGCCAACAAGCTCACATCCAACATTTCCCATCAGAAAATTTGACCATGTGTACGCGGCATAAGACAGCGGGGGGGAGGAGAGCCAGGGTCCCGAAATTCCGTAGATGCCCGCAATCATGTGGGGGAGGGTGCGAACAAGCGAAGCTTCCCCTTTTGGATGGAGCACCACTTTAAGATGAAGAATTTTGAACAGGCTTCTATTGGTGTATACCCAAATTACGTTGGGAATTACCCTCACATTTCCTCTCCTTTCCCACACAGGAAGTGAATGTGAATCTCCCCAATAAGCTGATAGGAGTTTTAAGCCTTTCCTTCTCTATCAAAAACAAGAAAAATAAGAGTTTGGGCTATATATACAATTTCATTAGGAAGATCTTTGAAAGAGGAAGTTACGTTACTGTAAAATTCCTTGTATTGCTAAGTAACATCTGGTAAGAGTTTTTGCAACTTAGCATGTGTATATATGACTCAACAACACCAGCAAAGCTCATTAGAAGAGCCTAGATTTGGGAATAAAGTTCAACAGCTGCAAATCCAAGTAAGTAACATCACAAATATATACACGCACTAGCACAAATATACTTGTAAATATTTCTACATCTTTTTATGTTCTTGACTGTAAAGAGATACGTGTGGTAAATGTTATACTTAGGTAAAACTACAGATTATAATTCAACTTTTATAGTATTTTAGGACCATGCAGTGAAGTATAAACCACTTTTAGGTAATAATTACATAAACCATTTATTAGGTAAAAGACAGATAATCTTGACATGTGTAAAAACAGAGCCATGCTAGTAATAGTAATTAGACATGCTAAATAATTCAAATTGAAAAATAAACATACACATAAAGTCCAAAGAATTATCAAATAAATGCATTCCCAATAGGTGATATAACAGAAAAAACAAAGTTTAGCTCGAAGACGCTACACCACTCATGATTCCCACTCAAGGTATTATGTGAAAGGAATTCTAGTTCAGGACAACCATGCTTGGTTAATTCAGGCAGACCACCAGGATCCTCGGATCCGTGAGAGACCACATGAAACACGGGAAACAAGTTGGAGTGTGTTCAAAAGATCTCTGTCTTTATTGAATACAAGGGTTATTCAAACTTTACACTCAGTACTTTCTTATCAAGACTTATGCCCCGTACACACGAGCGGAATTTCCGTCCGAAAAATCTTGGATGGTTTTTCTGACGGAATTCCGCTCAAGCTTGGCTTGTATACACATGGTCACACAAAAGTTCTCGGAACTTTCGGCCGTCAAGAAAGCGGTGACGTACAACACTACGAGGAGCCGAGAAAATTAAGTTCAATGCTTCCGAGCATGCGGCAAATTGTTTCCGAGCATGCGTAGGAATTTTGCACGTCAGAATTGCTACAGACGATCGGAATTTCTGATTGGAACTTTTTCCAACCGTTAAATAGAGAACCTGCCCTTAATCTTTTGCTGGAGGGAATTCCGACCAAAAGTTCTCATCTGTCTTTAGCTGGCCGAATTTCCGATTGTGTGTACATAGATGACAAGAAATAGCTGATGACTTGCTGACACAGATTTGGCTTGACCACAATATCTCATAGGGTGCGGTTCTGTGCAAACTTTTAAGCTGATTATGGCAAAACTCACACACACACAAAATGTTCACGTCTACTTGTATGTAAAATGGAAGAGAATCTAAGATGGAATCAATTGTTTATACATGCTATTACATCATGCAGTCTACATATATCCCCGTGTGCTGCTGACCTCCAGAGATACCGCCACTTTAAATGAAAAAAGTGCCTGCTTACCAGCCGTACTGGACCTCTTTCTACAAAAGGCCAGTAACACTTTTGGCTAATTACCCTGCCAGGGCCTTTAACCACTTTAAGACCAGACCTATTTTTCAGACTTGTTGTTTACAAGTTAAAATCATTTTTTTTTTTTTGCTAGAAAATTACTTAGAACCCCCAAACATTATAAATACATTTTTCGAACACACTAGAGAATAAAATGGCGCTCAATACTTTGTCACACCGTATGTAAACATCCATTGTAATAGAAAAAGAGCATGACAGAACCTTTTAAATATGAGATCTGGAGTTAAAAAGACCTCACATCTCATATTTACACTAAAGTGCAATAAAAAAAATAATAATTTGAAAAAAAAAGTTCCTTTAAAAGCTATGGGCGGAAGTGACTTTATGACATCCCTTCTGCCCTGCAATTGTGTGCTGGCGGAGAAAGCGGTGGGAGGGGCCCTGTCCCACCACCGATAAAAGTGATCTTGCGGCAAAGACCACTTTTATCTGAAAGGGGACCACCCGCTAAAGAAGTGGATACTGGGGTTATGGTAGCTAGCTGCTGCCATAACAACAATATTCCACTTCAAAGTACCGCCGTAGAGTGACGGCGGGCGGTCCGTAAGTGGTTAAATGCTGTTTCTGCTGACTTTCATTATGCCATAGAAGGAATCGTCCGACTGATGTCATTGCATACCATGAGTACCGGAAGTGCGGGTGTTTGTTTTTATGCCCTGCCAGCGAGATCTATTACGTGCTTTTTAATTTATTGAAATATGAGTGTAATTTCACTAACCTAAATAAAGTGTCATTGGATTTTATACTATGTGGAGCATTTCTTATTTTTGAGCACAAACTTTCTGCTTGATAAGTCCTTCAACAGTACCCTATATATCTATAAAGTAATTATCACAAAATAATAATGATACAAGTCATATTTTTTATTCATAATCATTTATTATAATGATTATTCATGATTATAATGAGCACCATTTAAAGGTTGGGTAATTAGCCGAAAGTGTTGCTGGCCTTTTGCAAAAAGAGGTCCAGTATGGCTGGTAAGTAGGCACGTTTATCATTTAAAGTGGCGGTGTCTCTGGTGCAGCAGCCCCCCTCAGCCCCCCCCCCAATACTTACCTGAGGTCCATCTAGAACCTGCAATGTTGCACGAGAGACTCAGCTGTCTAGGACTCCCCTCCCAACTGGTGCCATTGGCTCCTACTACTGTCAATCAAAGTCGGTGAGACAATAAGGAGAGAAAGGGGGCATGGCGGCGACGGGTCTGTGTCTGAATGGGCACAGAGAGCTGGGGCTTGGCCCGGGTGTCCCATGCTGTGGGGCCACTCAACAGGAGGAAGGGCCAGGAACACCGAAGAGGGACCCCAGAAGAGGAGGATCGGGGCTGCTCTGTGCAGAACCCTTGCAAAGAGGAGGTAAGTACAACATGTTGGTTATTTTTAACGGAAAAAAAAAACTAGACTCTAGTATCACTTTAAGTCATATAGTTAGTCATATATATTACATTTTATTTTGCTTGTGTTGTTTGATTTATTGTTTTACTGTTACATGTTATACTTCCATTGAGAAATATACTAATGACTAGCAGATATGAATAGTCAAAAAGCCCGTAAGATGACAGAGGGGCCTGCAAATGTAGTCTTCAAAAAGAAAAAGATATCATAAACCCAAAAGGGTGCCGGCTAAGCTTTATTTAAATAATAATGTAAGTTATTAGATTGTATTTTAAATAGAAGTATACCCCCGCCAAACACACACAAATGCTGGCAATTCCCAGCTGTCAAAATGACAGCCAGGAGCTGCTGTCTAAATGTAGCAAATGTGAAAGCTTTGGCTGTCAAAAAAGGACCACCTGACAGTGTTTACAAACACTGTTCAAGCACAGAATATATAGAAACACTGTTACTTTTATATATACTATATCCTACAGGAGGAGCTTCAGTCTGCTTATAATATCAGTTAAAGCAACCTTATAAGCAACATGTGTTCCTATTGAACCCCCACAGGAAATTCGTCTTAAAATCCTGGTGTTAAAGAGGAGTTCCCCTTGAAAAAAAAAAATTACAAAAACAGCAGCTACAAATGCTGCGCCTGCTGACTTTTAATAATCGGACACTTACCTGTCCCAGGGTCCAGCGATGCGGGGTAACAAAGCCCCGCTCGCCCCCCCCTCCGATCTGCGTTGCCGGCATTCTAACGCTGGGCACCCGGCTGAGGCTATTAAAGATACTAAACACACATGCTTGGTATACTCACTGTGGAACCTAAAAGGTTAATCCTCTGTGTTGTGTAAAAAAAAGCTGTTTGATCTTGTCTTTTATGATCCTCCTCTTCTTCCCTTGACTCCAAAACATGTCTGGATAAGACAGAGCCATTGAAGTCATTCTGCACATGCTCAGTTTGGTGCGTATTGCTCAGTTTGGTGTGTATTCTTTTTTTTTCTTGGCAAAGTGCATGTAATTAGCACAGGACCAATCAGCACTGTCCAGACAGAGGGCCAGGGTTTCTGCATCCTGATAGGACAGCTAGTGCAGTATGAAAACTCCTCCTACAAGCTTTAACCAGGCATCGATAGACGTCACAAGATTGCTATATACTGCTGATAAGAAAAGGTATTTAGCAGTTTATATTAAAAAAAAAAAATATATATATATATATATATATATATATATATATATATATATATATATATATATATATATATATATTAAAATAATTGTATTTCCATGTTCTGTGCACCAGACCAGATATCGTGAATGCAGGCTCCTGAGTTTAGTAACTCTTTAAGGAATAGTTTAGAATTTTAAGTTTTTCCGCCTGGAGTTAAGCTTTTAGTAATGTTTTACTAAATTCTCCCTGGTTTTGCAGTCAGTCAGTTAAATTTGTTAGTGACCATTTGTGGACTGCAGTCTTCAAGTCATCCCACAGATTTTCAATGGGGTTTAAGTCTGGGCTCTCACTAAGGCTTGCAAGGACATTCCCCTTTTTCTCCTTTAGCCACTGTGTGGTGATTTTTGCTGTGTGCTTTGGGTCATTGTCATGTTGGAAGGTAAACCTTCTTCCCATTGACAACTTTCTGGCAGAGGGCAGCAGATTTCCTAATGCACATAGAACAGCAGAATATTGAGTGTAGTCATATGACTTTATTAATATATGTTTCTACATCATGGGGTTGCTAGGATGACTATTAAACTTGTTTGTTTTTTTACTTGCTTTTTGTAGTATTTCTTGATCTCAATTTTGCTTTGGAAGAATGATGATTGATTGATTTGGGCTTTCAAAAGCACTTAATGGACACAAAATAGATTTATTTATTGTAGCTTTGGGGGGAAATATTGACTGAACATTTTTATGACTGGAGTTCAGTTTTTATTAATGCTTCACCTTATCATCCCAGGTCTTGCAGTCAGTGTATTTTCCCTATGCACACAGAAGTATTTACCGTATTTTTCAGACCATAAAGTGCACTTTTCCCCCCAGAAATATGGGGGAAAATTTGCCTGGTCTTATTGTGCGAATATACGCTTAGCACTGCCCCCCGCCGTGCTCCGGAGCGCTCCACGGCCTAGGCCTTAGGAAAAGCCGCAGCTTCGGCCTAGCTCCGGAGCGGCGGCCATTTTAGTGCACCCGCTGTTTGCAATGTGATCGTTCCGTCAAATGACGGAGCGATCACTTGTAAACAAACCACCTTCATGATGACGTCGGTTCCTCTCTTCCCTCTGTGTACAGATCTGTACAGTGGAGGGGAGAGGTCAGATGGCAGCAGCTCTGTGGGATGCATCTGTAGTGCCCACAGCGCTGCTCTGTGACAAGTGCAGTCACAGCCATCCCTCCATACCCTGCCAATACTCTGCAATTCCCTGCCAATACTCTGCAATTCCCTGCCAATAATCTGCCATACCCTGCCAATACTCTGCCAATACTCTGAAATACCCTGCCAATACTCTGCAATACCCTGCAATACCCTGCCAATACTCTGCAATACTCTGCCAATACCCTGCCAATACTCTGCCATACCCTGCCAATACTCTGCGATTCCCTGCCAATACTCTGGGATACCCTGCCAATATTCTGCCATACACTGCCAATACTCTGCAATACCCTGTCAATACTCTGCTATACCCTGCCAATACTCTGCCATACCTAGCCAATACTCTGCAATACCCTGCCAATACTTTCTATGGTAATGGTCACTCTGCATTTTCTATGGTAATGGTCACTCTGCATTTCATGGGCACTGGAAAATATTTTAGTACAACATTTGGTTCAGAATTTTTTTTTCTTGTTTTCAACCTCTAAAACCTAGGTGCGTCTTATGGTCAGGTGCATCTTATGGAGCGAAAAATACGGTAACTTTAGTAAATGTTTATTTCTACATGTCTAAAATATTTCTACATGACTAAATCGCTAGGTTGACTGTTAAACTTTTCTGTTTTCATTTACATTTTGTAGCATTTCTTGATCCTGATTTTGTTTTGGGAAAATCATGAATTTCACAGTGTCATATCCAACTCCTGAAGCCACCCAAGGAGAAGCTGTGACCAGCTCTGTCACCACCAACAATATACCTATTACACCAAATTACGAAGACTATGATGAAAGACTGATATACGTTCTTCGTATCATTTACATGATTGGACACTCTTTGGCCTTTCTGCTTGGGACATTAGGGAATGGACTGGTTATCTATTTCACAGTCTTCAAGATGAAAAGGACCGTTAACATTGTGTGGTTTCTCAATTTAGCCATAGCTGACTTCATCTTCATGTCTGTCCTCATATTCAGAATTGTCACCGTAGCCTTAAATTTTCACTGGATTTTCGGTGGATTCATGTGTAGGATGAATGATGCTATTTTCTTCATCAATCTTTATGCCAGTATCTTCCTAATCACCGCTATCAGCATTGACCGTTGCATCTCCATTATTTACCCTGTTTGGTGCCAAAATCACCGAACTCCGAGGCTGGCATCCTATGTGGCCCTGGCAATTTGGATTCTAGCAATCATTTTCAGTGTGCCGTATTTTGTATTCTCTGACACGAAGGTCATTGGTAAGAGAACTGTATGCACTTACAACATTGATGACAAAGATGCCGTTATGGTAATAGACAAGAATCTAGCCATTTCAAGATTTATCTTCAGTTTTGTTGTTCCTTTAGCTGTTATCATCTCATGTTATGCAATCATTCTGTTGCGTATCCAAAGAAACCGCATAATTACATCTAAGAAGCCATTCAAAATTGCTGTAGCCGTAATCATTGCATTCTTTGTCTGCTGGTTTCCCCTCCATTTATTCTTCTTCCTGGAACTATCTTTGGATTATGGTGGCAACCACCATCTCAAGTATGTTGTACTGATCGCAATACCACTCTGTAAAAATCTGGCTGTTATAAATAGTTGTATCAATCCTATTCTCTATGTCTTCGTTGGTCGAGATTTTAAAGAAAAGTTCTGGAGATCCTTCCAGTCGATATTTGAGAGCGCTTTCATGGAGGAACCTAACCAAGCAACCTTCAAGAGTAAGTCAAGGTCAATTGCAGATTCTCAAATGTTGTGAAATTAAAGGACATTTACTGTACATAGGAAGATATATTACCACAAGCTTTAAAAGAAGACATACAGTATCATCATGGGAATTAACGGATTCAAGATTTTTGAATGAATCAGCAAGTTCCGCCATGCATGTCTAAGATATAGACTTATCGACAGATTCAAGTAATTTTTAGAATAGGTTGAAACAACCTGATCTTGATCTCCAATCAATAAGACCTACCATGCATGCTGTCTTGAGATAGACATAATCATGGAACTAGAAGGCAATGTCTAACAGATACATAAAGAGTAATCTATTGATACACCACTTCATGGACTACAAATCACTTGAATTAAATTGATGTTCATGATTTGTTATTTATATAGCTGAGATCTGATGACTTAAACTGTATATACTATCAGGCAATGAAAACAATTTGATATGGAACTTTAAGTGAAATGTGCGTACAAAAGAAGATATATTTCTATGAGCTGATAGGACTTAAGCAATTTTTTTCAGCTGTTTACAATAAAAGATAAGGGAATATATTTCTTTTTTATACCCATATTACTGAGATTAAATCACATGTCACAGGAAATATTATTTAATATACCAACATATAATTTTCCACTAATACCATCACAAAAAAGGCACCTACTAACCCGCACTGAATGCAGCAGATGATAGATTGTTCAACCGGGCTGGCCCTTGTACCATGTGATTACTGTGAACAATCACAGCGATTACATGACGGTTTTACACAATTAATGGCTTTCATTCATAGCCATTTATTGTGTACTATTGTAATGCTCTCTGTGATTGGTTACAGTGATTACATGATACAGACAGGGCAAATCACAGAACATTTGTACCGTGTGATAGCTGTGACTAATCACGGCTATCTAAATAGTACACCCTTTGAATGAATGGATGTAATTTATAAAAAATTATCACTTATAACAGTGATCATCATTATTTGCAAAATTTTTAATTCCCTCCCTCTCCTTTCTTCTGCTGCTCTGCAAGGATTGGCTGTTCCACACCTCAACATGATTTGGCATGCTAAAGTCATGTAGGGACTTTTCTGGGTTTTGACTGGATGTTAGAGATCATAGCAGAAGTTCAGTGTAAGAAATACACAGGAGAAAATGCATGTTGATAAGGGGGGTGTAGAGGTGGGCGGGGAGTCTACTGACATCACAACTCCACCCACTGAGCCCTGGAAAACAGACCCTCCCACAAAGTCGGCAGTTTTTCGGGTCTCATAGCAGACAGAAGGGAGACATTTGACAGATGAGTATATATGCAAGAGGCATGTATATCCTTCTAGATAACCAATATTGCAGTAGTTTAGAAAGCATGAGAGCGGGTTTACATCCACTTTAAGTGTGATAGAAGCTACAGTGTTGGCTGTAGATTGGAATACAAGTATCATTTTTAGTAGCACAAATTACAAAACTGCTTGTGGAATTGCGAAAATTATTGCTTAAATTCATTGCTTTGTTTCAGCCACAGGTAACTTCTAAATAACCACAATACACTGTAACTAGAGCCGTTAGGAAATGTCATGTCAGACTAGGACAACCTCTGAATGGTAAAATAATGCTAAAAACAGATCTCTGCGCTACTATGCAAAATAATGTGAGTGCAATCCCACCAACACCAACCAACAAGTGAACCATGGGGAGATGCCACCACAAAATAATGCTTAACACCATACTACATATATATATATATATATATATATATATATATATATATATATATATATATATATATATCTCAATTCAAAAGATAGGGAAGTGCTCCTTACTTTGAAAAACATAAAGCGCAATAGTCTTAAAAAAATCCTCATCACCATATGGGTTATGTAAATCGCATGTGTGTTCTTCCCAAGAGCGCTTGCTCTCTAGCTTCCTTGCCTCTCCCATCCTCTGGAACTCCCTGCCCCAGTATGTCCGGTCAGCACTCACTCTGTGCACCTTTAGGCAATCCTTGAAAGCAAATTTATTTTTAGGGAAGCTTAATCCACCTCCACCTAAGGACGGTACCCAAACCACCTCCATTAGATCATCCCACGCAGCTATTACCTTTTGTACCACCTCCCCCTCCTCTAAGATTGTAAGCTCCATGAGCAGCGCCCTCCTGTTCCTTCTGTATTGAACTGTATTGTAATGGTACTGTCCCCGCTCTACAGAAACTGCTGGTGCTATATAAATCCTGTATGATAATTATAATAATAATGCAAAAGATATGTCTCTTACCCACATACAAAAAGAAAATAAACATTTAAAAATATTGATATATAGTTCAAGAAAAAAGTAATCCCACAATGTGTCAACTCAATTTCCACACTACTAAAAGGTTCAGGTATAATTGTATTCCAATAAGTCAGGGAAACAATCCAAAAAGTAGCAACGCGTTCCAGAGGTTCAAAACAGTCTCTCTATCAGTGCTCGATTGAACACATTGGGGTTGATTTACTAAACCTGGAGAGTAGGGATGGGCCAAACACCCCCTGTTCAGTTCGCAACAGAACTCCCCAAAAGGGGAAATGTTCTAAGTGCCCATTTTGAAAGCTTATATGCCTTAAAAGGGGTATGGGGGTCTGGGTACTGCCCTGGGGCACATGTATCAATTAAAATAAAAAATCAATAGTTTTTTCAGGAGCAGAGATTTTAATTATGCTAAAAGTGCAAAAATAAAAATGAAAAACTCCTTTAGTGCTTGGGGGGTCCCCTTAATGTGCATGTAAAGTGGTGCATCTGTGACATGCTTGAAACATGCTACAGCACAAATTACATTTCTAAAAAAAAAAAAAAAGGACTCAAATCCACTTTATGACTTATGGTGGGTTACCCCAAGGGTTTTAAGAGGAACCCCATGCCAATTTTTTTTTTAAAACAGCATGGGGCCCCCCAAAATCAATACCAGACCTTTATTCGGACAAGCAGCCTAGCAGATCAGGAAAGGGGGGGGCGAGCGCCCCCCCTAACCAAACCAGGCCACATGCCCTCAACATACAGGGGTGGGTGCTCTGGGGCAGGGGGCAGGGGCAGAGCTCCCACCCCCCATGTAGCAGGCATGTGGCCTGATATGGTCCAGGAGGTAGGGCGCTCGATCATCCACCCCCCTTTCCTGACCTGCCAGGCTGCATGCCCATATAAGGGTCTAGTATTGATTTTGGAGGGACCCCGTGCTGTTTTTTTATTTTGGCATGGGGGTTCCACTCCAAATCCATACCATACCAGACTGGGGAGGGAAACCCACGCCCTTTTTTCTTTATTTTTTTTTTACTTTTTCTTGTTCTTCTGTGAGCGGGGAAACCCATTGATAGCTGATGACTCATCGGTTGTTAAGAACATTGTGGTCATCTTTCCCAGCCCCACTCCTTGACAACCAGCTTACACTGCACCCAATTAGGGCGCAGAATGTACTGTGCAGTGCTCAGTGTATTGCAGGGTGTTCGTCAGGACGAACATCTGGCGAACACCCTGCAAATTTGGGTGTTTGGCGAACGGCCAAAAAGGCAAATGTTCAGCCCAAACTCATGTTCAGGCCAAACCGTTCACCCATCCCTCCTGGAGAGTGCAAAATCTGGTGCAGCTGTGCATGGTAGCCAATCAGCTTCTAAGTTCAGCTTGTTCAATTAAGCTTTGACAAAAAAAAAATGGAAGCCGATTGGCTACTGCGCACAGCTACACCATATTTTGCACTCTCCCACTTTAGTAAATCAACCCCAATGTGAATTGACTAGAAGTGAGCAGGACCTTTAATGTTATTTCTTTCACTGTGCTTACAAGTACATGCTTTGTCAGAAGCTGGTTTGCCAGCCAAGGAGCTCATCTCTCTGCCATTCTGCTCTCTCCTCTTATCTGTGCATTGCAACACACCCGGTTGGGTCTTTCTGCTGCTTCTCCCTCTCCTTTCTAAGCTCTTCTGTACATGGGGTTGCAAGAGGCTCATGCCAGATTACATTAATGTACTTACACTGTTTGAATTCACCTGAAAAAAATATCTATCTATCTATCTATCTATCTATCTATCTATCTATCTATCTATCCTATATGGAGTTCAGTGTTTCTCAAGATGTGTTCGCTATATTTTAATTATTGTAATCCTCCTTATATCAGTCAATAAAATGTACTTATTGGGGTCATCCCTCAACATCTGTATCAGGGTTGCCAACCTTCAGTAAATTTACTGACAGTTAGTAAAAATCAGGGGATGATAACTTCATGCTGTTTTGACTTTTTAAGTGTAAATCAAGCAAATTACCTTGTTATAGGTATTGCCAATGTTTCCATATCTTGTTTATACCGTTCAAATATTCACTGTGTTAGTTTTCAATAGGAGTCCTGTAATTTCTCTGGTTGCCAGTAAAAAATGTCCTCCGCCAGTAAATTTTCCATGTTTTGTCAGTAAAAAATGCCGTGGGAGGTTGGTAGCCCTGATCTGTGTATGTGTCACAGCAATATCATCAGCTTCAGTTGTACACCATTGGTAAATGTATTAAAGGGCCTGAATAAAATAAATGTACTCTAAGGGCCTGATTATAGTGTATGGATAGCAAACACTCTTTTTAACCACTTCAACCCTGGATGATTTGCCTGCTCAATGACCAGGTAATTTTTTGCGATATGGCACTGAGTTGCCTTAGCTGACAATTGCGCGGTCATGCAACACTGTACCCAACCAAAATTTACATCCTTTTTTTTTGCGCTATAAACAAAACAAGAGCAACAATAAAAAAAAAAAAAAACACAAAATCTTTTACTTTTTTGCTATAATGAATATCCCAATTTTTTTAAAAAAAAATGGCATTGATTGGTTTGCGCAAAAGCTATAGCATCTACAAAATATGGAATAGATTTATGGCATTTTTATTATTTTTTTTTTTACTAATAATGGCAGTGATCTGCGATTTTTATCAGGACTGCGATTTGCAGACAAATTGGACACTTTTGACACATTTTTGTGACCATTGACAATTATACAGCGATCAGTGCTATAAAAATGATTACTGTATAAATGTCACTGGCAGGGAAGGGGTTAACAATAGGTGGTGATCGAGAGGTTAAATGTATTCCCTAGTGTGTGTTCTAAATGTGGGGTGATTGGACTGACTAGGGGAGGAGAAAGATTGGTGTTCATACTTGGTATAAACACACGATCTGTCTCCTCTCCCCTGAGAGAACTGGGATCTGTGTGTTTACACACACAGATCCTGCTTCTTGCTCTGTCACGAGCCATCGCGAGTGCCCGGCGATCATCGCACTCGCTGTCCAGTGGTGTGCATGCGCCCCCTAGTGGACAAAAGGTGAACCAATGTACAATTACGTTGTTTCGCCCTGGGGAGCCAACCTGCCACAATAAAACTCCGGCAGCTGGTTGGTAAGGGGTTAAATTTCTTTGGACAGAGTTGGGAATGGTTAAATCCCCTGCAATTTTTTATTTATTTTGCTTTGTATATAGATAAATAGTGGCTGGTGCTCAGTAACTCGGGGGGGGGGGGGGGGTTGACAAACCAATGCGACTCCCCCCATTAGTGGCAGACAAGGCTGTTCCTCCCACGGAGATGAAATGAACCTGAATGCAGGGAAGACTGGAAACACCAGTAACACCCCCCCCCCCCCTTCCCTGTGGAAGGCAGACAGCCTCCTTACCTTAGTAGACAGATGTCCTGCCCTGTCTGGCCCCTGGATGTTGGATGGCTGAGTGGCTAAATCCACCATTAAACCTAAATCCACCAAATTCCCAGACCTGCACATAAATCCAAGTATTTGGGTTTTTACAAACAGCCACTGAGATTAAGCATTTACCACCCTTGAATTCTGAACATGTGAACAATCTTACCCCTGAACAGAGAAAGGCACTTATAGGATTACAGATTACACGTAATATATTTATAAAGCCTTTAGATATAGGGGTAACATAGTTCTTATGATTCCTGATCTTCATGGAGACATGTATCTGTCTATTTTGAGCCCATCCCAATAGCACAAAAAGAGGAATACAACAAGGAATATTGGGATATTTTTAGAGAGGCATACCAAGATGCTTTGATTGACAAAGATACCTATGCCTATATAAATATACAATTTCCTAATATAACAACCTTGTACTGAAGCTCAACAAAGTCTTTCCAGACCTTCTGGATGTCCCACTGTATCTTGGAAAGATTTCCCTTCAACCAAATGGCAGTAAATTTGTTGCCTTTTACTAAATGCTGCATGTGATCCATTTTCCCTCCTATGTTAAAGACATGGTTGATCTTTTGAAAACAATTGAGGGAGTGCCCCCCATCTTCCTGGTGCTCTGCTCGTATGTATTGATATAGAGACATTGTACTCTAATATCAGGACATCGGGGTCGAAGAGCTGGATCAAATGACCTGGCATTTTAATGCATTTACCATTTGCCTACTCACACGTAATCATTTCACCTTTTTGGGAACCAACTACCTCCAGATGCAGGTGGTGCCTATGGGCATTTCTTGTGCACCTGCCAATGCCAACCTATACCTGGGGGGGATAATTTATCTATTTACCTTATGTGACAAAACTCTGTCTATGTATATTTTATATGTGGAAAGTTGGCAAAGATACATAGATGATGTCCTGGTCATTTGGACCAGTACATCAGCACAACTACAATAATTCATGCAGGCTCTGAGTAATTTTAACTTCAAATTCACTATGCAATACTATACAAATAGGATATAATTTCTAGGTGTGAAAATGTTTATACAATCTAATGGGTTATTAGCCACAACCTTGTATAGAAAGCCTACAGCTGTAATTTTTATATTGCATGCATTTAATGTCGACTCACTGGTCAAGAGTATTGCCTATGCCAGTATATCAGATTATTCTGAAACTGTAACTTAGACAAGAGTTATATCTTCCAATCAAAACAATTACAAATTAAATTATAGTACATTATTAAGTACAGCCATTATGAAGAAGACATACCACAGAGCCCTACAACATTGAACTTCATTTTTGTATGATTAGAGAAAACAAGATGACCTAAACATAATATGACTCATTACTAAGTATTCCAACCAATAAGTATGTTATATTATCCAGAAATATTAGTACTTCTTTACCAGAAATGATGTTGTGTCCCAATACATGCAACATACCCTGCAAATTACCTATCGACGTGAGACATCCATACGTGACTAATTGACTCATAGTCACTATTCAAGGCCAAATGAGTGTAAGATCTGACTTAGGAAAGAAACCTTCCATTAGAAATGGGCCTGTGGCCCTGGATACAGGAACTTTTTTTTACTGACGGAAATGCTTTAGGAAGTGAACATAATGTAGAACTGTTGTAGGACCAAGCATCCATAATGTGGGACTACATCTTGAGATTTTTCTGATAAAGGAGAACATGAGGTTTTAAGGGGGGGTGGGGGGTGTGATTACATGTATAAAAACATTAGTGGTTCATATACTGAACCTAGTTTAGAGTTATTCTCTTCCAGGTCATTACAAAGGACAAGGGGTCTCACTTACATCTGGAGGGAATGAGATTTAGCCTCCACATATGCAGAGGCCTCATTACAGTAAGAGTTTGTGACAATGTGGAATAGACTCCCTCAATTCCAAGTTCTTACCAGCTCAGGAGATGTAAGAGCTGGATGCATTCCTAAATGCACAGCATTTATAGAAAATAACACCAGGCATTGCTGATCCAGGGAATAGACGACTGCCTTGGTAGCTCAGGAAGCGTCTACCCCCCCTCCCTCCCACCCTGCTGGAGCAAATAGGTCCATGCTTTATTAGTATTTTTTTGTTTGCCTTCCTCTGGATCAATTGTATGAATATGGTTTGGTATACAGAGGTTTTCTGATTGTTTATTATTTCTTTTTTCTATTGGTTGAACAAAATGAACTTGTCCCTTTTTTCAATGCATCCCACTATATAACTAAATGATAAAAAAAAATCAGAAAATTAATGTAACAGTTCATTTAGATATTGTAAGCAGGTACAGTGCTATCTAGTTAAAATTGCAAACTTTGTTGTTCCTTAAGAATTTTTTTATTTTTTTTCATGCATTCTTTATTTTTTTAGCAGCCAAGAGTACATCACTAGGGATGGCCGAACGGTTCGCCCGGCGGTCGTTTCGCGGCGAATTTCCGGCGGACTTCCGTGTTTACTGTGTAAAAGAACTTTGACCTATGATGACACATCCATCATGGGGTACAGGACAGCCAATTGAGACATTACAGCACATGGACACTTGGACATTCCCCCTAACTTATAAATAGACCCGATCCGGCAGCCATTTTACATTCTTTCTTCTGTCACTGTAGGGAGAGGTTGCTGTGTGGAGCAGGGAGAGACTGCAGTGACCCAAATCGATAGCTATTAGGTCCACAAAAGTTATTTTAAGGACTGGTATCATGGTATAGGTGTTAGGTGTAGTTCAGGATATAGGTTTGAGGCACTGCTGTGCTAGTGATTGTTGCAGCAGCCTGTCTTTTGTCAGTGTAGAGAGAGGGACAGGACGCTGTGTGCAGCAGGGACAGTCAGTTTAATCATTAGCTGTTACTATTAGGTCCACAAAAGTCCTTTTCAGGACTGGTATGGTAAAGTAGTACAGGATATAGTTTTGAGTGCTATTCAAGTTATTGTTCCAGCAGCCTGTGTTTTGTCAGTTTAAATAGGGACAGGCAGGAAGCTGTGTGTGGCAGTGAGGGACAGTCAGTTTAATCAGTAGCTGTTACTATTAGGTCCACAAAGGTTCTTTTCAGGACTGGTATGGTAATAGGCTTGTACACGTATAATATTCTTTCTTCCAAATATAGAAACAATATTATACTTGACTGCTGCCCTTCTGCTGCAGTAGTCCTTTATGAGTATAGGGACTGAGGTACAGTCTGCTAATCATTCACAACCTACTAGTTCCACAAAGGTCCTTATAAGGACTGGTAAGGTATAGTGTACTACAGTACATAGGGTTGAGTGAGGTACAGTCTGCTATTCCTTAAGGACTGGTATAGGTCCACAATATATAGGGTTGAGGTGCACTACTGCTAACTGCTGCCCTATTCTGCAGCAGTCCTTTATCAGTATAGGGACTGAGGTACAGTCTGCTAATCACAACCTACTAGTTCCACAAAGGTCCTTATAAGGACTGGTAAGGTATAGTGTACTACAGTATATAGGGTTGAGTGAGGTACAGTCTGCTAATCACAACCTAAAAAGCACACCGTACTATATGCCCGTACCCTCCTGTTTGAAGAGGTTGAGCGGTGTCATATTTTTGGGGCCCAGCAGCAAGTTGCTGGTATCAGTGCTGCTGTTAGTGCTCTCTATCTCAGTGCTGGTGTCAGTGCACTCTATCACGGTGCAGGTGTCAGTGCTGTATATCACGGTGCTGGTCCTGGTGATCATCTCATGCACCCTCTTCTTTGCCTACCCTGACCTTCCCTCGCCTCCATTGTCTCGAGAGTCCTGAATTGTCAGAATTTCACATATAAAAAAAGAATGCTTGCAGTTGTCGATCCCAGATTCACCTCATACATGTGTTATGTCATTGGCCATGTGGTGGGACTATGTGTGCACAGCTAGTAATTATTTTGTGGCTGCAAATATGACCTGTAGGTTTGTAAAGTTCACCATCCCTGTGCTGTGCTGACTTCCTTCTGAGGCTGTACCTCTGCTGTGTATATTATGAGGGGCTCCCACCATCCCTGTGCTATGCTCATTATGAGGGGCTCACACCATCCCTGTGCTATGCTCATTATGAGGGGCTCCCACTATCCCTGTGCTGTGCTGTCTTCTTCCTGGGGCTGCTTATTATGAGGGGCTCCCACCATCCCTGTGCTACGCTGACATCCTCCTGGGGCTGCTTATTATGAGGGGCTCCCACCATCCCTGTGCTGTGCTGACTTCCTCCTGGGGCTGTACCTCTGCTGTGCATATTATGAGGGGCTCCCACCATCCCTGTGCTATGCTCATTATGATGGGGCTCCCACCATCCCTGTGCTATGCTGACTTCCTCCTGGGGCTGCTTACGGTGCAGCTGTCAGTGCTCTCTATCATGGTGCTGGTGTCAGTGCTGTATATTGCGGTGCTGGTGTCAGTGCTTTATGTCGGGCTGCTGATGTCAGTGCTCTCTATCACGGTGCTGGTGTCAGATCACTCTATCACGGTGCAGGTGTCATTGCTGTATGCCACGCTGCTGATGTCAGTGCTCTCTATCACGGTGCTGGTGTCAGTGCTGTATATCACGGTGCTGGAGTCAGTGCTTTATGTCACACTGCTGATGTCAGTGCTCTCTATCACGGTGCTGGTGTAAGATTACTCTATCACGGTGCAGGTGTCATTGCTGTATGTCACGCTGCTGATGTCAGTGCTCTCTATCACGGTGCTGGTGTCAGTGCTGTATATCACGGTGCTGGTGTTAGTGCTTTATGTCAGGCTGCTGATGTCAGTGCTCTCTATCATGGTGCTGGTGTCAGATCACTCTATCACGGTGCAGGTGTCATTGCTGTATGTCACGCTGCTGATGTCAGTGCTGTATATCACGGTGCTGGTGTCAGTGCTGTATATCATGGTGCTGGTATCAGTGCTTTATGTCACGCTGCTGATGTCAGTGCTCTCTATCACGGTGCTGCTGTCAGTGCTGTATATCACGGTGCTGGTGTGAGTGCTTTATGTCACGCTGCTGATGTCAGTGCTCTCTATCACGGTGCTGCTGTCAGTGCTGTATATCACGGTGCTGGTGTGAGTGCTTTATGTCACGCTGCTGATGTCAGTGCTCTCTATCACGGTGCTGTTGTCAGATCACTCTATCACGGTGCAGCTGTCATTGCTGTATGTCACGCTGCTGATGTCAGTGCTCTCTATCACGGTGCTGCTGTCAGTGCTGTATATCATGGTGCTGGTGTGAGTGCTTTATGTCACGCTGCTGATGTCAGTGCTCTCTATCACGGTGCTGCTGTCAGTGCTGTATATCACGGTGCTGGTGTGAGTGCTTTATGTCACGCTGCTGATGTCAGTGCTCTCTATCACGGTGCTGGTGTCAGATGACTCTATCACGGTGCAGGTGTCATTGCTGTATGTCACGCTGCTGGTGATCATCTTCTGCACCCTCTTTGCCTACCCTGACCTTCCCTCTCCTTCATTGCCTTCATGCGCTCCACAGTCCTGAACTGTCACAATTTCACATATAAAAAAAGAATGCTTGTTGTTGTCGATCCCAGATTCACCTCATACATGTGTTATGTCATTGGCCATGTGGTGGGACTATGTTTGCACAGCTAGTAATTATTTTGTGGCTGCAAATTTGACCTGTAGGTTTGCAAAGTTCGCCTCCCATTGAAGTCAATGGGGCCCGCCGCGAACGTTACGGTTCGCGTTCGCGAAACGTCCCGTCGGAAGTTCGTCCATCACTATACATCACATTAGAAACATGTAGATAAAGTCAACTATGTGTTGGGAAAGTCTCTTGGGCTGGGGAAAACCCACTGACTCTTTAGTAGGTTGATGCATGTTAGGTGGTTCCCATAAGATGAATCACTCCTCAAACCTTTACCACACCACAGTAATATATTAACAACTTGAATAACTAGGTTTCTTTTTAAGCAATAAAGCTGTTGGTTTTTTTTTTTTTTAACACATGACGCAAGACAGTTCTGTTGCAATGAGGAAGTAATATTTAGAGTTACGTTTTTCCATGAAGGAAGATCATGTCAGGCAGGAACTCTTAAAATGTGTCAGTTTTGTACAACTGAGAAAACACGAAAACTGCCAGAGCCAGTAAGAAGAGACTTCACTATCTTCATCAACTGCTCAACAACCGTAAGTTCACATTTTCTAAATAGTTTTAGCATTATCAGTCTTTTTACATAGGTATTCCTTTTTTTTTCTCCAATAGATTTTTATTGAGCTTTTCAGAGTTACAACTCATGCAGTCATATAAATGAAAAGCAAAAATATTAAAAAATTAAACAATATACATAATGACACATTGCTTAAACTTAAGCTGTCAAGAGTGTGCACTAAACAGGGTGCGTGAATTCCAGTTTCAGAGTAAACGTATATAACAACGGTCATTAACACATTAACGTATCAGAATGTATATATGATTGCGTGGGATAAGGGAGGAAGGGGGGTGGGCGTATGGAGGTATGAGAATTGGGGGAAGAGAGGAGGGAGAGTAGGGAAGGAGAGAGCCCCATCGTGTGGTAGAAGTACGATAATGGACTATCAATGGTTATATCTCTTTGTGTACCAAAGGATCCATGGGTTCCATAGGTTTAGTAGTTTAGAGTGTGTGTGTGTTTCCCATGTGACAGGAGAGTTTCATAAGTAAAGTGCGTTTGCACTAGATTAGCTACTTCTGCTAGATGGGAATGATATTTGTTTTCCATCTTCTCATGATCAGGAGTTTTTGTCAGAAAAGAAGTAATTCCGAGTTTTGTGGGTAATGATTCCTCTAGAGAAGGGTTAGCTGCAAGGCATTGTTGTATTCTATAATAAGGTAAGTAATCTTTAGCAGGTGCTTTGTGTTCCTTTTGGACTTGTAGGAAAGATTTGTTAGTTGCTATGTTGCGGAGTTCGTATGTGTGAGTTTCCTGTTTCGTAATACAGCTTGGGAGGTATAAGTCAGGAGTTAGTAGTTTTAAGGTGCTAAGAGGAATGTGTAAAGGTTTGGTCAAGAGATGTGGCGTAATGCAGTATCTTCCATGCTTTAATGGAGGCTTGTATAGTTGGGGAAAAGTGGTGTAGGTGAGGCTTACGAGTGGTCATACTGAACAACCAGTCGTAGAGGTTTGTTTCCGGTTTCATATTGTTTTCTACGTCGCACCAGAGTGTAGTGGGTTTTGAGCTCATCCATTCTCTTAACTGTGTTAGGATAGTAGCTATATAGTAATCTCTTATGTCAATGTAGCCCATCCCGCCTTTAGATCTATGTTTAATGAGTTTCGCATTACTGCATCTCGATTTCTTTCCTTGCCACACATATTGGCTCAGGATGGATTGGAGGGAATTGAGGTAGGAATGTGAGACTGGAATAGGTAGTGTGCAGAAGATGTATACTAACCTAGGTAGTACCATCATTTTAAAGGCCGCCAGGAGGCCTGCCCATGATAATTCATGTTGAGAGATTTTGGTTGTTTCCCTGACCAGCATTTGTTTGGCATCAGTGTAGTTACTGGTGAAGAGATCTCTCGTGTTCTTAGTAAGTGTAATTCCCAGATAGGGTATGCCATTGTCTGCCCAGGGAATATGGATAGAAATTCCTAAGGAGGTTACTGGTGATTGCATCTAGTCCTAAGTCCAGAATGTAAAATTTGTGTTCATTAACCTTATAGTAAGAAATGTCACTAAAACATTTCACTAACAATTGTACTGAAGTCAGGGAGGAAAGGGGGTTCATGAGCATCATTATCACGTCATCCGCAAACAGTATGATTTTGTGCTCTATGGTGCCGATTTTAAAGCCTGTTATCTTGTGATTGGTTCTCACATGTTCTGCTAAGGGTTACATTACGAGGTTAAAAATTATTGGTGAGAGCGGGCATCCTTGGCGGGTACCATTAGTGATTAAGAATGGTTTAGATAGCATCTCTGACGTGTATATCCGTACTGATAGGGAGGAGTAAGGTGGACAGGATAGGTCCCTGGAAGCCAAATTTAATGAGTGTTGCCTTAAGGCAGTGTTTCTCAAATCCAGTCCTCAGGTCATGTTTTCAGGATTTCCCTCAGATGAAACGGCTGTGGTAATTGCTAAGGCAGTGAAACTGATCAAATCACCTGTGAAAAATAATGGAAAACCTGAAAACATGACCTGTTGGGGGGGCCTGAGGACTGGATTTGAGAAACACTGCCTTAAGGTATGCTCGATGGACTCTATCGAACACCTTCTCTGCATCCAGTGAAAGAAGCAGAGAAGACATCTGAGGCACTGATGGGTGGCAGTAATGGACACTGATCGGTTACACTGATAAGCAGCACTGCTAGGTGGCACTGATTGCCACCACTGGTGGGCATTGATTGGTGGAACTTGTGGGAATTGATAGGGCACTGATAGGTGGCACTTGTGGGCCCTGTGGGCACTGTCAGGTGGCACGGGTGAGGCATAATTGCCTCTTCCTCTTTGGGATCAAGATCCCTTGCAGATGAGCCGGTGATTGTTTTTTTTTTCTCCTCTATTGTGAGCGTAAGGAGAAAAAAAATTATCACGAGATTTTGTTTTGATCATGTGATCAGCTATCATTGGCGGACAGCTGATCACACGGTAAGGGGCCGGGACCGGCCCCTTACTTGGATCAGTGATCATCCAAGTCTCAGTGACTCGGTGATCACAGCGCGCTCCGAGCGTGCCCTGTAGGGTGTACGCAGGGCACGTGCACAGGGGAGGTCGTCATATGACGGCCTCCAGGAAATTCAGGTCTGCGTTGTGGTCGTCATTCGGCTATAGCGCAGACGTCAAGAGGTTAAATAACACCAAATGAAAGCTCTATTTGTGTGAAGAAAATTATAAAAATGTCATATGGGTACAGCGTTGCATGACCTTGCAACTGTCATTCAAATGTGACAGCACTGAAAGCTGAAAATTGGCCTGGGCAGGAAGGGGGAGGGGGAGTGGCTAGTATTAAGGTGGTTAAAGTTAACACAGCTTCCCTATATTCACTACATTTAATTCAGCCCCACAAAGTGTACTGGCAAAAAAAAAAAAAAATTTTTTTCCACTGCTGATAGTCACTAGTCACTTTTCCAGTTATACTAAGCACTGAAACACGTTTACAGATACTATTTATTAAATGGCAAATAAAAGAATCCAAATAATATCCATGCAAAGAATCCTAAGCTCATGTCTGAAATCCAAATAAACCAATAATTCAGGACTATGTCATTGATCAATTGTTCAGGAGGACCCTACCAATGCTGGTAGCCCCACCCCTGGTCCCTCCATCAGCCCCGCCCCTATACCGAGAGGCTTTATGAGTATGTTAGGAATATACTGGGACTTTTCAGGTGCTACATAAATATATTCAGCATACACATACTCAGGACTTTTTTCCCCAGAGAATAGGTGCAGGAACTGCCCTTTTCACAGTCACCCTTTGTCTCTGCCCCCTTCTCACCTCTGAGTACCGTTCCTTGGCTCCACCCCTACCCACCTCCCAGTACTGTACCATTTAGATAATAGAGAACCAAGTAACATTTGTGGCACTATGTAATTTGTAGGGAATGTTTTAATGATAACAGTAAAAGCAGTAAAATAGATCCCCTGCAGCCAGCAATAATAGATTCCTCCCACCCCCCAGCAACAATGGACCACCCACAACACACTAGACCCCCAGCAGCAACAACAGATCCCCCTACAGACAGCACCAATAGACCCTCCAGCAGCCAGAAACAGTAGATCTCTCCCAGCAACAACTGACCTCCCCAGCAACATAAGACTCCCTGCAAAAACAATAGACCTCCCCATCAACGATAGACAACCAAAACCCCCAACCACCGCCACCCCCCACAGAATTAGATCCCCTCCGGCAACAATTGACCTCCTCAGCAACAATAACTCCTTCTCTCCTCCAAAAACAGATCCCCTGCAGCCAGTATCAATAGACTGTGCATCACAACCAAGCACTCATTGCCAATACATGCATTCAGTGCTTACTGGAGGTGTCGGAACTGCGTTCCCCCACGTTCCCACTAAAAAAAAAGCCCTGCCCATACTGTATATTAAAAGAATGATTTTGTGAAATGCATCTGTGTGTAGTACCTGAAAAGTCCCATTATATTCCTAACATATTCAGGAATTTTGCTTTCACTTTCATCAGACCTGTCCTGCTGAGGTACAGTGTAAGTTTACAGCACAGATTTGTACAGAGGCAGAGCAATGGCAATCACAGGAGAAGAATGCAATTTGTCACCTGTTATCTTGCCTTGAGGAGCGCTCCAGTGTCCCGTCCTGCCTGTTCCATCCTTCCCAAGTAGGGGGGAGGGAGGCTCGGGTGCTCACAGGAATACAAGTCCGCTCTTCTCTTATCCATAGACCCGTGTCTTATCTAAGCGTTGGAGATATCCAGGCTCCTGGGGTGACACTCTCCTCCTCCCTTTGGTCAGCCCTGTGCAGTCAGACTTTTTTTTAAATGTTTTAGTCTAAACTCTGTTCAGATTGCCCCCTTCCCTGCTGGCCGGACCCGGTACAACAGGGTCAGTTGTACTGGTTTATTATCAGCCCTGACCCTGTGTATTAATCACTTCTGCCCCGGAAGAATTTACTTCCTTTCTTACCAGAGCACCTTTTGCGATTCGGCACTGCATCGGTTTAACTGACAATTGCACGGTCGTGTGGCTCCCAAACAAAATTGACATCCTTATTTTCCCACAAATAGAGCTTTCTTTTGGTGGTATTTGATCACCTCTGCGGTTTAAATTTTTTGTGCTATAAACAAAAAAGAGCGACAATTTTGAAAAAAAAACATTATTTTTTACTTTTTGCTATAATAAATATCCCCCAAAAATATATAAAAAAACTATTTTTTTCCTCAGTTTAGGCCGATACGTATTCTTCTACATATTTTTGGTAAAAAAAATCGCAATAAGCGATTATTGATTGGTTTGCGCAAAAGTTATAGTACAAAATTTATAGCATTTAAAAATAGGGGATAGTTTTATAGCATTTTTCTTAACAATTTATTTTTTTATGGAGGCGAACATCAATTTTTATCGGGACTGCGACATTATGGCCAACACATCGGACATTTTTGACACATTTTTGGGACCATTGTCATCTATACAGCAATCAGTGCTATACAAATGCACTGATTCCTGTGTAAATTACACTGGCAGTGAAGAGGTTAACCACTAGGTGGCAGTGTAGGGGTTAAGTGTGTCTTAGGGGCGTGTTTCTAACTGTGGAGGGGTGTGGCTGTTTGTGGCACATCACTGATCTCTGCTCCGATTACAGGGAACAGAGATCAGTGTCACTAGGTAGAATAGGGAGATGCTTGTTTACATTAACGTCTCCCCGTTCTTCCTCCACGTGAAGCGTTCGCTGGCATCCCCGCTGCGATCGATTCTGCGGGACCCGTGACCCAACTCCCGGAGCTTGCCATGGGCACGTGCGCCCACTGGCCACCTCTTAACCTCCCTGGCGGTATGATTATTTCTGATTTTAGGTGCTGAAAGTGGTGCCATTATTTTGTATGGAAATTTGGCGTTTTACATTGTAGCCCTGTAATTCTTAGGAATAACTCATCCCGGTTATGATAAAGTTTGAAACACAAAATCATAAATTATATTATAATAAATAACCATAAATAATTATCACAAATATTAATATAATAATAATAAAAAATATTCAATAATGTAATCAAGTCAAAAACACTGAAATTTGCTCAGTTGCAGAATTGTCACTGTCATTAGATTTAGTGTTAGATTACGAATTTCCCCAGAAATCGCTCAATTCTTCAAGTGATTCTAATTTATTATCGCTGTTTTCTAGCTGGTCTAAAACCACTTTTGACATAAAGGGACACTTTTTGGTTGCTATGGACAATCTCCAAATTCCAGGCAGAAAAAAACAGTATTTATAATATAGAACTCCATGCAGGGCACTGGTGGACAGACCACTAGGGACAAAGGGGTGTGTATTTTTTTGTATACAGTACTGTAATCTGTAAGATTACAGTACTGTATGTGTATTGTGTGTTTTTACTTTTTTGAATTTGGCGCCGATCTCCGCTCCCGTGCATTGCAACGGAGCTCAGCGGCACTTGGGCACTGTGTGAATCGAGCGGAGGAGCTCGCACACACAGCGGGGAGACATCGCAGGATCCAGGGGACAAGGTAAGTAACTCTCCCTGTATGCTGCAATGCGATCCTGAGTCTGGCTCGGGGTTACCGCTTATGGTACTGAAATTCCACCCCAAGCCAGATTCGGGAATACCGCCAGGGGGGTTAAAGGGCAACGTTCAGGTACGTGATTCTACCTGTACGAGCCCTTCTGCTGACGTATATCGCCGTGAGACAGTCGGCAAGCCATTAAAGAGCAACTCAATTTTCTTGGAAAAAAATTTATAATAAATACAAAAAATTACTACGCAAGCCATGTTGTAATTAAATGTTATTAAAAATATCTTTCCTTTTCATTTTGCAGCTGCTGCAATTTTCTGTAAAATTCCATGTATTATGACGACCCGGAGGAACTGGAGTTGATAACTCTTCTCTACTACATTCAAAACTAAAATCAGAAAAAAAGTTTTAGTATCAAAGGTAACTTTACTTTTGTGGACAGTATATTATACCAAATACAGTTGATGCCCCTAGAAGTGTCATTTCCTGCTTGTGAAATTGGCTTACTAATTATCACAGATGTCTGCAATAAGATAGAAGTCACCCCTGCAAAAATAATTTTTGGTGAGAATGTAACACATTCTGTAATAGAATGTATACACAACTGACTCCATCTTAGATTCCCTTCCCTTTTACATAAAGTATAAATTAACTTTTTGTGTATTTAAGTTTTGCCATGTTCAGTTTGACTAGCAGTTTGCATAGAAGCGCACCCTATGAGATATTGTGGTTAAGCCAAATCTTTGTCAGCGAGTCATCAGCTATTTCTTGATATCTAGTCAAGCAGCAAAAATCTTGATAAGAAAGTACTGAGTGTAAACTTTGAATAACCTTTAGACATGTATTTTTACTGGTATATATACTATTGTTGTATTCAATAAAGACAGAGATCTTATGAGCACACTCCAGCTTGTTTCCCATGTCTCATGTGGTCTCTCACAGATCCGAGGGTCCAGTTGGTCTGCCTGCATAAACCAGGGTGGTCGTCAAGGTGTACAATTCCTTTCCCTCCCTAAGAGGTAAATACTTATAAATGGATGCAGACCCTGCAGCTTTCCTCATTATAACATTGAGCTGGCAATGGGTGATTATAATGAATCAGACCTTCTCATTCAGATTCAATCTTCTAAAGTCATTGGAGTTAATTTAATAAAGCTGGAGAGTCTAAAATCTGGTGCAGCTCTGCATATAAATCAACCTGCTTCCAGGTTTTTTTGTCAAATCTTAACTGAACATGCTGACATTAGAAGCTGATTGGCTACCATGCACAGCTGCACCAGATTTTGCACTCTCCTGTTTTAGTAAATTAACCCCATTGTGAAACAAACAGCTATTTATATTCCACAACATCAAAAAGGTAAAAATCTGCTAATGTATTTGTTAAAATCCTTGTAATGTACATTGGTCCACCAGTGAGATTTTTTTCCAACAAAAAAGTGGAATTACTTTTTAAAAGTGTGATCAGCATCCCAGCAAGTTGAGAAGCAACACCTATACAAGTCCTGTGGGTAGAATGCCATTGCCATTACACACCACCAATGATGCCTTTTGGTGCCATGTGACTTCATTAGAGTGGCCTTGGTGTCACCACAGCACCCTGCACTTACACACAGTGGGGCAGGCAGCAGAGCTGCAATGTATCAGTACCGCTCTCTGCATCAATGAGGACTACCCAGCACCAAAAGAAGAGGAAAAAGAGACACCAAAAGGTCACATGACCAGACGGAAGACAATAGGTCAAATAAAGAAGTAGCTGGGGAGCCTCCAGAGGAGGAAGTCATTTGGGATTCAGTGGAGGAGCCACAAGTTGGGCTTTAATATAAGATTGTGAATTGACCTTGTTTAGAAGAACATATAATGGCCACCATGAATGCACATCCTTTATAAATGTTATGGTAACTTCGCTTTAAGCATTGATCACTTGGTAAAGACATAAGGGGGTTGTTGTGATCTCCATTATTAGAATATTCTAGAACTGTACTGTGTGTGATTAGGATAAGCTTCCCTTGCTGCAATTCTTGACGTCTGTCCATGGACTGTTGCAGATTGCAAACATAAAACTGCCAATTTCTTTGAGTATTTAGGAAGGAAACTGTTGCTTAACTTCTTGTGGTTTTCTCATTTTTAAAAAGTTATGTCTAAGTGGATGCTAGAAAATCAGATTTGACACCCTAAGCTAAAATGCTCTGCTATGTTTTGATCATTATAAAGAAAATAATTGGTAAACAAGTGTTATCAAAGCTGAGAGTATGAATAATATTAGATATACAGTAACTGAGCTGTAAATAATTATAAGGTTATTAGAATTCACCAAGAGAGGTTCGGTGACCACTTTCCACATCTGCACTGGTTTTTATGATAGAGAAAAGGAGCAGCGTGGGACTTTAAATGAGGCATGCAGTCAATATGAATAATTAATGATTGCCATTTTTATGTGTCAGATTTAAGTAATTAAACACAGTACTGATTATTATTGTGATATTTAATCTATATACATACATAAAAAGCATTAATGACACATTTCCATAGGGAAGGATTGTGGGTATAACACCTCTTAACTTCCCATTAGCTTTAGGAAAAGATACACAAAATTCATATATTAATTTCACAGGGCACATGATTCTAATAGGAGATAAAAACACATGATCAGTTTAAACATGGTAGGTACAAAATCTTGACGCGTTTCATGGAATTTTATCCACTCTTCAGGAGCAAGCATGTGTACATTTGTAATAAAATATAAAAATCCTTAGATGGTTGTCTTTTGAAAAAAAGGCCAAAAGGGGGGGAAAGAATTCCCACTGGATACAATGTACTCACAGAATCACTGTGTATAGAAAGTGCAACACAAATGGCTGGAAACCCCCTTTGAAAGTGGTCGCGAGAACCATATGCATGGCCCATACAAGACGACATCCAAGGACACAAAATTCCCAGCAGGACAGTCTCCAGGGTGTGACCATGAATGTGTCCTTTGATTGTCTTGAGGGACTCCCAAATAATAAATAAATGTGTGTATTAACATTTATAGCAATACCCTAAGGTACAGGAAAAATAAAAGTAACCAAGGTGCCGTAAGTAAATCCCAAGCCAGAAGGATTGGGGAGTGGGAAAAAAAGAAAACCAATAAATGCTAAAAAACCACCCTCTTAAAACGATGTCAATGGGAACCTATTCAGAACCTAATCCCTCTGCAATGTTGGAACTAGTGAAATACCTGATGCTGGAACCTAGGGAATCGTGATGCGTAGTGGTCTGGAAATGCCTGTAGGACAGATCCACCACCCCAGATGGAGCACATAAGGGCGCACACTGCTCACACCCCCAAACGCCACTCTGATCGTTTTTATGAAGGTGGGATGCGCCGACGTCCGAGTGGCCACGTCACCCGGCGTTTGGCGCCAAACCCCCTCACACGTTCAATAGTTGGAAAGCACTGTCGGTGCAGAAACGCTCTTTGAGCAATGCAGCACATCGAGCGCAACGAGCTTGCCTTCGTTGCACAATGCAGGGGCATCCCCCCACCCCAAAAGGGGAGGGGGAAGGGGGACACCCCCACAGAGTGCATCACAGCTCCTGGAAAAATGTGAGCCAAAGACTCACAGATCCAGACAATTCGGAATTAACAATACAGCGTGTGAGAAGACTGTAAATCTAGATATAATATCGGGAGTGGCCATCCTGATAGGTGTTTAATCCTTTACAAATGACAAGCCAAGGATTAATATAAGTATACTTGGGCCAGCTACAATTAAATGTACCGCCCATTTATTAAATCTAATTGTAATATGTGGACTGCGTGCCTCCATCCCTAATTTAATTTTATGATAATTTTTTCTAAAAGCTTTAATTTTTTTCTCTGTAGAAATGAACCTTCATACATACTGTGTAAATCTATAAAATAAAACAGAATTAATCTCCACATACTAAAAGGCTTTTTCACAGTGTAGTATCCTCTAGTGCTACTAGTGTGAGTGTAGGAAAATGTACATTCTGACTGTTTAAAACCTTAAAGTCTTAATCTGGGTCACGGTTATTAGAGTTCAGGGCTGGGTGACAGTCAGCTCTCTGGTGCCTCCCCCTGCTTTTGGAATGTTGGAGAGTGTTCTCAAAGCTAGAGGGAGGAGGCTAGGAGGGTTGTTCGGCATATTTAAGGAAGTTTGGCCAATCTCTCCTGGGGCTAAGCCAACCCTTAAATATGGATAAGTCATGCCAGCAGGGGAGTTGGGTGGAAGATGGAGATGGAGTGCTGAAGGCAGGACAGTCATCAGAAATTGTGGGGCCCCTTACACAGCTTTAGGCCTGGGCCCCCCCCCCCCAGCCTGACCACCAACATTCCCCAGGGTCCCGCCCACTGGTCGTCCCACCGAATCTGCCAACTAGCCAACCCACCAAGCCCTTCAGTGCCTTAACCCCCCTCACACCTGTATGCTCTCACCCCCCTCACACCTGTACGCTCTCAGCCCCCCCCCCCCCCACACCTGTACGCTCCTAGTACCACTCACATGTGTGTGTGTGTATGATAAGCACGTACACACACAGAGACATGTACACACAGACATGTATACATGCAGGGAGATGTACACACATAGACATATAAACAGATTCATGCACACACATGTACACACACAGAAATGTAGACACACAGGCATGTACACAATCACACACACAGCCAGACCCCCCCCCCCCCTGCACAACAGCCCCTTGTAAGGTGTTCCTACCTAGTCCCAGCTCTCGTTTCCATATGCAGAAGGGTGCACATCAAGAAATGGACAGAGGTTGCAGCAAAGAGCCCAATGTCAGCTCATGGCAGAGCAGCAGCCTTCCGACTCACACACATAGAGGAGCATCCACAGAGCTCCTCTGCACCCGACCCTGCCTTCTCACATCCCTGCCACTGCCAGTTGGCCAGGCCAGTCCAGATGCTACGGCCCCTTACAAGTGTATGGGCTGTACCCCCCCTGATGGCAGCCCTGGCTGAAGGGACTGTCAATATCTCTTAAGGCAAACCCCCTAGTCTGGGGGGGGGGGGGGGGGGCTCTGCATCGGGCCAGGGCTCGGGTGCTGGCCTGGAAAGATCCTGACAATAGGAAAGATTGGAAGGAGTCTTTCCTGAGAGGCAGTGGGAGCAAGGAGTTCAGTGTGAGCACTACAGCACAGTGCAGGGACTTACAAGAGGAGAGACTGCCACATGTAGCAGGTCTCTCCGTAAGATAGCTGTGTGCTTAGATCTTCCCTAACATTGCCCTGGGAGATCTCCAGAGTATCAGATGGGTAGACTGTGAGGAAGCAGCCAGATGGGCTATTGGAAAAGAGGCCAGGTGGGCTAGCATTTCCTGCAGCGGTAGAGCTGGGACCAGTGTCTACAAGGGAGTTGGAGGTACTCCAGGATGCAGTTCACAACACATTGCGCTACTATTTAGGGACTGAGAGTTCCTAGCCTGCCAGGGGCTGTTGCTGATCTAACAGAGGTTACTAAAGAGGAATAAATCAGAGCTGTACAGACCAACAATCAACTGGAGTTGTACAGATTGAAGGAGAAGAATCTATTGGGGCTATACGTAGGGAGGAAGTTGTCCCTGGTTTTTCAGGTTAGGCATCCCATAATTCCTATACTCATAAGTTATTACCCCTTACTAAAAACACAAAATAAAGTTCAAGGACTGCTCACTGTGTTCAGATGAAAGCTGGATATGTTGTGTGCCTGGCTGTGCAGCAGTGGGGAACCCTATCACCTGCAACCCCTACGGGGGTAGTACTATAACAGTAATGCCCTGTACACACGATAGGATTTTCCGATGGAAAATGTGTGATATAGTACCTTGTTGTCTGAAATTTCCGACCGTGTGTAAGCTCCATCACACATTTTCCATAGGAATTTCCGTCACCCAAAATTTGAGATCTGGTTCTCAAATTTTCCGACAACAAAATCCGTTGTCAGAAATTACGATCATGTGTACACAATTCCGATGCACAAAGTACCACGCATGCTCTGAATCAAGCAGACAAGCCACACTGGCTATTGAACTTAATTTTTCTCAGCTCATTGTACGTGTTGTACGTCACCGCGTTCTCCGACCAACTTTGTGTGACCGTGTGCATGCAAGCCAAGTTTGAGCCAACATCCGTCAGAAAAAATCCCATGGATTTTGTTGCCGGAAAATTCTATCGTGTGTACAGGGCATTAGAGCAATGACAATGTGGAATATACTCCCAAGAAACTAGTTATGGCGGACTCAGGAGGTTGTTTTAAAAATGAGCTGGGGCATTCCTGAATGCACAAAATATAACTAGATAGTAACTTTAATAGGCAATCACAGAAGAAATTGTTTGTACAGGGAATATCTAATTGTCTTAAACGGATCAGAAAGGAACTTTTTTTTTCTCCCTGCTAAAGTAATCCTAAAATTCAATTCGCTTTTAAAGCAGAGGTCCACCCTAAAATAAAAAATTCAATTAACATTCTCCAAAAAAATAAAAAATAAAAAATAAAAAAAATATTTTACTTACCACAAATGCCTGTTCCTAATCTGCCTCTTCCTATTCCGCTGAGCTGTTCTGTTACTTCCTCCTCTTCGGCGAGCTGACCGTTGTCTTCTGGGACCTGTGTGTGTCCCAGAAATCGACAGGGCCATTCACAAAGTACTGCGTGACTCGTCCATGTGCAGTAGCAAACGGGCAGTGAAGCCACAAGTTAGGATGGCGGTGCCGACACCCAATCCGATGGACAGATCGGCCTCGGGGGGCCAACATCGCGGGCTCACTGGACAGGTAAGTGCCCTTATTAAAAGTCAGCATATGCAGTGTTTGTAGTTGTTGACTTTTAAAAAAAAAATTCCGGAACACCGCTTTAACTTCATGTGCTTTTTACCTCTTACACACTGACAAACCACGACATGTTATCCAGTCTTCCCAATCCTGCTTTTGGTCAATATTATCAGCTCTATACAAAGAAATGAAGGGTGCCATGCCAAGCTCTAATAGGTCCTTTTATGCTGACAACTGCTGTGAGTGCAGGCAGGGAAAGAGCTCGTCTCAGCTCCATAGAAGTCAATGAGGAAGGAAAAGAAGTCCCAGGAGCTGCACACCACACAATACCCTCATGTAAAGAGTGGAAGCAGCGTCAGCCTAGATTCCATCTAGACCACACCTCCAGCAAGTTTCACTCCATTTATGGGGCTTAGTCATGGAAATGATTAAGCCCTGTGGGCATGGGGGGAACATGTCTGGGGTGTGGCCTGGACGGAATATAGGCTGAGGCTGCTTCCACTCTTTACATGGGAGTTTTCTGTGGTGTGCGGCTCCTGGGACTTCTTTTCCTTCCTCATTGAATTTTATCAGCTTTGCCAGATTTTCCTCTTGGACTAAAAGACGTCATCATTTGTTATGGAGAAGAGGAAAAAGTGTTCTGTAGTTCTAGGGTGACAATGCTGCTTCTCTATAGATACATTACCATGTGTGTGCATTATCACCCTAGGGCAGAAAATGCGTTACTGGCAGAATCACTATTCGAAAATAAAGGAAAAAAGCCTGGAAAAAGAAACCTAATTCAGCCTCTGCAAGGACTATGTCAGATACCTTTGAGTAGAGCATGAGGAGCAGAGGAAGCCCTGGTTCAAGGACCAGTGAGGTTGCAACAGTGGCCGTATGAGCACTGCGATGTAGGAGTGCCTGCGATGTTCTCCGTTAGCAGGTAGGTAGGAGAAGCAGATGGCAGCAGTAGTAGAAGGTGCTGGTTTGCTGCGGATGCAGGCACATTGTAGATGCAGGTGTGCTGCAGATACAGGTACATTGCAGGAGCCAGTGTACTGCAGACGCAGGTA
Source organism: Lithobates pipiens (assembly GCF_037356315.1). NCBI lineage: Eukaryota > Metazoa > Chordata > Amphibia > Anura > Ranidae > Lithobates > Lithobates pipiens. The sequence continues at coordinate 33,684,028 of NW_027507788.1, read as the reverse complement.
CGTAGGGGCTGTAAGAAGCTGAGGAGACTGATGCAGAGTCAGACAAGTCAGGTTATACATGGAAGATCAGATACATCAGAGACATCAAGCAAAGAATAGCCAAAGTTCTGGAAGAGGTTTGGCAACAGAATCAAGTAGATGCAGATGAGTCAAGGCAAGCTGGGGTCAGGACTGGAGAGAATCAGAATGGTCAGGAAGCCGGGTCAAATAAGATCAAGGACAGGCAAAGGAAAGCTGCAGAACAGACAGCAAAACCCTAGTGCAGCTGTCATCCTTATACAATATCTTGCAAAAGTGAGTACACCTCTCACATTTTTGTAAATATTTTCTTATATCTTTTCATGTGACAACACTGAGGAAATGACACTTTGCTACAATGTAAAATAGTGAGTGTACAGCTTGTATAACAGTGTATATGTGCTGTTCCCTCAAAATAACTCAACACACAACCATTAATGTCTAAACAAAAGTGAGTACACCCCTAAGTGAAAATTTCCAAATTGGGCCCAAAGTGTCAATATTTTCTGTTGCCACCATTATTTTCCAGCACTGCCTTAACCCTCTTGGGCATGGAGTTCATCAGAGCTTCACAGGTTGCCACTGGAGTCCTCTTCTACTCCTCCATGACGACATCACAGAGCTGGCGGATGTTACCTTGGGCTCCTCCACCTTCCTTTTGAGGATGTCCCACAGATGCTCAATAGGGTGTAGGTCTGGAGACATGATTGGCCAGTCTATCACCTTTACCCTCAACTTCTTTAGCAAGGCATTGGTTATCTCAGAGGTGTGTTTGGGGTTGTTATCATGTTTGAATACTGCCCAGTCTCTGAATGCAGGGGATGGTGCTCTGCTTCAGTATGTCACAGTACATGTTGACATTCATGGTTCCCTCAATAAACTGTAGCTCCCCAGTACCAGCAGCACTCATACAGCCCCAGACCATGGCACTCCCACCACCATGCTTGACTGTAGGGGACAGCAAATTTATACTGTTATACAAGCTGTACACTCACGACTTTACATTGTAGAAAAGTGTAATTTCTTCAGTGTTGTAACATGAAAAGATATAATAAAATATTTACAAAAATGTGAGGGGTGTACTCAGTTGTTTGAGATACTGTATATGTAATTTGGGCGGCAATACTAATGGGACCATGCGCATATTCAAACGTCTGTGACTGCCAGGAAGGGTATTTATAGGATTGTACATACGCATGCGGAATTGCCTCTGCCCTTGAACATCCATTATGCTATTGCCAGCATGTCCCTGACAGACTAACTGCAATATGTTAACTTATTGATTCTCTGGTTAAGACACACATTAATGAATTTAGTTGCGTTTATCTATTTGTTTTTTGTACATAAGCTTATACTACATTTCTTATTTCTGTAGGAAACAACAGTCTACTTTTCCATGCAAATATAATGGAGAACATCTCAATTTACAACTTGACCTCTAGTTTCGAAGCCAGTGATGGTTCACAAGGTCGTTGTCTCAACCTCACTAAAGAAGATAACCACATTGCTCGAATCATTAACATTTCTTCAGCGGTGATCTGTTCCTTGGAATTCCTTGTAGGTATAACAGCCAGTGGATATGTTATCTGGATGAAAGTCTACAGATTGGAGAAGACATTCCGCTCAGTGTTATCCCATAGTTTGTTCATCTCTGGATTCATTTGGTCAATATTTCTGCTACTAAACATTGTCTACTTTGCCTGCAACATTAATTGGACTTTTGGTTCTTTCATGTGCCAACTACACAACTTTATGTTCCATCTCAACATGTTCATTAATGCTTTTACTCTGACCTTGTATAGTGTTGACTATTGCTTCGTTGTAATTTGGCCCTTTAAATACAATGTCTACAGAAGACCTCATCTGGCCTTAGTAGAAGTCATAGTTTGCTGGATTATTGCTGTTTGTATCAGTGTTCCCTATTTTTTCTTCAAAACCACCTATGAATGTTATAGTGCAATCAAATGTTTTAACAGATTTGATGATACTGAAATAACCAACATCTGGAAACATGGAAATAAGGTCATAGCAATAATAGCATTCATTCTTGGGTATGGCATTCCTATCCTAATCATATTGTTGTGTTTCATTATTACGGCCAAGGTTTATCATCAGAAGAAGACATCAAAATATACCCCAGCCCTAAAGATGATCTTTACCTTTCAGACATTGTTTGCTGTTTGTTGGTTGCCATATCACGTGTTATCCTTAATAAAACTTTCCTTATCTACTTCCGGAGAAAAAAACTTGGTTGGAGTTGTGGAAATGGTTCAGCCGATCACAATATGTCTGGCTTCTTTGGGTGGTTCAGTCAATCCTATTTTTTATGCATTCATATCTCCAGATTTCAAAAAGCAATTAGCAAAATACCGGAAATAACCAGATGGACAATTTATTTTTGAAGTTTAGCTCTAAAAAATGTTCTGAATTGTAAACTTGTTTTTGTGAAGTAAAACTTAGTGTAATTTATGTTTTTTTTTTTTGTCTCATTTAATTTAATTTAATTTAATTTATGTTAGTCATAGTTTAAAGCAGTATTAAACCCAAAAGCATACATTTATTGTATTGCAGCTTATCAATTCTTAGCCCGTGTACACACGGTCAGACATTCCGACAACAAAATCCGTCAAATTTTGTCCGACGGATTTTGTCCGAAACTTGTGTTGCATACACACGGTCGGACAAATTTGTCGGAAAATCCGATCATACGTAACGTGATGACGTTATTTCATTACGACGGGACTAAGTTCAGGCTAGTAGCCAATAGCTTTGGTGTAGGAATTTGATCGGAGCATGCGTGGCACTTTGTCCGATCGGAATTCTCTACACACAATCGGACAAAGTCTGATCGGATCATGTTGTCGGAAAGTTTTATAGTCAAGCTCTCAAACTTTGTCTGTTGGATATTCCGACGGAACAGTCCGATGGAGCCCACACACAGTCGGATTATCCGACAACATGGTCCGATCGGACATTTTCCGTCGGAATGGCCGACCGTGTGTACAAGGGCTATGATGTGAAAGCTGCATTCGTTTTTGTTTTTTAGGCTTTCTTAAAGTGATTGTAAAGGTTCTTGTTTTTTTTTTAAATAACAAGGGTTTTGCACCCAGCGGACCCAACCATCCTTCTCTGGGGTGCACCAGTGGCACTCCTGGCTCCTCCTCTTCTCGAGTGCCCCCACGGAGAGCTGCTCCCGGGTCCTGCTGCTGCATCCATTGACACCAGTGAGTCTCCACCCCTCTCGTGTGTGGCTAAGGATGGAATAGAAATGACGTTAAATCAAAGTCAAATGAGCAGGAGGCCAAGCAGGAGACCAAGGGGTGGGGGGGGGGGGATGGGATGCTGCATATCGCAACCCCGGAGACAGAGAAAGCACCTGAACTCCCCCAAACCCAAGCTGAACTGGACAAGGGATTGGGAAATGGTCTGGAAAAGATAATGGGTCGAAGATAATTAGCTACACTTGTTAGTGTAGCTAAATCTGCTTGTTCATCTAACACCCTTCTCTCCCCACACTGACAATGCTACAGTCCAAAAGTGTCTCTGTTGCTATTTCATCCAGAGTGGAGGTATTGTGTCACAGGGGGCATGCTACTGGCCAGATCATTCCAGAAAAGGAGAAGGCAGTAGTAGTTGGAACAATCATCAATTCCCGACTCGACTACACAAACTCCCTTTACATAGGACTACCCAAATACCAGATTGCATGCCTAAAAAGGCAAAAACGCAAGACTCATCATGGGAAAAAAACCTTGGGAATCCATCTCCCCATCCCTGAGGACCCTACAATGGCTAACCATAGAGGATCGGATCACATTCAAGACCCTCTACCTCACCCACAAATGCGCACAAGGAAACACTCCTCAATACCTATGCGAGAAAATAAAACACTACACACCCAATCGCAGCCTTTGATCAATGAACCAAAACCTCCTCCTCATCCCCAAGTCCCACTACCAGGCCCGGACTGGCCATAGGGCACACCGGGCATTTGCCCGGTGGGCCGGGACCATGTGGGCTGGGGCCGCCCGCTCTGTGGCCTGTTGATGTCCAGAGTTAACACAGGCCGGCGGCCGTGCCTCTGTCTTCTCCGGCGCATGGGTTGAGCTGTGTATGAGCCTGCATTCCTGGGGTGAGTAAGATCACCCTCTATCCTGCCTCCCAATGTGAATTCTGTAGTCATTTAATACACCCCAAGGCATCTTATTTAAAGAATGTGTGTATTTCTAATGTTGCCATTTGTGCCACATGAAAAAAACTGCTCTCTGCTGAGAGAAGATTTTTTGTTAGCTTTCCATTGGTACATCTGCTTCATTTCAGTGCCCGGCTATCCATGTCTTTTTTTTTCAACAACATCTTAAAACAGGCCAGAAAGAAAACAGGTATTTTCTCTTCCCATAGACTTCACTGGGGTTTGGCACTAAGCTCAGGGTTTGCTGACTTCCCACTGAGTTCACTTAAACCTGGCTCAAAGTGAATCCTGACAAGGTTTGCTTATCTCTAGTGCTCACAGAAATCGTTCAGTGCTTAGAGAATGAGACATGCCTCCCCACATGTTAGATTGGGGTCTGCTTCATATCACATTCTGATATTAATGGCATTAATAAATGATCTCTGTGGGGCACTGTCACAAAAAGAATTAGATGCTTACAGCAGTTATAGAGAGTCAGCCTGGAACATGGCTAATAAGGGGTTAATTTGGAGGTCAGGTAACCCCCCCCCCCCTAAATCAGCCTATTAAAGACAGGAGGACTCACAAATAGAAGAGAGGCTTTTAGTAGCTGCTGGGAAGTCGTGGGGTATTGCTGAATGTTGGCTTATTGTGGGCAAAAATTTGAGAGGCATTCTCTAGGAACTTATTGGCTGTTTTGTATTATTGCTTGATTGTGGAGTGTCATACTACATTAACGACACCTCCATTTCAGCTCACACTCTGTTAGGGGGGTCTGTGCGAACTCCGATGTAAGGGGGGGGGGGTCTGTGCGGACTCTGATGTAAGGGGGATTTGTGCAGACTCTGATGTAAGGGGCAGGTCTGTGCGAACTCTGATGTAAGGGGGGGTCTGTGCGAACTCTGATGTAAGGGGGGGTCTGTGCGGACTCTGATGTAAGGGGGGGGTCTGTGTGGACTCTGATGTAAGGGGGGGGTCTGTGCGGACTCTGATGTAAGGGGGGATCTGTGCGGATTCTGATGTAAGGGGGGGTCTGTGCGGACTCTGACGTAAGGGGGGGGGGTCTGTGCGAACTCTGATGTAAGGGGGGGGTCTGTGCGAACTCTGATGTAAGGGGGATCTGTGCGGACTCTGATGTAAGGGGGGTCTGTCCGGACTCTGATGTAAGGGGGGGTCTGTGCAAACTCTGATGTAAGGGGGGGGTCTGTGCGAATTCTGATGTAAGGGGGGGTCTGTGCGAACTCTGATGTAAGGGGGATCTGTGCGGACTCTGATGTAAGAGGGGGGTCTGTGCGGACTCTGATGTAAGAGGGGGGTCTGTGCGGACTCTGATGTAAGAGGGGGGTCTGTGCGGACTCTGATGTAAGAGGGGGGTCTGTGCGGACTCTGATGTAAGAGGGGGGTCTGTGCGGACTCTGATGTAAGGGGGGGGTCTGTGCGGACTCTGATGTAAGGGGGGGTCTGTGCGGACTCTGATGTAAGGGGGGGTCTGTGCGGACTCTGATGTAAGGGGGGGTCTGTGCGGACTCTGATGTAAGGGGGGGTCTGTGCGGACTCTGATGTAAGGGGGGGTCTGTGCGGACTCTCATGTAAGGAGGGGGTCTGTGCGGACTCTCATGTAAGGAGGGGGTCTGTGCGGACTCTGATGTAAGGAGGGGGTCTGTGCGGACTCTGATGTAAGGGGGGGCCTTTTCAGACTCTAATGTAAGGCGGGGGTCTGTGCAGACTCTGATGTAAGGGGGGGTCTGTGCGGACTCTGATGTAAGGGGGGATCTGTGCGGACTCTGATTGATGTAAGGGGGGGTCTGTGCGGACTCTGATGTAAGGGGGGATCTGTGCAGACTCTGATGTAAGGGGGGGTCTGTGCGGACTCAGATGTAAGGGGGGTCTGTGTGGACTCAGATGTAAGGGGGGTCTGTGTGGACTCAGATGTAAGGGGGGTCTGTGTGGACTCTGATGTAAGGGGGGATCTGTGCGGACTCTGATGTAAGGGGGGGGGGTCTGTGCGGCCTCTGATGTAAGGGGGGTGTCTGTGCGGACTCTGATGTAAGGGGGCAGGAGGAGCTGGAGAACTGCACAGTGAGCATAGAGTAAAAGGGGGCACTATCTGTAAAGGGCCACTGTAATATTTACAGTGGCACTTTACAGTGCTGTCCCCATTATATCACAGTGTCCCCTGTATATTACAAAGTGGAGGACACCGACACCAGCCACCCCCGCAAATGCCTACCGAAACCAAACCCCACCCTGGTTCCTGGAAAAAAATTGTCTGCTCAGTCTTATATGCCCGGGCCTATTTTTTGTCCCAGTCCGTGCCTGCCCACTACAAATCAAAAGGAGAACAAAGATTGGCAGTCCAAGGACCACGGCTTTGAAAACGCTCTACCTACTAACATCCGCATGGAAGAAAACCATCAGGCCTTTAGGAAAAAACTCAAGACCTTCCTCTTCTAAGAAGCTGGACAACACAGGATGGATCAAGCGCCTTGAGGCAATTCAGTTCGCATTTGTAGCGCTATACAAGTCATTCATTCATTCGTTCATTCAGATCACCAGGTGAAAACAGAGGGGAAAAAGACAAAGAAAAGAAAACGAATGCAGCCATCACATCTAAGGATTGGTAAGCTGTAGTATATTACCATATTATTTTGAATGTATACTTTATTCAGGGCCGTCTTTAATATTGATTGGACCCTGGGCAAAACTTTTCTTGGGGCCCCTCCATGCAGTTTCGCTCTCCACCTGTTCTGAGACATACAATAAATAACAGTTAGACTCAAAATCAGTTTACTGAATCAGATCAGGCAGCTATTGTGATTGGTTGCCAGAGGTTACAGTGTATCATTACTGCTCACTGACTGGTTGCTAGAGGTTACAGCACTCATTACAGCTCACAGATTAGTTACTAGAGGTTACAGCACATGATTGCTGTTTGTTGATTGGTTGCTAGAGATTACTGTGTATATGACCTCAGGGAGGCATGATATACATATGAATGCTGCCGTTTGCCGCTATTTACATATGAATGCCGGTAATTTACATGTAAACACAGGGTTTGCGGTGAGTCATCTGTACACAACAATAGGGCAGAGCTGGGCAGCATTAGTAGCAGCACTTCACACTGAAATATTGGGGCACGGCACAGGAATAAAACCTCAAGAAACGAGGGAATTTAAACCAGGATAGTTGGTAATTAGGAGGCAAATGCTTTGGGCCCCACAACAATGACAGGGCCCATGGCAGCTGCCCCTTTTGCCCTGCCTTAAAAACGGCCCTGATTTTATTTCATAGATAGAGAGATAGATAAATAGATAGATCATTTTCATATAATGGCAAAAAAAGAGGGGGCGGGGTTAGTGGGACTTTATATGAGGTAAAGAATGGGTAAATTCATTTGCCTCCATCCCTGTTATATGCAAAGAATTTGCATCATGAAGGCCAGTGAATGTGAACAAGGAAAAACATTCACTGGCCTTCATGATGTCTTACTGAGATGATAAGGTACATAACACATTTTTTCAGAAATTATTTATTCATTTATTTTTCGGGTTATTCGTTTTTCACTTTTTTTGTGAGTTTTGGCACATGGATAGTTGTATACACTCATCATAATCACTCTCTTCACAGAATATTTACAGTAATTGGCATTCACACATTCCAGCATCAAACATTCATTATTGCTGTTCCTCCTGCTGCTGCCCTGTGCCTCAATGTGGCCCCATCTGTGTAACCTCAGCTCCGGGGGAGGCTTTGTTTCCCTCATGGCATCCTCTACCTTGAATCATATTATCCCTTTACTTTTATGTGGCTATAGGTAAGAGCGTTTATTATACTCTTGCCTTTCTTTCCTTTTTGTCCAGAAAATGCTCACCTTGTAATTTTCTACCTTTTATCATAGATTGTTGCACTTTCTTACTGCTCCTGATGAGTGAGAGTCCCCACGAAACGCGTAGAGCCTTAGCCTTATGCTACATCTCCAACATCATGTGATCTTGAGACTCTGCAATTAGTGATATTAATTCTATTATCATTTTTATTTTATTTTTTTATTATTTTTATCTACTTTATTTATCTATCTTTCTTACTGATTACATGATTGTTGTTTATGAATTAATATAATTACATTACCGTGTACCAATGTTTCTATTACTCATAGATTGGATTTATATTTTACAATTATCAACTTCATCATGCTGTTCATGAATTATTACTACATTACTATTTTATATTAAGATAACTATCATTCTGTATTATTATTTATATATATTATTTTTTTGTTATGAAATATGTTATTATCATGTATAATAAATTACTCAGATTCTATTGAACCATATTATCATGATTCTCGGCCTAATGTTTATATTTTTGGAGCTCATGATCACGTGATTTTAATTTTTATTTTCTTAGCTGTGCTTCATATAAAGTCCCAACATTCTTTTTGCCAATGTTGCAAATTCTTTGTATTTTCATATAATATTTTTAGTTTGATAATTTATTTTTGTTCATTTAACACACCATTATTTTCTTTCGTAAAAGAACATAAAAACATCTGTATTTATGTAATTATTCAAATGAGTAAACTGAAACACATATAAGTGTAGGATAACTAAGAAAATATTGGTGCTGATAAAATTTACAAAAATGCACAGATTTTTAAGATTTTGCATATCCATAATTTTTCATGTTCTATACTTTTTCAACTTTTTTAAAATTAACCACTAGCCAACCAGCCGCCGTCATTATACTGCGGCAGGTTGGCTCTCTCACGCTAATCTCCATAGTTGTATGTCGGCCCTTTAAACAGCTATGGCTGCACGGCAGGGGACCTGCATGTGGTCACGGGCACGAGAGCCAGAACGAGGATGTGTGTGTGTGTAAACAAACAAATCCCTGTCATACCAGGAGAGGAGAGACAGACCGTCTGTTCTTACTAAGTAGGAACAGCGATATAGAAAAAAAGAAAATGTGTTGATTGCGCAGACCCCCTATATGTGAGTGACTACACCTCTTTATTTGTTTATAAACGTTTTTTTACCAAAAGATTCTATTCCTCATTTCCTGTACACTCTGACTTCCCACCACCCCCTCCCCCTCTCTGTATCCCCGTATGAACTCTGGTGCTCATCAGCCACGGACATGAGGGGGGGCATCTCCCTGATTTACTCTGCTTTGGCCGAACCAAAGGAAAAAGCGCAATACATGCTGAGCTGGCAGCGCGACCTGGCTATTGAGTGGGACTTGGACTCTTGGCACTCCCATTTCACGACTGCCTTCAGGGGTATCCTCAACACTTCCCTGATGGAGGCGGATGTTAAAGTTTTTATCCACTGGTACCTGGTCCCGACCCGTCTAGCTAAATTTTACCCCCAGTCCTCCCCCCTATGTTTTAGGGGTTGCGGTCATCTAGGGTCGCTCCTCCACATCTTGTGGGAATGCCCCAGAATCAGAAACTATTGGAACAAGACTTTTGGCCTAATTCGTAATGTCACTGGCCATGCAGTTCCTCAATCCCCAGCAATCGCCCTCCTGAATCAAACGATACCCCTAATCCCCAAAAATAGCCGAGTTCTGATCCACTTTTTCTTTATTGGAGCTAAAATGACGATAGCCAGGTCTTGGAAGTCCCCCAGGGTTTCCTTCCCACTGCTGAAACAAAAAATTACTTGGATTATGTTTCAAGAAAAAACCTCTAATTCTATCCTTGACAAAATGGACAAATTTAAACGGGTGTGGGAACCTTGGGCCAACTACCTTGGGATTCTCCTATAAGCCCAGACTCATGGCTCTTTACATGCTTAGCTCCCAGATCCGAACCGCACCCCGGCTTCCATAGACTCTCCTTGACCTAGGCACCCTTCTCTGTAAACCTATCTCTCCTTCTCTCCTTCCACCCTCTCTTTTCTTTTTCTTTCTCTCCCTCTTCTGTCTCTTTTCCTCCCTCCCTCAGCCCCAGCTGGTCTGGGAAATGGGGGATATTAGCTCTCAGAACAGGCCATGGCATATTTATTTCCCCATGGCCTTAAACTCGCTAGCTTGGCAATATCGGTCTTACCGTTCCTGGGGCTTATCATCATGTTGCCTTTAACTATGTTAGAATTTGGGACTTTCAGGGGTCCCTGCCAGGTTTAATTAACTTCTCTTTGATCTATTAACCAGTCAAGACACACTACGCTAAGGTTAGGTAATAAGGCCTCCCGTTCTATCTTCAGGTCTGGGGGGTCCTGAGACTCCGACACAGCGAGTTTCCAGTTGGGGTGTCGGGGCTTTGGTCCACCTAGAGGATGTTTTTATTTGCTCTTATGTTTTTTCTTACTTTTAGATTGGTTATTCTTTTCTATTTGGAGAACTTTTTTGTTCACATGGCTCTGAATACTGGTTAATGCCCTGGAATTTTACCTGTTTGACGGTCTCTATGTTGTTAGGCATGAGGCCTCTCCCTCATTGGGAAGGGTCTTCAACTCGTCTCTTTTACTCTGTCAGGCCTGTCATGCAATATGTTACCAGAAATCCCCTGCGCGGGAGATAAGTCTATGTCATGTTTTCAATACTTCAATAAAAATAAAAAAAACAAAACAAAAAAAAAACGGTTTGGCCACTCACCAGATACAGGTAAAAAACATGCCTTTGGTTCATTGTTCATTAGAGGGATAACCACTCCACCAGGATCTAGTTCTATGCTGTTCTTATTTGGAAATAGGTGCAAGAGATATCCATCCTCACAAGAAACAAACAGTGATGTTTATTAAAATAAACAGTGTAGGGGGGCGTAGCCAGCGCGTAGCGGAATGGACGCCTGACTCGAGAGCTCCGCTCCAGCATAGAGGGAAAGCATACTTCGAGGCGGCGTACAACACCCTGACTCACAGCAACGTATAGCTGAATCACCGCTCGACCTCCGGAGATGACCCGCAAGCGGAACAACGCTTCTCAGCCGAGGAAACTCCGGGATTTCTTCTTCACCACCGTAGGCCGCGAGGCCCAAGATGGCGCCGGCGGCGAATCCCCGTCTCCCGCGAGCGGATCCCCATCACAGACGCCGAGCCCGGGCTCAGAAGTAGGCCCGATACGGCGCTCTCCGGCTGCCTCAACTCCTCTCTCCGGTAGTCCGGCAAAGTCGAGACCTCGTTTAGAGGCTGATCCACTGGAAGACAAGGTCAGTGTACATCAGAGTTCCCTTGATGACACGAGGGAACTGGCTGACACCATCAACTCCTTCCCTACCACGAACCAGCCCATCTCTGACACTACTTTAAAAGATATGTTGATCTCCCTCCGTGGATCACTACATACAGACCTAATGGAGTGCATGAGAAACTTTAAATCAGATATGAATGAACTGGGGGGCAGGATTGACCACGTGGAAAAAAAAATGGGGGAATATGCGTCCTCCTACAACACCCTGGTGGACTCCCATAATGAGCAAGCAGATGAAGTGGCCTGGCTTAAAGCTAAGATTGCCGACCTCGAGGACAGGTCTCGCAGGAACAATGTTAAACTACGGGGCATACCTGAAAATGTCCTACCGGCTCACCTTCACCAATACGCTAGAGACCTCATGTTAGCGTTCTTACCCTCAACGCCAGAGGCCGAACTGGTTATAGACCGGATCCACCGCCTGCCTAAGCCATCTCATCTCCCAGACAATACCCCAAGAGATGTCCTAATGAGGGTACATTTTTTCCATGTGAAGGAGAGACTCATGGCGGCTTACCGTAAAAATCCTAGCCCCCCACCACAATATTCAGCTATTCAGCTATACGCGGACCTTTCGCAGTTCACCATGCAAAAACGTAAGTCCCTCTTATCAATCACCAAAGCACTCAGAAATCACAACATCTTGTACAGATGGGGATACCCAACCAAACTTATTGTCACAAGAGAGGGCAAAGCATCCGTAATCTCCACCTTAGCTGAAGGTTTGGAACTGCTCCGCATGTGGGACATTCTCCCAGTACAAGATAACACCCCAGCCGCCTCGGAGTGGAATACTAGTGAAGATTGGCAAGTGGTATCTCGCAAGAGACAGAAAAAAAAATGACAAATAACTGCCTTGAGTATACCGTTTGCTTAAACCTAGCAAATTGATCAACTAGATCCCTTTTGCTTTGGAGCTCTCAGCCTATGAGCCTCCCTTTTACCAATATGTGCAGTCCATCTGCCACCGGATTCCAGACGGAGTCTACTTTTTTATTTCTTTGCCATTTGATTGTTGGCTCTCTTTTGACTTTTGTTTTTCTCTTGTTTATTATTTGTGTTTTCTCCCCCTTCCCCATGGAGATGGATGAGGACGGTCTATCCGAGACCAAGACCAACCATATATCGACGCTTCCATTCAATACATCTTGGATTGCCTGGAGCAGGTATGGACTCCTTAAGGATCTTTGTTTATCACTTTTTTTTACTGACCAATGTCGTTCACACTAACATCTTTTAATGTCCGGGGCCTGAACCATCCAGCCAAACGTGCCTCGCTGTGGAAGGAAGCTCTGAGATTAGGCTCTGATGTATTGTGTGTACAGGAGACACATTGGACATCTTCTTGTGAACCCACTTTTAAACACTGCAGATTCCCTCATATCTTCCGAGCCTCTTTTTCCGCAAAAAAAAAGGGAGTCCTAACTGCCATAAAAGACTCGGTAACTTTCTCGTTGCAAGAGACGTACGCTGACCCAGACGGTCGATACTTGATCATAGTGGGCACCTTTAATCATAGACTGTATACCTTAGTCAATGTTTACGCTCCCAACACACACCAACTGCGCTTCTTGAAAAAAAACCTTCGTAAGGTTGACCTGCTTAAGAAAGGCGAATTGATAGTTTGTGGAGATTTCAATATCACACCCAATTACACAATGGATACAACTTCATCCTCGAAAAGGTCCCTGCCTACTCTACAACCTCTACTCCATACGGAGGAATTGTATGATGTCTGGCGCTGCCAACACTCAACTGAAAGGGACTATTCCTACCACTCCTCCAGGCATAACTCGTACTCACGAATTGATTTAATTTTAACGGACAAACTACTTCTGCAACGACTCTCATCATCGATCATTCATGATATTACATGGTCAGATCACGCCCCAGTGTCCATCACAGTAGATGAGAAGCGCTCTTCGGTATGCGCAAATGTTTGGCGTGCCAACCCCTTTCTTCTTCAGCAACCACAGCATGTGTCCTATTTGTCAAAGCATTTGCAAGAGTATTTTACTTTTAATAACAACACAGTATCTGATCCCTTTACTATGTGGTGTGCCCATAAGGCTTATATGAGGGGTATTCTAATACAATTGAACTCACGGGTTAGAAGGCAGAGGACACTGAAGATAGATTCCCTTTTATCTGATATCAAACGGCTAGAGGCCCAAAACAAAAGGAACAAAAACCTTAAAACGATGAATTCATTAAATAAACTTTGTTCGGATCTCAGGCTCCTACTGCTAGAACAATACGACAAACATGTCCAGTACTTGAAACTGTCACACTACTCATCCGGCAACAGGGCTGGTAAACTGTTAGCTCGGAGGCTAAAAGAGCACAAAACTAAATCTAATATCCCCTTCTTAATCCGAAAGAGCGATAACAGTAAATTATATAACCCCCTGGACATTGCAAATTCCTTTGCGGATTACTACTCCTCCCTATACAACCTTAAAAACGACCCGACCACCCCACAACCCAAAGACTGACATTCAAAAATGTTTTACTGATCTTTCCCTTCCTACCCTAACGCAAGACCAATTAGATGTCCTCAACTCTCCTATCACCAAACCTGAGATCCGACGGGTCACTAAGACACTCCCAAATGGGAAATCCCCTGGCCCCGATGGCCTACCAAATTGTTATTACAAAGTTTTCTCTCAAATCTTATCCCCAGCCTTGAAAGAGGTTTACTCTGCAGCAGTGTCCTCTGCCTCGTTCCCTTCGGAGATGCTCAAAGCATATATAGTCACTATTCCGAAACCTGGAAAGGAACCCTCTACCCCGGCCAATTTCCGGCCTATCTCATTACTAAACACCGATGTGAAACTATATGCCAAGATTTTGTCTTCTAGGCTTCTCCCTATCCTCCCGTCCTTGATTGGACCGGAGCAGACGGGCTTTACGAAGGGACGACAAGCGTCCGATGCCACCAGGAGGGTTGTGAATGTTTTACAGTTTGCCGGGTCCTGTCGGATGCCTTCTCTGCTGTTATCTTTAGATGCGGAGAAGGCATTCGACAGGATACACTGGGGTTATATGTCCCACACACTTAGTAGATTCGGGTTTTCGGGACACATTTTGTCTGCGGTTCTAGCACTATACTCCTCCCCTTGTGCCCAGGTGTACACATCCAATATGCTTTCCTCCTCTTTCCATATTTCCAATGGGACTAGACAGGGGTGCCCCCTTTCTCCCTCCATTTTCAACCTTCTTATAGAACCCCTCGCAGAAAAAATCAGAACCCATCCTGACATACCGGGCTTTCTATTTGCAGACAAATCCCATAACATAAGTCTTTTTGCAGATGACATCATCCTTTTCCTGTCCTCCCCTCATTCCTCCCTCCCGCAGGCCCACTCTATACTCAACCATTTTAGTCGCATATCTTATTATAAGGTTAATTTTACAAAGTCCCTTATTTTAGGCTTAAACCTTACCCCTCAACTTAAGCTTAGCTTACAAGACAATTTCCCCTACTCATGGGCGAAGTCTAGTCTCCCATACTTAGGGTTACAAATTACGGATGACCCACTCAAATTAGCGGACGCTAATTATACGCCTTTAATTGCTAAATTAGAAAAAGAAACACATAGACTTGCTAAAACGGAGCTTACTTGGTCGGGAAGACTTGCATCTTTCAAAATGTTGCTACTCCCTCAGATACTATATATATTCCGCACATTACCCATTCCACTCAAACACGCCCACTTAAAAGCGCTTGATGCCATACTTAGGCAATATATTTGGGGGGCCAAACGACCCAGATGCTCCAGACATCTATTGATTAAGCATAGGTCAGCAGGAGGAATGGGACTGATTGACCTCAAGGACTACCATAGAGTGGCCATACTTACCTCACTTAAACACTGGCTCTCTCCTTCACCAGATATTCTCTGGTGCGGCATAGAGCAAGCCCTTAGCCCGACAAAGGATTTACGATTGTTCCTACTATCAGACATATGGAGGCCTTTCTCTTTACACCATCTTCCACTTACCCTACAGGCCTCGTTGTTAGCATGGAGGGACTTACACAAACTGTCGGATACACCCTCCGGCACTACTGAGGTCCCTGTACCCATAGAAATCCTATCCCAATTGATTCCTAATACAAACTATTCGAAGTGGAAAGCTATGGGTATTTCCTACATCTCTGATCTATACCAGGATGATCACCTTAAAACTTTCGCAGTACTGCGAGATGAATTTGCGTTGCTTCCTAGGGATCACTATTGTCATTTGCAAGCAACCCATTTTCTCAAATCACTAGAACCTTCCCGTGTTCATATTTATATCCCTAATAAATTATGGAAATATTATGCTCTATCCTCTCCTAATACTAAAGGGATTTCCCTTTTTTACTCCACATTTCAGGATAAACTTACGTTTACTAATTCCCGCCCTTATATTAAATGGGCATCTGATTTTAACAAAGTTTTCGCCCCTTCTGAGTGGCACAAAGCATTTCAGGCTATTTACAGATCCTCGAGGTGCGTGAACCACTGGGAGCTCTCACAGAAAATAGCTTTGCGTTGGTATTTGACGCCGTACCTTATGGCAAAAATCTCGCCATCTAAGTCTCCCCTGTGTTGGCGGGGATGTGGCGAGATTGCCAACATCTCACATATGTTTTGGTTTTGTAAACATCTCTCCAGTTTTTGGGGGAGCATATTCCGGTGTATCTCGCGCATCTCGGGTATCTTAACACCAATAAGTCCTGAACTAGCGGTTTTGAATCTGGGTATTGGAAACTTTCCCCCTCAGTGTCGTACAGTGATCACACATCTACTACTAGCGGCCAGGTTAGTGATCACCAGAAACTGGAAGTCTGACCGCTCTCCCAACACCTCAGAAGCTCTCGATATCATCAGACAAAATTACAAACTAGAATCTTTATTAGCTCATAAGAATGGGTCTAGAATAAGTTTTGACAACCAGTGGAAGGCGTGGGTGGATTGGTCTACTCTGAACTGATTATGAAACAGATCCTTTTCCTCTCTTTGTTGTTCCTTTTCCTGATTACGAATATTGCCAATCCTATTAGTTTCTATTTATAACGAATATAGGTATGTTATTATCCATCGGTCCCTTCCTTGCTTATCCAAATTCTAGCTTATTAACTCTACATTACTGTTCTCCTCCATCTCTTATCATCTCTTATCTCCTCTCTCCTCTTTCCCACCCTTCTTTTCTTTTTCCCTTTCCCCCTACCCTTGCTGATCTTATGGAAATACATATTGTAAGCTAATTTCTCTTCCTCTTACAGTACACGATCGGTACTTTGTTATTGTTATTCTGGTGTACAATGTGTTGAATTGCTTACTATTCGACTTCTTCCAATATGTGATCATTGTATACTCTGTATCCATACGGTTGTTGTAATCATATTTCTGTTAAAACTCTAATAAAAACTATTTGGAAAAAAATAAAAATAAATAAACAGTGTAAACATATTGCGCTATGATTAGAGGTTATATATATATATTGTAGACATGTCACTGGAGAAGTGATCGAGGGGGTGTACATCTCACCTAGGTTGCTACACAGTGTGAGATGGTAAATCCAGGATGGATCAGTTTCTCAGCAGCGATATGCTGCTGAGTTGTTATTTAATTTTGCCGGGCCTGGGTTTATATGGAATGGCAGGTAGGTTTGGTAGAGGGACCTGTCATTCCACATCCCCCGATCCAGTTCTGGGTTTGGGATCAGGTGAGCTTTGATCCTAATTAGCCTGGGAAGCTAAAGGCTCTGCAGAGTCTGCAGGTGATTGCTCAGCCAGGGAATGAACAATCTGTGTGTTGAAGGAAGCTGCAAGCACTGCCACTGCTGGAGCTAAAACCCACCCTGCGATATCCAGGTGAAAGACGCTGTGTTTGTAAGTGTCAGATAGGTGAGCAGAACCTGTTAGTAAGCGCCCAGCCGGGCTAGGACTTTTATTTTTGTTGTACTTAGAAAGCACGGTGTTGCTGTATATTTTGTTTTCTGGACTGTTTGTACCACGAATAAACGCCAAGATCTGCTTTATAAATTCCAAGTCTGCTGTGAACTGTCTCCAAACACACCCTACCCCGGGAAGATCCCTTACAATATATATATATATATATATATATATATATATATATATATATATATATATATATATATATATATATATATATATATATATATATATATATATATATATTCATTTTTTTGGATATACAAGTGATTTTGGGTAGATTTGATCCTTTTTTGTATAAATAAGAGATTTTTCACATGCGACACAGGCATGTGTATTGCACAGAAATTAGACATGTGCGCTGTCAATAAATTAATTTCTTTTTGTTCCGTTTCGTGCAAAAATTAATTAGTATTTCGTAATTCGGTCCGAAATTCAATTCAGATTCCTACGAAATACGAATTTTTGTTAGATTCGTAAACTTTTTGCAAAATAATGAAAGTTTGTTATGATGAATTTATCATTATGAGGGGTTCCCACCATCCCTGTGCTGTGCTGACTTCCTCTGATTGGTGAACAAAACACCAGTCACGTTTCTGTTGTAACGGAATTTGGATCCAAATTCCAAAATTTCATATTTCGTATAAAATTCATAAGCACAGAAATTCCCATAGGGTTCCCACCATCCCTGTGCTGAGTTCCCAGGTCTGTACACCTGCTGTATCCATTATGAGGGGTTTCCACCATCCCTGTGCTGAGTTCCCAGGTCTGTACACCTGCTGTGTCCATTATGAGGGGTTCCCACCATCCCTGTGCTGAGTTCCCAGGTCTGTACACCTGCTGTGTCCATTATGAGGGGTTCCCACCATCCCTGTGCTGAGTTCCCAGGTCTGTACACCTGCTGTGTCCATTATGATGGGTTAATTTTGTTTATTGAAAATCTTACAAACAACAACTTATATATAATAAAACCATAATAAATAAATAAAACATATTTACAAAATAATTGAATATGACTATACAAACCAGAAAGAACAAGAACAAAATAAACAGTGCAAAACAAATTGCGCATTACATAATACCTACGGGAGAGCCAGACTAAGGAACATCACCATCACCATGCATGTAGCCTTTTATCAAAATTGTATTGGATCTGAAAATCTAAGGGAGTGAAAGAAGAATACAAAGAAAGCCGCCCCCCCCCCCCGAGATCAACAGGCAGCCGCTACAGAGCCCTGATATTCCTCAACGCCTTTATCCAGGCCTCCTGCTGCCACCTGTCTTTCTCAAGACCCCGAATCTTCCCAACCTCACCCAGAATGTTCTGCACCACCACTTCCACAGGGAGGATTTTACCCCGTAAGTATACCTGACACCGTGCACTCCACGTGAAATAACGGACTACTAAACTAACTAAAAAAAGTGTTTCCAAATCATAATCCCGACGAGTCTGGAAAGCCCCATACACCCACTCTGCATAACTCATATGGGGGAGGAAGGGTATACTCAGAGCCCTCCCCACCCTCTTGTACACCTCTATATTAAAAGGGCACTGAAGTAGAAAGTGATCCATGGACTCCACCACTCCTCCACACTCCACTCTCGGGCAGCCCCGATCACTCATGGAAAGAAACTTCAAGTTGCCCTTCACATATAGTTTTCCATGAAAGGCAAGCCAAGCCTGATCCCTAAACTTCATTGGGATTCTCTCCAAATTAATCAACCGCAAACCCACCCCCAAAACCAGGCTTGGGCAATCCCTCAAGGCCAGTGGCTCGCAAAAAACAGAGCTCATGATCCGCTTCTCAAGAAGTTTCCTTGGAAGAGATCTGACTTCTCCTGCCGTTACTTGCCACTGCCGAAGCATTTTCAAACACGGGGCAACATAAGCCGGGAGCTTATCATGCTTGACCCTCAGGCTTTTCACTGGCCCACCATTTTCCCAGTCTCGCAGAAAGGGTTTAAACCAGGACTGGAAAATACCAACCCACCCAGGCGGTCTCTCTGCCAACATGTTACCAAGATTGTACTTCACAAACATCAGAGAGAAAAAGACTACAGGGTTGATCATCCCTAGACCACCCTCCCGCCTAGAAAGGTAAGTCACATTCCTTTTGACAAGGTTTATTCTGTTCCCCCATAACAGCTGGAAGAAACAAGTATAGACCCTGGTATAGAGAGAAGCTGGCAAAACGCAAACAAAACTGACATATAGAAAAATCGGAATCAGGTAAGTCTTGATCAGATCAACCTTTTCCCTCAAGGAAAGCTGCCAACCTTTCCAGCTTGCCACCTTGGCATCGGCATTCTTCAGCCTGTTCACCCAATTTGCATGACCATAGTCACCTGGGCCAAATTCAATGCCTAGAACTCTAATTTTTTGCTGGGGCTCCGGGAAGTCATCCGGGAGAACAAAGCTCTCACCTTCCACGCCCATCCAGAAAGCTTCACACTTGTCCTGGTTGACCTTTGAACCTGATGCCTCTGAATACTGTGTTATCACTGAGACCACCTCCTGCGCCTCCCCAGTCCCAGAGACAAAAAAACAGAAACATCATCAGCATAGGCCACAACTTTCAAAGGAGGCTCACCAGCGATGCCCAAAGGTACCCCACACAATGGCCCATTCTCCAGCCTTCTGACGAAGGGGTCAATTGCAAATGCATATAACAGAGGACTCAATGGGCGCCCCTGACACACACCCGAGCCGACCACAAAGGGTTGCCTGACCCAACCATTAACTAGCGGAAAGCTTTCAGCCCCTTTGTACAAAATCTTGAGCCAATCAATGAAACCCCCCTCCAGGCCATATCTGCCAAGAAGGAGCCATAAGTACTCATGATTAACCCGATCAAAGGCCTTAGCCTGATCCAATGTCAGCAAAAATTTACCCCAACCAGCAGCCCTACAATGCTCCAAGGCCTCCAGGACGGCTAACACTGCTGAGAAAGTGCTTCTACCTTGGACCGAACAGTGCTGGTGGTGGGATAACAAACTGCCTGCCACTGGCGATAATCGCCAGAAAAAAATCTTTGCCAGTATCTTTCTATCGACATTAAGAAGGCTAATGGGGCGCCAATTCTCAATCATTGAAGGATCTTTACCCTTTGACAGAAGGATCACTGCAGATTGCCTCATGGAGGGAGGGAGAGAACCCTCATACAAACAGCTATTAAAAACCTCCGCAAGGTAGGGAGCCAGGATCGTCTTAAAACATTTATAAAACTCAGCTGTCAACCCATCTGGCCCTGGTGTTTTCTTGATGGCCAGTTTATCAATAGCCTGGACTACCTCATCTGCAGTGATTTCATCTGTCAAATTCATCAAAGGAACATTACTTTCCAGTCCTGGTGTAGAGTCCAAAAAACCCAACATCCTTGTCCGATCAAGGTTCCTTCCTCCCAGGAGATCGGCATAGTATGACCTGACCACCTCCAGGATCCCTGACCTAGACTTCGTCAGAGAGCCCGTACTGTCCTTCAGGCCATGGACCGTATTAACTGCTACGCTCTGTTTACAGTTCTGGTAAGGGTCAGTCGAATGGTATTTCCCGTAATCCCTCTCCTGAACCAAAGAGGCGTGCCGGTCATATTTATGTCTCCTAAGGAGGAGCTTCACCTCAGAGATCGCCCCACAATCTCCTCCATTCGAAACAAGGCGGTCAAGTTTCCTCCGCAAACGCTGGTAGGTGATATACTTATCTTGCTGCTTCTTTCTTCCTATGGCCTTGAAAAGCCTAATAGTCCGCTGTTTTACAAGCTCCCACCATTCTGACTTGCTGTTGCAAAAGTCTAGGATCGTTACCTGTGCTTGAAAAAAGTCCTCAAAGGATTGTCTTACTCTCCCGTCTTCCAGGAGGGCCGAATTCAATCTCCAGATACCCCTCCCCCTAGGTGGCATGTCTGAGGCATTCAGAGTCACAGATAGAATACAGTGGTCAGAAAACTCCACTGCCCGACACACAGGTGCCGAAAAAGCAGAGTCTCCCTTTAAAAAAAACCTATCTATCCTACTCTGACTACTACCTCTCTGAAAAGTGAACCCCGGGCTGTCTGGGCAACGCTTAATGTGCGCATCTACCAGACCTGCTTCCCTAACTATCGCATTGAGAAAAAGGGTGTCATAGCCCAGCTTATCTCTGAAACCTCTCCTGTCTTTAGACCTAGTAATGGTATTAAAATCACCTCCAAAGATAACCTGCTGGGCCGTAAAAAGAAAAGGCTTAATCTTTGTAAAGAGGCATTTCCTGTCCCACTTCGTCTGGGGACCATAGATGTTAATCAGGCGCAAGTCCTGCCCCCTTACAGAGACGTCCAAGACCATGCATCTCCCAATCTCTACCTCAATTACCCGCCGGCACGTTACCATACCAGAAAAAAGGACTGCAACCCCGCTGTAAGGCTCGGCCGCAAGAGACCAAAATGAGGGACCACGTCTCCACTCCTTCTTTGCCAGATGTATATCGGCCAGACTACTCAGATGGGTCTCTTGTAAAAACAAAATGTCAGCATCAAACTGGCTGAGCAAAAATAAGGCCATATGACGAGCGCTTACCGATCTCAAGCTGGCAACATTAATGGTTGCCACTTTTATCGGAGTGGGAACTGCCATTAGGGTAATTGAGGCAGACGTTTCTTAGCCTGACTACTCCCTCTCCCTGGAGAACCAGCACGCTTTGTTGCGCCCTGGCACTCATCATCCATGGAGGACGCTGAACTGAACGAGTCCCAATCATCATCATCGTCCGACAGGACCTTAAACTTATTTTTCAAAGGCAAAACTTCAGGATTGAAGGGAACTGAACCCCTTTTTTTCCTTATTTTGCCCCTCCTCCTCCTATCCTCCAACCACTCCATATCATCTTTGGATAAACCACAACCAGCCTCCCCACACCTATCCTCCCCTTCAACCCCCTCCCCCCCACTCTCCCTTCCCTTATCTACCACCAGGCCAGCCTCCCCACTATTTTCCCCACTCCTCTGCACCCCACGATCTGCAATAGAAACCCTGCAGCGTCGGGGGAGGGGGACTGGCACCACACCTGATGCACCAGCCTCAGCACCTCTTGCTGCCTCTGCAATTTTAGAAGACACAGAAGGATTGGACACATTCTTGGCAACTGAAACTTTACATACAGACTGGGAAGACACAGGCACACTAGGTACACGCACAGACTGGGGAGACACAGACACATTGGGTATTGGCACAGACTGGGGCAGCACAGACTGGGGAGACACAGACACATTGGGTATTGGCACAGACTGGGGAGACACAGACACATTGGGTATTGGCACAGACTGGGGAGACACAGACACATTGGGTATTGGCACAGACTCAGATGGAATCACAGGCCCTCCAGCTGATGAGCTCTGTGCACCCTCCATGTCCAGATGGAAAAACTCCCTCATGAGCTCAGGCTTGTTGTGCACTGCCTCAGGACACTGACTATAAGGATGTCCCACTGCATTGCACAGATTACACCTTATAATATTACAATCCTTTGCCAAATGTCCTATACCCTGACACAGAGAGCACTTCATTACTGGACAGGAGGATGCAAGATGCCCTTTATCTCCACATTTATTGCAGAGCTTTGGCTGGCCCGGGTAGAAGATGGTCAGCCTGTCCCTCCCCAGGAAAGCTGAGGAGGGCAGATGTTGGACAACATTGTCAATAACCTTTAGTTTCAGCTGCACAGACCATCCCCCTGTCCATATTCCCCGATCATCCAAAATCTTTCTTAGGGGGCTCAGGACGTCCCCATACCTCCTCAACCATACAGTCAGATCCCCTTGGGGTATGGATTCATTGCGCACAAGTATTGTCACCATTTTAATGAGGGGCTGGCGTGATATAAGTTTGGGGATGAGCCCTTTCCAGTCCGGCAGGCCCCTACACACGTGTTCAAACTTCTCCCAAAATATGTCCAAAGACTCCGGACGGATAAAGGACAAATCATATTCATAGGAACCTGCCGGACTGATCAGGGCGAAGATATCTGCAGGCCTAAACCCCATCTGCAGGATTTTATCCACCACTGTCCTCCTATGTGGGGGGTTTCCATCACCTTCCCATTTCAATTGTACAACATTCCTCCTTTTAAACAGGGAGGAAGATAGAACGTCCCCATGCTCCCTCCCTGCTTGTTCCCCCTTTCCAGATCCTGTGGCAGCAACACCAGCATAAGTTTTTCTTCCACCACCAGCATTTGCAGTCTTGTCCTTAGATACATTCAAACCTGCTGCCAGAGAGTCTGAATCAGCTGGGATAGCAGTCTTCTGATTAGCAGGACCCACCCCCTCCCCCGAACACTCAGCTTCAATCCTGGGAGCCATCACAGTCTTGGCTGCTGCAGACTCCTGGAGAGCTGTAGTACTACTGCTCCCAGCATCTCCTCCACCAATCACAGGAACAGCCTCTGTGCCTGGTCCAGGCAAAGTCACTGTATTGTCCATGGACCTCTCTGCAGACTGAAGCTGACAGTTATTAGCAGATGTTATTGCTTGCTGTACATTGTCTATGGGTCTGGGCTGACTGTCTGTAGTACTACAACCCTCAGCAGGCCCATTGTCATTAACCACTTCCCACCCGGCCAATGCATATATACGGCCGGGTGGGAGCCGTCTACTCCTGATAGGATGTTCAGGAACGTCATTCAGGAGTAGCGGGATCGCGCGCGCACGCGCGCGCGCCCGCGCAGCGGCGCGATCCCGATGTGCTCGTGTCACCCGGACACGGCACATCTCAGATCGGCAGGAGGGCTCTGTGATTGGCCCTCCTGATCACATGACGGCCGTGTCCAATCACGGCCGTCATGTGATGTAAACAAACAGCCGGTTGCTAGGCAATCGGCTCTCCTCTCCTCACACGGAAGTCACCGCTGAGGAGAGGAGAGCAGAACGCTGCAGCCGGCTGATGATCAGTGAGTATGGGCTGCTTTTTACAGCTTTTTACTCACTGATCATCAGTGTAGTGTAAACACACAACACACCACACAGTACAAACACAGTCCCCACACATGTCCCCAAAACACACATGTCCCCAAAACATACATGTCCCCAAATAATAAAAACACATGTCCCTAATAATAAAAACATGTCCCCCACATATGTCCCACTAAAATCACATGTCCCAATCTGCACACATATGTACGTGATCACCTGCACACATATGTACATGATCATTTGCGTACATATGTCCGTGATCACACAAACCAATTATTATACACTTAACGGAATTTTTTTTACCAAAAACATGTAGCAGAATACATTTTGGCTTAAATTTATGACAAAATTTGATTTTATTGGATTTCTTTTCAAATAGAAAAAAGAAAATATTGTTTTTTTTCCAAATTTCCGCTATTTTTGCGCTTATATCGCAAAAAAAAAAAAACGGAGTCATGAATAAATAACACCAAAATAAAGCTCTATTTGTGCGAACAAAATGATAACAATTTCATTTGGGTACAGTGTAGCATGACCGCGCAATTGTCACTGAAAGCGCTAGAGCGCTGAAAGCTGAAAATTGGGCTGGGAAGGAAGGGGGCGAAAGTGCCCTGTATTGTAGTGGTTAAAGATACCACCATCCTGCACACACACTGTACCTGCACCTGCTCTCTCCACAGGTCTTTCCTCCACAGGGCTAGGAACGGTGTCCATCTTCTCCTCACCTTCCTGGGGAGCTGCATTAGGACTGGCCTCCAGTTTATTGATCAGATCCAGCATGTTAGAACCTTCAACCTCCTGCCCAGATGTTCCACATTGCTGGGGAGGGAAGGGGACAGAGGCCTCCGCCATTGAGGGCTCAGCAGGTGTCTGAGATGTTGAACAGCTGGGCTCATCCTCCGGGCCCACTTTCTCACTCTCTGCTTGCATCTCCTCGCTCTCCATGCAGGAAGAGGCTCCTTTCCTCATTTGGTTAAATCGCTCCTCATTTTTATATTTCTCTTTAAAAGCTCCACTATTCTCCTTCAGAGAACTCACCAATTCCTTCTGCTTCCGCAGAGCTTGTTCCAGGTCCTTCAATTCAGGCCTCAGAGCCAGTCTCTTCTTACTGAAGACTTTAGCACAAATCTGCTTTTTCTTTTTAAATTCAGATTTCAGAGCTCCCAACTTCTCCTCTTCCTTCTCAATCCGCTTCAGTGTTTCCACAATCCTCCGTCTAAAGGCAGACAGAGATTCATCCTTCCTTGGGCCAGGCCCAGAATCTTCCGCAGGTTGAGGCCTATCCAGGGGGCCCCCGCCAGGGTCCTCCCCAGGATCCAGCATCCTTCCTGGGGCAGAGGAGTAACTCTAGCCCCTGGTCTCTGGAAGCACAGGAGCAAAGGGACTAGCAACCTCTCACCTCGCTGTCAAGGAGAGGAATGGCAGTTTCCCACCATCCCTGTGCTGAGTTCCCAGGTCTGTACACCTGCTGTGTCCATTATGAGGGCTTCCCACCATCCCTGTGCTGAGTTCCCAGGTCTGTACACCTGCTGTGTCCATTATGAGGGCTTCCCACCATCCCTGTGCTGAGTTCCCAGGTCTGTACACCTGCTGTGTCCATTATGAGGGCTTCCCACCATCCCTGTGCTGAGTTCCCAGGTCTGTACACCTGCTGTGTCCATTATGAGGGGTTCCCACCATCCCTGTGCTGAGTTCCCGGATCTTAGTGTACACCCGCTGTGGCCATTATGAGGGGTTCCCACCATCCCTGTGTTGTGCTGACTTCCTGGGGTTTTAACTTTTAGGTTTGTTAACTTTTTGTAACAACTACGAATGTTCGTTATGAAATTTCGTTATTCGTACAGAATTCATAAAAATTAGTATTTCGGATTCGTACGAATGCACGAATTTCCGGAAATTCGTGGGAATTTTTGATTCATACAAAACTAATCATACATGTCTAACAGAAATAGAATCTTTTGGTAGAAAAAGTTTATTAACAAATAAAGATGTGTAGTCACTCACATATAGGGGGTCAGCGCAGTCAACACATTTTCTTTTTTCCTATATCACTGTTCCTACTTAGTAAGAACAGACGGTCTGGCATGACAGGGATTTGTTTGTTTACACACACACACATCCTCATTCTGGCTCTCGTGCCCGTGAACACATTTTCTTTTTTTTCAGTTTCTTTGTTTTTCCACATATGGGTGGAAAACATTTTTGACCACAGCAGACGCAAGGTTAACAGTAAATAAATTGTTTTTATTGTGCCGGTGGCCCACATATTTAATTTTAGGAACAGCGATATGTCTCCTCCTCTAGTCAGTCCCATCCACCCACAGTTAGAAACACTCATGAGGGAACACACTTAACCTCTTGATCGCCCTCTAGTGTTAACCCCTTCCCTACCAGTGACATTTATACAGTAATCAGTGCATTTTTTATACCACTGATCACTGTATAAATGTTAGTGGTCCCAAAAATGTGTTAAAAGTGTCCAATCTGTCCACCGCAATGTCTCAGTCCCGTTAAAAATTGCAGATCGCCGCCGTTACTAGTAAAAAATAAATATATATAATAAATATTCCCAAATAAGCTGCGCTATACTGATCCGATAAATGCTATGTGAAGCAAATGAGTGAATAAATAAAGCATGAAATCAAAAAATATTAACAAAGTGCAGACAGGGAAATGCATATACTAATGTTCAAATATTAGTCCATCATCCCATCAACAAAAAACGTTTTGCTTGTAATCTCCAACGTGTTTTAAACACACCACACCGATATAGGAAAAGTGTCATCAGAGTTTGCAGGAAAAAAGAGGACTTCCACCACCAACACTACTGCCGCTTACCAGCTACACTGATCCCATCTCAGAGACCAGATATCGCCAAATCAAAAACGCTTCCTCTGAGTCAGGACTGCATGGAGGGTGTATCCTCTTTAAGCGCTTGGTTCAAATGGTTAGAAGAATCCTACGGCCACACCGCTTATTCCAATGGTTAGAAAAATCCTACGGCCACACCGCTCATTGCCCAGCACATATAATAACAAAGGGAATCGCCATAGTGTGATATAGTCACGAAATTTAATATAATAAAAAAGATTGCACTTACATCAAGTAGAAAAAACTTTGCTTTGTAAAACAAACAAATTCGCCGGCCGGCTTAGTAACGCTGCCCGTCGCTTCCGGGTCCAGCGTAGATCGCGGTGACGTCAGTACGTCGCTCCTCCCTACGCCGTTTCGTTATAGGTAACGTCTTCCAGGGGCACAGGGTCTGTGCCCCTGGAAGACGTTACCTATGACGAAACGGCGTAGGGAGGAGCGACGTACTGACGTCACCGCGATCTACGCTGGACCCGGAAGCGACGGGCAGCGTTACTAAGCCGGCCGGCGAATTTGTTTGTTTTACAAAGCAAAGTTTTTTCTACTTGATGTAAGTGCAATCTTTTTTATTATATTAAATTTCGTGACTATATCACACTATGGCGATTCCCTTCGTTATTATATGTGCTGGGCAATGAGCGGTGTGGCCGTAGGATTTTTCTAACCATTGGAATAAGCGGTGTGGCCGTAGGATTCTTCTAACCATTTGAACCAAGCGCTTAAAGAGGATACACCCTCCATGCAGTCCTGACTCAGAGGAAGCGTTTTTGATTTGGCGATATCTGGTCTCTGAGATGGGATCAGTGTAGCTGGTAAGCGGCAGTAGTGTTGGTGGTGGAAGTCCTCTTTTTTCCTGCAAACTCTGATGACACTTTTCCTATATCGGTGTGGTGTGTTTAAAACACGTTGGAGATTACAAGCAAAACGTTTTTTGTTGATGGGATGATGGACTAATATTTGAACATTAGTATATGCATTTCCCTGTCTGCACTTTGTTAATATTTTTTGATTTCATGCTTTATTTATTCACTCATTTGCTTCACATAGCATTTATCGGATCAGTATAGCGCAGCTTATTTGGGAATAATTACCGTATATACTCGAGTATAGGCCGACCCGAATATAAGCCGAGGCCCCCAATTTACCCCCAAAAAACTGGAAAAAATTATTGACTCGTGTATAAGCCGAGGGTGAGACATGCCTGTCCATCCCTGTGTGTCCGTCCATCCCTGTGGGTCCATCCATCCCTGTGTGTGTGTCCATGCATCCGTGTGTGTGTGTGTGTGTGTGTGTGTCCATGCATCCGTGTGTGTGTGTGTGTGTGTGTGTGTGTGTGTGTGTGTGTGTGTCCGTGCAGCCTACCTGTGTCCAGCCTGCCTGTGTCCGTCCAGCCTGCGTCCCGTCCAGCCTGCGTCCCGTCCAGCCTGCGTCCCGTCCCGGCCCGTCCCGGCCCGTCCCGGCCCGTCCCGGCCCGGCCCGTCCTGTCCCGAGCCGAGCCTCCGTCCTTCAGCTCTTCGTCGGCGGCCATTCTAGGATTCAAAAGCCACGCCTCCGTCGGTGATAGGCGGAACACTCAATTTCCCACTGACTGCTGTTCCGCCTATCGGATGTCCGTGATAGGCGGAACACTCAATTTCCCAGCAGCCTGTGTTCCGCCTATCACGGGCATCGTCTCATCCTCGTTCGTAGTACGAGGATGAGACGATGCCCGTGATAGGCGGAACACAGGCTGCTGGGAAATTCAGTGTTCCGCCTATCACAGGCGAAGGCGGAGCCGGAGGCGCGGCTTTTGAATTCTAGAATGGCCGCTGTCTGTCTGCTCGACACGCTGATCGAGCGGGCAGACAGCGATGACTCGAGTATAAGCCGAGGGGGGCACTTTCAGCCTCAAAAAAGAGGCTGAAAATCTCGGCTTATACTCGAGTATATACGGTATTTGAATTGTGGGTATCTCACGGTTAAAGCTGCTGCTGCGTTTATAATTCACAATTTATTTATTTTTTATTTTTATTTTTGTTTCATTACTTCACATTAAGTTTACATAGGAACAGCGCTGTATTTTTTAGGTTTTTATATAATAAATATGCCAAAAAAATGCTATAAATCTATTCCCTATTTTGTAGACACTATAACTTTTGGGCAAACCAATCAATATGCACTTATTGTGATTTTTTTTTTACAAGAAATATGTAGAAGAATACATATTGGCCTAGACCGATGAATACATTTTTTTGAGGGGGTATTTATTATAGAAAAAAGTATAAAATATTGTTTTGTTTTTTTTCAAAATTGCCGATCCTTTTTTGTTTATAGCGCAAAAAAGAAAAACCGCAGGGGTGATCAAGTATCACCGAAAAAAAAGTTCTACTTGTGGGAAAAAAATGACATCAATATTGTTTGAGTACAACATCGCACGCCCGCGCATTTACACAGTACAAAAACTCCTTATCATTGAAAACAAATGTCATGAAAGTAACTGTAATTATTATTTATTATCTAAACCCAATCTTATCAAACGTTTTATAAACCTTCATTTTTTACAGAACAACTTTGACTTCTCATCACACAACTTTGACTTGACTACACACAACTTTAACTTCTCATCCTTATCACATTGTTATTATCAGATAATATATCAGCCAAGTCCAAGTTCATAAAAGGCTGACGACACACATACAGTGCATACACATTGCTGAGCTGTGCCGGAGTTAAACTTCCACCAGAAACAATCTGACTTCAGGTGAGAAAAATAATATCATAAGAAGAATCCAGAAGGAATCATATGTAGCCGTTAAAAAAAAAAGAGAAATCTGTTGAGCAAAGGGAATGTTTCCATGAAATGGGAACTGAACGCTGGTAAGCATTTTAATGTGACTTGACTTCACTTGGTATACTAAAATTGATAGTGAATGGTGGGGCAGTGAGTCTTTCCGAGTATATAATGTATCCATTGGAAAATTGTTAAAGTTTTTGTTTTGTTTTTTCAGGAATCTGTAGGCGGAGTGTATCATCATTCTGTAGGCAGTTGTAGGTTGCTATAGGTCTACAGATGTCAAAAAATTCCCATGGAGACCTTGGACCTTGCATGTCCTTTACAGTGGAGTGCTTTGGATGGATTAGAATTATATAAGGTGAGATGTTTATGAGGTTGCTATCTACACATTTGACATCTTATATTCTATATCTGTACTGAATAATTCTCCCATTGGCTAATAAGTTCAAAAGTACACTTTACATAGTAACACAGTAGGTGAGGTTGAAAAAAGACACAAGTCCATCAAGTCCAACCCATGTGTGTGATTATATGTCAGTATTACGTTGTATATCCCTGTATGTTGCGGTCGTTCAGGAGCTTATCTAATAGATTTTTGAGACTATCGATGCTCCCCCCCACTGAAACCACCGCCTGTGGAAGGGAATTCCACATCCTTGCCACTTACAGTAAAGAACCCTCTACGTAGTTTAAGGTTAACCACTTAAGCCCCGGACCATTTTCCAACTAAAGGATCAGGCCCCTTTTTGCAATTCAGCACTGTGTCGCTTTAACTGACAATTGCACAGTCGTGCGACCTGGCTCCCAAACAAAATTGGCATCCCTTTTTCCCCACAAAATAAAGCTTTCTTTTGGTGGTATTTGATCACCTCTGCGTTTTTTATTTTTTGCGCTATAAACAAAAATAGAGCGACATGTTTGAAAAAAATGCATTATTTTTGACTTTTTGCTATAATAAATATCCCCAAAAAATGTATAAAAAAATATTTGTTTTCCTCAGTTTAGGCCGATACATATTCTTCTACATATTTTTGGTAAAAAAAAATCGCAAATAATATTGATTGGTTTGCGCAAAAGTCTACAAAATAGGGGATAGTTTTATGGCATTTTTATTAATAATTTTTTTTTTTTTACTAGTAATGGCAGCAATCTGCGTTTTTTTATTGTGACTGCGACATTATGGTGGACAAGTCGGACAATTTTGACACATTTTTGGGACCATTGTCAATAAAGCGACCAGTGCGATTAAAAATGCATGTTTACTGTAAAAATGTCACTGGCAGTGAAGGGGTTAACCACTAGGGGGCAGTGTAGGAGGTACGTGTGTATTTTTTTTTACTGTGGAGGGCGTGGCTTGGCATGTGACGTCACTGATCGTCTTTCCCTATAACAGGGAACAGACGATCAGTGACAGCCAGATTAGGAAGCACGGGGAGAGATTTGTTTACACTTACCTCTCCCCATTCTTCAGCTCTGTGACCCGATCACGGGACACCGGCGGCAGCCACGGTCACGGAGCTCAGGAGCCACGCCTGGGCTCTTAAAGGGCAACGTACCTGTACGCGTCTGTGCCCAGCCGTGTCATTCTGCCAACGTACACCGGCGTGAGGCGGTCCTTAGGTGGTTAAACCTCTTTTATTCTAATTTTAATGAGTGGCCACATGTCTTGTTAAACTCCCTTCCGTGGAAAAGTTGTATCTTTATTGTGGGGTCACCAGTAGGGATGAGCCGAACACCCCCCGGTTCGGTTCGCACCAGAACTTGCGAACGACCCCCGCGTTCGGTACGAATGTTAGAACCCCATTGAAGTCTATGGGACTCGAACGTTCGAATTGGAAAGTGCTAATTTTAACGGCTAATATGCAAGATAGTGTCCTAAAAAGGGTTTGGGGACCTGCCTCCTGCCTCAGGGGACATGGGTCACTGCAAAAAAAAGTTTTAAAAACTGCCGTTTTGGTGGGAGCACTGATTTTAATGACGATTAAAGTGAAAAAAAAAAGTGAAATATTCCTTTAAATATGGTGCCTGGGGGGTGTCTGTAGTATGCCTGTGAAGTGCCACGTGTTTCCCGTGTTTAGAACAGTCCCTGCACAAAATGACATTAAACGTAAATAACACCATTTAAAACTGCTTGCGGTTTTAATGTTATATCTGGTTCCTGCAATATGGTTGAAAATCATTGAGAAACATGGCATGGGTAGCCCTCCCTGCCCATTACCAGCCTATTTGGGTCTTGTACGCATATTAAGGGGAACCCCGTACCCATATTAAAAAAAGGAAATGCGTGTGGCCCCCAGGCCCTATATACTCAGAACAGCAGTATACAGGCGGTGCAAACAAGACAGGGACTGTGTAGGTTTGTTGTGTTAAGTTGAATCTGTTTGTCATTTTCAACCGGTACATTTTTAAAGTGTAGCTCCAGTCAAAAAAACTATCTTTAAGCTTTTTGGAAAACATAGGGAAGGGTTATCACCCCTGTATAATTTGTTTTGTCGTCCATCTTTTTTCATCTCACTTGCTGCTGTCTCCTTGCGTTTGCAAGTAGGAGATGTTTGTAAGTTGGATGTTTGAAAGTAGGGGCCTGCCCTATATTATAGCGGTATGTACTGGGTACAGAGCACGCAGACAGCACGCACTATCTCCTAACACTACTGACTGCAAGCTCTATTATTAACCACTTGTTAGCCCAATGTTTGCATAAAGTGAAAGATGAAGTTATGCTGAGTAAATAGATATCAAACATGTCACTCTTCAAAATTGCACATGCCCGTGGAATGGCGCCAAACGTCGCTACTTAAAAAATCCCCATAGGCGACGCTTTATTTTTTTTTTTACTGGTTACATGTTTTGAGTTGCAGAGGAGGTCTAGGACTAGAATTATTGCTCTCGCTCTAACATTCTCGGCGATACCTCACATGTGTGGCACATGCGAGCACATGGGGACATGGGCGCTTTAATTTTTATTTTATTTTTTTATTGTTCATTTTACTTTATTTATGTTAGTTTGACATTTTTTTCCCCAAAAATATATTTTTGATCACTTTTATTCCTATTACAAGAAATGTAAACATCCCTTGTAATAGGAATATGGGGTGACAGGTCCTCTTTACAGTGAAATCTGGGGGGTCAATATGACCCCACATCTCACCTCTAGGCTGGGAAGCCTGAAATAAAAAATAAAAAAAAGATTCTGGCTTTGATCGTACTGGCGAGTTGGTAGAAGCACCGGAGGGCGGTGAGGGGTGGGGGGCGTCTATGGCTGGGTATTTCAGGGTATCACCGAGTATGGCTGGGTATCTCTGAGTATGGCTGGGTATGGCAATTTATGGCAGGGTAATACAGAGTATTGGCGGGGTATTGGCGGGGTACTACAGAGTAATAGCAGGGTACTGCAGAGTATTGGGGGGTACTACAGAGTAATGGCAGGGTACTGCAGAGTATTGGGGGTACTGCAGAGTAATGGCGGGTACTGCAGAGTAATGGCGGGTACTGCAGAGTATTGGGGGTACTGCAGAGTAATGGGGGTTACTGCAGAGTAATGGGGGGTACTGCAGAGTAATGGCAGGGTACTGCACTGCAGAGTAATGGCAGGGTACTGCACTGCAGAGTAATGGCGGGGTACTGCAGAGTAATGGCAGGGTACTGCAGAGTATGCACTGGTATTGCAGAGTATTGGCAGGGAATTGAGGGGTTAAATTCGGTGAGCAGCGATGTGGGCACTGCAGATGCAGCCCACATCGCTGCTGACACCGATCTCTTTCCCCTCCGCTGTACCGATCGGTACAGAGAGGGGAGGGAGGAACAGGCGTCATAACATGACGCCGGTTTGTTTCCAAGTGATGACTCCGTCATTTGACGGAGCAATCACGTGGTAAACGGCCGCTATGAGCGGCCGTTTACCGTGATCCATGATGCGACCCGGCGGTCACGGATGCTCTCGAGTGCGCACACCTCGGGGCACGCGAGAGCAGAATTCTGGGAGGCCGTTAATTAACGGCCTCTCAGAGTTAAACAACCCCCCTGAAGCCGTTAATCGGCAATGGGCAGTTGTTAAGTGGTTAAAGCTAGATCACTAGCTATATAGGTGAGGTGAATATAGTGGTGTATACTGCAGTCAGGGCACAGACAACAACCACTACACAGCAGCAAGATAGGAAATCAGCCAAAAACGATTGGTGTGTACTGTGTTGAAGGTACACAGAACACCCACTGCTTCAGATGCTAAGTAACACACTACACGAGGCCGCCTCAAAGGCGGCCTTATATAGTGTGGGGCGTGCACTACACAGCCTGAGCTATGATTGGCCACAGGCAGGATGCCTGTGGCCAATCATGGCTCTCCTCGCTGCCGGCGCTGCGATTGGCCAAGCATGCGGGGTCACAGTGCATGCTTGGCCAATCATGGGACAGCAATGCACCGCATTGCATTGTGGTCCGCGCGCGCGTCACTCGAATTTTGACACGAACGGCCCAAACGTTCGGAATTCGCCGAACGGCCGAACAGCCAATGTTCGAGTCGAACGTACGTTCGACTCGAACACGAAGCTCATCCCTAGTCACCAGTATGGTATTTATAAATTGAAAACATATCCCCTCTCAAGTGTCTTTTCTCCAGAGAAAATAAGTTCAGTGCTCGCAACCTTTCCTCATACCTTATATCTTTATTAGCTTAGTTGCCCTTCTTTGTACTCGCTCCATTTCCAGTACATCCTTCCTGAGGACTGGTGCCCAGAACTGGACGACATACTCCAGGTGCGGCCAGACCAGAGTCTTGTAGAGCGGGAGAATTATCGTTTTATCTCTGGAGTTGATCCCCTTACTAATGCATGCCAATATTCTGTTTGCTTTGTTAGCAGCAGCTTGGCATTGCATGTCATTGCTGAGCCTATCATCTACTAGAACCCCCAGGTCCTTTTCCATCCTAGATTCCCCCAGAGGTTCTCCCCTCGTGAGTAGATTGCATTCATATTTTTGTCATACAAATGCATTATTTTACATTTTTCTAAATTAAACCTCAATTGCCATGTAGTTGCCCACCCTATTCATTTGTACAGATCTTTTTGCAAGGTTTCCACATCCTGCGGAGAAGTTATTGCCCTGCTTATCTTAGTATCATCCACAAATACAGAGATTGAGCTGTTTACCCCATTCTCCAGGAAGTTTATGAATAAAATAAATAGGATTGGTCCCAGCACAGAACCCTGGGGGACCCAACTACCCCCCCCCCTCGACCATTCTGAGTACTCCCCATTTATCACCACCCTCTAAACTCGCCCTTGTAGCCAGTTTTAAATCCATGTGCTCACGTAAATGTTTATGGGTAACTGTCAAATAAAAATATGGAACGCTTCACAAATTTATGTAATAATAATATATGCATTATGAATATCAGATGGCTAATGCTACAATTCATATAAAAGAATATTTCATATTAAATTATTATATGTGTCTGAGTTAAAAGAAAAGCTATGAAATCCCTTTTCAAGCTCACTTTTAATTATTATTTGTTTGTTATGAGATTTAACAAACAAATTTGGCACTGTACCATTGATACATTGTTTAATGGGTATTTGGTATCATCTATATGTTGAGGTGCTGGAAGTCGTGTATTGGAGATATTGAAGAATATTGAGAGGATATGGTGAGCTAATTTCAACCCTCAAGCCTATTTTTGACATTTGGTGTTTAGAATGCATATTTTTTTTGCTAGAAAATTACTTGGAACCCCCAAACATTATATATATATTTTTAGTAGAGACTCTAGAGAATAAAATGGCAATTGTTGCAATATTTTATGTCACACGGTATTTGTGCAGTGGTGTTTTAAACACAACTTTTTGGGAAAAGGCACACTTTCATGAATTAAAAAAAAACTAAACAGTAAAATTAGCCCAATTTTTTTGCATAATGTGAAAGATAATGTTACGCCGAGTAAATAGATACTAAACATGTCACTCTTTATAATTGCACGCACTCGTGGAATGACGACAAAGTACGATACCTAAAAATCTCAATAGGCGACACTTTAATTTTTTTTTCCAGTTAACAGGTTAGAGTTACAGTGGAGGTCTAGTGCAAGAATTATTGTTCTCGCTCTGATGATCACGGCGATACCTCATATGTGTGATTTGAACACCGTTTACATATTCGGGCGCGACCTCCTTATGTGTTTTCTTTGCTGCGTGAGCTCGCGGCGGTGGGGGGCGCTTTAAAAAAAAATCTTATTTATTTTATTTATTTTAAAATTAATAAATTGTTTTAAAAAAATATATATATATTTTTTGATCACTTTTATTGCTGTCACAAGGAATGTAAACATCCCTTGTGACAGTAATAGTTGGTGACAGGTACTCTTTATGGAGGGATCGGGGGTCACACTTTAAAGTTTTCAGATCGCCGTTTTCAGCGATTCTGAACACTGTATTTTTTAAAAAAATCCAGCGCCATTGGCAGCCGAGTAAACGGGAAGTGACGTTATGATGTCGCTTCCGTGTTTATGATTAGGAGGCTTCATTCCAGTCTGTCCCGAGCCGCCAAAAGTGGCGGTTTGTTCATCGGGGCTCCCGATTGAACGGGAGCCCCGGTAAGAGCGGCGGGAGGGGGTGACGTCCCCTCCCACTTCTCTGGCATAACAGCCAAGGGGCTTTTAGCTGCATCAGTTGTTATGGCTGAAAGCCGATCGCCCACTCTGAAAAACAGTACCGGGATGATGCTTGCAGCTGTGGGCATCATCCCGGTATAACCTCGGGAGCCGACTATGCACATTTGTGTACGCTCGGCGGGAAGGGGTTAATAACTACCATTATTTTGTACCAATGTAAACTACCTGTATCTGGTATTTTGAAATGTCTGTAGTGTTTGTGCTTAACTATCCTCCATTAGACATGTACAGAACGAAAACATTTGTTTAGTTTTGATTTGTTATTTACATAAATTCCTTTTGTTAAATTTGTTTCGTTCATTTAATTCGTTTTCAGAATTTGTTTTGTTTATTTGGGTTTGAAATTCGTTATTCACATAAATTTGTTTCGTTAAATTAGTTTAATTTGTTTAATTTGTTTTAGAAATGTGTCTAAGTTTTTTTCTAACTCAATTTGAATTTGAAAAATTTGAATCAATTTTAATTCCATTCAAAATCCATTCGAAATTGAATTTATTATATTTGAAATTCGAATATCGATAGAAGGTTATATTCTTTCAATTCTTTTCTATTCTATTTTTTTTCTATTCTTTTCTATTATTTCATTTTCTATTCTATTCTTTTCTATTGTAGTCTATTCTATGATATTCTTGTATTTTCTATTCTATTCTACTCTTTCTTTTCCATTCAAATTCAAATTTATTATATTTGAAATTCACATTTCTGAAGAAGGTTATATTTCTATTTTATTCTCTTCTGTTCTATTGTTTTTTTTTTATTTATTTTTTTTATTCTTTACTATTATTTTATTTTCTATTCTATTCTATTGCTTTTATTATTGCTTCTATTCCAATCTAATCTTTTTTGTTCTATTCTGTTTGAATTTATTCTATTCGAAAATTCTAATTTTGGAAGAAGGCTATATCTTTATATTTTATTCTATTCTATTGCTTTTATTATTGCTTCTATTCTCTTCTATTATTTCATTTTCTATTCTATGTTTTTATTTTCTATTCCTTAATTACTTATTCTGTCCCTTTAATTTCTATTCTATTTTCTGGTTTGTTTTTTCCATTATTTTATATTCTGTTCTGTTTTCCTCTATTACATTCTATTCTTTTATTTTCTATTATATTCTATTATTTTCTATTCTATTCCTTTATTTTCTATTCTATTTCATTCTCTTCTGAAATTCAAATTCGATTTGAAAACGATTTGAAAACTATTCAAATTTCATCCGAAATGTTTTCTTTATTACTTCTTTTTGAGAGTTATGAGTAGAGAGCGTTATGAGAAGACTCACATTGACTTCAGGATTGTTAAGTCTTCTTTTATGTTTAAGTGGGCAGTTAATCTCAGTTTGTGATATCATGCTGTCTTTAAACTGCAGCTCTGTGTGTGTTCTCTCTCCCTTCTCAGCTTGTGCAGCGGGACTCCTTGTGCTGTGCTGAGAGGAGGCCATCTATTTTTTTCCGGAGTCCCGGCCAGGCTCCATAATTCACCTAATTTACGGGGTCTCTCTCTTTTTTTTTTGTTTCCCATCAGGTCTATCGGTTCTCCGCCTCTCCCAGATCCTCTTTGTGAGCTCAGGGCTACTTTTAATGGCTTCTAGCCTCTCTAGGGAGTCCCGTTGTCTCAAAGTTGGTTTACTATTTGACCATCCTCCTTCACTTCCGGTCACACACCCAACAAATGCTTCCCCTTACCCTTGTTTATTCCAGACTGTACATATTAAGTTCTTGAAGTTGCTCTCAATATGTTTTATCCCCCATCCCTTTCACCATTTTTGTTACCCGTCTATGGACTTGTTCTATTTTATCAATATCTTTCTGTAAGTGAGTTCTCCTGAGTTGGACACAGTATTCTAAATCAGGTCTCACTAAAGCTTTCTATAGGGGAATCAGAACCTCCTTCCTCCAGCTGATGATCCCTCTAGTGGTATAAAGATCTATATAGAGGAATCAGGACCTCCTTCCTCCTGCTGGGGATCCCCTAGTGATGTAAAGATCTATATAGGGGAATCAGAACCTCCTTCCTCCTGCTGGTGATCCCTCTAGTGATGTAAAGATCTATATAGGGGAATCAGAACCTCCTTCCTCCTGCTGGTGATCCCTCTAGTGATATAAAGATCTATATAGAGGAATCAGGACCTCCTTCCTCCTGCTGGCGATCTCTCTAGTGATGTAAAGATCTATATTGGGGAATCTGGACCTCCTTCCTCCTGCTGGTGAACCCTCTAGTCATATAAAGATCTATATAGAGGAATCAGGACCTCCTTCCTCCTGCTGGTGAACCCTCTAGTCATATAAAGATCTATATAGAGGAATCAGGACCTCCTTTCTCTTGATGGTTATTCCTCTAGTGATTCAATCTTGGATTATTTTTCCCATTGCATAGCCACACTGTTTACTTATTTTGCAATCCTCTGCAAAATGTCACAGCCTTGAGATAAACACAGACGTAACCACTTACAAAATTTTTATCTGATGAACGTTACATTTCATTAGCTAATCTTTACATCTAGCAAAAGCTTATTTTGGTTGCTTTGCAGTTAGCAGAAGCGACAGAAGAGAAAACAGACCGCAGCAGAAGCACGCAAGTAACTTTATGATTCTAGAAAATTATCATCAGAGGGACGTTTGTGGGAGATAACAGCTATGGAAATGCACAGTGATTAGACATAAGTGGTCAGTTCAGGGGCCTTATTGGCCAAGAGTTCAGTATCCCAGCAGAAGTACAGTCAGTCTAGAGGATGAAATATATAAAGTCTTTTTGTTGCAGATTTTGTTTGAAGACAGCAATTAAAAGACATCAAAATAGTTGAATGATATATAATAGATACATAGTATTAAAAGAGTTTATTATAGTAGAAGGTGGAAAGTGCCTGTAGGGTATCATAATGACAGCCTCAGTAGGCAGTAGCCAAAGGCAAGGAACGACCCATGGATTCCCACTTCTTTACTTTAGTTTAGGTATATGCAATTAGCGGACCTCCAGCTGTTGCAAAACTACAAGTCCCATCATGCCTCTGCCTCTGGGTGTCATGCTTGTGGCTGTCAGAGTCTTGCTAAGCCTCATGGGAGTTGTAGTTCTACAACAGCTGGAGGTCCGCTAATTGCATATCCCTTCTTTAGATGGTGGTGTAATGTTGGCTGCACAGTTCAGCAAACTATGGAAAGAGGATTTAACCATTTCAATACAGTGCACTTACACCCCCTTCCTGCCCAGACCAATTTTCATCTTTTGGCGCTCTCACAGTTTGAATGACAATTACTCAGTCATGCAACACTGTACCCATATGAAACTTGCATCCTTTTTTTCACACAAATAGAGCTTTCTTTTGGTGGTATTTAATCACTAGTGGGTGTTTTTATTTTTTGTGCTATAAATAAAAAAAGACTGTACATTTTGTGAAAAAAATGCTTTTTTCTTTGTTTCTGTCATAAAATTTTGCTAATTATAAATTTTTCTTCATAAATTTTGACCAAAATTTATACTGCTACATATCTTTGGTAAAAAATAACCCACATTAGTGTATATTATTTGGTCTTTGTGAAAGTTATAGAGTCTACAAACTATGATGCCAATCGCTGAAAATTGATCACATCTGATCAGGCCTTCAGTACATCAGGTGTATCTCATTTCTTGAGACACTAACAAGTCAGGAAAGTACAAATACCCCCCAAATGACCCTTTTTAGAAAGTAGACATTCCAAGGTATTAAGTAAGTAGCATGGTGAGTTTTTTTAAGTTGTCATTTTTTCCCACAATCCTTTGCAAAATGAAGATTTATTTTTATTTTTACAAAATTGCCATATTATCGGGTTATTTCTCACACACAGCATATGCATATAACAAATTACAAAAAAAAAATACATTCTGGTACTCTTCCCAAGTATGGCGATACCACATGTGTGAGACTCTGACAGCCTGGCCACATACAAAGGCCCAACATTGACGTAGCACTTTCAGGCGTTCTAGGAGCATAAATGAAACAACCACCTATTACAATTTTGAAGGCCCTGGAGCACCAGGACAATGGAATTGCCCACAAAATTACCCCATTTTGGATAGAAAACACCCCAACGTATAATCTATGAGGCAGAATGAGTCTTTTGAAAGGTTCATTTTTTTCCAAGTTTTTGGAAAACGTGGAAAAATGAAAACGCATTTTTTAAAAAACAAAGTTGTCAATTTATAATATATCTCCAACACATAACATGTATATAACAAAAATGACACCCCAAAACACATTCTGATACTCTTCCCGAGTATGGCGATACCACATGTGTGAGG
Organism: Lithobates pipiens; assembly: GCF_037356315.1. NCBI lineage: Eukaryota > Metazoa > Chordata > Amphibia > Anura > Ranidae > Lithobates > Lithobates pipiens. The sequence goes on along the minus strand of NW_027507788.1, from coordinate 33,643,177 downwards.
CCACATACAGAGGACCGACACTGAAGTAGTACCTTCAGGCGTTCTAGGAGCATAAATTACACATCTCATTTCATTCCTACCTATCACACTTTTGAAGGTCCTTGAGCACCAGCCCAGTGGAATTACCCACAAAATGACCCCATTTTGGAAAGCAAACACCCCAGAGTATATTCTATGAGGCATGGGGTGCAGATAGGTACTCAGTTACTCTGATAGGCTGGTGAGAGGTACTCGGTTACTCTCATGGGCTGGTGACAGGTCCTCGGGTACTCTGATGGCCTAGTGACAGGTACTCAGGTACTCTGATGGCCTGGTGATAGGTGATCGGGTACTCTGATGGGATACAGATAGGTACTCTGATGGCCTGGTGACTGGTATTCGGGTACTATAAAGGGCGGTGACAGGTACTCGGTACTCATATGGACTGTGACAGGTACTCGGGTACTCAGATGAACTGTGACAGGTACTCATATGGGCTGTGACAGGTACTCGGCTACTCTCATGGGCTGTGACAGGTACTTGGGTACTCTGATGGACTGTGACAGGTACTCGGGTACTCAGATGGACTGACAAGTACTTGGGTACTCAGATGGGCTGTGACAGGTACTCTGGTATTCTAATGGACTGTGACATGTACTCGGGTACTCTGATGGACTGTGACAGGTAGTCGGGTATTCTGATGGACTGTGACAGGTACTCGGGTACTCTGATGGACTGTGACAGGTAGTCGGGTATTCTGATGGACTGTGACAGGTACTCGGGTACTCTGATGGACTGTGACAGGTAGTCGGGTATTCTGATGGACTGTGACAAGTACTCGGTACTCTGATGGACTGTGACAGGTACTTGGGTACTCTGATGGACTGTGACAGGTACTCAGGTACTCTGATGGACTGTGACAGGTACTCGGGTACTCTGATGGACTGTGACAGGTAGTCGGGTATTCTGATGGACTGTGACAGGTACTCGGTACTCTGATGGACTGTGACAGGTATTCGGGTATTCTGATGGACTGTGACAGGTACTCGGGTATTCTGATGGACTGTGACAGGTACTCAGGTACTCTGATGGACTGTGACAGGTACTCGGGTACTCTGAGGAACTGTGACAGGTACTCGGGTACTCAGATGGACTGTGACAGGTACTCGGGTACTCTGATGGATTGTGACAGGTACTCGGGTACTCTGATGGACTGTGACAGGTAGTCGGGTATTCTGATGGACTGTGACAAGTACTCGGTACTCTGATGGACTGTGACAGGTACTCGGGTACTCTGAGGAACTGTGACAGGTACTCGGGTACTCAGATAGACTGTGACAGGTACTCGGGTACTCAGATGGACTGTGACAGGTACTCGGGTACTCTGATGGATTGTGACAGGCACTTTGATGGGTGGTGAAAAGTCCTCTTTATGGGGGGGGGGGGGGCAATCAGTGTGTGTTGGTGTACACTGTAGGTGGTAACGAGATGTTACCACAATCTCCTTCTCACACATGATCTGTGTGTGAGGAGGAGAACCCAGTAACACCTCGTTACTGCGGTTTGTTTACATTTAATGATCGGCTGTGAAAGGATCACAGCCAATCATGTGGTAAACAGCCGCCAGCCAATGGCTGTTTACCACCGTCGGTGATGAGCAGTGTTCCCGGGAACACGCCTCCACCGTTGTGCACACGCAGCATGCGCCGTGCAAAGTGGGGAGGTACCAACTGTGCCCCATGCTCCATGGCTGTTCACCCCACTCGGTGGCGAGCGGTGTCTCCATGACACACTGCCACAGAAGGAACAGGGATGCGCACGCACAATCGCACACATTCCCTGTTTAAATGGGAAGCCCTCATATGACGGCCGGTGGGCGGCAAACGGTTAAAAAAAAACAATTCAGCTGTATCTTGTTGTTTTGTGGAGCCTGTGGTCTACACTGGAGCACAGGCATTGGGAAACATTTTTATGTAAACAGTACCTGTAAAAGGAAATTTGGGCATTGTAAGGTGGAACCATGCTTCATCCAAGGTCTGAAGGTTGGCATAATAACTATGAGGGTATGGGGAACCCACACACGTTTTTTTATGTTTACAAATGTTTTATTGCCACATGATATCAGAGGCAGGGTTGCACGTTTACGTCACTGAGTTTTTTTGTCTTGTCGAGCGACAAGATGGATTTACATTGTGGGACATTTTTATATTTTAATTAAAGGACTTGTCCCAAAGTGTCTCCTGTCTTTTTTTTACTTTTTTTGTGAAATTGTAGTGGTACAATGTACCCGTTAGCAATTCACATAGGGGGGAGGCCGGAATCTGGGGGTCCTCTTGGCTTCCAGATTCCGATAAGCCCCCATGCCCACAGATCCCCACAACCACTGGGCAAGGGTTTTGGGGATCAACATGGGGACAAGGTGCTTTGGGGAGCTACTTTAAAGCACCCTAACCATGTTGAGGGCATGTGGTCTGGAACAGTTCAGGAGGGGACTGGGGTGCTCTCTCACTCCCCCTCTTTTCCCGCAGCTTGCCAGGTTGCATGCTCAGATAAGGGTCTGGTATGGATTTTGGGGGGGGGGCCTGCACCATTTTTTTTTTTTTGGCACAGGGTTCCCCTTAAAATCCATACCAAACCTAAAGGGTCTAGTATGGATTTTGGGGGGACCCCACGCTCTTTTAAAAAAAAAAAACTGGTGCAGGATTCCCCTTAATTTCCATACCAGAGCTAAAGGGCCTGGTATGGATTTTGGGGGACCCACACGCAATTATTATTTTTTTTGGTTTGTGATTCCCCTTAATATTTATACCAGACCCAAAGGGCCTGGTAATGGACTGGGGAGGAAACTTATGTAGTTTTTTCAATGAGTTTTATCTATATTACAGAGACCCAATAATTTATTACAGCCACAATCAGTTTTAAATTACCTTTTTCCTTTAGAAATCTCATTTTGCGGTGGTACTGTTCTAAACATGGGAAAACGGTGCCACTTTACAGGCATACTATAGGCACCCCCCAAGTATGATATTTAAAGGAATATTTCAGTTTTATTGTTTCACTTTAAGCATTATTAAAATCACTGCTCCCGAAAAAACTGCAGTTTTTAAAACTTTTTTTATGCATTTATACATGTCCCCTGGGCCAGGACCGAGGTCCCCAAACACTTTTTATGACAATAGCTTGCATATAAGCCTTTAAAATTAGCACTTTTGATTTTTCATGTTCGTGTCCCATAGACTTTAACGGTGTTCGTGTGTTTTTGCATGTTCGCAAGTTCTGGTGTGAACCAAACCAGGGGGACTATTCGGCTCATCCTTAGTGGTTAGACCTTTGGAACTATATTTGGCCACACTGTCCCTATGTCGTAAAGCGGGGGGGGGGGGAAGTTGGAGTTGCCTATAAAGGTGTAAAGAGGTGCAAGTGAGAAGGCTAATTTGCTGTGGTAGAGGGACCATAGATACAGGGCTTGGCCTATGATATTGTTAAGGGGCATTACATTACACGCTCTAATGGATCTAGGCCGCAGCAATCCAGGAAGGTAATATAGAAACACAGAGTGCATTTAATAATGTAACCATGGGATATCAGCAATTGGGGTATGCCATTGGGCGGTCTGAGTGAGTCTGGCTGCTAAATAATAACGCCATAAATCTGGGAGGCCCAAACCTCCGAGAGGTTGGGGTCTGTATAACAAAGATTTGTTAAATCTTGGGTGTTTGGTGTGCCATAGAAATTTATTTATGTCACTTTTAATGGAATATATATAGAACTTAAAGTCATAGATTGGAAGTGTCCTAAAGAAAAATAGTATTTTGGCCAAAATTGCCATTTTGATGGTTGTAATTCTACCCAAAAAGGAGGTCTTTAAAAGGGTTCTAATATGGACAACTATCGGACTATAATCGAGGCGGAAAAGGTTTTGGAAAGTAGGTGTTAGTTGGATTCCCAAATAGCAGAATGACTGAGATCACCAGGAGAAATCAAAATGTTTTTGCAGGGAATTAGCTAAATCTTTGGGAATGTTGATGGGCATAGCAGTGCATTTGGACAGATTCACCCCTAGACCTGAGAATAATTAAAATTAGTTCAGAAGAGATATTAAGTGCAATTAGGGGGTTTGTCAGGAACATGAGGACATCATCTGCATAAAGGCTAAGTTTGAATTCTCCGGGTCCTTTACAATAGCCCCTAATGTCAACACTATTTGCAATGACTCTAGACAAAGGTAACTATTGCCAGGGCAAATAGAAGAGGGGACAGAGGGAAGCCCTGTATCATGCCTCTATTAAGTGAAAAGAATTGGGAATTATTGCCCAGTTACCTAATACGTGTTTGGGTGTTTGAGAGGGTCATAACCCCCATCAGTTTTTTTATTTTATTTTTTTGCCATGTGTTCTATCGAGGAGATTTCCCTTTACATCCCTTCCCATAGCAAAAACAGAAAATGGGAGGAGAAGCCTGTAAAGTAGGGGAATCCATTGAGGACCCCCAGGGCACCAGAACTAGTGTCACCATTGGAAAGTTTCCCCTTTATTACTGTTCTTGAGACAACCCAAAATTGATGATGATATCAGTAAACAAGATAAACAGAGAAGGTGAATATTCCTAATGGGAGCACAGACACCAATAAATATTTGATATCCTCACACTATCCAAAACTACAGAGAATTGAGAACAGAGAAAAATGGCCTCTAGTTATACTTTAATATGCCAACCAGATGCTTATCCAGACATGCAGTCTGAGTCTCCAGGAAAGGAAGGGAAATGTGACCCTCCCTTCCTATACCAGACCAGGTCATTTGCCTTTCAACATTGGGAGGGGGGAGAGGTCTTTGCAAGGCACCATGTCCCAATGTTGAGAGACAAGGGCCTCTTTCCCATATCATGTCCTTCAAAAAGGATGTGAGGATGATTGGAGAGGGGTCGTATGGTGGAATCTGGAAGCCCTCCTGTGTACAAAGGTACGTTATTACCCATACAATGCAATTAAAGAACTTTTTCTAAGGTTGTGATGTGTTTCTTTACATGTAACTGTGGGAATGATTAAAAAGGGGTACTCATTTTACTATATATATTCCCCTGGAAGATGGCAGATATCTGAGGGCCCCATTGTTATAAGGCAGGATTTCAGATACCACTCTAAGTCTCCCTCTACAACCCCTATATCTGTATGTGATAAAAAAGCTTTGGTTGTGGCTCTCTTTAAGGCACCCACCAAGCATGTTATTTATTAGATTTGTATATTTTCAGTGTTGTCCTTTAAGCTGCATGAAAAGCCCTCTCTGCACTGAATATTGCATTTTTTTTTTGCATTTGTAGATGATCCCCATGGCAGTGCTTTCTCCCCAGGACTTTCTTCAACAATAGCGCGTGGCCATTTTGTCTTAAGTTTCTCCTTCCATAGACTTCAATAGGGTTTGGTGCTAAGTTGGGGGTTCTCTGACTTCCATCCAAACCCAGGCATATTCACTCAACCCTATTCCAAGAGAACGTCAGGAACACAAACAGTTCATTTACTAAAGGTTTTTTTTTTACTTAGTTTGGTGAAACTGATTTCACTTTAGTCATGGGCAAAGAAAATTCCCTATTTTTCATTTCTAGACACATAATTAGGTGTTCAAAGTGTATATTATATTCTGTATAATAGCCTTCTTTTTTTCTTCACTTCAGACCTTACAGAATTTTCTTAAATATGATGACTTCATAATTAATCATCTATAAAAGCTTCACAACAAAATGTAAACATAATGTAGAAACCTTCTGAAGAAGCAGGAAAAAGAAGAAAAAGCAACAGAATACAAGCTTTGCAAAACTTAGTAAGCAACTTTCTTTTTGATTGTTACTGAATGTAACATAGTATGTGTCAAATATATATAGTAGTAGATATACCTATCTAGTTAATGACCAAGGATAGTGATTCTCAACCTTTTTCTAGTTCATGCACACTCTAAAAGTATACAAAATCTCAAGGATACCCGGTATGAAATATAAAATACGTAAAGGTTACTTATCAATGGGAAACCTGAGCCTGGAACGGTACACATAACCTCTTTGGTGAAATTAACTTTACATCAGAAGCCCCCCTTAACATCAGAAATTCCTCACATCACACCAGAGGTTTCTCTATGACATCAGAGCCCTCCATTGACACCCAGGCCCCCACATCACAGAATACCGCAATCACACAGTCCGCCCATCATAGAACTCACAATCACACAGTCCCCTCTTCACATGAGAGTCTTACTGGTAGGCTCTAGCACTATAGCAAAGGACAAGAGGTGGACTTCCATCTTCTCATGAATGTTGGGACGGCCTTGCATGCCAGCTGCCCTGGATCAGAGTCATGCGTCTCCATGGTGCGGGTAGACTGGCCGGATGCCATCATCATAGCAATCAGTGATGCCATGGGTCCTGGCCCCTAAAGCATTGTTGGTTGTTATGACACTCCTGCACTGCAAAATGTGGTCCCTGAGAATCTTTTCCATGACAAATGCGCTTAGGGTAGCCCATTCAAATGAACTGGCTTCCCTATGTGAAATCACGTGAAAATCACACAAAAAAAAATGCAAGCAGGAATGCAAGTTCCTACTATGCGAAGTAGGAACAAAAATGGGGCCTAAAAAGTAAAAAAATAAAAAAAAAAAAGTTAATTTTTTCCCTAGTTCAACCTTAAGTATAAACCCTTATTCTTCGTGCTTTAGTTAACTTTTTTGGCCAATTTGTATATTCTTTTGTATACTCTTCATACAACTTTGAAATTACATAAATTCATTTTTGACTACATGAGCAATAATATTTCTGTAGCCATCCTAATGTTTTATTTTAATGAAACTGATTTGTTTTCTTTTTTCCCTAGAATTGTCCTTGGATCTCCTAAACCCTAACATTAATGAGAGATGGAAAATGCCACCACCTTTCACCCTTTTATTTTGAGGTATTCCACCCAACCCCCCAGCAGTTATGACTCAAAAGAAAAGCAGATTCTTTGGATTTTTTCCATCATAATCTTCTCTTTGACCTTTCTGTTGGGGACTTTAGGCAATGGACTGGTTATTTGGATCACAACTTTGAATATCAAGAGGACAGTCAATGTTATGTGGTACTTAAATTTAGCCACAGTTGATTTTATATTCACCTTGTTCCTGCCTTTCGTGATTGCCAACACGGCCCTTAGTCATCATTGGCCATTAGGGAGGTACATGTGCAAGTTAAACACCATGCTTATTAATCTAAACTTGTGTGCTAGTGTCCTACAACTCACTGTTATCAGTATTGATCGCTGTATTTCCATAGTTTACCCTGTGTGGTGTAGGAACCATCGAACTCCTAGATTGGCATCTTTTGTTGTTCTAGCTATATGGATCTTAGCTTTGGTTTTCAGTTCACCTTTCTTTATATTTCGAGATACACACAGTTTTAATTCACAAAAAATGTATTGCATTTATAAGTTTGATGGAGATAATCTAAGGTCCGAAGTTGCATCATCAAGAGAAATGGGTTTATTGGTTACACGATTCATCATCACTTTTTTTATCCCTTTCATCATCATTGTGTCTTGTTACATAATAATTACTTTCCGTATCCAAAGGGATCACATGGCTAAGACCAGTAAGCCTTTCAAAATTATTGCGGTTGTCATAGTTTCCTTCCTCGTTTGTTGGTTTCCTTATCAAGTTTTTGCTCTCCTGGCGATGTCTGTAAAGCGTACCAAGGATAAAAGCCTAAATCATGTGGTAGCAGTTGGGTATCCCTTAGCTAGGAGCCTGATGTATATCAACAGCTGTATTAATCCTATCCTCTATGTCTTTGTGGGTCAAAATTTCAAGGAAAAATTTTGGAGGTCCATTCACTCTGCGTTTGAGAATGATTTTGTGGAAGAACCTACCAAGTTGTGTTGTGGGGCTGAGAATGTTATAGTAGCATCTTCAAATTTTTGATCCTCAACAGAGAAAATTGAATACTGAATACTGACCATTAGAAGAACGAGTACTGTCTGTGATACTTTTTTTCATTTGCACTAACATACAATTTTTCAGGACAAGCTTTCGGGGTATGTCCCCTTCTTCAAGGTCCAAGCAGTATTGATTCGCATACCCCGAAAGCTTTTCCTGAAAAATTGTATGTTAGTGCAAATGAAAAAAGTATCACAGACAGTACTCGTTCTTCTCTGTCACAATTGTACTAATAAGGCTACAATCACCTCAAGTATTATCCTCAGCAGAGAGCTTAGTTCCAGTAGATATAATCATTTTGGTTTCTTTCCCAAAGTTTGCTCTTAATATTGTAAACTTTAATTTAAACATTGAATCCACTCATTAATTTTGTATCTTATAAACATTGAGTCCACTCATTCATTTTTTATATTGCAAACACTGTCTCCACTCATTCATTTTGTATCTTGCTTATATGCAGGGAGATAAAAGTGTAGATGTTGTTTTATAGATTTCGAAGGATTTTGCATCTCCTATCTAATGGTTATGAATACTAGGAATACATTTTTATCTCTACAGTCAATTGTCTAACTTTCTGTACTTTCTCCTCAGTGACTAACACCAGTGACACCTAGAAAAAAGGGAACCAATTAGCTCCAAAATTACAATGTAAAACACTTTTATTCACTATCTCTGTCCACTCCATGCCTCAACCTTCCTTTTACTATTGTTATAATGCAGATTTACTATCTGTTCTATACTCAGATGCACTTGGGTCTCTTTGAGGCCTATCCAAAATGCTCAGACACTTTATCTGTGCTAAATAGATAATATTTCCGTTGGCAGGTGTATGTATAAATATAATAAGAAGGAATGATGGTGGGATTTAAGATACATTGGGAGGGGTCCCAGTGTGGAATAGTGAGTATGACCAGAAAAGACAAAATTTTGCCCTGGATTTGTAAATGGGATGAGGTGAGTGTACAAATAATTAAAATATCCAGTCATATAAAGGTGTATTTTTTTTCTTTTTTTCTTAAATTGATTGGATGCCTAAAATACATACAGGTGCATTGAATTTCACTTCATCTCACTCAGGTTTACAGTTAGATGATCAGTGAGGGGAAGCCACGGAGTTGTATCTCTAAATGTAAAGGCCTATACACCTATAAGTTGGATGTCAGATTGTTGGCGGAAAATCCGACCGTCTGTACGCTCCATCGGAAAATTGTTGTAGAACTTTCTGCCAACAAATGTTGGCTAGTATGTCTTCAAATTTTCCACCAACCAATGTGTGTTGTCGGATTTTCCGACTGTGTGTACACAAGTCTGTAGGACAAAAGTCCAAAGTACAAACACGCATGACTGGAAGCATGCTCGGTCTTGTAAACTATCGCTTGTAATGGAGAATTAACATTCGTGACGTGGCAAATGAGATCTCCAAATACAGCGCACATTCTCTTCTTCTTTAATGGGATAATAATGAAGCTGCTTTGCTGGTGATACTGATGGAGTTATTGAAAATTAATTTTCCAAGGATTTTTTTTTCCAGTGATATCAAGAATAATATTATTATGGTTACCACAACACGATTATCCCGTAGTTTTTAAGATCAAAGATACAACTGTGTTGGTTGGTGTCCCTTTTAAATTTTACGTTGTGTTTTTTAAAATGTAACTGCCTACTCCCAAACTGTCATTTGAAGCAAAACACATAGCTAAGTATTATTCTCCACAATTCTTTTATTTTGCAGTAAAAAAAAAAAAAAAAATGGCAATAGAACTTAACCAAAAAGTGCATTCTATGCATCCAAAAATCTAGAAAATATACCAAATGAAATCATTATTCAATGCAATAATTCCAAGGCCAATAATAAATAATACGTTATCTCCTCCGATCCCACAACATGTCTGGTTGACGAACAGGCATTCAGAAACAAACTGAAAAACGCGAATTGGAAAGCCCTAATTAAAAAACGCAAAAAAAAAAAACGCGATTCAACCCTCACCAGACTTCTACTAACATGAAATTATCAGAAGGAGCCCAAAGGATGGTGTTAAAGAGCTGAAAAACCACATAGTACGTCACTACATTTGTAATTGTTGGCCAACATTTGTGTGACCGTGTGTATGCAAAACAAGTTGGAGCCAACACCCTTTAGACAAAATTCCACAGTTTTGTTGTCGGGAAGTCCTATCATGTGTGATGAGGCATAAGAGTTGCCTGCTGAAGTAGAGCCTGAAATGAAGAAGCTGCTCAAGGGAACTGAAAATGTTTTCAACATTAAAGAACAAGTCCAACTGAATGTGACTAACCACTACTAGCTATACCATGACCTGGATAAATAAGAATCTTGACAAACTTAAAACTATCTAATTTTTAAAGGGAATATGTTCTACTCTATTGGTTCTGAATAATAGTAGGTTGGTTAAGCATTGGACCATAGTCCAGGTTGGTATTCCACTTTTGATTCAGTTCTTAGGCCGCGTACACACGGGCGGACTGTTCGCCCAACCTTGTCCGCTGAACAGTGTTTGGGCGGACAGTCCGCTCGTGTGTGGGCTTTCAGCGGACAGTTTCAGCGGACAGTTGGACGGACAAAGTCTTTCGGAAATTCCGAAAAACTGTCCGCTGAAACTGTGTTTGAGCGAACAGTCCGCCCGTGTGTGGGCTTGTCCGCTGTACTTTCGAAATGAGCGGACTGTTCCCGCTCGGAAAGTCCGCCCATTTCGAGCGCGTGTACAGGTAGGCGGGGCCCGCGAAGGAGACGTCGCGGGCTCCGCCGCCTGGAATGGGCTTAAAGGGGAACCCCAACGCCGAAAAAAATCGGCGTGGGGGTTCCCCCCAAGTCCACACCAGACCCTTGTCCGAGCACGCTACCCGGCCGGCCAGGAAAGGGGGGCGAGCGAGCGCGCCCCCCCTCCTGAGCCGTACCAGGCCGCGTGCCCTCAACATGGGGGGGTGCCTTGGGGAAGGGGGGGCCGCGCGGCCCCCCCACCCCAAAGCACCTTGTCCCCATGTTGATGAGGACAAGGGCCTCCTCCCGACAACCCTGGCCGTTGGTTGTCGGGGTCTGCGGGCGGGGGGCTTATCGGAATCCGGGAGCCCCCTTTAAGAAGGGGGCCCCCGGATACCGGCCCCCCACCCTATGTGAATGAGTATGGGGTACAATGTACCCCTACCCATTCACCTGTGGAATAAAGTACAAAAAAAAACACAACACATGGAAAAAGTATTTTATTGCACAGCTCCGGGGGTCTTCCGTCTTCGGGGGTCTTCTCGCCGGACTCCTCCGCTATGTGTGTGTAGCTCTTTTACTAGCGGAGGAGTCCGGCTTTCTTCCTCCCCGCCGCCGGCCTCTTCTCCCGACTTCGGGGGTCTTGTCCCCCTCTTCTGTTCTTCTGCCGGGCCACCGCGCCTGGTCCGGTGGCCCGGTCTTCTGTCGCCGTCTTCCGTTCTTCTGTCGCCGCCTTCGGTTCTTCTGCCGGGCCACCGCGCCTTCTTGTAGCTCTTTTACAGGCGGTGGCCCGGTCTTCTGTCGCCGCTGTCGTCGCCGCCGCCGCCGCCGCCGCCTTCCGTTCTTGTTCTTCTTGTTCTTCTTCTTGTTCTTCTCCTGGAGATGTTGACTCGACGATCTCTCCGGCCGGAATGCCAGAGCCGCGCTGTGCGGTCACTTATATAGTGACAATGGGGCGGTGTCACATGGTATATGTCACATGGGTTGGTCACATGGTGCCCCCGCCCCCTTACGATGTCATAGTCCCCATGTGACATCAACCCATGTGACCAACCCATGTGACATATACCATGTGACACCGCCCCATTGTCACTATATAAGTGGCAGCGGAGCGTGTCCCTGGCATTCCGGCCGGAGAGATCGTCGAGTCAACATCTCCAGGAGAAGAAGAAGAAGAACAAGAAGAAGAACAAGAACGGAAGGCGGCGGCGGCGACGGCGACAGAAGACCGGGCCACCGCCTGTAAAAGAGCTACAAGAAGGCGCGGTGGCCCGGCAGAAGAACCGAAGGCGGCGACAGAAGAACGGAAGACGGCGACAGAAGACCGGGCCACCGGACCAGGCGCGGTGGCCCGGCAGAAGAACAGAAGAGGGGGACAAGACCCCCGAAGTCGGGAGAAGAGGCCGGCGGCGGGGAGGAAGAAAGCCGGACTCCTCCGCTAGTAAAAGAGCTACACACACATAGCGGAGGAGTCCGGCGAGAAGACCCCCGAAGACGGAAGACCCCCGGAGCTGTGCAATAAAATACTTTTTCCATGTGTTGTGTTTTTTTTTGTACTTTATTCCACAGGTGAATGGGTAGGGGTACATTGTACCCCATACTCATTCACATAGGGTGGGGGGCCGGTATCCGGGGGCCCCCTTCTTAAAGGGGGCTCCCGGATTCCGATAAGCCCCCCGCCCGCAGACCCCGACAACCAACGGCCAGGGTTGTCGGGAAGAGGCCCTTGTCCTCATCAACATGGGGACAAGGTGCTTTGGGGTGGGGGGGCCGCGCGGCCCCCCCTTCCCCAAGGCACCCCCCCATGTTGAGGGCACGCGGCCTGGTACGGCTCAGGAGGGGGGGCGCGCTCGCTCGCCCCCCTTTCCTGGCCGGCCGGGTAGCGTGCTCGGACAAGGGTCTGGTGTGGACTTGGGGGGAACCCCCACGCCGATTTTTTTCGGCGTTGGGGTTCCCCTTTAAGCCCATTCCAGGCGGCGGAGCCCGCGACGTCTCCTTCGCGGGCCCCGCCTACCTGTACACGCGCTCGAAATGGGCGGATTTGCCTCCTCCTTACGTGGGCGAGTCCGTTCATTTCAAAAGTTGAGCGAACTGTTTGCCCAACCTTGTTCGTCAAACAGTCCGCTCGTGTGTGGGCAAGTCCGCTCATGCAAATTTTGAGCGGACTGTTTGCCCAAACTGTTTGACGGACAAAGTTGGGCGAACAGTCCGCCCGTGTGTACGCGGCCTTAGAGATAGTTTAGTCAGAGGAAGGTCTTCCAAGATCCAGTGGATCCAAACAATGGTTCTCAATTTGATAGTAGCACATATAGAAACTTTAGAAAGAAAAGAGCGTCACAAATATTGCTAGCTCCCCAGTTAAATTTTAATCAACACAAGATAAAAATGAGGTGAAATGAGCATGGCACAGTGTGCAACACAACTTACCCTTCTCCCCAATCAGTTTGGAGTCCTCAGACCTCATCAGACATTTCTTGCCTTTCATATCATTTAATCTCTAAGGTCATTAATGTGTAAACAGATTTGATATATTACTACAGGCCTTTTATAACATGTAACATATGTCTATAATGTATTATATTACTGTATTTTATATTTCTATATATTACATTATAATACTTATATTTTCTTTCAAGCAGTACATCCATAACACAGCTGTCACAGTCACAGGAAATTAGATTTTTCCTAAAACCATGTGGAGGAACTCAAATGATCCCTACAGAAACCTTTCTGGTGCTATGTCCTGAAATTGCTTAAATTCATGTCAGATTTAACCATCCCTGATGCCGTTTTCAGTAACTTTTACCGTATAGAGATGGGCAGAGTACCTGTCCCTGTGTGCAGAGTAGCAAATTTGCCATGGCTTCCCCTGACTCTCACAGGATGCTAAGGAGGCTTCTGGCTTTACAACCGACAGCCTCCTGGCAACCATTGATGCTGTAATAAGTGGACCCTGATGGGGAAGTTGAGGCACTAGTTATTAATATACAGAATTTATATAGCACCGACAATTTGTGCACTGGTTTACAACGTTATGGCAACCAGTACAGTTACAATACAATTCAGTACAGGAGAAATCAGAGGACCCTGCTCATTAGAGCTTACAATCTAAAAGGCTGAGGTACCTTTTTTGAGAGCAGGCAGTGGGAGAATGATATATTCAATAGCAAGCTGCTGTCTATTAGTTAATGGATAAGTACAGCCAAAGCTTGTTTGGCTGTACTTCTCCTGTGGATCACAGGAGTGCAATTCATTCTCCAGTCCGTTTTCAGCAGACATCAGGCTGAAGGCCGCTATCCGCTGATGTTACAGAGCCAGTCAAGATTCAGGAAAAATCACAACCATATGGCCGGGATCTACCAACATGCCCAGAGCAACACCCAGCCTCTCAGCGAGCCGCTATGAGCCTGAGCCAGCCACTCCCATCCCTTCATAGACCAGCACTCCAGTGAGCGAGGGGGGAAATGCAGAAAAGACAGCTATGGCTGAAAGTGACCAGCTCTCTGTTTAGGGTGCTCTGGGAACTGAGCGATCGGCGGACTTTGATTACTCGGTTCTCGTCCTTAGACCCGGCCGGGGACAGATGCAGCATAGAACCGATGATGCATCCTCCTGGGTAAGAATGATTGTAAGACTTGATGAATAAGGGAACAATTCTCCATGTCTTCTTGTTATGCCCAAAACTAGAAGATTATTGGAAGATGATTCAACAAATAACTCAAAAATTCACGGAGAGTAGAATCCCTAATGACCTGGCTTTTTTCTTGCTCCATGCATCTAATATTCCTAATAAAACTTATAAAAAGTCAGTTCTTCGACATCTCCTTGACGTAGCAAAGGCATGCATTCCCTAATGTTTGAAATCTACAAACGCACAATCTATAGATATGTGGTTCAAAAAGGTAGAGGAAATTAAGAAAATGGAAGAATTCATTCTTACCAAACGCTATCAAAAATAATGTTATAATAAGACCTGGACCTCTTGGAACTTGTATATTTGTTCAGATGAGGGACAGGCCCTGTTTGAAAGCGATATGGTAGACTAAATCTTTTAGACCTCCGATCCCTCCATAAAGAGTACCTGTCACCACCTATTACTGTCACAAGGGATGTTTACATTCCTTGTGACAGCAATAAAAGTGATCAATTTTTTTATTTTTAAAAAAAAAACAATTTATTCATTTTTAAATAAATAAAATAAAATAAAAAATAAAATAAAAATTTGAAAGCGCCCGCCGTCCCCGCGAGCTCAAGAAGCAAAGAAAACGCATATGGAAGTCGCGCTCGCATATGTAAACGGTGTTCAAATCACACATGAGAGGTATTGCCGCGATCGTCAGAGCGAGGGCAATAATTCTAGCACTAGATCTCCTCTGCAACGCTAACCTGGTAACCGTAAAAAAAATTAAAGCGTCGCCTATTGAGATTTTTAGGTACCGTACTTTGTCGTCAATCCACGAGTGCGTGCAATTATAAAGTGTGATATGTTTGGTATCTATTTACTCGGCGTAACATTATCTTTCACATTATGCAAAAAAATTGGGCTAATTTTACTGTTTCGTTTTTTTTTTTAATTCATGAAAGTGTCCCTTTTCCCAAAAAGTTGCGTTTAAAACACCGCTGCGCAAATACCGTGTAACATAAAATATTGCAACAATCGCTGTTTTATTCTCTAGAGTCTCTGCTAAAAAAATATATATAATGTTTGGGAGTTCCAAGTAATTTTCTAGCAAAAAATATGGATTTTAACTTGTAAACACCAAATGCCAAAAATAGGCTTGGTCATGAATACGGGTTGTTTCTTTCCTTATAATTTTTTTTTTTTGTGTGTGCTGTTTTTTTTTTTTTTTAAGTTTGAGAAAATTTGAGGCACAGGAACACTGTCGTTAATGGGTTATAATATGACGGAACAGATATTGACATATAGAGAAATAATGCGGGAAGCTTAGATGTCTGTTAAGAGGAGTAGATATGGTTATTATGTAATATATATTATGATATCTTCGAAAGGTTAAGATCGAGACGAACAATGTTAATTTGATATATTTGAATTGTTGTTAGAAGATGTGTGTTTTGTGTTTCTTGAAATAAATAAATAAAGATTTGAAAAAAGAATGATTGTACATTTTTTAAATATTCTATACTTCTCTTTTAAGGATCCAACCACTGCCTGCTGTCAATCACAAGGGGAGCAAGCCTGATGGGGAACTAGTGTCTGTGAATCCCGATCAGGCTCCACCCACCAGGATACAAAACGAAAGCACAGTTGCACTGAAGCTGGAGTATCTGCACCTCCACTTGAGGTCCATGCCCTAGATTAATTTACCTGTCTACAACAAATACATGTATCTGTCACCTGCATTGATATTTGTCATGTGGAGGCATGTCAGGATTCTAAAGCGTGCCTTAGCCACTCTGTGCATTCTTATGATTATGTAAAATGTTCACTCTTAAGGGTTTAGTAACATTGTGGCTGTCTTTTCTAGAGAAATTCCATGTGAAACTCTTGTAAACTTGAAGCCAGTGTGTCGAAATGACCTTTCTTTATTAATGCTTGGTATATAGAAAATAGCAAAAGTACAAACAGCATAACTACAATATTAGTAGATATACAGTTCTAAAATCTTAATTTTTATGTATATCTTCATCTAAGTAAATTTAAAGTCAAAACCTTTTTTATTCATTTTGTATAGAGTAGGACCGTGTTTCTAAACCTTTTTTAGTCAAGGCACCCTTTAAAATTGTGAAAAAATTTGAAAAAAAAAATAATAATAATAGTTTTACATAACCCAGCAATAACCACACATGTAGGACACCCGGCATTAGAGATGATTTATTATTCCAATCAGATACACTTTTGCACACTGGTACTGACTAATATTCCAATGTTTCTCTTCTCTTCAGTTTCTCTCCCTCACTCGGCTAATGTGACCCCAGTGCTGACAGAAAAGGGCAGGGAGCGGGGCAAACAAGGATGCTGTGCAGGCGTCCGATGTCCTCCTAATCATTAGTTGTTAGGATGCTGGTGGCTAGAAGGTTGTAATGGTGTTTAATGAAAACCTGTGGATTTGGGTAACTAAAAGGCAGGCTTCATCCACCTGCTGGCATGTACCCTATTTTGGTGCAATTTTTAGGCATTTTGTCAAGGCATCCCTGAACAAACATGAAGGCACTCCAGCGTGCCTGAATATCCTGGCTGAAAAAGGCTGTAATAGATATGGCTTTCCTACTCTCCCCGCAGCCAGCTTGGGATGCCTAGGATGGGTGGCCTCGATGCTCCCGAACCCTTACCTTCCACACTTCTCTCGGCCTCTAACCCTCTGGCCCTCATTGTTCTTTAGCTTAAAAGAACTGGCAATAATATGAAAGTCAAATATTTATATGTGAGAATGTATTTATCTGCTTTTTAAAAATAAACAGTAATGGCGCGTACACATGACCGGACTTTCCAGCAGAAAAGGTCCAACGGCCTTCCCAACGTACTTTAGACGGAGTTACGATGAACTTCCAAACTAACGGACATGCCAACACACTAACAGACTAAAATATTATGTGACAATTGGGGTCAGTAACGCTACCTAAAACATACACATGTATGTTAAATCATACCTTAAAAAACTCCCTCAGGGGTTACAAGACAACAACCCTATAGGTGCTCTAACCAGAGAAAGAGGGGGAAGGGTAACTACTATGTAGTATGTTCCCCAAAACCAGAGAGCATCCCTCAGTGTCCCCTATCAAGGAATGTATATAATGATTGTATGTGCAGAGATATAATAATATCCTATAGTAGTGTAACCTAACATAAGCGAACCTAAACTGTGTCAAACGTATTATAATAACTCTGTGCATACAAACAGGTGTAAATACTGTAATCTATATTCATACGTGTGATGACCAAATATCTTAATAATCAAAAATAATAAATTAACAAATTCCAAAAAAATTTAAGTGGACCAGCTGACCGCGGATCAGTCAAAAAACAATAACAAAAACATGTCCCTCTATCGAAGGCGTGCTACACATGACAAATTATTATGCAGTGCAACCAGGCTAGACCATGTTCAAATGTGAACACTGAAGTGACAAAATAATAAAAATAAAAATAGAAATAATTATAAAAATTTTAAAAAGATATAAAAAAATGAGTAATTAAAAACAACCAAATTAATAATATTAATAGTGATATCTGTTACTCCTTATTATAACGTGGAAAAAAACAAAATGATAAAAATAAATAAACTGTATGCATGAAAAAATTGTCCATATATTTTTTTTATCAAGTTAATGTGCAAAGAGTCCAAAAGCTGTGAAAAAGTGACTTTTGTGCTTGAAATATCTCCAAGTGACTTGAGTGCTTCCCTCAAGGTTGAGTGCTTCCCTTATTTTCTCAACCAGCATAAGTCTATCCAAGATCACAAAATTGCTTATCCAAACTCATATAAACTAATAGACAATAACCCATATAACACTACCCCCCCCCCCCCAAAAAAAAGAACAAAAAAGGAAAGCCCTACAGTATTGCTCTATATATCATTTGATAATATTATAGAGGTTCTGAACCCCTCCCATTGTTGCAATGTCTTTAAAGTTTGTTGAAGACCCGCTTCTTTATAGTCATCTCCAGAGACTGCATCTCATTCATCTCGCGCATTCATTCCCCGATTGAGCGATCTACTTCCTTCCTCCAATTTTGAGCTATGACTGTACGCGCTGCTGTTAGCATATGTTTTAAAATATTTTTCTTTATAGATTTTATGGGGCCTGGGATCATTGACAGTACAGAAACCAACACATATGGTTGTGCAGTCAGTCCTGTAATTCTAGGGTATATTTCATAGATCTTTGACCAAAATACCAGCAACCCCCCGGGGCAATAGTACCAAATGTGTGACATTGTGCCCCTTGCATTTTGACATCTCCAAAAACCTCGTAATTTTTCTTATTAATTTTATGCATATCTACTGTACATTTATACCATCTTTCTAAGATTTTATAGTTCCTTTACAGATGTCTAGTTGACAAGGATAATTTATGTGTCAAAAGAAAGGATCTTTCCCATCCCGATCTAGAGAGGGTTCTCCCCAGCTCCTCTTCCCACCTAAGTGCGTATGTTGACTCTTGTTCGTTATTTCTTGGCAGCAATTATTTATATGTCATGGATAATGCATGGGCAGGTTTATGCTCCTGCAGTAATAATTGTTCGAATTCTGTTAATGGTCTATCCAACAAAGATTTTTTTTGTCAGAGATTGAATATATGTTTGGAGTTGTTGATATTGCATCCACTTATTCCTACATTCCTAGTCTAAGAATTAGAACAGGGGGAATTTGCTCTCCACCAGGGTCTGGACCACCCTTACCACCTCATTTCCTTACCATTTTAAAAAGACAGAGGCACCCACTGCTGGTAGAAACTCGGGATTACAGGATGTCAATGGCCCAATCTGAGTAGACTAGTTCTCGTTTTTTAATAATATATCCCATGTTTTCAATGTGGAAGATACCAAAATTGGCATTTCTCTATTGGGGGGGCCGGACATTCCTATTTATCCATGGTAATGATTGCAATTTCATATCAGTGGGGTCCTCCTCTAATTTCACCCATTGCTTGCATTTTGTGTTATGGAACCAGTCCACTATCCTAGACATAAATACAGCACAGAGATATATTGAGAAGTCTGGGAGAGCCAAGCCTCCATTTTTCTTTGCCCTAATCAGTATATCTCTTCTAATTCAATTCTAATTCATGATTTTAAGATTCCTTCAGGATCGTGTGTCAGTTCTCCCAACGTTGTTTTTATTTTTACTATAGAGTTCATAGATGTTCGTTGGTGCAATGTCCTTGCTAGGAGTCGGCTTGGTTTATTACTGTGTTGATAAAACAACGCATGACTCTTATCTCTAAAGCCCCATACACACTATAAGTTTTTCTGCTGAGTTTTTACTTCAGATTTACCAAAACCATATAATATGAGGTCAACCCTTAAGAGTTTCAATTTGTATGAAATCTGACAGGCCATTCCACTACATGGTTTTGGTAAACCTGTAGGAAAAAATTAGCAGAAAATCGTGTGTATGGGGCATAAGATGCAACGTCATTTATATGGTCTAGTACAAAGTTATCAATTATTTGCCTAATCTCTGTTGTACATACCTTGTCTTTAAGTAAATTGTCATTTAACCTCCATGACCATTTTGTTGTTATCCCCTTCAGTATGGCCAGCTGCAGAAACACTGGAGCATGGTCAGACCAAATAAAGCTCCCGGTCTCCGCTGAGGATACCACTGCCATTCCCATTTGGTTTATGAGAAAAAAATCCAATCTATGATAAGTACCATGTATCTCTGAGTGAAAAGAATAATTCCTATCTGTTGGGTGAAGGACCCGCCATATATCTTTCAATTGGTATCTATCCAGAGTAGCTGTGAATTTGTTCATCTGATTAGCGGCCTGAAATATGCAAGGAGCAGTAGTGTCCAGATCCCGATCTAGCACAAAATGAGAATCACCTCTCATTATAGTCTCTTTCCATAAGATCTGTCAATATTTGTGTGCTTGACTTAATCTGATCTTAATCTGATCTTGATTTGGTAAGTACACATTAATAAATGTATATATTGTTCCATACATGGACAGCTTCAAGAGCAGAGATCTGCCATCACTGCTCCTCCAGCTGTCCAGAACTTGATGGGGCAAAGAGTTATGGATTACTATGGAGACTCCCCTAGATTTAGCCCTTGTACACACGGTCGGAGATTCCAACGGAATGTGTCCGTTCAGAGCGTTTTGTCGGATATTCCGACTGTGTATGGTCTGCATCGGACTGTTTCCGTCAGAATATCCGTCGGACCAAATTTTCCAACTTGCCGGAAATATTTTCCGACAAAATGCTCCGATCGGACATACTCCGATCATGTGTAGAGAATTCCGATTGGACAAAGTGCCACGCATGCTCAGATCAAATTCCTACACCAAAGCTATTGGCTACTAGCGTGAACGTAGTCCCGTCGTAACGAAAAAACTTCATCACGTTCTGAACAATCGGATTTTCTGACAACTTCATCTGACCGTGTGTATACAACAGTTTCGGACAAAATCCGTCGGACAAAATCCAACAGACAAAATCCGACGGATTTGTTTGTCGGAATCTCCAACCGTGTGTACAAGGGCTTAGAGTAGGCAAAAGAGTCATGATACCATGTGGGATAATATCTATTCTGTATGTTGGGTGTTTGGTTTGAACAAAAATGCATCTCCTGGAAGAAGACAACACTGACCTTTTGTTTATGGAGAGAGTATAAAATTGGTGATCACTTTGATGGGGAGTTCAGTCCTCTAGTCTTAAAAGAACAAACGTTTATCGAGCTCATACCTAGGAAAAGAAAGGAAAAAAGAGAGAGAAAAAAAAAAGAAAAGAAATAAATAACTCCTTAGTGTTTAGTTTTACTTAGTAAGTTCCCTATGTTAAGGATGTAGAGGGGCCTCCCTCAAGTAGGCCACACCCAACCTAGAATTTTATGTACATATTTCAGTTCCTGACTTCCGTATATTTTATTTATTCTTATGGAACAAAATCAGGATAAGGAAAGAAGGAGGGAGAGGGGGAGAAGGAGGAGGGGGGAAAAAAGCAGCAAACCCCACCATACAAACATAGCTGTGACATTAGTTAAATAACCACTTACTAACCGGCCCATAGCCGAATGACAGCTACAGGGCGGTTGGATAACTCTGGGAGGGTGTACTATGACATCCTCCCAGAATCCCTTGGGTGCGCCCTGAGAACATCTGTGACCGCCAGGTCCTCTGAGATCACAGTAAAGGGCCGCTTATAGGGGAACGATCACTAGTAAACAAACCGGCGTCACGTCCGGTTCATCTCTCCCCTCCCCGTACCTATTGATACAGTTCGAGGGGAGAGGGGGAGATCGATGACAGCAGCGCTGTAGGCTGGAAGTGTAGTTACCACAGCGCTGCTCAGTTCCCATTCCAGCCATACATACCCATGTATAATCATCCATCCATTCTCAGCATACCCATTCATACTCAGCATACTCATCTATCCATCCATGCTCACCCACCCATGCTCAGCATACTCATCCATACTCAGCATACTCATCCATCCATACTCAGCATACTCATTCATCCATCCATGCTCAGCCATCCATACTCAGCATGCACATCCATACTCATCCATCCATGCTCAGCATACTCATCCATCCATCCATGCTCACCCATCCATACTCAGCATATCCATCCATACTCAGCATACTCATCCATCCATCCTCATCCATACTCAGCATACTCATCCATCCATCCATATCCATACTCAGCATACGCACCCATCCATTCTCACCCATCCATACTGAGAATACTCATCCATACTCAGCATACTCATCCATCCATCCATGCTCAGCCATCCATACTCAGCATACTCGTCCATGCTCATCCATCCATACTCAGCATACTCATCCATCCATGCTCAGCCATCCATACTCAGCATACTTATCCATCCATCTATGCTCAGCCATCCGTCTATCTTCAGCAATATTCACCCATCCATCCATGCTCAGCTATCCTATCCACCCCATCCATACTCAGCCATATCCAGCAATACTCAGCCGTACCCAGCCATCCCAGCCGTATTCAGTCGTACCCAGTCATGCTCAGTCGTACTCAGCCATACCCAGCCATCCCATCTATACCCATCCATACTCAACCATACTCAGCAATACCCAGCAATACTCAGCCGTACCCAGCCCTACTCAGCCATCCCAGCCATCCTCAGCCATACCCAGCAATACTGAGCCATAACCAGCCATACTCAGCCATAACCAGTCATACCCAGCCATACCCAGAAATACCCAGCCATCCCAGCCATACTCAACCATACTCAGTCGTACCCAGCTGTACTCAGTCATACTCAGCCATACTCAGTTATACTCAGCCGTACCCAGCCATCCAATCTATACCCAGCCACACTCAGCTGTACCCATCCGTACTCAGCCATACCCAGCCATACTCAACCATACTCACTCATGCTCAGCCATCCCATCCACGGCTCATCCATCCCCATTTATGCTCATCCATGCCACATCAGTTCTCATCCATGCCACATCCATGCCACTACAGTGCCTCACAAAAGTGTAATAGGTAGTCAAATTAGATTTGAAACTTATGTCCCTAGAACACCTGATGGTGCTCCCTGCATGTTGGGCCTCTCTATGTGGCTACACTGTGGAAAAGTCTCACACATGTGGTATCGTCATACTCAGGAGGAGTAGGAGAATTTATTTTGGGGTGTAATTTTTGATATGTACAAGCTATGTGTTAGAAACGTTGTGTAAATGGACAACGTTGTGTAAGAAAAAATGTGTTTTAATTTTCTTTACACATTTTCCAAAAACTTGCAGAAAAAAATGTTATGTTCAAAAGACTTGATATGCCTCATGGAATATACATTGGGTTGTTTTCTTTCCAAAATGGGGTCATTTTTGGGGCGTTTCCATTGTCCTGGTTCTCCAGGGCCTTCAAAATTGTAAGAGGTAGTCAAGAAATTATATGTGTAATTTATGCTCCAAGAACACCTGATGGCGCTCCCTGCGTGTTGGGCTTCTACATGTGACCACACTGTGTAAAAGTCTCACACATGTGGTATCAGGAGGAATAGTAGAGTGTGTTTTGGGGTGTAATTTGTGATATGCATAAGCTGTGTGTGAGAAATAACCTGCTAATATAACAATTTTGTGGAAAAAAAAGAAATAAAATCTTGATTTTGCTAAGAATTGTGGGAAAAAATTACAACTTCAAAAAACTCACCATGCCTCTTACTAAATACCTTGGAATGTCTACTTTCCAAAAAGGGGTCATTTTGGGGGTATTTGTACTTTCCTGGCTTATTAGGGTCTCAAGAAACGAGATAAGTCGTCACTATTTCAGGTGTGATCAATTTTCAGCGATTGGCACCATAGCTTATGGACTCTATAACTTTCACAAAGACCAAATAAAATACACTGATTTGGGTTATTTTTACCAAAAATATGTAGTGATATACATTTTGGCCAAAATATATGAAGAAAAATGACTAATTTGCAGGAAGAAAATTTTATTTTTTATTTTATAGCGCAAAAAAAAATGAGTAAACTAACTAGTGAACATACCTAAATATAAGGGGGTAGTACAATGTGGATAACTACCAATAGGTGTAGCTATTGTGGTATACAGTGCTCATTGTGAGCTGTTGGAGGAAAAAAATAAAATAAATTTACATGTGCATTAATGCCATCTAAAAGTACCTTTTCTGCCTATTTATGCATCCCTATACTCCATGCATTAGCTTGTTTTCTTATAAATTTTGGTAGATGTTATCTGTTGCTGGGTGTTTTCCTGTTAAGCAAAAAAATAAAATAAACTATCAAGATGAATAACATCATATTATCTTAAATATCAAATGGTTCCATGCCCTATATATGTGCGTGTGTCTCTGCAAACACAGTTCCACTAGAAGCAAAGGAAAAGAAGAAACAGACATTAAAAAAGGCAAGACAAGTAAGTAACTGATCAATATAAAAGAATAGTACATACTTTTAAATGTATCATGACAGCTTAAAGTGGTTGCAAAGGCAATTTTTTTTTTTTTTTTTTTTTACCTTAATGCATTCTCTGTCTAGAACTGACCCCCAAAGGAGCAGCTGTTCTTTTTCTGGGCTTACCGATTACCTCCTTAAGCTCGTGACTCGTCGTTCTTGTCTAGGGGTTTCCAGGGTTGATGGCCCATTAACTGTAGAGAACGACACTTGAATTCCCTTTTAGGGTTTTTATTTGCTTAAAACATTTGAACAAAACTCAGTCTCTCAGTTGGGAATAGAGGGTATAAAGATGAAGTATAGCTCAGGTACTTTGGAACTGCTGACTACAATAAAAGCCTCTCTTTACATAATCCCGAGAACAGTCACTCGCAACTGGATTCCTTAACTGTTGGATAAATCCTTGTTTGTGGATCTAGCAGCCAACAAGTGATTTTAGCTTAGCAAAGTCTCTGCCACAGACTTGGTTGAAAAACTTAGATGCTCATAAGAACTTAGTTGCAAACGGAAGGATAGAGGTAGGAACTTTCTTACTGTACCAGTATCTTGCAGCCAGTCCGTCGATACCTTAAGAAATGTGGATTCAATTAGTGTCCATGACAGCTCAGCTTCCAGGCTCTTACCGAGCAGCCAGCCTCGTGAGTGGCCCTCTTACTGAAGAGTCCTCCCCTGGTTGCATGTAGAGTTGCTGGGCCTCTCCAAACCCGAGATGGCACCAGAACACCTTCTGTACCTCGGACTAACCAGCTCCGAGGCTCGGAAATGGATAGATCCGCACCCCAGGCCATGGGGGCCTCTGGGGGCTGGTCAGGAGGACCAGGACCATGGAGTCAGCAACAACTTCTGGACCGGAACCCAGAACCACGTGACTTCAGCACCTTAAGTACCCTCTCCCGGAATACACAGCGAGACAAACGCTGATTGACTCATAGAGAAAGATTGGTACCCAAAGCGTCCAACCAGACAGCTTTCTAATGCCTCTCAGAGGTGCGAACCCCACCTATGACCAGACAAAACCTCCATACAGCCCAGCCAAACTGATGCCAAAGCATAATTTAGAACAATTAACCCCAAAACTCAACTGCAGTTTTGGGAAAAACGAAGTGTACAGACATAGCGCGTACTCATCAGGAGTACCGGCGCTTCATCTGCATTAAGGTAAAAAACCTTTCCATGTCAGCACCCCTCCCAACTTTCATTTACCTGAGTCAGATCTCGATCCAGTACTGTGCCCACCTGCAACCCATCTATGGGGACATTCGAAAAAGAGGAGAATCCAAGATCACCAGGGGGTATGGGGATGCTCTGTGCAACACCATTGCTCATAGCATGTAAATATAACATGTGTGTTATTTAAAAAAAAGACCTTTACAATCACTTTAAGTTCTATGGTTGTGTGTTTTAGCTGTTTAGGTCTTTTTATTATTGCTACTGCTCTAATTTCTAGGCATAATACTATCAGAGATTACATGAATGATAATAAACTAAACCAGTAAACCTGCAACAAATATGTAGGAGGGAAGTGTCCATAGATTATTATTCCAAATAGTCAAACATATTTGCAAAACTGTAGATTATTTTTTTATTTCGTTATATTTAGCTTTCAACATACAATTTAAGGACCTTGGTATAACATTCACATATTATTGGTCTTGATACAAAGATAAAAACAAGGTGCAGCAATATCTAAAAAACATATATTTTTTTTTACAATTTTCAATATTTAAAACATCATTGTGTAGCCACTTCATCCCGGGAAGGATTTGCCCCCTTAATGACCAGGCCATTTTTTTGCAATACGGCACTGCGTCACTTTAACTGACAATTGCACAGTCGTGTGATGCTGCAATCAAATAAAATTGATGTCCTTTTTTTTCCACAAATAAAGCTTTCTTTTGGTGGTATTTGATCACCTCTGCGGTTTTTATTTTTTGCGCTATAAACAAAAAAACACAGACTATTTTGAAAAAAATGTTTTTTACTTTTTGCTATAATTTATTCATCAGTTTAAACCTATTTATATTCTTCTACATATTTTAGGTAAAAAAAAACTACAATATGGGTATATTGATTGGTTTACGCAAAAGTTATAGCGTCTACAATATAGGGGATCGATTTATGGCATTTTTATTATCTTTATTTTTATTACTAGTAATGGCGGCGATCTGGGATTTTTAGCGGGACTGCGACATTGCGGCGGACAGATCAGACACTTTTGACACTTTTTTGGAACCATTGACATTTATACAGAGATCAGAGATAAAACTAGCCGCTGATTATTGTATAAATGTCACTGGCAGGGCAGGGGTTAACACTAGGGAGCAATCAAGGGGTTAAATGTGTTCCCAGGGTGTGTTCTAACTGTAGGGGGGATGAACTGCCAGGGACATGACAGAGATCACTGTTCCCGATCACTGGGAGTAGTAGATCTCTGTCATGTCACCTGTCAGACCAGGGAATCGTCTTGTTTACAAAGGCAGTTCTCAGTTCTGCCTCAGTAGTAGGCGATCGTGGGTCGCCGGTGGACATCGAGTCCGCCTGCTCTCTATAGCGCCTGCACGAGCCGCTGCACGAGCCGCTGTACAGCTACGGCGGTTTGCGCAGCAGAGCCAACGTGCCGCAGTATAACAAGGGGGGCTGGTCGGCAAGTGGTTAAAAATGAAAAATTTCCATCATGAATTTATATCCATATGTTGTTAGATATTCTGGAGTCTTTTCATATGCATATACTGTATTCCATTACCAAACTGTCTGAGTGTGTTTTACATTCTATAATACCCATTAAAACCAAATGTTTACCATATAGACTATATCAACAATTTATCAAGGGCAGATGGAGATGGAGAGCTGTAAGACGTTTCCCAGATAATTTCTGCTTCTTCAGTCAGCAATAGAAACCATAATCTACAATTACGTAAGTAAATTCCTACATCTTGAAACATAATTCACATACAGCAAAACCTTGGATTGCGAGTAACTTGGTCTGTGATTGTTTTACAAGAACAGCAATTTTTTTTTATAAATTTTAACTTGATAAACAAGCAAGGTCTTGCAATACAAGTAGGGTCATGTCCCATATTTATTCAATGAGCGCTGTCTTAATTAGCACTACTGAAGTCGCTCCGACTTTAGAAAAGTTTCCTGCACTACTTCAAGGCGACTTCTATTCGACTTGTAAGCATAGACCATAAGGAGTGTTTGTGGGAAGAAAAAAAAACCGCGTATGCACACAAAAGCTCAAAGGAGCTTGAAGAAGCTCAACAAAAACTTGCACAAGAACACAAAAAAAGAACAAGCTTCTTCAAGCTGAAATAAAAGCTCAAATGCCTGTTAAAGCAGGATTTTTTATTTATTTTTTGAGCTACAGTGTGCATGAGCCCTAAGGCTGGGTTCACACCGCTGCGGCTGGGAGACCCGGATGTGATTCGCACCGCACTGCAGTGCAAATCACATCCGATCTCTGTGCGATGCGAGTTCAGCCATACAGATAGTATGGCTGAATTTGCATCGCACCCGCTCCAAACTCGCACAGGACCCTTTTTTTGGTCCGCGGCAGAATCGGAAAGCATGGGTGTTCACACCATGCGATCCGATTCCTGTCCGAGTTTGCAGATCGCACTGCAATATGCAAACTGATCTGGGGGTGTCATTAAGGTTTCACTGACACTCCCAGCAGTTCGCATAGGGCAGTGTGAACTGCCAGCGGGAGGCATGCGATGCGGGAACCCGCCGCGGATTCGCGGCATTCCCGCATCGCTTCAGGGTGAACCCAGCCTTAATCAGATAACTGTTGTGATTTGGATCAAACATTATAGGAAGATTATCCAGGCATAACTTGAAGTTGCCTCGACGTCACATTGCTGTAATCTTTTTATACGGACTAAAGACTGAAGGATTTATGAATAAATGGTTGTAGAATGAATCTGAGTTTCCATCATTTCTTATGGGGAAATTTGCTTTGATATACGAGTGCTTTGGATTACAGGCACGTTTCCGGGACTAATTATGCTCGCAAATCCAAGGTTTTACTGTAGTAAATTTTACACAATGTAATTTACAAAACACAAAACATTTTACATGAACATAGTTACAAAGCTTAATTGAACAAGCCGAGGTTAGAAGCTCATTGGTTTCTATGCAGAAGGGAGCCTGATTTTGCACTTTTCAGCTTTAGTAAATAAACCTCATTGTGTACTTAAAAGTGGGGTATGCCTGTACCATGTGATTGCTGTGATCAACACATGGTTTACTCTGGCTGTGCTAGCAGCGGCTTTCACTTTCATCTCATGCGGTGATCGCTGTGTGTGGTGAAAAGGAAGTTGATGATTGCCTCCAGCACACAGTAAAATTATAATAAAAATGCAACCACTAACCAAAACACTGTCACACATTTTATTAGTGTTATCACCCCACTACAGTATATGCCAGCCTCATCCTGTTCCAGATTGGACCTGTATATTAACGCCTTACCTTTCTCATCCTGCACATCTTAACTTTAACCCTTTCATCTCCTTCCCTCCATTATATGTAACCTGTACATTAACTCCTTCATTACCACCTCTCTCTGTGTATGATCTGTAAGTTTAAGGGATCCAATGCACCATTACTAAGCTCCATTATTACCCCCATAATACCATCATTTTTAATTTCCAAAAAACTGTGGCAAAAAATGACATCTTCTACTACAGTGATTTCCAGCATTAGAGGGATACCACAGGTATGGTATATGCAGTGGTGTCTGCTTCATTAGAGGGGCAGGGTGCTGTCCCACCTAAACTATGCGCCTAGCCCCTAATCTCCATGCAGGGCATGGGTTCCATGGATTTTAATATTTTAATGTGGGTCTTTTTTAAGCACATGATTATAGCCTGAGGCACTGCACCTCAAGCCCACCCATTAGTGTGACATTAGCAAATTAATATTCATTAATGTCTCTGTCCAGATTGGCAAGGGAGTCTTAGGAATCCCGGGCAATTGTGTGTCAGGACCCGCTTTCTGTTCGGCCGTGAGGAGAAGCAATGGTCCGTCTCTTCCCTCAGCAAGCGGCCACCCGATCGCTCGTACACACTCCGATATCCACTTCACCCCTGCCACTGCACCCCCCATGCTTACCGGGATGTGCTGCCGCCCAATCGCTCGCACACCCCCCGTTACCGGTGTCACCCCCGCCACCATGCCCCGCCATGTTTACCAGGCTTTGCTGCCGCCCAAGCGCTCGCACACACCTCTGGTACCAATGACACTCACCATGCCTCGCCATGCTTACCAAGCTACGCTGCTGTCCGATCGCTCGTAAAACACCCCTGGTGCCGTCGCAACCACACCCCGCAATGCTTACTGGGCTCCGCTTGCCCATCTGCGGACCATGGTGGGTGACAGCGGGTGAATCGGAAGGAGAAGAGTGGACACACATCTGCTCTCTCCCCCCCTTCTTCTTGTTACCCGGAAAGCGATGTCCATGACGTCACTTCCAAGTCAAGCGATCTGCATTGCAAAACATTTAATGACGCACAGGGGGAGACATACCTTGTCTTTTAGACCCTGCATATCTCAAGAGAGAACCAAAAAATCATCACATTTTTATATATCATCACATAGGGGATTTTTTGAATGCAAAAAATAAAGCTACACCCAAGCAAATAAAATTCCCATCCCCTAGAAAATGTTAAGGCCCCCCACTCCCACATATACACACAAAAATAAACGCATGCATTGGGGCAGCTACGCGTGAAAACGTTGATTGCGATACACATGTTACATATCCCCGTACACGTCGGAGTAAGAGCAATACTTCTAACAGAAGACCTCCTCTATAACTCTGAACTGATACCTATAGGGGGCTTTTAAAGCGTCACCTATATAAAATATAGGGTACTGAAGTTTAACACCATTTCCCGGGCGCACAAAATTTTAAGGTTGGGTATGTTGGGTATCTATTTACTTGGTGCAACCTCATCTTTTATAATTTACCAAAATTATGGTAATTTATTGTGTTTTCTTGCCATAAGATTCACGTTAGTGTGTTTTATTACTGAAATTTTGGTGGTAATATCGTATGATATAAAAAATTGTAACTACCACTATTTATTCTCTAGTGTGTCTGCTTTCAGAAAATATATAATATTTGTGCTTTTTGTGCAATCTTCAGGTCAAAAATTATTTTTTAAACATGTGTGCAAAATCACACAAACGCATCTGGCAGTGAAAAGGTTAAAGTAAAAAAACCTTCTGACTCTAGTACTACTTTAAAAACTTATTTGCTTGAGGCCTTTTTGTAATCACCTTCAAATCTTTGTGTGTATTTTTTAAATCACATTTCCATGTTTTGCTTTTTTAGAGCGTCACAACTTCACATCTGACCCCTGGTATATCTGGAAGAATGGAGACCAACATCACAGAAGAAACAAATGAATACTATACATATAAGTTCAGTAAATCTTACATTTTATACATGGTGGTTTTATGTGGGATATGTTTGCTGGGAATCACTGGAAATGGTCTGGTCATCTGGTTTGTTGCCTTCAGGATGAAGAAAACGGTCAACTCTTTTTGGTTCCTAAGTTTAGCTTTTGCCGATTTCATCTTCTGCCTTTTCCTACCCTTAACTGTCACTTACTTGGCCCTTGGCTATAACTGGCCATTTGGAGACTTTATGTGCAAACTTAGATATTTTGTGTTATATCTCAACCTGTCTGCCAGTGTAATACAGCTCACCATTATTAGCATTGATCGCTGCATCTCCGTGGTCTTCCCTGTTTGGTGTCGGAACCATCACACCGTGAGACTGGCTGTGAAAGTTATTCTTGCAATTTGGATTGTATGTCTTCTACTCAATGTATCTTACTTCATAAATGCACATGTATCTATACGTCATAGATCTTCTTTGGTTTGTTTTAAAAATTGGTCAATGCACAGTGTACAAGTTATAATAAGATTTATTGTTCTGTTTGTTATACCTTTTACCATCATTATCTTCTGTTACACTGTCATCTTTATGCGTATTCGAAAAAAACACACAACAACATCTACCAAACCTTTCAAAGTTATTGCTGCCGTCATCATTTCCTTCTTTATTTGCTGGTTTCCATACCATGTATTTTCCATCATGGATTCATATGTAAACTACACATTGTATAATAAACTCAGGCTTGTGATTTTCATAGGCAAACGTATATCAGTCGCTTTGGCTTATTCAAACAACTGTGTTAATCCTTTTCTTTATGTCTTCATTGGCCAACACTTCAAGGAAAAATTCTGGAGCTCCATTAAATCTGCGTTTGAGAGAACTTTCACTGAGGAGGCCAACCTGACAGATCCAAATAGAAACACATTTGTACCTGATCATGCAATAAGCCAAATGCGATAGAGTTGTTGCAATAAATATTTAAGGATTACTTTCCAACATTTTCAAATGAAAGTGCATTATCAATCCAATTTGTTTTTGGCAAGGCTTTTTTACCAGCAGGAAAGTAGGGGAATGCAGTTCCGGCACCTCCAGCGCTGAATGTATGTAAGCCCTTGTATACATGGTCAGAGATTCCTATCGGACCATTTTGTCGGATGTGTGTGGTCTCCATCGGACTGTTTCCGTCGGAGTATCCGACGGACCAAGTTTTCCAACTTGTCCGTAAAACTTTCAGACAAAATGCTCCGATCGGACATACTCCGATCATGTGTAGACTACTCCGACGGACAAAGTGCCACACAGGCTCAGATCAAATTCCTAGACCAAAGCTATTGGCTACTAGCCTGAACATAGTCCCGTCGTAACGAAATAACGTCATCACGTTATGTACAATCGGATTTTCCAACAACTTTGTCCGACCGTGTGTATGCAACAGTTTCGACAAAATCCGTCGGACAAAATCCAACGGATTTGGTTGTCAGAATGTCCGACCGTGTGTACAAGGGCTCATGGCAAGGGGTGCTGTGGTGTGCTGGAGGGCCTATTGATGCTGCCTGCTGGGAGATCTATTGTCGCTGGGGGATCTCTTGTTGAGGGAGGGTCTATTGTTGCTGGGAGAGAGCTACTGTTGAGTGAGGGGTCTATTGCTGCTGCTGGAAGATCTTTTGCTGTTGGCGGGGGTCTAGTGTTGCTGAAGTGGATCTATTGTTGCTGGGGGTATTTTGTTGCAGGGGGTCTATTGTAGCTATAGCTATCTGTAGGCACATTGTTGCTGGGGGTCTATTTTATTGATTTACTTGTTATCATTAGCAAATTCCATACAAATGTGAACCAAAATAGATAACTTGGTGTTGTTTTCTCTAAGAGGGGCTGTAAAGGGAGGTAGGTATGGGGATGGTGCTCAGAGGTGGATAGTAGACATGTGCAATTTATTTTGTTCCAAATTCATTTTTTAATGAATGTTGACAAATTTGTTATTTCGGAAACATCAAAATGAACAAAAACCCATTTAACATTTTTTTCTGAATATTTGTAAATTAGAATATTCGAAAATGCGTAAGTTCGTAATGAGAAAATTTGAAAATTTGTAAATTTGAAAATCCGAAAACCTGAAAATGTGAAAATCTGAAATAATAACTATTAAAATCTAAACAAATGGAACGTAACAAATGAATAATTAGCAATAACAATAATAATAATAATAGCAAAAAAAAGTACTTATTATTATTTATTATTAATTTCGTTCCATTCCATTTGTTTAGATGCGGCATTCATTATTTCGGATAATTCATAACTTTGGATAAATTCGTATTCATTACAATTACTAACAGCCAAATTTGAAAGGAAATTCCAATACCTACCTGTATAATTTAATAGTTAGTTATTATTAGTTAGTTAGCTATTATTTAGAATATTCAAATTTTCTTTCTTAATTTCAGATTTATGAATTTTCAAATTTACGAATTTTCAAATTGACAAATTTATGAATTTTTGACTTTACAAATTTTCGAATTTACACATTTTTGAATTTACGAATTGCGACCATAACGAATGACCTGAAGACCAAAAAAAACAAAAAAACGAATGAAATGAAAATGAACACATTTTTCGGCTGTCTAGCGGGTAGAGGGCAGAGATAAGAGGTGACTCGGAAGGGGGGAGTACCTGCACCTATTCTTTGGGGGGGGGGGAAGAAATCTGGTAGAGTAGGGTATAGTAAAAACCCCTTGTCTTTTTTTAATCCTAATAGGCACTGTGCTTTAGGTTGGGAGATTTCCATTAACTAACAGGAAGTGATATGAAATGTATTCAAAGTGAGGGGAAACACAGGTGTCACCAGAATAGGTGTCCCCACCAGAAGTTTGATTCTCACCCTCTGTTCTAATAACACCCATAACACTTTGCATTTCTTCTCACTTCCTATCCCAGTGAAAATGTTCCCTCGGACAAATAGCATGGTTGATTATCACCAAAAGGGAACACATACAGCAACAAAGATTTGATGGAGGTTTTAACACTTCCACACTTCATCCAAAACTAATGGCCCGTACACACGATCCGAATATCATACGAAAACGGTCGTCCGAGGAAGGATCGTAGGATTTTCGGATCGTGTGTACACTACTTTCGACAGCCGATCATGGCCGTTCATCCGATATTATTGGATTGGACATGCACGGAAATTTTCCTTGTACGATTTCAGATCGTATGATTTTCGTTTAGTCAGTATAGTTGTCATCCGAAAATACAATACAAATACATTACAACACATGACATCACTAACGATTTTTTTTTCTATCATACAAGAATTTTCGGGACTTTATTTAGCTATTCAATTTCTACTTGCGATTATTAACCGAAAATGGTTGTGAGATCGGTCGTACGATATTCGAATCGTGTGTACGGGGCATAAGGATAATAAAATGGTTTTTGGTTGACTAGTTGGGTTTAACTGTTTTTTTAGGCTGCTACCCAAGGATTTCTGGAAGAATATTAAAAATCCCTAAATAAGTTTTCATGCATCAGATATTAAATCTTGATACTATATTATCAATTAACCTTTCCTATCAGTTACAGAAAATTTTAAAATGGGAAGGTAGAACAACACTGTTTGATGCAGGTATTGATATTTTGTAAAATTATTCTAAAGAAGAAGAACAAACAGCTTCAGCCAATCAGGGGCACTACACATCACTGCACAGGGCTGTCTAGAACCATAAACCTGCCTACATCATCTTGACAGCCCAATTACAGGAAAGGATGGGGGATAGACCAAGACCCATTGCTCCACTGTGGCTTAGTCTTTAAAGATGATACTGGGAATGCAAGACCCGGCTATGGTGTCTGGCAGTGGTTTCTGGATCACAAGACTAGATGAACAGAATTAAAAATCCTTTGGCAGGTAAAATTATACCCATATACAAATTTCATCTATTGGTTTAGCTGTTTGCCTAAAACTCAGCTTCAGGACTTTGCCCCTCCAAACTTTGAGTGACTACTTTAGCAGTACAGCTAGGCCAGGTTGTGAAAAGGTTATGTATGAGAAGCTTAACTGTCATTTAGTATTCTAAAGCCTCGTACACACGATCGGATTGTTGGCCAACAAAACCGCGGACTTTTGTCAGCAGGGCATTGGCCCAAACTTGTCTTGCATACACAAGGCCACACAATTGTTGGTCAACAATTATGAACATAGAGACGTACTACGTTGTTTTCCAGCTATTTAGCGACACCTTTCAGGCTCCTTTTTTTTTTTTAACTAGAAGTTTGGTGAGTGTTGATTCGTGCTTTTCATTTCGCATTTTTCATTTCACACTTTTCATTTCACACTTTTCAGTTAGCCGTTCATCAACCAGCCATGTTGCAGAATCGGAGGAGATAACGTGTATTATTGACCTTGGAGTTATCGCTTTGACATATTATATATTTTTGGTTGAATAATGAATTTATTTGGTATATTTTGTATATTTTTGGATGCATAGAATGCCTTTTTTGGTTAAGTTCTATTGGCAGATAGCATGTCTAATTTTATTTGTTTTCTTTTTTTTAATGCACAATAAAAAAATTGTGGAGAATAATACTTGGCTATGTGTTTTATTTCAAATGACAGTTTGGGAGTAGACAGTTACATTTAAATAAATAACAAGGGACACCAACATAGTTGTATGTTTGATCTTAAAAACTACGGGATAATGGTGTTGTGGTAATTTGCCCGAATATAAAAAAAAAGCATAATAATATTATTCTTGATATCACTAGAAATATCTCCTAAGCCTACATGGTTTAGGAGATATTTGCCGAAAGACAGGCACCGCGCAGGCGCACTGAGCACGTCGCAGTCAACGGCGATATGCCATGAGTGGTGGCTCCCGTGCGCATGCGCGGGAGTGACGTCATCGCGGCTTCACCGAATGACAGCGGCGGAGCAGCGAGACCCACGAGGAGATGGATGCACTGGACTACAGGGGACAGCGGTGACATCGCTGGCTCCTGTGTCAGGTAAGTGACACATAATGGGGTAGTATGCGATGCATCGTAGTCCATTATGCTTTGCCTTTGCAGGGAATGAAAAAGGAAGTAAACTCATCAGGGTTTACTTCCTCTTTAATTCTCCATTATGAACGCTATTTTCCAAGACCGACCGCTTCTGGCTCGTCCCTGCTTCCGAGCATGCGTGTTTGTACTTTGGACTTTTGTCAGACGAACTCGTGTACACACGTTCGGAAAATCCGACAACACACATTTGTCCATGAAAAATGTTAAAACCTGCCATCCAACATTTGTCTGAGGAAAATCCAACAACAATTGTCTGATGGAGCATTCAAATGGTCGGATTTTCTGCCAACAGCCTGTCATCACACATTTCCCATCAGAAAGTCCTATCGTGTGTACGAGGCTTTAGAATCCCACTGTAAGGCTGGGTTCACACTGCGGGATGCGGGGACGCTGCGAATCTACTCCGGGTTCCCGCATCGCATGCCTCCCGGCGGCAGTTCACACTGCCCTATGCGAAACTGCTGGGAGTGTCAGTGAAAAGTTAATGACACCTCCAAATCAGTTCGCATATCACAGTGCGATCTGCAAACTCGGACAGGAATCGGATCGCATGGTGTGAACACCCATGTGATCCGATTCTGCTGGGGACCAAAAAAAGGGTCCTGTACGAGTTTGAGCCGGATGCGATGCAAATTCAGCCATACTATCTGTGGAAAAGCTTACCTAATATGTGAGGGTAGGACAAAATCAATATTGTGATGAGCAATGCTAAACTTCCATAAATTCTCTTTTCCCGTCATATTGTTTTTTTAACAGTATGGGGCTCTTTAACCATTTCATCTCCGGAAGGTTTTACCTCCTTCCTGACCAGGCCATTTTTTGCGTTCTGGCACTGCGCTACTTTAACTAACAATTGCACGGTCCTTTTTTTTTTCCACAAATGGAGCTTTCTTTCGTTTTTAATTTTTTGCGCTATAAACAAAAAAAGGCTGACAATTTCGGAAAAAAAAAACAATATTTTTTACTTCCTGCTGTAAAACATATTCGAAAAAAAAAAAAATGAAATAATCAAATGTCTTCTTCAATGTGTTCTGCTACATATTTTTGGTAAAAAATCCCAATAAGCGTATATTGATTAGTTTGCACAAAAGTTATAGCTTCTACAAACTGTGAGATAGATTTAGTGACTTTTTTTAACTTTTTATTTTTACTAGTAATGGCAGCGATCAGCAGTTTTTAGCGGGACTGCAAAATTGCAATGGACAAATCTGACACTAAGCCCTGGTTCACATTGGTACGATTTGACATGTCAATCTGCATGTTAAATCGGTGGCAATTGCAGGCAATGGCACATACCTAATCTGTGCGATGCTGCATTTGCGGTGCCGCACCAATTTCAAAAAGTAGTACGGAAACTACTTTTTGTGATTTCAGGGTGAGATTTCCATTTAGATCTGTGCAGAAACCCGCACAGATGTCTGTGAAGTTGCAGCCAAAATCGGGACTGAACTCGCACTGCTTCATTCCTGCAGCTCAGTGTGAACCTGTGCTAAGTGACACATTTTGGGGACCAGGTACATCATTACATTGATCAGCGCTAAACAAAATGCACTGTCACTGTATAAATGACACTGGCAGGGAAGGGGTTAACATCAGGGGCAATCAAAGGGTTAAATGTATTCCCTATGAATGCTTTCTAACTGAGGGGGTGTGCTTTGACTAAAAGAAAACAGAGATCTGTGATGCTGCTTAGCGGTATAGCTTGTTTACACCGTTCTGCCTCTTCTGTGAATGAGCGTGGGTGGCCGGTGGCCATTGCAGCCGCCGAACCCGCTGATTGGATCCCACTGTGTCCAATCACAGTGGGAGTGGGGATCCAGTGGCACGTGTGCACACACTCCAGAGTCAATGACAGGAATCATGTACAGGTACGTGATTATGCGCTTAAGGGCAATAAAATCTCGTGGAACCAATTGGACTTCAGCAGAATTGGTAAATAGAGTCCACCTGTGTGTAATTTAATCTTAGTATAAATGCAGCTGTTCTGTAAAGCCCTCAGAGGTTTATTAGAGAATCTTAGTGAACAAAGAGCATCATAAAGGCCAAGGAACACACCAGACAGGTCAGGGATAGAGTTGTGGAGAAGTTTAAAGCAGGGTTAGGTTGTAAAAATATATCCCAAGCTTTGAAAATCTCACGAAGCACTGTTCAATCCATCATCCGAAAATGGAAAGAGTATGGGACATCTGCAAACCTGTCAAGGGCAAGTCGAGCATTCATCAGAGAAGAAGCCAAGAGGACCATGGTAACTTGGGAGGAGCTGGAGAGATCCACAGCTCAAGTGGGAGAATCTGACCACAGGAAAACTAGTAGTCGTGCTCTCCACAAATCTGGCTTTTATGGAAGAGTGGCAAGAAGAAAGCCATTATTGATAGAAATTCATAAGAAGTCCCGTTTGCAGTTTGCGATAAGTCATGTGGGAGACACAGCAAACATGTGGAAGAAGGTGCTCTGGTCAGAGGAGACCAAAATGTAATTTTTTGGCCTAAAAGCAGAATGATATACGCGGTGGAAAACTAGCACTGAACATCACCCTGAACACACCATCCCCACCATGAAACGTGGTGGTGGCAGCATCAGAGTTGATGGGAAGATGGATGGAGCCAAATACAGGGCAATCTTAGAAGAAAATTTGTTTGAGTCTGCAAAAGACTGGGTTGGAGGTTCACCTTCCAGCAGGACAACAACCCTAAACATACAGCCAGAGCTACAATGGAATGGTTTAGATCAAAGCACATTCATGTGTTAGAATGGCCTGGTCAAAGTCCAAACCTAAATCCAATTGAGAATCTGTGGCAGAACTTGAAAATTGCTGTTCTCAGATGCTCTTCATCATCCAATCTGACAGAACTTGAGCTATTTTGCAAAGAAGAATGGGCAGAAATGTCCCTCTCTAGATGTGCAAAGCTGGTAGAGACATCCCCAAAAAGACTTGCAGCTGTAATTTCCTCGGGG
This sequence comes from Lithobates pipiens, assembly GCF_037356315.1. NCBI lineage: Eukaryota > Metazoa > Chordata > Amphibia > Anura > Ranidae > Lithobates > Lithobates pipiens. The sequence goes on along the minus strand of NW_027507788.1, from coordinate 33,604,528 downwards.
GGGGGGGGGGGGCAAAATATTGACTTAGGGGGGCAGAATGTAAATGTACGTCACACTTTTCACATATTTATTAGTAAAAAAAAAAATGAAAACCATTTATCTCTTTACTTCCAAGTGCCACAATTATGTGCTACTTCAAGGCACTGTATAGGCTTACCTGTAGGAACAAGGTTAAAAAATGTACTCCTATTTTAAACCTGTCAAAGGTTATGATTTACAATAGTTTAGGTCTGGGTTAAGGAAGGGGAAATGGATAAGCCAAAGAGCAGAGACTGGAGTAGTATTAGACCAGTAGTTGGTAAGGTAGTATTAGAACATAGTTGGTAAGGTTGATTTAGGACACTAGTCCATCCAGTTCAACCTGTGTACTTGGTGTATGTGTGTTCATTTTTTCTTTCAATAAATTTTTATTAGTTTATAAAGGATATACAAAGGTGAGTGGTACAGGACATGTTGACATTTACAATTGTAATTAACAGTCAATGTAATAGAGGGAGGGAAGAGAGGAAAGGGAAAGAAAGGGTGAAAAAGAAACGGGTAAGTAGGTGGTTACATAAACAGTAATGCAAATACTGGTTACTACACAGGAAACATCTTATCAGGGTTAAGATCTAGTTCACAGAATTCTTATATTTGTTGGTCCAAATTTTCCATTGGTTATCAAATAGATCGCACTTCAATGCATTTATGGCAAGAGCACGCTCTATAGTGTGGTGTTGGTTCACTCTTCTAATCAGGTCAGAGATGTTTACCATCATGGCAGTTTTCCAATGTTGTAATATCATGGATCTAGCAGAAAGAAGGATGTTGGAAATAACAATCCGCATATCATGCGGAAATTGTTCAATACCCATATGTAAAATTCCTAGGGATGGATTGGGGCGAGTGACAATACCCGTGAGCGATGTTATAAGTTGGAAAACTTGATTCCAGTAACTAACCAAGTTGGGACACTCCCAAAACATGTGCAGTAGATGTCCTAGCTGTCCACAATTTCTCCAACATGTATTTTGGGCAGATGGAAAAAATGTTGCCAGTCTACACGGTGTGTATTGCCACCTGTTAATTATTCTAATAGTCATTGCCCAATGATTAATAGAACGGGAGGCTTTTTGGATTTCTCGAAATGTGGTTGTCCACTGATCATCTGTAAATGATTTCCCTAAATCCGTCTCCCATTTAGCAATCGGTTTTGTTTTCACAAAAGATTGTTTAGCATGTAGAAGGGAGTAAAAAAGTGAAATGCCTTTCCTGGTGGGGCGTTCTCGAGTTAAGAAGTTCCACGCACTGGATGGCATTGTTATAGTAGGGGGAGGGTTACGTTTTAGAAAATGTGCCACTTGGATACATGTAGACTGGTACTTATTGGGGAGATTGTATTGAACCATAATCTGTGTGCTGGAAAGAGCTGTACCATTAGACAATAGGTCTTGTATGGTATGTATACCGTGGTTGGGGAACTGTTTTAGGGACAGCATAGGGATTTTATGCTCGAGCAGGCTAAGCGGAAATTTGTATTCCACAGCATTTTGAGAGTTATGGGTATGATGTATGAAGAACCTCCATGCTTGTAGGGAGGCTATAAGGGTGGGAGCCATGGAATGGAGAGCCCAGGGTTTCCAGACATCACTCGCGAGTAATGCCACTAGATCTGGTATTGGGGCTATATGCCTTTCCAGCTCAACCCAAGGTGGTGAATCTATAGTTTTGAACCAGTGTTGGAGTTGGTCCAGTCTAGATGCCCATAAATAATCAGAAACTTCTATCAGTCCTACTCCACCTACTCGGTTATGCGGAATCAGGTTGCTAGGAGAGCAGCGAGCTTTTTTACCATTCCATATGAATTTCCACAGAGTAGTAGACAAGGTTTTAAGGAAATGGGTTGGGATAGGTATAGGTATGGATCTGAACATATACAATATGAGAGGGAGAACTAACATCTTACATGCTGCCAATCTGCCCATCCAGGATAATTCGGTCTTGGCTATACATTTGAGCGTTTCATCTATCTTTAGAAGCAATGACTTAATATTGACGGAGACTAGAGTTTTCGTGGAATTAGTAATTGTTATACCTAAGTAGGGTATGCCATCTTCTTTCCATACATATGGAAGAGTGGTTTGAAGTTGGAGTTTGGTACGTTTGTCAATTCCTAAATCTAGAATCAATGATTTGGCGAAGTTAACTTTATAGTACGAAATCTCACCAAAGTTTTTTAAAGTTTCATGGACTAAGGGGAGAGATCTGGTCGGGTTCGTCAGCATCAGTACAACGTCATCGGCAAACAGGTTAATAACGTGGTTACGAGATCCAAACACATGTCCAGCAATATCGGCCTGGGATCTAATGGCCTCTGCCAGAGGCTCTATCATAAGGTTAAAAATGGTTGGAGATAATGGACACCCCTGACGAGTGCCATTAGAAATAGGGAAAGGTGTAGAAAGCATTCCAGCTGTTAAGACTTGGGCGGAGGGATTGGAATATAAAGCCAACATTGCGTTAGAGATAAAACCTTGAAAGCCAAATTTTTGTAGAACTTCCTTCATATAACACCACTCCACCCTATCAAACGCCTTCTCTGCGTCTATGGAGAGCAGCAGAGAAGGAGTTTTAGTTAAATTAGCATAATGAACAATGTCAATAATACGTCTTGTAGCATCAGAAGTTTGTCTCCCCCTGATGAAGCCCATCTGGTCACTTTTAATTAAAGAAGGCATAAACTCTGATAGTCTAAGGGCGATAAGTTTGGCGTAGATCTTTATATCTGTGTTCAGGAGAGAAATAGGTCTAAAATTACTAGGGGTAGTGGGATCTTTACCAGGTTTGGGTATAGTGGTCACGTATGCTTTTAACATTTCATTTGGAAAGGATGCTGAGTGTGCTGCCTGTGTGAACATCTTTTGGAGATATGTGGAAAGAATAGTGGAAAAGGTTTTAAAATATTCATTATTTAGTCCATCAGGACCTGGGGATTTCCCATGAGGGAGTGAAGTAATGACTGATGTTATTTCATGGTTTGTGAACGGTGAATTCAGCAATTCAAGCTGTGATTCGGAGAGTTTAGGGAGATCTAAATCTTTGAGAAAATGCTGTATTTTGGGAACAGTGGGTTGAGGAGTGTGGGGGTCGGTGTTAAGATTGTAAAGCTCACTATAATATTGTGCAAATTGGTTTGCGATTTCTTGAGGATTGATTACTTTATGAAGGGATGTAGGATGTATCAGATGGGAAATCCTAGTTTTGGTGCGTATTGCTCTAATCCTATTGGCAAGGTATTTACCTGCTCTATTCGCACAGGCATAGGTACGTAACTTCAAACGTCTAAGGTAGAAATCATAGTTTTGGGCCAAGTGATCTCTCAATTTTTCTCTAAGAGAGGTTATTTGGGTAGTCCGCTGGTGAGAGGGAGATGCTTTGTTGAGGGTTTCTAAATTGTGGATATCGGAAGTAATGGAGTCTATGGTTGCAGTATACTTTTTTTTAGCTCTAGCTCCTAGCTGGATAAGGACGCCTCTAATAAACGCTTTGTGGGCGTTCCAGAGTGTGAAGGGACTCTCTACTGAATGTTCATTTTGTTGGAAATATGTTTTAAGGTTTTTAGAAATCAGTTCTTTGGTATCGGGGTCCTGTAATAATCTAACACTGCAGCGCCAGATGGGTGAAGAGGAAGAGACACCCTTCTCATGAATAGAAAGTGATATGGCAGAATGGTCAGACAACGTAATATCATGTATCTCAGAGGATGAAACATTTTGTAAGGTCCATTGATCGGACAAAAAAAAGTCTATTCTGGAATAAGACCCATGTACATGGGAGAAGAAGGTAAAGTCTTTCTCGTTGCCATGTGTGCATCGCCAGACGTCGTACAGTTTTTCAGAGTGCAGGATCGTATTTAGGCAGTTGTTGTTGTTGCGTTTAGCATTAGAAGTGTCAAGTTGTGGGTCAACAATGAGGTTAAAATCGCCACAAAGAATGAGACTGCCGTATTGGATAGGTTGTATTTTACGGAGTAGTCTATTTAAAAACCGAATCTGTCGGGTGTTTGGAGCATATAAAGATACAATGGTGTACGGTTTAGAATTAATATCACCCTGAAGAATAATATAGCGACCATTGTCGGCTGTGATGGATTTCTTGAGATGGAAGGAGACCGTGTCACGGATGGCAAGAAGGACACCTCCGCTTTTATTATTCGGGTTATTTGCCAGGAATATATGTGGGTAGTTTTTATGTGTACATTTAGGATGGTTGTCCTGTTGAAAATGAGTTTCTTGTACACATAAAATATCCGCTTTTAATTTCTGAGCTTCTGTCCACAGCGAGTAGCGTTTCACAGGGTGGTTGAGGCCTTTGGCATTAATGGAAACAAAGGTAATGGTCATTTTTCCGGTAAGAAAAAAAGATGTGTAAGTGTACTCACAGAATCCTTCGAGAATTATTAGAGTCATCTGAGCTCCAGGCGATTGACAGAAGAGATGCCGCTATGGTATTTAGAGATGTAGTAGAACAGGGGATGAAGAGTCCATCACGTGTAGGTGCAGTGCTAATGGAACAAAGGGTGTAACCACAAAAATAAACAATAACATATAGAACAATAAAAATAGAATCATATAAGCGATCCATATGCAAACAAAGCTGCAAAAATGACAAATGTCAGGGGTAAGAACAAGGAAAGATGAAGAAATCCTTGTGCCCAGGGAGAGAACATATTTGTCAACGGTGTGATTATTTACTGCCATCAGTGACATTTTTGGGGGCTCTTCTGTGTGAAACTACTTGCCACTCATCCGGAATAGGGCGTAGTTGTGTTGTAGGTGGTTCCAGAGGGTTTTGTTGTGGAAGTATGCCCCATTGACGCAGGAGTGCGATACCTTCAGCTAAAGTAGTAACTGTGTGCGTGGTACCATCATGTGAGATGGACAATTTCGCTGGATAACGCCATTTATGTGGTATATTATGGTTGCGTAAGGCCTTAGTGATGGTTGCTAAGTTTCGGCGCAATTGCAGAGTATGTCTTGATAGGTCAGGGAGGAGGATCAATTCAGCATATTGAGATATGTTGTTGCCTCGAGTACGAAACGCAGTCATAATTTGTTCCTTGATATGATAGTAATGCATCTTGAGCAAAACATCCCGAGGGGTACCTTCAGGTAGAAATGCTGGCTTGGGGATTCTGTGAATCCTGTCAATGGTCAGATCCTGAGGAGATAATGTGGGGATAATGGTGGAAAATAGCGTGTGTACATACTGCAATAATTGGTTTGGAGGTATGGCTTCAGGAATACCTCTGATTTTAATATTGCACCTCCTAGAGCGGTCCTCAAGGTCTGCTACTTTACTCTTTAGCCATGTTATTTCTTCATCATGGGATTTGTGGGCCTCTACTAAAGTATTGAAAGAAGTTGTGCATTCCCCTATGTTACGTTCCATTTGGTCCACTCTATTACCTAGTGCCAATACTTCTCTATGGCAGTTAGTGATTTCTACAGTGAGGTCAGCTTGTATGGAGGCTTTGAGTGACATAAGCATCTCCTTAAGGACCGTATCTGAGACCGGACGATCGGATGTGGGGTAGGCCGCAATCAGGTCGGATGCCGGTGGATGTATAGCGTGGCCTATGGGAGCGGATCCGCTTACCTCCATGTCCGCTCGGTTTACCTCAGGAGAAGATATCCGTTGCCTTTGTTTGGCTGGGCTTCTAGTTGTGGGGCTATTCGTTCCTGAGGAGGAATCGCTGAGGGAAGTCGTTCGGAGGTGAGATTGTTGCGAGGCCTGCTCTTGATTTTCAGTCACGCACGAACCGGCGCCATTTTGTGAGATTCCGTGCGCCTTGAAAAGGTTCGGAAGTTTCCGCGGCAGTTGCTGACTCTTTCTATTTTTTGGCATCTTCTGTAGAAGCGAAGGTGTCTACCCTACGTTATGGATAGGTTTATGTGGAAATATGTCACCAATGGAGTCGTTATAGAGTTGTTCTCTCCGGTGGTCGAACGGAGCTCTCAGCTCAAGCGTCCATCTTAGCGCTCGGTCGCCACGCCCCCCATGTGTGTTCATTTTGATAATCATTTCCCATATTCCTGTATATTGTGTTCACTAAATGCATGCCCAAGAGTCTTTTAACCAAGGGTCAAGTCCTAGGGAAAAAAGTGTTGGAACTCCCACCCAAGATCCACTCCCCCACCAAAAAAAATTAAAAAATAGGACATCGGGGCACATCAGGGCACGGGGCATATCAGGGCATGGGACACATCAGGCCACATGGAACATTATGGCATATCAGGGCACATTATGGCACATCAGGGCACATTATGGCACTTCAGGGCACATCAGGGCACGGGGCACATCAGGGCACGGGGCACATAGCACATCAAGGCATGGGGCACATTATGGCACATTATGGGGCACATCAGGGCACAATTATGTGGCCCATTGGGACACATAGCACATCAGGGCACATTATGGGGCACATAGCACATCAGGGCACATAGCACATAAGGGCATGGGGCACATCAGGGCATGGGACACATCAGGACACATGGCACATCAGGGTATGGGGGAAACGTTGGCACATTATGGCACATCAGGGCACATTATGGCACATCATGGCACATTAGGGGGCACATAGCACATCAGGGCACATAGCACATAAGGGTGCGGGGCACATCAGGCCACATGGCACATCAGGGCACATCAGGGAACATTATGGCACATTATGGGGCACATAGCACATCAGGGCATATTATGGGGCACATAGCACATCAGGGCACATAGCACATAAGGGCACGGGGCACATGGGGGCATGGGGCACATCAGGCCACATCAGGGCATGGGAAATGTTGGCACATGGGGGCACATCAGGGCACATTATGGGTCACATAGCACATCAGGGCACATTATGGCACATCAGGGCACATTATGGGGCACATAGCCCATCAGGGCACATTATGGCACATCAGGGCACATTATGGCACATCAGGGCACATAGCACATCAGGGCACATTATGGCACATCAGGGCACATTATGGGGCACATAGCACATCAAGGCACATAGCACATAAGGGCACGGGGCACATCAGGCCACATGGCACATCAGGGCATGGGGCACATCAGGGCACATTATAGGGCACAGTGGGGCACATAGGACATCAGGGCAGGGGGCACATTATGGCATAGGGCACATCAGGGCACATAATGGGGCACATAGGACATCAGTCCAGGGGGCACATTACGGCATGGGGCACATAATGGGGCACAGTGGGGCACATAGGACATCAGGGCAGGGGGCACATTACGGCATGGGGCACATCAGGGCACATAATGGGGCACAGTGGGGCACATAGGACATCAGGGCAGGGGGCACATTATGGCATGGGGCACATAAGGGGGCACATAGGACATCAGGGCAGGGGGCACATTACGGCATGGGGCACATCAGGGCACATAATGGGGCACAGTGGGGCACATAGGACATCAGGGCAGGGGGCACATTACAGCATGGGGCACATAATGGGGCACAGTGGGGCACATAGGACATCAGGGCAGGGGGCACATTACGGCATTGGGGCACATCAGGGCACATAATGGGGCACAGTGGGGCACATAGGACATCAGGGCAGGGGGCACATTATGGCATGGGGCACATAGGAAATCAGGGCAGGGGGGCACATTAGGGCATGGGGCACATAGCACACCAGGGGGCACATTATAGGGCACATCGTCATCTTACTAGGCAGTATGCAGAGTAGCACAGGAAGTGTTTGGTTGTAGTAAATTCTCCCTCACTTCACACAGTGCTGTTCACTCCCCGGCGGCCCCTCCTCTCTTCTCGTCTATCCCCATTGGCTAGTGACATCATCTGAGATAGACCCTAGACGAGAAGAGAAGGGGGGCCGCTGGGGAGCGAACAGCGATGTGTGAAGTGAGGGAGAGCTTACAGCCAAACGCTTCCTGTGCTACTCTGCATACATCTCATTCAGGCGGCTCTAGTCCTGCAAAGGGAAAGGCGTTTCCGCTGTGAAAATAGTGCAGAGACGCCATTCCCACACGTTCCCGCAGGACTCGAGCCCTGCTTTTAACGCTATCACCACCGATTGTGGGAGGGAGTTCCACATCCTTGCCACTCTGATAGTAAAAAACCCTCTATTTGGGTGGCAAGGATGCGGAACTCAATTGTCAAACTCCTTTTTTTAGCAGTTAACCACTTGCCGACCGCCTAACGCCGATGTACGTCGGCAGAATGGCACGGGCAGGCATAAGCACGTACATGTACGTGATTTGCCTCCCGCGGGTCGGGGGCCCGATCGGGCCCCCGCCCGGTGCCTGCGGCGGTCGGTTTTCGTTCGGGAGCGATCCCGGACGAGGGGACGGCCATTCATTCATGGCCACCCCCTCGCGATCGCTCCCGACGAATAGAAATCCCCGGTGACATCACTTCCTCTCCTGTAATGTAAACACAGGAGAGGAAGTGATGTATTCTCTCCTCCGTGTCGGTATTTTTCGTTCCGACACGGAGGAGAGCGGATCAGTGAGTTGCACCAACACATCCCACACACAGTAGAACATGCCAGGCACACTCACACCCCCCCTTTACCCCCCGATCACCCCCCCAATTACCCCTGCCCCCCAGTCACAGTGACACCAATGTCATTTTTTTTTTTTTTTTTTTTTTTTTTGCATTGGTGTCATTTGTGACTGTAATAACTGTTAGGGCAGTTAGAGTTAGCCCCCTTTAGTTCTAATGTACCCCCCTAACCCCCCCAATAAAGGTTTAACCCCGTGATCACCCCCCGTCGCCAGTGTCACTAAGGCTGGGTTCACATTGCAGCGGTTTATGAGAACGAATGTGATTCGCACCGCACTGCAGTGCAAATCACATCCGATCTCTGTGCGATTCGAGTTCAGCCATTCGCCGCACCCGCCGCACCCGCCACACCCGCCGCACCCGCCGCAAATTCGCACGGGACCCTTTTTTTGGCCCGCAGCAGAATCGGATCGCATGGGTGTTCACACCATGCGATCCGAGTTTGCAGATCGCACTGCGATATGCGAACTGATCTGGGGGTGTCAGTAACATTTCACTGACACTCCCAGCAGTTCGCATAGGGCAGTGTGAACTGCCGCCGGGAGGCATGCGATGCGGGAACCCGCCGCGGATTCGCGGCGTTTCCGCATCGCTCCAGTGTGAACCCAGCCTAATAAGCGATCATTTTTCTGATCGCCGTATTAGTGTCCCAGGTGACGCTAGTTAGGCAGGTAGGTATTTAGGTTCGCCGCAGCTTTTTATAGCGCCAGGGACCCCCATATACTACCGCATAAAGCCCCCTGATTGCCCCCTAGTTAACCCTTTCACCAGTGATCACCATATAACTGTTACAGGTGACGCTGGTTGGTTAGTTATTTTTTTATAGTTTCAGGGCACCCGCCATTTATTACCTAATAAAGGTTTAACCCCCTGATCACCCGGCGGGTGTCATTTGTGACTAATAACTGTTAGGGCAGTTAGGGTTAGCCCCCTTTAGTTCTAAGGTACCCCCCTAACCCCCCCAATAAAGGTTTAACCCCGTGATCACCCCCCGTCGCCAGTGTCACTAAGGCTGGGTTCAGATTGCAGCGGTTTGAGAACGGATGTGATTCGCACTGCAGTGCAAATCACATCCGATCTCTGTGCGATTCGAGTTCAGCCATTCGCCGCACCCGCCACACCCGCCGCACCCGCCGCAAATTCGCACGGGACCCTTTTTTTGGCCCGCAGCAGAATCGGATCGCATGGGTGTTCACACCATGCGATCCGAGTTTGCAGATCGCACTGCGATATGCGAACTGATCTGGGGGTGTCAGTAACATTTCACTGACACTCCCAGCAGTTCGCATAGGGCAGTGTGAACTGCCGCCGGGAGGCATGCGATGCGGGAACCCGCCGCGCATTCGTGGCGTTCCCGCATCGCTCCAGTGTGAACCCAGCCTAATAAGCGATCGTTTTTCTGATCGCTGTATTAGTGTCACAGGTGACGCTAGTTAGGCAAGTAGGTATTTAGGTTCGCCGCAGCTTTTTATAGCGCCAGGGACCCCCATATACTACCGCATAAAGCCCCCTGATTGCCCCCTAGTTAACCCTTTCACCAGTGATCACCATATAACTGTTACAGGTGACGCTGGTTGGTTAGTTATTTTTTTATAGTTTCAGGGCACCCGCCATTTATTACCTAGTCTCACTAGTGTACCCCTAAATTTAGGGGTGTCTACTTTCCAAAATGGGGTCATTTGGGGGGGGTTTGTGCCATCTTGGCATTTTATGGCCTTCAAAACTGTAACGCCCTTAGAAAGCCTGAAGGCGGTGCTTGGTTTTCGGGGCCCCGTACGCGGCTAGGCTCCCAAAAAGTCCCACATATGTGGTATCCCCGTACTCAGGAGAAGCAGCAGAATTTATTTTGGGGTGTCATTTCACATATGCCCATGGCATGCGTGAGCAATATATCATTTAGTGACAACTTTGTGAAAAAAAAAAAAAAAAAAAAAAAGTTTGTAATTTTCCCGCAACTTGTGGCAAAATATAAAATATTCCATGGACTCAACATGCCTCTCAGCAAATAGCTTGGGGTGTCTACTTTCTAAAATGGGGTCATTTGTGGGGGTTTTGTGCCATCTTGGCATTTTATGGCCTTCAAAACTGTAATAGGTAGTGAGGAGTGAAGTCAAATATTTACGCCCTTAGAAAGCCTGAAGGCGGTGCTTGGTTTTCGGGGCCCCGTACGCGGCTAGGCTCCCAAAAAGTCCCACATATGTGGTATCCCCGTACTCAGGAGAAGCAGCAGAATTTATTTTGGGGTGTCATTTCACATACGCCCATAGCATGTGTGAGCAATATATCATTTAGTGACAACTTTGTGTAAAAAAAAAAAAAAAAATTTTTTTTTGTCATTATTCAATCGCTTGAGGCAAAAAAATAAAATATTCAATGGGCTCAACATGCCTCTTATCAATTTCCTTAGGGGGTCTACTTTCCAAAATGGGGTCATTTGGGGGGGTTTTGTACTGCCCTGCCATTTTAGCACCTCAAGAAATGAGATAGGCAGTCGTAAACTAAAAGCTGCGTAAATTCCAGAAAACGTACCTTAGTTTGTAGATGTGACAACTTTTGCGCAAACCAATAAATATACAATTATTGACTTTTTTTTTACCAAAGACATGTGGCTGAATACATTTTGGCCTAAATGTATGACTAAAATTGAGTTTATTGGATTTTTCTAATAACAAAAAGTAGAAAATATCATTTTTTTTCAAAATTTGCGGTCTTTTTACGTTTATATCGCAAAAAATAAAAATCGCAGAGGCAATCAAATACCATCAAAAGAAAGCTCTATTTGTGGGAAGAAAAGGACGCAAATTTTGTTTGGGTACAACATTGCATGACCGCGCAATTACCAGTTAAAGCAGCGCAGTGCCAAAGTGTAAAAAGACCTCTGGTCATTTACCAGCAAAATGGTCCGGTCTGAAAGTGGTTAAAGAAAGATTTAAAATATACAAAAGTGTAGCGCTAAAAGGGACACCAAATAAGTGTATGAAATTAAACGGTGATTAAAAGTGCTGTAAACACAAATAGGTGAACAAAACAATAATGTGTGATAACTGTAACATATAAAAGTCCAGTCACTGGGTGAAGAAGTGTAAGTAAAATTCATAGGGCATATGTCCAATGAGAAGACTGTTTTTAATTCCTCAGTAACTAGTGATGGGATGGTGCAAACAAAGAAGTAGCTGTATGGTACATTCAGAACAGGATAGACATTCGTCTGTTGGAAAATTGTCGATAAATACTTCTTACCAGACAAGGTGGACCCTCCTGTCATACGACAGTGGGTCAATCAGGCTTGCACTGGCCGGGGGCCAGATGGTCATCGGGGGTACCAACTCTGATATGGATAAAACCTGTAGAGGAATCGCTCTGAATGCAGATGTTCCAACGATCAACAGGAGTGAATCACGGTGTGGCACAACCAAATATCCAGAGCTCAAATGGATCCTCAAAACAGATGAACGTTGGATATCAAATGTAGGCACCAGAAACCAGCGACAAAATGGTACAATATCGCATTGGAACCAAAATGCAAAAGCTCCCCACATTGCTTTTACTTTTTGTCTCTGATCACATTTTATGCAGCCATCTGTAATAGATGTCTGTACATTTTTATCAAGATTAAACATCTTTATTTTTATGACCTGCACCATACGGAGCTTTTCTTCTTCTTTTGCATTATGGTTCCAATGCAATATTGTACCATTTTGTCGCTGGTTTTTAGTGGCCACGTGTCTTGTTAAAATCCCTTCTGCAAAAAAGTTTTATCGCTATTGTGGAGTCACCAGTGCGGTATTTGTATATTAAAATCATATCCAATCTCAAGCGTCTCTTCTCCAGAGAGAATAAGTTCAGTGCTCACAACCTTTCCTCATAACTAATATCCTCCGGACCCTTTATTAGCTTTGTTGCCCTTCATTGTACTCGCTCCATTTCCAGCACATCCTTCCTGAGGACTGGTGCACAGAACTGGACAGCATACTCCAGGTGCGGCCAGAACAGAGCAGGAGAATTATCATTTTATCTCTGGAGTTGATTCCCTTTTTAATGCCAATATTCTGTTTGCTTTGTTAGCAGCAGCTTGGCATTGTATGCCATTGCTGAGCCTATCATCTACTAGGACCCCCAGGTCCTTTTCCATCTTAGATGCCCCCAGAGGTTCTCCTCCCAGTGTATAGATTGCATATTTTTGCCACCCAAATGCATTATTTTACATTTTTCTACATTGAACCTCATTTGCCATGTTGTTCCCCACCCCATTAATTTGTTCAGATCTTTTTGCAAGGTTTCCACATCCTGCAGAAGTTATTACCCTGCTTAGCTAAGTATTGACCGCAAATACAGAGATTGAGCTGTTTACCTGATTCTCCAGGTCATTTATGAACAAATTAAACAGGATTGGTCCCACCACAGAACCACAAAACCCCAGAGAGTTACAGGTAGTCAGTAAATATTCTACTTTTTTGTGTTCACTCATTACTAAATATCAGTATTTGATAGACTGGCCCTTTAATGCATATTTACCATTTTTCCTAGGCATTTTGATAGATGATGCTATCTGTTCCTGGCTGGGTACCGTTTTTCTGTTAGGTAAGACTGAATGTCTTCACTCTGTAATTATATTGGCAACTTTATACATTGCCATAGACATATATATGTCCCTGCAAGACACAGGCTCCTTCAGAAGCAAAGAGAAATGAGGATCAGACATTAAAATGGTCAAGACTAGTAAGTAACAGATCCATATAAATGAAGCATACATATTCTTAAATGGTTAAGTTCTATGATTGTAGGATTTGGATTTTTGTTTATAGCAACTGCTCTAATGTCCAGAAATAATACTAAAAAAAAGATTACATTAATAATAATAAACTAAGCCAATAACAAATATGTATGAGGGATTTTTTGGGTGGCAATGCGTTATTATTCTAAATAATCAAACATTTATTGAAAGCCATATATTTAGCAATTTTCAATATTAAAAAACATCATCATTTAAAATGACAAATCTTTAAAGTATGACTAAAGGCAAAACTTTTGTGAAGATGGATTGGAACACCTGGCATTTTTTATTGCCGTCTGTGTCCCTATGTGTCCTGTTTACCATTATCATTGAAAGTGAATGTTAAAAAAAAATCCCAACATTTTGGTTTGTCTCCAGAAAAGTAATAGAGGGGAAATCTTCCAATGGTGACACTGGTTCTGATGACCTGGGGGGTTCCCAAGGAACTCCCTTAATTTACAGGAATTACCTCTCACTTCCTGTTTGGTTATGGGAAAGGAAATGAAGGGAAATCTCTGCAATGGTACACCGGTGGCAAAATAAAATCTGACAGGGGTTATAACCCACCCTTACTCTATCCAAAATGAGAATTTTTTCTTACTACTTTAATCAAGAATATTTGGTATATCCATGTGGTGTTAGATATTCTGGGGTCTTTTCATTTACATATACTATATACCATAACCACATTATGTGGTTATGTTATGACTGTCACGTGACACCGGGGAGGGAAAATGGCTAATTGGGCCCAATTTGGACATTTTCACTTAGGGGTGTACTCACTTTTGTTGCCATCGGTTTAGACATTAATGTCTGTGTGTTGAGTTATTTTGATGGGACAGCAAATTTACACTGTTATACAAGCTGTACACTCACTACTTTACATTGTAAACAAGTGTAATTTCTTCAATGTTGTCACATGAAAAGATAGAATAAATTATTTACAAAAATGTGAGGGGTGTACTCACGTTTCTAAGATACTGTCGGTACATACACATATGCATGGGTTTCCATAATTACATATATCAAGGTATAACTGACATTCCAAGGTGTAAATGTATATATGATACATTTCCCTATGCGTTTTACAAGATAATGCTCACTTCCTCAGGAGATACGTATATAAACATCTGAAATTAGAGACAAAGTTGCTAAGAATCAGGGCAGAAAGGGATGGGATGGGAAGGGAAAGGGGGGGTGGGGGGAGAGGAAACAGGCAAAGAAAGGAGAGGGAAGACCAAAATGTACAATTTTATTCATTCTTTTCATATATATATATATATATATATATATATACACAAATTCCACCTGAAGGTAGATGCCCAATGAGGTCCACATATCATTTATTGAACAAATGCACAATCCCCCTCTGGGAAAGTTTCCCTCATGTTGTTCAGAGTTTATACTTCCATCATTAATCAATTCTGGCAAACATTTTTTATTGTTTTTTTATTTCTTTTTTTTTTTATATATATTTGCATGCGCCTATTCCCAGATGTTTTTTGCACTATTACACATAGGGCGTGATGTTTAGGAGTTTGCTACTTGGAACAAGTATTATTGGCCCTCTTCATTGAGGTTTACTGTTGCTGTTTTCAAACTTTCAGTATTTGTACATCCCTGACCATCAGGGCACCTGGTCATTTTCATGCCATACCATCACACTTTCTCCTATGCAGACTGGCAATGAACGTTCTTCAACCCCTTAGAACTTTTAAAGGGAACTTTACAATATAAATGACTCAAAGATGGTGAGAAACCTAAACATACTATATTGTCTATGATTCTTTCTCTCTCCCTGTGTCACCGTGGTAGCCCCCTCTGTTGCATAGATTCCTTAGCTCTACCCCCTGGCTTTCTATTTATTTCCTTCTCAGTGCCATACTGATTAAGTTGAGTGCCAACTGTACTAGCGGCCCACCATCTACTTCTCTCTGTGTGTTAATTTAGAATTGCATCCATACAGTTGGAAACACAGGGTGGGTCTGAATGGAGGGTAATCACATCCTAGCCTTCCCAAGTGGCACAAACTCTTTCTACATATGGTAAGGTTTATGACCATTTCACAAATGGATCTGTTGTCACTTGGCCTACCTATACCCCCACTTTCCTTCCACACATTTTTATCCCCTGTTTTATATCATATGGGTTAACATTTAAAATGGGTCATTGTGATTGCCTAAATAATTGAAGGGGACTTGGATGTGGCTCCCTCCATTGGGAGTATGTCCCAAGTTAATTTTCACTAAATTACAGCTTTTCTTTATGCATAGTCTCATTATGCAATTCCCCCTGCAGCCCCCTCAATACTCATTCAAGCCCAATCACAATCCAGTGATGTGCACGAGAGCAGCTGCTCTACTGGGTCTCTCCGTTCTCATTGGCTGGGAGACAGCAGAGGGAGCCATTGGCTTCCACTGCTGTCAATCACAGCCAGTGGGGAGGGTGCAGGGGTGCAGGGGGGCAGGGCTGAGCCACATTCTGTGTGCCTTATGGGTACATCTTCCAGAGGGCAACTGGCAAATGACACCTCGGAATTCCCATACTTCTTGATTAGAATCTTTCAAGACTGGAGAAGAATCTGAATCTGGAGCAGCTCTGCATGGCAATCAGTTAACGTCTAGCTTTATTTTTCAAAGCTTAACTGAACAAGCTGAGGATAAATGCTGATTGGTTGCCATGCACAGCCACTCCAGAATCTGTCTTTTCCAGTTTTGGTAAAATCCCCTAACTGGGGTTGACTCCCAATGGGCTGGAGACTGGAGAGTGAAATATCTGGTGCAGCTGTGCATAGAAACCAATCAGCTTTCAGTTTTTTTGTCAATGCTTAATTGAACAAGCTGAAGTTAGAAACTGATTGGCTATCACCATACACAGCTCTATCAGGTTTTGCACTCTCCAGTTTTAGTAAATAACCCTCACTGCGTTTTACTACATTACTCCTGAAGTTATATAAGTTGTGTCAAAAAACATATATATAGAAGAGTTTACCTTTATTAAAATGTGTGTGCTGAGGTTTGTATGTTCATGCTCCTGACTACTACTGTACATTACTCCTGAAGTTATATAAGTTGTGTTGAAAAACATATATGGAAGAGTTTTACCTTGATTAAAATGAGTGTGCTGAGGTTTGTACATGCCTAATTCATTCTTGCGTGTGGCTTCATCATTAAACCACATTTTGTGGGCAAAAGGACTGTGGCATATATGTGCTGAGTAGGAGTTTTTATTTAACTATGCCCTTTTAAGTCCCACCCACCATTACCAGAGCAATATGACCACACCCACAATGTGGCACTTTATTTGTTTAGATCATTTTTGGGTATGAGGCATGGAAAAAAAAAGATCAGTCCTAGGTGCCAGATGTACGAGGTATACCACTTACAACAGTAAAGTGTATTGATTGGCAAATGTTTTTATTTTATTTATTTATTTTGGGATTGACTTTCATTTTTTACATTTTTACTGTGTGTCAGTTTGGAAGATTTATCTTCACTAACAGGAAGAGAGAGTAAATCCCCTCTAAGCCCTTGTACACACGGTCGGAGAATCCGTCGGAATGTCTCCTATTGGACCGTGTTGTCGGATAATCCGACTGTGTGTGGTATGCATCGGACTGATTCCGTCGGAATATCAGTCGGAACCAATTTTCCAACATGTTGGAAATATTTCCCGACCAACTAGTTTGATCGGACATACTCTGATCATGTGTAGAGAATTTTGATCGGACCAAGTGCCACACATGCTCAGATCAAATTCCTACATCAAAGCTATTGGCTACTAGCCTGAACGTAGTCCCATCGTAATGAAATTACGTCATCACGTTCTGAATGATCAGATTTTTTGACAACTTAGTCCGACCGTGTGTATGCAACAGTTTTGGACAAGATCAGACGGACAAAATCCGACGGATTTGGTTGTCGAAATCTCCGACCGTGTGTGCAGGGGCTAAGACAGTTTTCACCATGAAAGAGTCCCCAATGGAAGTTTTCATTTCACCATTTCCAAAAACAACCATTTTGGATTTCTAACCACTTTGCCCTTGTACACACGGTCGGAGATTCCGACAACCAAATCCGTCGGATTTTGTCCGACAGATGTTGTCAGAAACTGCAAACACACGGTCGGACAAAGTTGTCGGAAAATCCGACGTGATTAAGGTTTTTCGTTACGACGGGACTACGTTCACACTAGTAGCCAATAGCTTTGGTGTAGGAATTTGATCTGAGCATGCAACGCACTTTGTTCAATCGGAATTCTCTACACATGATCGGAGTATGTTCGATCGGAGCATTTTGTCTGAAAATTTTACCAAGTTGTAAAACTTGGTCCGTTGGATACTCCGACGGAAACAGTCCGATGTAGACCACACACAGTCGGAATATCCGACAAAATGGTCCGATCGGATACATTCCGTCAGAATCTCCGACCATTTGTGTACAAGGGCTTTCTGACCCAGTTACAATGATCACCTGGACAAACAGAGAGGGTGAATATTTCTAGAGGGGACACAGAGAGCAATAACAATTTGAGTTTCTAACATTTCAGCACAAAAAGTTAAACGTAATGACTATTAGACATGTGCAGAGTAAAATATTTCGTTTCGGAATTTCGTTTTCGTCCGAAAAATTTATTTATTTAGTTACTCCCGAAATTCGTTTTTATTTATTTTGTTTTTCGTTCAAAAATTGCATTTGTCCGAAAATCCACATGAATTACGGTCGAATCTGTCTTTGAAGGCTTATGGTGTCTGTCAAATGTATAAAGAAGATTCGACGGAGCTACCCTGTTTCCCCTAAAATAAGACCTAGCGTGATTGTCAGTGTTGGCTGCAATATAAGCCCTACCACCCAAATAAGCCCTACTCTGTTTTCTCAAAAATAAGCCCTACCCTGAAAAGAAGACCTACAAGGACTTTAACTAGGGCTTATTTGGGGGGTAGGGCTTTTATTGCAGCTATCACCGACAATCACACTAGGTCTTATTTTAGGGGAAACAGGGTAGTATATAGCATACTTCGTGTGAACTTTAGAACCCTATTAAAGTCTATGGGACTCCAACATTCAAAATCTAAAGTGCTAATTTTAAAGGCTAATATGCAAGTTACTGTCCTAAAAAGTGTTTGGGGACCCGGGTCCTGCCCCAGGGGACATGTATCAATGCAAAAAAAAGTTTTAAAAACGGCAGTTTTTTCGGGAGCAGTGATTTTAATAATGATTAAAGTGAAACAATAAAAGTGTAATATTTCTTTACATTTCGTACGGGGTGGGGTGTCTATAGTATGCCTGTGAAGGGCGCATGTTTCTGGTGCTTAGAACTGTCCCTGCACAAAGTGTTATTTATGCAGGAAAAAAAGTCCTTTAAAATCACTCGCAGCTATTATGAATTGTCGGCTCCGTAATACAGAGAACACTCATTAAAAGTCATTGATAAAAATAAATAAATAAATTAAAAAAAAAGCGTGGGGGTCCCCCAAATTCAATTACCAGGCCCTTCAGGTCTGGTATGGATATTAAGAGGAACCCTGCGTCAAATTTAAAAAACTATTTGAGGTGGGGTTCACCGTAAATATCCATACCAGACCCTTCAGGTCAAGTATGGATATTAAGGGTAACCCCGCTTCAAATTAAAAAAAAATTGACGTGGGGTCCCCCTAAAAATCCATGCCAGACCCTTTATCCGAGCACGCAACCTGGCAGGCCGCAGGAAAAGAGGGGGGCGAGAGAGCAGCCCCCCTCCCTCCTGAACCGTACCAGGCCACATGCCCTCAACATTGGGAGGATGCTTTGGGGGTCTATGACCCCTCAAAGCACCTTGTCACCATGTTGATGTGGAGAAGGGCCTCATCCCCACAACCCTGGCCAGTGGTTGTGGGGGTCTGTGGGAGGGGGGCTTATAAGAATCTGGAAGCCCCCTTTAACAAGGGGACCCCCAGATCCCGGCCCCCCCTGTTTGAAATGGTAAGGGGGTACAAAAGTACCCCTACCATTTCACAAAGAAAGTGTAAAAAATAGCTAAATAAGACAAACACACTTTTGAAAAATTCCTTTATTAAAAATAAAAAAAAATTTTAAAAAGATTTCAGCGGTTGTAATCCACTCTTGCTATCCAGCGATGGATGATCATCTCTCCGGGGTCCAGCAATGGCTGATCTGAATCAGCGCAGCGAATCCATCCATCTTCTGTCTCCACGGAGGAGACACTGCGGGGATCCCGGCGGCCTGACGTTTGTTATATGCGGAGGGCGGGGCCACCCGTCACCAGACCCCGCCCCCCTCTGACGCAAGGGGAAACCCGGGCTTCCCCGTGATGTATGGGTGACCCCGCCCCCCTCTTATGTAACACAGGCAGGTTTCCGTTACATCAGAGAGGGGCGGGGTCACCCATACGTCAGGGGGGAAACCCGGGTTTCCCCTTGCGTCAGAGGGGGGTGGGGTCAGGTGACAGGTGGCCCCGCCCTCCGCATATAACAAACGTCAGGCTGCCAGGATCCCGCAGTGTCTCCTCCGTGGAGACAGAAGGTGGATGGATTCGCTGCGCTGATTCAGATCAGCCATCGCTGGACCCCGGAGAGACGATCGTCCGTCGCTGGATAGCAAGAGTGAATTACCACCGCTGGAATCTATTTATTTTTTATTTTTTTTAAATAAAGGAATTTTTCAAAAGTGTGTTTGTCTTATTTAACAATTTTTTACACTTTCTTTGTGAAATGGTAGGGGTACTTTTGTACCCCCTTACCATTTCAAACAGGGGAGGGCGGGATTTGTGCAGGGACAGTTCTAAGCACCAGAAACATGCGCCCCTTCACAGGCATACTATAGACACACCCCCCCCGTACGAAATTTAAAGGAATATTACAATTTTATTGTTTCACTGTAATCATTATTAAAATCACTTCTCCCGAAAAAACTGCCTTTTTTTGCATTGATCCATGTCCCCTGGGGCGGGACCCGGGTCCCCAAACACTTTTTAGGACAGTAACTTGCAGAATCTTTTCTCTCTGTCAAATCTTTTTTCTCTGTTGAATATTTTCTCTATATAATCTTGGACTAATAGAGGTAAGGTTAGGCACATTCGACCACAGGTTCTATAGACACAGATTGTTATTGTCAGAGTCATGTCGAATCTCCTATTCTATATTGAACTGTTGTAACAACGAAAACGAAAATAAAGCATTTATTTATGTCGGATCTTTCGTTTTTTGGATTCTGTGCTTTCATTTGTCAAAACGAAAACGAAAATAGCTGAAATTCGAACGAAAATGCATTCGGACGAAAACGTATGCACATGTCTAATGACTATAGATACTCTATAATAACTATTCGGGTTCACTCTAGTCCACCATGCAAAGAGTTCCCAAATGTTTTTGCTAAATTGCCTAAATTAGTTTTCATGCCCCTGGCCCTAAATATGATATTTCAAGTAAACTTTGGTATCAGCTGCAGAAAAATAAATGCAAACTGAATTCCAGGAAGTTACATAAACACTATTCAATGCAGTTTAAAAGGACCTTACCAACCATAACTTTTAGAACCTTAAAGTAGTTCCAAAGGCTGAAGGTTTTTTTTACATTCATGAATTCTATGCTTGAAGGTAAAAACCTTCAGTATGCAATTCTCCGCACCCCTCCCCCCCAATACTCTTCTGAGCCCAATCGCAATACAGCGATGTGCATGAGAGCAGCTGATCTCTGGGGTCTCTCCCTCCTCATTGGCTGAGAAAAAGTAGCAGGACCCATTAGCTTCCACTGCTGTCAATCACAGCCAGTAGGGAGGGAGCAGGGAGCGGGGCTCTTCTGGACACACAGAGCAGGGCTGGGGAGTGAGCACACATGAGTGCCCCCAGAGCATGCAGCTTGCTATGGGGGACTCAAGAAGAGGATGTTTGTTATTTATTTTTAATTTACCTTTAATTTCACTTTGATCGTCAGCAAGTCAGGAATACATAAAATCATTTCACAGGGCAGTACATCTTATGTCCCGTACACATGATCGGACTTTCCAACAACAAAACCATTGATTTTTGTTTGAAGTTTGTTGGCTCCAACTTGTCTTGCATACACACGGTCACACAAATGTTGGCCAACAATTACGAATGTTGTGACGTACAAGAGGTACATAATATCTCCATTACGAATGCTAGTTTTACAAGACCGGGCACTTCCAGCTTGTACTTGATTCCGAGCATGCGTGGAATTTTGTGCGACGGACTTGTGTACACGCGATCAGAAAGTCTGACAACAAAAATTTGTACGCGGAAAAAAACCTGCTAGCCAACATTTGTTGTGAGGAAGTCTGACAACAAATGTTTGATGGAGCATACACATGGTCGGACTTTCCGCCAACAAGCTCACATCCAACAATTGTTGGAGGAAAATCTGATTGTATGTACGGGCCTTAACACTATAAGCCTGCCTCCAGGAGCATTGAAGTAAGTGTCAAGGCTTGCTTAACCCTTCCTCCTCTGGGCTGGCCACTCAGCTGTCGGCTAATTGCCAGCTCTCTTCTCTTTCCACTGTTACCAGCTGTTCCCGATGATGCTCGTCTGACCTGCCTGTTTAAAGCCTTCCAGCTCACTTTTTCCTTTGCCTTCATGTTGGTCACATCACAAGGAACCATCTCCTGCTGTTTGTTCAAGACTGGCTTGCTGATACCCCTCCTGGCTTCTTATCCTGCTTGCAGTTGATCTCCTTGGATCCCTGACTTCTAGCCTGGCTGATTACCCGATCTGGTTTATGAACTTTGGACTGGATGACTACCCCGATCTGGCTACTGGACTCTGGCTACGCTTTTTTCTATTTACCTTTTTATTTTTATTAATAAACAAGTGTGATTTGATTGTACTTCTGTCTCAGTCTGTTTCATGGTTTCTGATAGTAAGCTAATCTGTGTAATTCTCCAATCACGGGTTGGGTGAGTCCTAGATCAGGCCCCATTGCTATGCTTCACTTTAATCGGTGGAGATGATATAGGGCAGGGATATGCAATTAGCGGACCTCCAGCTGTTGCAAAACTACAAGTCCCATCATGCCTCCGCCTCTGGGCATCATGCTTGTGGCTGTAAGAGTCTTGCCATGCCTCATGGGACTTGTAGTTCTGCAACACCTGGAGGTCCGCTAATTGCATATCCCTGATATAGGGTATGAAAAACCTTGCTAGGTCTGGCAGTGGTACCTGTATCACATGTCTAGGCAATCAGAATGAAAAATATTTTGTCTGGCAAAATTATTTCTATACATAAATTCAAAATTGTTTGTTTAGCTGTTTGCCTAAGATTCAGGTTGAGACTTTCTCAATTCTTTGTGCCTCTAGAGTTTCTTCTGCTTCAAAAGCAGTACAGCTAGACCAGTTTGTGGAAGATATCTGTATAAGAAGCTCAGTTGTCATTTTGGGTTCTAGTGATCCCACTGTAAGCAACAACTATTTTTTTTCACATCCTATCCTCTTTGATGACTGAGGAAAAGCTTAGGAAAAAAAGAGACAAAATTAGCACCACATCCCTGAAGTAAAATTACACAAACAGAAAAGGGGACAATGGGGTCCATAAACCCCGGGACTTTAAAGGTGCTGAGTAATTTGTAGTGGATTAAATCAAAAGGAGCATATAACAGATACAATATACATTTTTATTTATAAACAATAAAAACAATGTTTACAATTTTAGTTAAAAATGTGTTTGTGTTGTCTACTACATCCAGTATATTACAACATACTGTAACACACAAATAATTTGTCATTGCAAGATATACCACTCGACATGTTTCGCTCGGTTGAGCTTCCTCAGGAGTATTACGGTATACTATATGAATGAACTAAAAATACAAACACAAAAACAAAAAATCAATCAAGAAAGTCAGAAAAAATATACAACAGACATGATTATGTATACATGTTCCAATGCATTAGTAAGATAATATGCTCCCAATATAATTCTCATTAAAACAGATCCAGTCATTTATTTAATAATAATAATAATAATGTTTTTAAATTTTATATAGTATCATCAATTTAATAGGATCTTACCAAAAAAGTGCCAAAAATTGCGCTACATCTCGACCAATCAAAGTACCGGCCAGAAGGTTGTGTATCAATTTAATTTCAGGATCCCCAAGCAATGATGTAAGCCTATATGAGTGGACCACAGGAAGGCTGCTAGCATAGATGATGAACCTAGAAGAACAATGAGTAATCATAGTGATGGGACATAAAGCTAAATAGAAAAAAGTGCCAGCAAAGGCTCATAATAGATATAATGTAATAATATACTATGTATACCTCAGTTAATAACTGCTGAAATTGAATCAGGTAAATCCTACAATGGGGAAAAAATCATCAACTTTTGATGTAGTTTGAGCCAATACCATGACCGAAACATGGATGGTCATGGAAACATACGCCCGTATGGCCCCCCATCAAATGAAAGATGGATAATAGGCCCATCATGCAAAGGGACCCATCCATATCAATGAAATTAACATTCAAGTTTATTAATATTAGGCACATGGTATAAAAAAAAATATATATACAACGAATAAACAAACAAAAAAAAAATGTATTAAATTTACAAAAAACATTTATAACTCATGGCATCATTCCAGGTGATTTTAATGCTGACAGGTCATAGATCCATTTAGCTTCCCATTGGAGGAGGATCCTGTCATAATCCCCCCTTCTAGGGCCTGGTGGAACATAAAAATGCATTTTTTTACTATCAAAGTTGTGATTCAAGCCTACAAGATGGCTGATCGGGGTTGTCATACGTTTTTTTTTAATATTAGAGAGACATGGTCCCTAATCCAGGAAAAAAAGGGCCTTTTTGTTTTGCCAACATAGAAGGCATTGCACTTGCACTGCATAATATAAACAATGCCGATGGACTGGCAATTGACAGTGAACTTGGGTTTGAATATTCATCCGTTTGGTAGAATGATTGATCGGGCTGCCTGAATGTACCTCGGCCTTAATATAGGCCTTTTTTTAAAATTTGCGACTGTAGCCACGTTGCTGCAGACGCAAGTATAGGGATAAAGCTTCTTTTTCAAAATCCACATCGGAAACTACAATTGCGTCTTAAACGCAAGTATTGGCCATACAGTATACTTGTTACTAGGGCTGTTGGATGTAAAGAGGTCGCATGTAGCAAGGAATTCCCAGCAGAGGGTTTTCTGTACAGGGTTGTTCCAATGCTACCATCTTTGTTTACAAAAAATTGAACATCCAAAAACATCAGAATGTGTTGATTAAATTCTTAGGTGAACTTTAGGTTGTAATTGTTAACCTTTAAACTTTCTAGAAATAATAGAAGAGATTCTTTAGTGCCTGACCAAATGAAAAAATATCATCTATAAATCGTCGCCAGACTGGTATAGACTCAAGAAAGGTCTGCATATCCTCTCGATGGAACAGGTTACATTCTCACCCCCCCAGATACAGGTTGGCATATGGGGGTGCACATTTAGTCCCCATAGCCACTCCCTGTATCTGTAGGAATTTTTCTTTTTTTTTGCTTGTTCATTCGTCTGTATAGGTTTCTTATACCATGTGCCTAATATTAATAAACTTGAATGTTAATTTAATTGATATGGATGGATCCCTTTGCATGATGGGTCTATTATCCATCTTTCGTTTGATGGGGGGCCATACGGGCGCCTGGGGCACAGTGGGATTGGAAGGAATAATCAGTTGTTCTGTTCCCCCTGTGCCTCATATAACAGGTTTTCTGGTTCATTTGTAGTTTTATCTATATTACTTATATTACCCATATTAATTATGTTGCACCACATTATTGCAGAACTTGGCTTTAATAACCACATTTTTGCAGTATCTAAGATGGTGCGAGTTGGTGGTAAATATATGATTGCTTTTTGCCCTTTCTCCTATGAGCGCTGGGCATGCGCCTTCCGGGTTGTCTGACACTGGATGTGTCACTCCTGGAAGTTTTTCTCATTGCTTGATGGCTGAATGAGCACATGCGCATATGGCTCCATGCTTGACGTTATACACATCATGCACCTCAAATGAAGGGGTCAGCTATTCTAGCGAGCCTATCCCTGCAAGCGCCCGCAGCACGGCGGTGACGTCAGACACCGCCAGTCTGGGAGGGCTACATAAGCACTGTGTTCTCAACGCCATGGTTCTGTTGGGCTCTCTGCGTATATCAGAGTGGATTTATCTATCGACCACCCATCGCTTTGTTTGCCCTAACCTTACACTATTCAAGGTATGTTTACATTAACTATCTCTGAACCTTCAGTAAGGCATGGGACCTATATATATAACAATTTCCGATTGATGGATTGCTGTTCGGCATATAAAATATATATTCTTGACATTTTTCTTTTTTAGACCCCCCTTTTTTGAATTAGCTTTATCTCCATGTTTCAGTCATGGTATTGGCTCAATCTACATCTACAGTTGATGATTTTTTCCTCATTGTAGGATTTATCTGATTCAATTTCAGCAGTTACTAACTGAGGTATACATAGTATATTATTACATTATATCTATTATGAGCCTTTGCTGGCACTTTTTTCTATTTAGCTTTATATACCATCACTATGATTACTTATTGTTCTTCTAGGTTCATCATCTATGCTACCCTGTTTCCCCTAAAATAAGACCTAGTGTAATTGTCGGTGATAGCTGCAATAAAAGCCCTACCCCCCAAATAAGCCCTAGTTAAAGTCCTTGCAGGTCTTCTTTTCAGGGTAGGGCTTATTTTTGAGGAAACAGAGTAGGCTTATTTGGGTGGTAGGGCTTATATTGCAGCCAACACTGACAATCACGCTAGGTCTTATTTTAGGGGAAACAGGGTAGCAGCCTTCCTGTGGTCCACTCCTATAGGCTTACATCATTGCTTGGGGATCCTGAAATTAAATGAATACACAACCTTCTGGCCAGTACTTTATTTGGTCGAGATGTACATTTTTGGCACTTTTTTGGTAAGATCCTATATAGACCTATTGAATTGATGATACTATGCAAAATTTAAAAAAATGTATATTTTGTGTAAACAATGTATGTATTAAATAAATGATTGGATCTGTTTTAATGAGAATTATATTGGGAGCAGATTATCTTACTAAATCATTGGAACATGTATACAAAATCATGTCCGTTGTATATTTTTTCTGACTTTCTTGATTGATTTTTTTGTTTTTGAGTTTGTATTTTTAGTTTATTTGCTCAACCAAGCAAAACATGTTGAGTGGTATATCTTGCAATGACAAATTATTTGTGTGTTACTGTATGTTGTAATATACTGGATGTAGTAGACAACACAAACACATTTTTAACTAAAATGGTAAACATTGTTTTTATTGTTTATAAATAAAAATGTATATTGTATATGTTATATGCTCCTTTTGATTTAATCCACTACAAATTACTCAGCACCTTTAAAGTCCCAGGGATTATGGACCCCATTGTCCCCTTTTCTGTTTGAGGAAAGGCTTAGCTATTATGTGTGCCAAAGACAAAATGCATGTGGGGGGAATGAGCAATGCTAAACTTCGCTTAATTCCCTTTACCCATCATTTTGTTTCTTTACACAGCACAGGGCTCTACAACACTAAGACCCACTTTACACTGGGGCGCTTTTCAGGTGCTACAGTGCTAAAAGTAGCGTCTGCAAAACGCCTTGAAAGAGCCGCTTCTGTCTCTCCAATGTGAAAGCCCCAAGGGCTTTCACACTGGAGTGGTGCGCTGGCAGGATGCTAAAAAAAAGTCCCGCTAACAGCATCTTTGGAGCAGTGAAGGAGCGTGAGCATACCGCTCATTCACCGCTCTTGCCCATTGAAATCAATGGGCAGCACGGCTATACTGCTGCCAAAGCACTGCTTGTGGGTGGTTTTTACCCTTTCGCAGTTGGTTTTAACCCTTTCTCAGCCACTAGCAGGGGAAAAAAGTGCCCCGCTAGCGGCCAAATAGCATCGCAAAATTGATGCTAAAGCACCGCTAAAAATAGCGGTGCTTTACTGCCGAGGCACCCACCGCCCCAGTGTGAAAGGGGTCTAAAAATCAAATCAAATGAGTAACTGGAAATATTCTTTATTATGCAGAAGCCATAGCTAAATCTTATCTTATCATACAGAAGTTTCCTTTCAGACACACAACTTAATCTTCTCATTTCAATCACTTTATTATCAGATAACGTCATAGCCAAGTCTTAGACCCAAAAAGAGTCCCAATATACGGAGTGCATACACATTACTGAGCTCTGCTGGAGATAAACACACAGAAATCTTCTACCAGAAACAACACAACTTCAGGTAAGGACAATAATATCATAAAAATAATACAGAAGGGATTGTAATGGTTCTTTAAAAGATTGTGGAAATTTGTTGAGCAAAGGGAAAATTTTCTATAACATTTCATTAGGTGGGTAAGTAATACCTCTCAACTTTTTGAGATGGGAATGAGGGACACCTATCAGCAAAAGTATGCAGGCATAGGACACACCCCTTGTCACGCCCCCTTAAAGGAGAATTGTACAAAAAACAAGATTGGTTAAACCCACAACAAATAACAATAACATATTCAGCTGTAGATTATAGGTCTACAGATGTAAAAAGAGTCCTCTGGAGACAAACACTTAGGATTCTTTTTTACATTGTAGTACATTGGCTGGATTAGAATGGTATAACATTTACATATGAAAATTAAGAGATTGCTCTCTACAAAAATTAGATAAGCATTGTCAGATAGCTTAGTTAAGCTTTTAACACATATTGAAAGTAAATGCTTTCTTTAACCACTTCAGCGCCGGAAGGATTTTACCCCCTTCCTGACCAGAGCACTTTTTGCGATTTGGCACTGCATCGCTTTAACTTACAATTGCATGGCTCGTTCTACGTTGTACCCAAACAAAATTGCTGTCCTTTTTTTTCCCAAAAATAGAGCTTTCTTTTGGTGGTATTTGATCCCCTCTGCGTTTCTTTTTTTGCACTATAAACAAAAAAAGAGCGACAATGTTGAAAAAAACACAATATTTTTTACTTTTTGCTATAATAAGTATCCTCCAAAAAAAATATATATATATATATGTATATATATATATATATATATATATATATATATATACACTATTTTTTCCTCAGTTTAGGCCGTTATGTATTCTTCTACATATTTTTGGTAAAAAAAAATCACAATTGCTTCTATAAAATAAACGATAGTTTTATGGCATTTTTAGTTTTAATTTTTTTTTTGTGGCGGTGATCTTCAATTTTTATCGGCACTGCAACATTATGGCAGACAGATCAGACACTTTTCACACTAATTTCCATTACATATACATTGTCCTTTATACAGCGATCAGTGCTTTAAAAATGCATTGATTATGGTGTAAATGACACTGGCAGTGAAGGGGTTAACCACTAGGGGGCTGTGAAGGGGTTAAGTGTGTCCTAGGGAGTGATTTTAACTGTGAGGGGGCTGGGCTTCAACAAGCAGGACAGTGATCACTGCTCTCAATGACAGAGAGCAGTGATCTCTGTCCTGTCACTAGGCAGAACGGAGAAACACTTTGTTTACAAAAGCATCTACCTGTTCTTCCTCTCTGTGAAACGATTGCTTCTTAAAGGGGACATACCTGTATGCCCATTTGCCTACCAGTGCCATTCTGCCAACGTAAATCGGCATGCGCTGCTCAACAAGTGGTAAAGAGTGGTATGCATTGAGAGGCTACGATTTCAATTTATAAATACTGGTGACCCCCAATAAGGATAAAACTTTTTCACGGAAGGGAGTTTAACAAGACACGTGGCCACTCATTAAAATTAGAAGAAAAAACGTTTAACTTAAAACTACGTAGAGGGTTCTTTACTGTAATGCCGCATACACACGATCGGACATTCATGACAACAAAATCCTGGATCTATTTCTGGAGGATGTTGGCTCAAACTTGTCTTGCATACACATGGTCACACAAATGTTGTCAGAAATTTCCGAAAATCAAGAATGCGGTGATGTACAATGCGTACGACAAGCCGAAAAAAAATGAAGTTCAATAGCCAGTGCGGCTCTTCTGCTTGATTCCGAGCATGCATGGAATTTTGTGTGTCGGAATTGTGTACACATGATCGGAATTTGCAACGGATTTTGTTGTTGGAAAATTTGAGAACCAGCTCTCAAATTTTTGTTTTCATAAATTCTGTCAAAAAATGTCCGATGGAGCCTACGCATGGTCGGGATTTCCGACAACAAGCTCCCATCGAACATTTGTTGTCGGAAATTCCTATCGTGTACGCGGCATAAGAGTAGCAAGGATGTGGAATTCCCTTCCACAGGTGGTGGTCTCAGTGGGGGGCATCAATAGTTTAAAAAAAACTATTAGATAAACACCTAAATGCCCGCAACATACAGGGATATACAATGTAATACTGACATATAATCACACACATAGGTTGGACTTGATGGACTTGTGTCTTTTTTCAACCTCACCTACTATGTAACTATTATGAACATTGATTATTTTTATATGTTTGGTTCTTACTTGATCAGCTTTGAAATCAATTACCATAATTCATTACCATTGCCTTTTATTTGCTTATTGTGTGTTTTTGATACATTCTGATACATTCTTATGAGTGTATTTAGGGGTTATGGTGAGATTATTTTCCTTAAAAATCCCCTTAATAATAAATAAGTAAAGATGTATATATATGCCTTTATTATTTTGTTGACTTTGTGCTGTGCTTTCTTTCTTATCTGACATAAAAATTATCCATAAAAACAAATTTCAAGGGAAATCCCCCCCAACCCAGTTGATTAGAATGTTTCTTCACAAGTCTCAGTGTACCCTTGTTACATATTTATTAAATTGTTTTCATATTGGAGAGCATCAAACTTGATATCTGAGCCCTGACATGTCTGGAAATATAGAGACCAACACCACCGAGGAAACTCACACAAATCAAGAATTTGATACGACTTTGATTAAAATAGTCAATATTTCATACATAGTGGTTTTATCTGGGATATGTTTTCTGGGAATAACTGGAAATGGTCTGGTCATCTGGTTTGTTGCCTTCAAAATGAAAAAGACGGTCAACTCTGTTTGGTTCTTAAGTTTAGCTTGTGCCGATTTTACCTTCAGCCTTTTCCTACCGTTAATTATCACAAACATTGCCCTTGGTTATCACTGGCCATTTGGAACCTTCATGTGCAAGCTTCACCATTTTGCATTATATCTCAACCTGTCTGCCAGTGTCCTACAACTCACCATCATCAGTATCGATCGCTTCATCTCCGTAGTCTTCCCTGTTTGGTGTCGGAACCATCGCACCGTGAGACTGGCTGTGAAAGTTGTTCTTGCCCTTTGGATTGTATCTTCTCTACCCACTGTATCTTACTTCATATATACAGATACATATAATGTCAATGATACCATTGTGGTTTGTTATTTAGATTGGTCAATGTACGATACTCAAGTTATAATAAGATTTATCATTCAGTTTGTTATTCCTTTTACCATCATTATCTTCTGTTACACTGTCATCTTTTTGCGTATTCAAAGAAATCGCAGAGTAACATCTACCAAACCTTACAAAGTGATTGCAGCCGTCATCATTTCCTTCTTTGTTTGCTGGTTTCCTTACCATGTATTTTCCATCATATGGAACGCAATATGTCAGGCTCGTGTTTTTGATAGGCTATATTATATCACACTTATTGGCATATTCAAACAGCTGTGTGAACCCTCTTCTCTATGTCTTCATTGGCCAAAACTTCAAACAAAAATTCTGGAGCGCCATTAAATCTGGTTTTGATAGAGCTTTCACCGAGGACACCAACCTGACAGATCCAAATAGACACAGAGTTTTACCTGATCATGCCATAAGCCAAATGTGATAAAGTTATTTCAACACATATTAAGGAATGATGTGGCAATGCTTGTAAATGTACATGCTTTATTTATAAAATAATTGTGGTTGAATACTCTAGGAGCCTGATAGGCATGTGCAGTTTGTTTTGTTCCGAATTTGAATAGTACCAAATTTAAATGAATGTGAAATAATGAAAAAATATTAAGATGGAATTCGAATTCGAACCAATTCAAAAAAATTTCAAATCAATTTTGAATAGTTTTTTAATTTGAATAGTTTTTCAAAGAGAATAAAATATAATAGAAAAAAATAGAATAAAATAGAAAAGGATATAACTGAAATTAAAAGAAAATAATATAATTAGAGTAAAACAGAACAAAATAAAAAAAATTGAAAAAAAGAATAGAATAGACTATAATAGAATAGAAAAGAATAGAATAAAAAAAACAATAGACTAGAATAAAATAGAAAGAATATAACCATTTCCCAAACAGAATCAATTAAAATATTGAATAGAAAAGAAAATAATAGATTAAAATAGGAAGATAGTTATCTTCTTTCTATTCTATTCTATTGCTTTTTCTATGCAGTCTTCTTTTCTATCCTATTCAAAATCAAGTTTATATTCTATTCTATTGAATTATAATCTTTTCTATTCTATTCTTTTCTATTTGAATTTCAGAAGATGGTTATATTCTTTCTCTTTTATTCTATTCTTTTTTTTTAATTCTATTCCACTCTATTTGTTTCTAATCTATTCTGTTCTTTTATTTTCAGTTTTTTTTCTCCATTTTAATTTGTTCTATGCTTTTACATTATGTTCTATTCTATTTTATTCTCTTTGAAAATTGTAAAACTATTTGAACTTTAAAATTATTCTAATTCAAGAACTTTTGGAATTTGAAAGCTATTTGAATTAGAAAACTTTTCAAATTCAAAAATTATTTTAAATTATTTTATTCAAAATTAAGAAGATATGTCATAGATTAGACTAGGTGACACTAGGCTGACTATTTGGGTTAATCTTGGTCACCAAGCAAACATTTTTGGAGAATGATGTTAAAATCCTTCCGTTTATATTTATACATCAACCCTCAACTATCAATTGCAGAAAAATAAAATCAAAGAATTCCAGGAGGGTATACAAACACCATTTTAAAATTAATTATAAACATATCATCTTTATAGGTTTATATGAGTATAAGTGGACAGCATTGGTGGTAATATGGATGCTGAAAAAATGTATTTGATGGGTTTTTTTTTGTGTGTGCAGTTTTTTTTATTAAACATTGAAACTCATTATTTTCTTATAATAGATACGTGGAGCTTTATTATGGCACTTGGAGTCTTTTTTTATGGATAAGTGTATTATTAGTTTAGTGTCCATTATCACTGGTTTAAATTTGAATATACAATTTTGCATTAGTTTTGTGTAATAAAACTGATTTCATTGCAACAATTTGTATTAGACATGTGCACAGCCGAAAAATTTGTTTGTTTTAGTTTCATTCCTTTTTGTTTTTGTTTTATTCTTTTTCAGGTCATTCGTTAGGATTGCAATTCATAAATTCAAAAATTCATGAATTCGTAAAATCCAAAATTCAAAAATTCGTAAATTTGTGAATTCATAAATTTGAAAATCCGAAAATAGAAAAGAAAATTTAAAAAAATAACTAATTAACTAATAATAACTAACTATTAAATTATAGTCATTGGAATTTCCTTACAAATTTGGCTGGTAGTTAACATAATTAATACAAATTTAACTGAAGTTACAAATTATCTGACATAAGAAACACTGCATCTAAAAAAATGGAACGGAACATATTAATAATAAATAATACTAATAATAAAATGTTTTTATTATTGTTATTTATTGTTATTAATTTATTACAGTCCATTCGTTTAGATACAGCATTCCATATTTCATATAATTTGCAATTTCTTATTATTATTTATTATTATTAATTGGTTACATTCCATTCGTTTAGATACGGCATTCTTTATTTCGGATAATTTGCAATTTCAGATAAATTCATAATCATTACATTCACTAACAAACAATTTTGCAGGAAAATTCCAATACTATAATTTAATACCCTGTTTCCCCTAAAATAAGACCTAGTGTGATTGTCGGCGATAGCTGCAATAAAAGCCCTACCCCCCAAATAAGCCCTAGTTAAAGTCCTTGTAGGTCTTCTTTTCAGGGTAGGGCTTATTTTTGAGGAAACAGAGTAGGGCTTATTTGGGTGGTAGGGCTTATATTGCAGCCAACACTGACAATCACGCTAGGTCTTATTTTAGGGGAAACAGGGTAGTTAGCTTCTAGCTTTCATCTTTAAAGCTGAACTGAACAAGCTGAAGATTGATGCTGATTAGTTGATACACACACTTGCTCCAGATTCTGTCTTTTCAAGTTTTGGTAAAATCCCCTCACTGATTTACGAAAACTGGAGAGTTAAAAATGTGATGCAGCTGTGCATAGTAACCAATCAGCTTGCAGTTTTTTTGGCAATACTTAATTAACCACTTCCCGACCAGCGCACGGCGATGTACGTCGACAGAATGGCACGGGCAGGCATGTTGGCGTACAGGTACGTCCAATATTCAATGGCGCCCTGCCATCGGGTGCGCGCCGGCGGCGGCGCGCTCCCGGGCTGGTCGGGACTCCCGTGAGTCCGGTCGCGGGACCCGTGGACTCGATCGCCGCGGGCATCCCCGCGATCGTCTCACGGAGCGGCCGAATAGAGGAAATGCAGAGTAAACAGCATTTCTCCATTCTGCCTAGCAACTAGTGACGCTGATCTCTGCTCCATGTGATTGGAGCAGAGATCAGTGTTCACTAAATGAAAGCCCAACCCCCCCACAGTTAGTAACACACCCCTAGGAACACTTAACCCATACACTGCCACCCGCTGGTTAACCCCTTCACTGCCAGTGTCATTTACACAGGAATCACTGCATTTATATAGCAGTGATTACTGTATAAATGACAATGGTCCCAAAAATGTGTCAAAAATGTCCGATGGGTCCCCCACAATGTCGCAGTCACAATAAAAATCGCTGATCGCCGCCATTACTAGTAAAAAAAAATAATAAAAAATTATTAATAAAAATGCTATAAAACTATCCCTATTTTGTAAACGCTATAACTTTTGCACAAACCAATCAATAATTGCTTATTGCGATTTTTTTATATATTTTTGGGGGATATTTATTATAACAAAAAGTAAAAAATAATGCGTTTTTTTCAAAATTGTCGCTCTATTTTTGTTTATAGCGCAAAAAATAAAAACCGCAGGGGTGATCAAATACCAACAAAAGAAAGCTCTATTTGTGGGAAAAAAAGGACGTCAATTTTGTTTGGGAGCCACGTCGCATGACCGTGCAATTGTCAGTTAAAGACACAAAAACTTTTGCGCAAACCAATCAATAATCACTTATTGCAATTTTTTTACCAAAAATATGTATAAGAATACGTATCGGCCTAAACTGAGGGAAAAAAATTTTTTTTATATATTTTTGGGGGATATTTATTACAACAAAAAGTAAAAAATAATGCGTTTTTTTCAAAATTGTCGCTCTATTTTTGTTTATAGCACAAAAAATAAAAACCGCAGAGGTGATCAAATACCAACAAAAGAAAGCTCTATTTGTGGGAAAAAAAGGACGTCAATTTTGTTTGGGAGCCACGAAGCACGACCGCGCAATTGTCAGTTAAAGACACATAAACATATGTATGGAAGTGTTTACCTTTATTAACCTCCCTGGCGGTATGATTCAGTCTGGATTTAGGTGCTGAAAGCAGTACAATTATTTTGCATGGAAATTTGGCGTCTTATATTGTAGTCCTGTAATTCTTAGGAATAACTCTCTTAAATATATTCAAACCAGAGTCTAGCAGACATCCCGGTATAACGTTTATAATATAATAAAGAATAATACAAATATTCAATAATGTAATCAAATCCTAAAACACTGAAAAAGGGACACTTTCTGCCAAATTCCAGGCAGAAAAAACAGTATTTATAATATAAAAGTGCATGCAGGGCACTGCACAGACCACTAGGGACAATGGGGGGGGGTGTAATTTTGTAATACAGTACTGTAATCTGTAAGATTACAGTGCTGTGTGTGTTTTGTGTACTTCTACTTTTTTGAATTTGCCGCCGTTCTCCGCTCCCGTGCACCGTAACGCCGCAGGGAACGGAGCTTGGCGGCACTCTGCACTGTGAATCGAGCGGAGGAAAACTCGATCTCACAGTGCGGAGGACATCACTGGATCCAGGGGACAAGGTAAGTAACTCTCACTGTGTCCTCCCCTGCATCCAGCAATGCGATCCCGAGTCTGGCTCGGGGTTACCGCTCCTATCAGTAAAATCCTAAACCGAGCCAGACTTGGGATTACTGCTAGGGGGGTTAAAATGAGCATGCTGAGATTTGTATGTGTCTGTTTCATTCTTGCTTGTGGCTTTATCATTAAACCATATTTTGTCGGCAAAAGGACTGTGGCATATGCATGCTGAGTAGGGGTTTTTATTTAAATATGCCCTTTTAAGCCCCACCCATCCATTACCAGAGCAATATGACCACATCCCCAATTTGGCACTTTATTTCTTTAGATTGTTTTTCTGGGTATGGGGGATAGGGATGAGCTGAACAGGCAAAAAATTAGTTTGAACAAGCGAACACCATTAAAGTCTACAGGATTCGACCATGAAAAATCAAAAGTGCTAATTTTAAAGGCTAATATGCAAGTTATTGTCCTAAAAAAGGTTTTAGGGACCCGGGTCCTGCCCGAGGGGACATGGATCAATGCAAAAAAATGTTTTAAAAACAGCCGTTTTTTCAGGAGCAGTGATTTTAATAATGCTTAAAGTGAAACAATAAAAGTGAAATATTCCTTTATATTTCATACCTGGGGGGTGTCTATAGTATGCCTGTAAAGTGGCACATGTTTCCCGTGTTTAGAAAAGTCCCTGCACAAAATGTTATTTCTAAAGGGAAAAAAAGTCATTTTAAAGTACTCGCATGTAATAATGAATTGTGGGGTTCTGCAATACAGATGAAAGTCATTGAAAAAAATGGCATGGGGATTCCTCCCGGTCCATTACCAGGCCCTTTGGGTCTGATATGAATATTAAGGGGAACCCTGAACCAAAATGTAAAAAAAAATTGTGTGGGAGTCCCCCCAAATTCCATTACCAGGCCCTTCAGGTTTGGTATGGATATTAAGGGGAACCCTGCACCAAATTAAAAAAAAATGGCGTAGGGGTCAAAATCCATACCAGACCCTTAAGGTCTGGTATGGATTTTAAGGGGAACCCCACGCCAAAATTAAAAATAAAATGGCGTGGGGTTTCCCCCAGAAAATCCATACCAGACCCTTATCCGAGCACACAACTTGGCAGGCCGCAGGAAAAGAGGGGGGACAAGAGAGCACCCCCCCGAACTGTACCAGGACACATGCCCTCAACATTGGGAGGGTGCTTTGAGGTAGCCCCCCAAAGCACCTTGTCCCCATGTTGATGGGGAGAAAGGCCTCATCCCCACAACCCTTGCCGGGGGTTGTGGGTGTCTGCGGGTGGGGGGCTTATCGGAATCTGGAAGCCCCCTTTAACAAAGGGAACTTCCAGATCCCAATCCCACCGTGTGAAATGGTAATGGAGTACAATGGAGTACAATGGTGTACTCCTATCATTTCACCCAAAAAGTGACAAAAAAGGTCAAGAAACACACACACAACTTGGCACAAGTCCTTTAATAAAAACAAAACAAAAATTCCAGCAATGTAATCCTTCTACGATCCAGTAACGATACAGCCTCCTCCATAGGAGCCGCCCGGCAGAATGACGCGCGACTCGGATGACAGTTCTTAAATAACCGAGGACGGGGCCACCCGTGACATGTGGATGGGTGACCCCGCCCCCTCTGATGCAAGGGGGAATGCCGGGGTTATCCAGTGACATGTACGGGTGACTCTGCCCCCTGTGACGCAACAGGGGTTTCTCATGACCCGTCAGAGGGGGCGGGGTCACCCGTACATGTCACTGGGTAACCCCGGCATTCCCCCTTGTGTCAGAGGGGGTGGGGTCACCCATGCACACGTCATGGGGGCCCCGTCCTTAATTATTTGAGAACTGTCATCCAAGTCACGCGTCATTCTGCCAGGGTGGCTCCTATGGAGGAGACTGTATCATTCATGGATCGTAGAAGGATTACATTGCCGGAATTTTTTTTGTTTTGTTTTTATTAAAGGACTTGTGCCAAGCTGTGTGTGTGTGTGTGTTTTTTTACCTTTTTTCTGGGAGTCCCTTTTGTTAAAGGGGGCTTCCAGATTCTGATAAGCCCCCCGCCCGCAGACCCCCACAACCACTGGGCAAGGGTTGTGGGGATGAGGCCCTTCTCCCCATCAACATGGGGATAAGGTGCTTTGGTGGGGGCTACCTCAAAGCATCCTCCCAATGTTGAGGGCATGTGGCCTGGTACGATTCAGCAGGGGCGGCGCTCTCTCATCCCCCCTCTTTACCTGCAGCCTGCCAGGTTGCGTGCTAGGATAAGGGTCTGGTATGGATTTTTGGGGGGAACCCCACACCGTTTTTTAACATTTTGGCACGGGGTTCCCCTTAAAGTCCATACCAGACCTGAAGGGTCTGGTATGGATTTTGAGGGGGTGAGGGGAACCCCTACTCCATTTAAAAAAAAAATTGGTGCAGGGTTCCCGTTACTATCCATAAAAAACCTGAAGGGCCTGGTAATTGAATTTTGGGGTACTCCCACGCAAATTTTTTTTCATTTTGGTTCAGGGTTCCCCTTAATATTCATAGCAGACCCAAAGGGCCTGGTAATGGACTGGGAGGAATCCCCATGCCGTTTTTTTCAATGACTTTCATCTGTATTGTGGGACCCAATAATTCATTAATAGTCATGAGTAGTTTTAAATGACCTTTTTTCCTTAAGAAATTACATTTTGTGCAGGGACAAACAGAGAGGATGAATATCTCCAGAGGGGACACAGACAGCAATAACAATTTGACAGAGTTTCTAACATTTCAGCACAAAAAGTGAAACACAACGATTATAGATACTCTACATTGACTATTCGAGTTCACTCCAATCCCCCATGCAAACATTTCTCCCCAAAAATTGTCAAAATTGCCTAAATGAGTTTTCATGCCCCTGACCCTAAATATGATATTTCATTATCAAGTCACCTTTGCAATCAGTTACAGAAATATAAATGCAAACTGAACTCAAGGAAGGTACATAAACACATAATTAGGGTTGAGTGAACCCGAACTGTAAAGTTCAGGTTCGTACCAAATTTTGGGCTTTTTGGGTCCCGAACCCGAACAATTGACTGTATGTTTGGGTTCGAGTCCGGTGTTCGGCACTGTAATGGCGCATTTTAAAGTGGTTGTAAACCCTTACAAACCACTTTGACCTACAGGTAAGCCTAGATTAAGGCTTACCTGCAGGTCCAAGAAATATCTCCTAAACCTATATGGTTTAGGAGATATTTGCCCGAAAAGGGGCATCGCTGTCTATGGCGCATGCGCCGTAGACAGCGGCACGCAGGCGCACTGAGCACGGCATTCTCAGCGACGGTGCGCATGGGAGCCGACACGCGCGGGAGTGGCGTCATCGCGGCTTCGCCGAATGACAGTGGCGGAGCTGCGAGACCCCACCAACAAGATGGATGCGGCGGACTACAGGGGACAGCGGCGACTTCGCTGGCTCCTGTGTCAGGTAAGTGACAGATAATGGGCTACTATGCGATGCATAGTAGTCCATTATGCTTTGCCTTTGCAGGGAATGAAAGAGGAAGTAAACTCATCAGGGTTTACTTCCTCTTTAAAAAGCCCTGCAGCAGCCAGTCAACATTCGTTTAACTGGTGTGCCCTTAGAAGCCATCACAGCCATGCCTACTAATGGCATGGCTGTGATTGGCCAGTGCAGCATGTGACCCAGCCTCTATTTAAGCACAGCATGTCACTCTGCTTTAGACAGTGTAGGGAAAGGTTCCTGGCTGCTGCTGCTGCTGCTGCTGCTGCTGCTGCTGCTGCTGCTGCTGCTGCTGCTGCTGCTGCTGTAAGGGAGAGAATAACATAGGAGTCCTGATTCTAAAATCTTCTAATTAGTCAGCGATCTACATTGATTTAGTTGTGTGGGTGCAGTGCACAAGCTTTTTACACTGCACTGAGAGAAAAGATAGACAGTGTAGGGCAAGGTTCCTGTTGCTACTTTGAGGGAGAGAGAATTATCTAGGAGTCCAGATTCAGAAATCTATTCTAATAACTCAGCGATCTGCATAGATTTACCTGGTTGGGTTGCAGCACACAGTCTTTTTACACTGCCATGAGCCAGTGCCAGAGAAAATATAACTTTTATCTGCAAGCTCAGTGCACCAGCACTGCATATGTTGCTGTGAGATACACCTTGCACATACTGTGGGTGTATTCTGCTCTTCCAAAAACACCCATTTAGTGCAAAAAAAATAAAAAATTGCAGTGTAACATTTTTTTTGAATAGCATTTTCGGCATTTCTGTAGCTCAGAGATACACCGTTTACACACTCTGGGTGTATTCTGCTATTGAAAAAACACCCATTTAGTGCAAAAAAATAATTGCAGTGTTTTCTGCATTTATGGAGGTGTGCGTTACACAATTTATATAGTTTTCTTCTATTGTGCTATTAAAAAAAAAATTTTGGGCAAAAACATTTTTTTTAATAGCATTTTCGCCATTTCTGTAGCTTAAACACCGTTTACATACTCTGGGTGTATTCTTCTAATGCAGAAACACCCATTTAGGGCAAGATCCTAAATTTGGAAAATATGAGGTGAACGTCAAAGAAGGGACGTGGCTCCGGTCGTGGTGCTGCTGGTGGAGCTCCTGTTGCAGGGAGAGGACTTGGTCGATCTATGCCAGCTACATGCTCAAGTGAAACACCTTCCTCAGGTGTGAGTAGGCGACAGAGCCTGCAGTGGTATTTGGTCAGACCTAATGCGGCTGTACGAATGTTGAGGCCAGGACAGGCGATATTAGAATGGGTTGCTGACAGTGCCTCCGGTTCCTTAACATTGTCTACCACCCAGTCTCCTGATGAAAGATCAGAGTTGGCACCTGCAGCCGATGTCCATCAATCTTTCACATCACCCCCTTTCATATCAGCCAAGCAGTCTGAGCCCCAAATCATGCAGCAGTCACCTCTGCTTTTTAATGACTCTGTTAGCAGGGTTTCCCAGGGCCATCCACCTTGCCCTGCCACAGAAGTGGAAGAGATTGTGTGCACTGATGCCCAACCACTTCTTTTTCATGATGAGTACATGGGAGGACCATCGCAGCACATCTCGAACGATGGCGAAACACAGGTGCCAACTGCTGCTACTTTTGCAATTGTGCAGACCGACAAGGAGGGCAGGGGTGAAGACTGGGTGGAAGATGATGTGTAGGACGATGAGGTCCTGGACCCCACATGGAATCAACATCATGCAGGTGGCCAGGGTAGTTCGGAGGAAGAGGCGGTGGATTGCACAGAGCCACCAGCACAGCAGAAGAGGGAGCAGGGTGCAAAAGCGGGGCATCCGTCCCCTAGACAGTACGCCTGCTACTGCCCAACACAGCAAGGGACCGAGCACACCAAAGCCAGGTCCAAGGAGTTCCCTAGCATGGCAGTTATTCAGACAATGTGCTGATGACAAGACATAAATTGTTTGCACGCTGTGCAATCAGAGCCTGAAGCGGGGTATAAATGTTCTCAACCTGAGCACAACCTGAATGACCAGGCATCAAAGTGCAAAGCACGAGCTGCAGTGGAGTAGACACCTCAAAAACCAAGAAAGGTCTCTGGCTCCTCCTGCTTCCTCTTCTGCTGCAGTCTCGGCCTCTTCATCCACCTCTGTAGTGACAGTGGCACCTGCCAACCCACAAACAGAGGATCTGCCAGCAACGCTACCACCTGGGTCACCAACCATCTCCACAATGTCCCATGGAAGCGTTCAGCTCTCTATCTCCTAAACACAGGAGAGGAAGAGGAAGTACCCCCCTAGCCACCCACGATCCCTGGCCCTGAATGACAGCATTTCAAAATTCCTCGCCTTTGAAATGCTGTCATTCTGTCTGGTGGAGACGCAGAGTTTTAAAAGCCTGATGGCATTGACTGTCCCACAGTACGTTGTGCCCAGCCGCCACTACTTTTCCAGGCAAGCCATCCCTTCCCTGCACAACCAAGTGAGGGACAAAATCAGGTGTGCACTGCGCAACGCCATCTGTGGCAAGGTCCACCTAACTACGGATGCGTGGACCAGTAAGCACGATCAGAGATGTTATATCTCCCTAACAGCACACTGGGTAAATGCAGTGGCGGTTGGGCCTGAGGCGGATAGCAGTTTGGTGCATGTCCTTCCACCACCTAGGATTGCAGGGCTCCTCAGTTTGCCTCCTGTTGCTAACTCCTCCTACTCCGCTTCCTCATCCTCTACCGCCTCCTCATCTGGTCAGCGTAACACCTTCACCACCAACTTCAGCACAGCAAGGGGTAAACGACAGCAGGCAGTTTTAAAACTTTCCTGTTTGGGGTAAAAACCCCACACCGCACAGCACTGCATCATAACTTAGGCCTCCCCGCTCACCGCCTCATATGTGACGTGCCCACAAGGTGTAACTCCACCTTGCACATGTTGGCCAGACTGTGCGAGCAGCAGCAGGCGATAGTGGAGTTTCATCTGCAGCACGCACGCGTGAGTCGCTCTGCAGAACAGCACCACTTCACCATCAATAACTGGGCCTCCATGCGAGACCTGTGTGCCTTGTTGCGCTGTTTCAAGTACTCCACCAACATGGCCAGTGCCAATGATGTCATTCTCAGCATTACTATCCCAGTTCTATGCCTCCTTGAAAAAACGCTTCAGGCGATGATGGAAGAGGATGTGGCACAGGAGGAGGAGTAGGAGGAGGAAGAGGGATCATTTCCAAGGCTTTCAGGGCAGACATTCACAAGTGGCTATAAGGGTGGGTTCCTGCACCAACAAACGGCAGGTACACAATTGTCCGGCAACAAGGGCACAGTTCTGGAGGATGACGAGGTGTAGGATGAGGAGGAGGAGATGGAGGAGGAGGAACCATGTTCACAGCAGGATGACACCCAGACCAGCTCATGGTCATCACTAGCGCATGGCTGGGGGGATACAGAGGACACAGACAATACACCTCCCACAAAGGACAGCTTTTCGTTGCCTCTGGGCAGCCTGGCACACATGAGCGATTACATGCTGCAGTGTCTCCGCAACGCCTGCTGAGTTGCCCACATTCTAACTGGTGCTGATTACTGGGTGGCCACCCTGCTGGATCCCCGTTACAAGGACAACGTACCATCCTTAATTCCCTCACTGGAGCGTGATCGTAAGATGCACAAGTACAAGCGCATGCTGGTAGATGCGCTGCTGGTGGCATTCCCACCTGACAGCGGGGGTACGGTGGAAGCACAAGGCAAAGGCAGAGGAGGAGGAAGAGGTCACCAACATAGCCGGGGCACCGCCAGCATTTCAGATAGCAGGGTTAGTATGGCCGAAATGTGGAAAAGCTTTGTCAGCACGCCACAAGAAACAGCACCACCAGCTGAGATGGAACGTCTTAGCAGGAGGCAGCATTTCACCAACATGGTGGAGCAGTATGTGTGCACACGCTTACATGTACTGAATGATGGGTCTGCCCCCTTCAACTTCTGGGTCTCCAAATTGGGCACATGGCCTGAGCTTGCCCTTTATGCCTTGGAGGTGCTGGCCTGCCCTGCAGAGAGTGTATTATCTGAACGTGTATTTAGCACAGCAGGGGGCGTTATCACAGACAAGCGCCAATGTGGACAAGCTCAGGTTCATTAAAATGAACCAGGCATGGATCCCACAGGGCTTGTCCGCACCATGTGCAGAATAGACATGTATACCGGTGTTCTGACAAAAACTGTCTGGCCATCGGATAGTGTCCGGGCCGAGGACAAGGAGATTCCAAAAATCTCGGAAGATGAACAACGCCTGCACAGTGAGTGCAGGTTCAATCCCCACCATCCAAGTGGACATACGGTAGCACATATTAACAGGGCCCCTCACAAGCTCACTTTGCTCGCCACGCATCGGGCGCAGCCTCACTTTGCTTGGCTTGAACCTTGGATGGTGTGGCTTGAACCTGGACTCACCGTGCAGCGACGTTCGCCTTCGGAGATTTTCTAAATCCCCTTGTCCT
This sequence comes from Lithobates pipiens, assembly GCF_037356315.1. Taxonomy (NCBI): domain Eukaryota; kingdom Metazoa; phylum Chordata; class Amphibia; order Anura; family Ranidae; genus Lithobates; species Lithobates pipiens. The sequence continues at coordinate 33,561,112 of NW_027507788.1, read as the reverse complement.
ACGTACTGAGCAAGTGCAGTACAGGGTGGACACTATCCGATGGGGACAGAATTCAACACATAACTGGCCTCACCCAGCCATTGTTGTATTTTTGAACCAGTGTTGGCTACCTCGTCCTCCTACACCGCCGCTTCCACCTACACCGCCACATCCCCCGCCACTTCAACCTCCTACTCCATATGGACCTCATCCTCCTAGGTCAAGATTATAATTTTTTTTTTTTTTATTTCAAAGTATTTTATTTTCCCACTAGCTTATCCATTAAATATAATATTTTTTTTTCCAGAAAGGGAGTATTCTGGGGCATTCCCACCATATGCGTGGCATTGTGCCGTTGAGATCCTGAGGTTCTTAATCCCTTCCTGTACGGGGGCCTCCAGCATATTATTATTTTTATTTATTTTTATGTTATTTTAAGTTATTTCCCTATCCACATTTTGCCATTTGCAGCCCTCTAGCCCTTTCCATTACTTTTTTAGAGCCATTTTATTCCTCAAAAGTTCGGGTCCCCATTGACTTCTTTTTTCCAAAGTTCGGCCAAACCCATCGAACCCAAACATTCAGGTGTCCGCTCAACAATACACATAATCAATAATCAATGCAGTTGAAAAGGACCTTAATGAGCATAACATTTAGAACGTTAAAATGGTTCCAAAGGCTGAAGGTTTTTTACCTTCGTGAGTTCTATGCTTAAAGGTAAAAAACCTTCAGTATGCAACCCCCCTCTACAGGCCCCCTAATACTCTTCTGCGCCCAATCACAATACAGTAATGTGCACGAGAGCAGCTGCTCTCCGGGGTCTCTCCCTCCTCATTGGCTGAGAGGAAGGAGCCATTGGCTTTTGCTGCCATCAATCACAGAGAGTGAGGTAGGAACAGGGATGCGGGGCTGTGCCCCATTCTGTGTGTCTTATGGAGTGGGGCTGTGGAGCAAGCACACACAAGTGCCCCCAGAGCATGCAGCTTTCTAATGGGTGCACTCGGATAAAAGGAGGAGCGCAAGTGGGGGGACTCAAGAAGAGGAGGCTCAGGGCTACTCAGAACAGTAAGCATGCTATGTTTGTTATTTTTTAAAATTTACCTTTAATATCACTCTGAGGGTCAGAAAGTCAAGATCACATCAGATAATTTCACAGGGCAGTAAGTCTAATGCCACGTACACACAATCAAACAATCCGGTGTGGGCTCCGGCAGACTTTTTTTACCCACAGTCCCAGCATCCTCTGGGACTGTGACATCATAATAGGCAATGTCACTATATAAGTCGCCGCATGCCGCGTCCCTGTTATTGCGGCCAGAGACAGCGACAAGTCAACAGCTCAAGAAGAACAAGAAGAACAAGAAGAAGAGAAGGCGACGGCGGCGATAGAAGACCGGCCCACCACTTGTGAAAGAGCTGGAAGAAGGAGTGGAGGCCCGGCAAGAAGAACTGAAGAGCGGGACAAGACCCCCAAAGAGGAGGACAAGACCCCCGAAGTCGGAAGAAGACCCCTGGGCGGCGGTGAAGAAGAAAGCCGGGCTCCTATGCTAGTTAAAGAGCTGGCAGAAGATAGCGGAGGAGTCCGGCGAGAAGAGCCCCCAAGATGGAAGAAGACCCCTGGAGCTGAGCAATAAATCATTTTTAACCCCGGGGGTGTGTTTTATTTACATTTTTTTCACAGGTGAATGGGTAGGGGTACATTGTACCCCATACTCATTCACATAGGGTGGGGGGCTGGGATCCGGGGGCCCCTTATTAAAGGGGGCTCCCAGATTCTGATAAGCCTCCCACCCGCAGACCCCGACAACCAACGCCCAGGGTTGTCGGGAAGAGGCCCTTGTCCTCATCAACATGGGAACAAGGTGCTTTGGGGTGGGGGGGGCGCGCAGACCCCCCTTCCCCAAAGCACCCTCCCATGTTGAGGGCACGCTGCCTGGTACGGCTCAGGAGGGGGGTGCTCACTCGTCCCCACCCCCTTTCCTGACCGGCCGGGTAGCGTGCTCGGATAAGGGTCTGATATGGACCTAGGAGGAACCCCCACAATGTTTTTTCGGCGTAGGGCTTCCCCTTTAAGTCCATACCAGGTGATGGGGCCAGCGATGTGTCAATCTCGCCGTCGAAGGCGGCGACATTGACTTCCTTCGCTAGTCCTGGCTACCTGGAGCTGCGTTCAAAATTAACGGACATTCCTCTGTGTGTGGGCAAGTCCGTTCATTTCAAAAGTACGGCGGATAGTCCGGACCTAGTCTGCCGAAAAAGTCTCGTGTGTGGGCGGATCCGCTTGTTCTGACAGTCCGCGGTTTGTCCGCCAGACTAAGTCCGCCGGATAGTCTGATCATGTGTACGTGGCATTACACTATAAGCTATTCTCCAATCACAGGTTGGGTGAGTCCTAGACCAGGCCCCATTGCTATGCTTCATGTAATCTGTGGAGATGATATAGGGCAGTGATGGTGAACCTTGGCATCCCAGATGTTTTGGAACAACATTTCCCATGATGCTCATGCACTCTGCGGTGTAGTTGAGAATTATGGGAAATGTAGTTCCAAAACATCTGGGGTGCCAAGGTTCGCCATCACTGATATAGGGTATGAAAAACCTTGCTATGTCTGGCAGTGGTGCCTGGATCACAAGACAAGGTGATCAGAATGAAAAATCTTTTGTCTAGCAAAATTATTCCTATATAAAAATTCAAAATTGTGTGTTTAGCTGTTTGCCTAAAACCTCGTACACATGATCGAATTTTCAGATGGGAAATGTGTGATGACAGGCTGTTGGCGGAAAATTCGACCGTTTGTACGCTCCATCGGACGGATTTTCCGAGTGTGTGTACACAAGTCCATCGGACAAAAGGCCAAAGTACAAACATGCATGCTTGGAAGCAAGATTGAGCCAGAAGCTCGTAAACTAGCGTTCGTAATGGAAAATTTTGACGTGGCAAATTATGAAATCTCGAAAAGAAGCGCACATTCTCTTCTTCTTTAATGGGATAATAATGAAGCTGCTTTGCTGGTGATACTGATGGAGTTATTGCAAACAAATTTTGAAAGCCTTTTTTTTTTCTAGTGATATCAAGAATAATATTATTTTTTTTCTTTTATTTTTTTGGGGCAAGTTACCTCAACACCATTATCCCGTAGTTTTTAAGATCAAAGATACAGCTATGTTGGCGTCCCTTGTCAATTATACATTGTATTTTTTTAAATGTAACTGCCTAATCCCAAACTGTATTTTTAAGTAAAACACATAACCAAGTATTATTCTCCACAATTTTTTTGTGCATTAAAAAAATAAAAAAAATAAAATTAGACATACTATCTGCCAATAGAACTTAACCAAAAAGTACAATAAATGCATCCACAAATATAGAAAATATACCAAATCAAATCATTATTATTCAACCAAAAAATAAAATAAAAGCCTCATGCATGTGTCCTGTTTCTTAATATAGGGGGTCAGCAATGCCATGAGTTGGTGAAAGCAGGAGTACCGTCATCCGGAGATAATTCCGAAAATCATCCGGATTATTCTCCTGGAGCTCCCGCAGCAAAGGCATGTGACATAATTGGTCACAATTAAAAAAGCAACCAATTTTTGATCTAAGAACTTCTCCTCCTCCTGTTCCTGGACTGGACTTGGGTCAAAGCAATAACTCCAAGGCCAATAATAAATAACACGTTATCTCCTTCGATTCCGCAGCATGTCTGGTTGATGAATGGCTGTTCATAAACGAACTGAAAAGCATGAAATGAAAAGCACAAAATGAAAAGCACAAATCAACACTCATCAAACTTCTACTAACATGAAATTAGCAGAAGGAGCCCAAAGGGTGGTGCGAAAGAGAAGAAAAACCAAGTAGTAGGTCAGTATGTTCGTGTTTGTTGGCCGACAATTCCTTGCCGTTTGTATGCAAGACAAAATCCAGGCACACGCCTTTGGACAAAAGTCAGAGGTTTTGTCTGCGGAAGATCCAATCATGTGTAAGAGGCTTAAGATTCAGGTTGAGACTTTCTCAATTCTTTGTGCCTCTACAGTTTTTTCTGCTACAAAAGAAGTACAGCTAAACCAATTTGTGGAAGATATCTGTATGAGAAGCTCAGTTATCATTTTGGGTTCTAGTGATCCCACTGTAAGTAACAACTATTTTTTTTCACATCCTATCCTCTTTGATGACTGAGGAAAAGCTATTATGTGCGCCACGGACATAATCCATCTCGGGGGGTGATGAGCAATGCTAAACTTTGCTTAATTCCCTTTACCCATCATTTTGTTTCTTTACACAGCACAGGGCTCTACAACACTAAAAATAAAGTCATATGAGTAACTGGAAATATTTTTTATTATGCAGAAGCCATATCTAAACCTTATCTTATCATACAGAAGTTTTCTTTCAGACACGCAACTTAACCAGTTCCCGACCGGCGCACGCCGATGTACGTCGGCAGAATGGCACGGGCAGGCATATTGGCATACAGGTACGTCCAATCTCCAATGCCGCCCTGCCATCGCGAGCGCACCACCGGCGGCGCGCTCACGTGGCATTCGGGACCCCGGGGAGTTCGGTCGCGGGTCCCATGGACTCGATCGCCGTGGGCATATCCATGATCGTCTCACGGGACGGCTGAATGGAAGAAATGCCGTGTAAACAGCATTTCCCCATTCTGCCAGCAATTAGTGACGCTGATCTCTGCTCCATGTGATTGGAGCAGAGATCAGTGTTCACTAAATGAAAGCCCAGCCCCCACACAGTTAGTAGCACATCCCTAGGAACACTTAACCCCTACACTGCCACCCACCGGTTAACCCCTTCACTGCCAGTGTCATTTACACAGGAATCACTGCATTTATATAGCAGTGATTACTGTATAAATGACAATGGTCCCAAAAATGTGTCAAAAATGTCCGATGGGTCCCCCACAATGTCGCAGTCACAATAAAAATCGCTGATCGCCGCCATTACTAGTAAAAAAAATAAAATTATTAATAAAAATGCTATAAAACTATCCCTATTTTGTAAACGCTATAACTTTTGTGCAAACCAATCAATAATCGCTTATTGTGATTTTTTTTACCAAAAATATGTAGAAGAATACGTATCGGCCTAAACTGAGGGAAAAAAAATGTTTTTTATATATTTTTGGGGGATATTTATTATAACAAAAAGTAAAAAATAATGCGTTTTTTTCAAAAATGTCACTCTATTTTTGTTTATAGCACAAAAAATAAAAACCGCAGGGGTGATCAAATACCACCAAAAGAAAGCTCTATTTGTGGGAAAAAAGCACGTCAATTTTGTTTGGGAGCCACGTCGCAACGACCACGCAATTGTCAGTTAAAGCGATGCAGTGCCAAATCGCAAAAAGTGGTCTGGTCTTTGACCAGCAAAATGGTCCGGTCTGTAAGTGGTTAAATATCATGCCTGGGGGGTGTCTATAGTATGCCTGTGAAGTGCCACATGTTTCCCGTGTTTAGAACAGTCCCTGCACAAAGTGACATTTAACGGAAAAAAGTCATTTAAAACTGCTTGCAGTTTTAATGTAATATCTGGTTCTGGCAATATGGATGAAAATCATTGAGAAAAATGGCATGGGTAGCCCCCCCTGACCATTACCAGCCCCTTTGGGTCTTGTACGGATATTAAGGGGAACCCCGTACCCATATTAAAAAAAGGAAAGATGTGGGGCCCCCAGGCTCTATATACTCAGAACAGCAGTATACAGGCAGTGCAAACAAGACAGGGACTGTGTAGATTTGTTGTGTTAAGTAGAATCTGTGTGTAATTTTGAACTGGTACATTTTTTAAGTGTAGCTCCAGTCAAAAAATACATTTTTAGGCTTTTTGGAAAACATACGGAAGGGTTATCACCCCTGTATAATTTGTTTTGCCGTCTGTCTTTTTTCATCTCACTTCCTGTTGTCTCCTTCCGTTTGCAAGTAGCAGACGTTTGTAAGTTGGATGTTTGAAAGTAGGGGCCTGCCCTATATGCTCTGCAGAAATGGCGAAACAAGGTGTTGGTGTTGTCACAACATTGTAAGCCCTCAAAGTGACTCTTGGTGGGCGCTGGAGAGCCCTGCTGTGAACGATTATATCAAGAATTGTAATTACTTGCCATTGTTGAACAGTGGTAGAAAAATTGGGCCTTTGGTGGTTGTGGTGCTGGTGCTGGTGGGCACAACACTATAAGTCCTCATAGTTACTCTCGGTGGGCACAGGAACAGGCCCTGCTGTGAAATATTATATCAAGAATTGTAATTACATGCCCCTGTTAAACAGGGGCTGAAAAATTGGGCCTTAGGCACTGGTGCTGGTGCCACGACACTGCAACCTCTCCCATATACTCTAGTTGTGGTGCAGGAATGAGCCCTGCTGCAAAGCATTGCATCAAAAATTTTAATTAAATGCCCCTGTTAAACAGGGGCACAAAAATTGTGCCTTAGGCACTGGTGCTGGTGCCACAACACTGTAACCTCTCCCATATACTCTAGTTGTAGTGCAGGAATGAGCCCTGCTACAAAGCATTGCATCAAAAAATTTAATTAAACGCCCCTGGTAAACAGGGGCTGAAAAATTGGGCCTTAGGCACTGGTGCTGGTGCCACGACACTGCAACCTCTCCCATGTACTCTAGTTGTGGTGCAGAAATGAGCCCTGCTGCAAAGCATTGCATCAAAAATTTTAATTAAACGCCCCTGTTAAACAGGGGCACAAAAATTGTGCCTTAGGCACTGGTGCTGGTGCCACAACACTGCAACCTCTCCCATATACTCTAGTTGTAGTGCAGGAATGAGCCCTACTGCAAAACATTGCATCAAAAATTGTAATTAAACGCCCCTGTTAAACAGGGGCTGAAAAATTGGGCCTTAGGCACTGGTGCTGGTGCCACGACACTGCAACCTCTCCCATATACTCTATTTGTGGTGCAGGAATGAGCCCTGCTGCAAAGCATTGCATCAAAAATTGTAATTAAACGCCCCTGTTAAACAGGGGCAGGAAAATTGGGCTGGTGGCATTACCCAGAACCAAAAATGTTCTTCCAACATATCAGCGTAGGAGGAAGAGGATAGACAATCAACATAACAGGACAGTCACTCAGCATCAACATAGGCAGTCTTGAAGGGATGTGATATTTAAAAAAAAAATTATTCGTTATCTTGAGGTTGAGAGTAGCTTAACTCTTTGACTCCGATATTACCGGATTGTCTTACTTTCTGACTGTATGCTTAAGCAATTACTCTCCTACCAGTTCTACGCGGCGTATCCTTTTGCTTGTCTGTAACCGCATTATTGTGTATGATGTTGCAATGTTTTATATACTCTGCTATACCCAAACCCTGTTTGCAACGTACTGTGTACTCTGTCTGTAAACTGATAATAAAACTATTTGAAAGGAAAAAAAAAATTATTCGGTTACATCAGTTTCAGGTGCTTGGTAGCTGTGGGTGATCCAAGACTGATTCAACTTTATGAAGGTCAGTCGATCAACCGAGTCGGTGGACAGGCGCACCCTGTGATCGGTAACAAAGCCACCAGCAGCACTGAAGGTGCATTCCGAAAGAACGCTGGATGCAGGACAGGCCAGTACCTCAATTGCATACTGTGCAAGCTCTGGCCAGTGATCCATCCTCAAGACCCAGTAAGCCAGAGGATTTTCGGTGGGAAAGGTGTCCAAGTCTGACCTTGCCCCTAGGTATTCCTGCACCATGTAAATCAGATGCTGGCGATGGTTGCTGGAACCGATTATACCTTGGGGTTGCAGACTAAAAAATTGTCTGAACGCATCAGTCAGACGGCCACCTTCTCCACCGCTCCTTCTGACCGATGCCTCAGCAACACGTTGTCAAGGACCAGGAGTTTGTAACCTCCCAGTCTCTGGGAACGCGTTGCACAGACCTTTCTGCAAGGCCTCCCGGAGATGTCTCATCCTCTGCTCCCTCTGCGATGGCAAGATAAGGTCGGCAACCTTACCCTTTTACCGTAGATCAAGGAGAGTGGCCAGCCAGTAATGGTCCCTCTCCTTTATCCGAATAATACGAGGATCCTTCCGCAGGCTTTGCAGGATCAGGGAGTCCATGCAGCGTAGGTTAGCTGAGGCATTCGGTCCGGAGTCCTCTGGGTCACTAAGGACAACATGATCCGCAGCTACCTCCTCCCAGCCACGTACAAGTCCACGGGTTTCTTGGGACTGTAAATCATCCTTACAAGACTGCTGCTGCTGCTGCTGCTGATGCTGAGTGCCAGCCTCCACCTCCATGCTGACACAATCATCCTCCTCTTCCTCTTCCTGTGTGATGGGTGGGACAGCAGGAACACTGTCTGGATAAAGGGGGCCTTGAGAGGCAAGGAAGTCCTCCTCTTCCTGCCTCTGTTCTGCCTCAAGTGCCCTGTCAATCATTCCATGCAGCATATGCTCCAAGAGGTGGACAAGAGGTACAGTGTCACTGATGCATGCACTGTCACTGCTCACCATCCTTGTGGCCTCCTCAAACGGTGACAAGACAGTGCATGCATCCCTGATCATGCCCCACTGGCGTGGTGAGAAAAAACTGAGCTCTCCTGGTGCCGTAGTCGCACAGGTACTCATTGATGGCCCTCTGCTGCGTGTGCAGCCACTGCAGCATGGCCAACGTTGAGTTCCACCTGGTGGGCATGTCACATATAAGGTGGTTCTTGGGCAGGTTCAACTCCTTTTGGAGCTCAGCCAGCCGAGCACAGGCATTAAATGATTGGCGGAAATGCACACAGACTTTCCTGGCCATCTTCAGGACATCCTGTAAGCCCGGGTACCTGCCCAAGAACCGCTGCACCACCAGGTTAAGGACGTGAGCTACACAGGGCACATGGGTCAGTTGTCCCTGTCGGAGGGCAAAGAGGAGGTTGGTGCCATTGTCGCAAACCACTATTCCTGGCTTAAGCTGGCGTGGCATCAACCACCTCTCAGCCTGCCCCTGCAGAGCTGACAAAATATCTGCCCCAGTTTGGCTCCTGTCCCCCAAACAAACCAGCGCAAGCACGGCATGGCATCGTTTTGCCTGCGTACTTGCGTAGCCCTTTGAACGCCTACGGAGCACCACTGGTTCTGAGGACAGAGCACTGGAAGAGGCCATTGAGGAAGAAGAGGAGGGGGTGGAGGAGAGAGGTGTGTCACAACCAGTAGTAGCATATTGGAGGCGCGGTGGCGGAACAACCTCCAACACTACTGCACCTTGTCCTGCATCCTTCCCAGCTGCCAACAGAATGACCCAATGAGCCGTGAAAGACAGGTAACGTCCCTGCCCATGCCTGCTGGACCATGAGTCAGCAGTAATATGCACCTTACCGCTGACCACCCTGTCCAGCAAGGCAAGGACATTGCCTTCCACATGCCAGTAGAGAGCCGGAATCACCTTCCGTGAGAAAAAGTGGCGTTTGGTGACCTGCCACTGAGGAACCGCACATTGTACAAACTCACGGAAGAGGGCCGAGTCTACCAACTGAAAAGGCAGCAGTTGAAGTGCTAGCAATTTAGCCAAGCTAGCATTCAACCGCTGGGCATGTGGATGGCTGGGAGTGAACTTCTTTCGACGGTCCAGCAGCTGGGACAGGGAAATTTGCCTGCTATAATCGGACGTGGGTGTACTGCTAGCAGAGTGCCCGGAAGCACTTGGCTGTGACAGAGCAGGTTTCAGAGAGGACTGAAGGTCTAGGGGGTTTGAGATCCCAGCTGATGAGGAGCAAGAAGAGGTCCGCTTTGTTCTTTGGTGTGGGTCTTTGAGGTACGCTTGCCAACGAGCTGCATGGCAGGTCAACATATGTCTGGTCAAGCATGTGGTGCCCAAGCGGCTGATGTTTTGGCCACGCGAGATACGCTTGAGACATATGTTGCAAATAGCAGCCGTGCGATCTGATGTACTCATCTCAAAAAAGGCCCACACCAAAGAACTTTTAGAATAACGTGCAGAGGCAGCGCCCTGCACAGGTGGAGCTCTGTGGTGCAATTCAGTCGGTGTGCTGCCCCTAAGCTGGCCCCCGGAGGGCATCCTGCCTTGTTGGACATGTGCCTCCTCCTCCTCCTCCTCCTCCTCCTCTCTCCTACCAGGCACCCACATGGAGTCAGTGCCCTCATCATCCTCTCCCTCTTCATCACTGGAGCAAACCTGGCAGTATGCTGCAGCTTGTGGAACATGACTGCCAGATTGCTGTCCTTCTTGAGAATGCCCTCTCTCTGCGCTAATACTACTGCCTTCCTCTAGCTGAGTATCATCATCAGAGCCTACAAAACACTGGGCATCCTCCTGGAGCATGTACACAACACTGTGCTCAAAGAGTTCAGGGGACTCCTCAGGAGGACGTGGTGGGTCTAGGGCAGGAGTCACTGATGATGACATTGAGACGAGGGAAGACAATGCATTGGCAGCTGCTTTGCTAATACCCTGAGCCTGGGTTAGATAGGATGAGGAGGATGAAGAGGGCTTGGTCATCCACTCTACCAAGTCTTCAGCATGATGCGGCTCAACACGTCCATCTGACGAAAATAAAGACAAGCGTGTCCCATGGCCACGTGCTGATGATGACAATGCACCACGACCAGCACTGTTGTCTCTAGACACAGAGCCTGCTTGGCCTCTTTTATCAGCTCGTGCCTGTCTGCCTCTCCTTGTTGGCCTTCCAGACATGGTAATGGCCTGAAGGGAGATGGGAAAAGCAGCAATTGGGTAGTGTATATTGTGCTGGAGGCACACAACGACCACTAACTCCTGCAGATGCCTTTATTATAGAACAGGAATTAAAGGGTAGATACTGGTGTATACTGTGCTGTGCTGGAGGCACACAACACCAACTAACTCCTGCAGATGGCAGATGGCTCAATTAGAGAAGAGCGATATAGGTGGATAATGGTGTATACTTCGGTCAGGGTATGCAGACAACACCCACAATCTCCTACAGCTGACTGAAAGTTCTATTACAGAAGACCAATATAGCTAGCTATATAGGTGGATATAATGGTGTATACTGCGGTCAGGGCACGCAGACAACACCTACAATCTCCTACAGCTGACTGAAAGCTCTATTACAGAAGAGCAATATATCTAGCTATATAGGTGGATATAATGGTGTATACAGCAGTCAGGGCACACAGACAACACCCACAAACTCCTGCAGATTGCTAAAAGCTCAATTACAGAAGAGCAAGAATGCTAAATCGGCCGATAACGAACGGTGTATACTGTGTTGAAGGTACACAGAGATCACCCACTAACTCCTACAAACGCCAACACACTACACAAGTCCGCCGTGCTGGTGGCCTTATATAGTGTGGGGCGTGTACTACACAGCCTGAGCTACGATTGGCCACAGGCATCCTGCCTGTGGCCAATCATGGCTCTCCTTGCTGCCGGCGCTGTGATTGGCCAAGCATGCGGGGTCACAGTCCATGCTTGGCCAATCATGAGCCAGCAATGCACTGTGATGGCGCAGTGCATTGTGGGCCGTGAGCGCCACACGAATTTGGCGCGAACGGCCCATAACGTTCGGTATTCGCCGAACGTGCGAACAGCCGATGTTCGAGTCGAACGTATGTTCGACTCGAACACAAAGCTCATCCCTACCAAGAAGCAATCAGGATAACCAATGTAACTTCAAGCCACAGCAATCCAATGTTTATATATGACATGTAGTGCACTACAATAAAATTTGTTCTTTCCTTATACGGACTATGTTTTCTTGCTTTGCTTTTTGCTCCAACAGATATAATCATATTATCTGTTGAAGATAGGGAACTATATATTTCCTGGGAATTATATTTGATGCTCACCTTTACTTGATATCTGGTAAGCAGATTTGATACACCTGGGTGTTGTGTGCCCCTTTCTGCACCTACTGGAAGCGGTGGAAGATCTCTCTCACTATCATATAGTGTTTACATCTTTCTCTTCAATGAATGAACTTTGATTTAAATAAGCCCTGCATTTTGGACTATATTTATACCATCTTGCTAAGATTTCATAATTCCTTTGCTGATGTCTAGTTGACAAGGATAATGTATGTGTCAAAAGAAAGGATCTTTCCCATCCCGATCTAGAGATGGTCCTCCCCAGCTCCTCTTCGCACCTAGTTGCGTATGTTGACTCTTGTTCGTTATTTCTTGGGAGCAATTATTTATATATAATGGATAATGCATGGGCAGGTTTATGCTCCTGCAGTAATAATTGTTCGAATTCTGTTAATGGTCTATCCAACAAAAACATTTTTGTCAGAGATTGAATATATGTTTGGATTTGTTGATATTGCATCCACTTATTCCTACATTGTGGGCCTAAGGATTCCAACGGGGGGAGTTTGCTCTCCACCAGGGTCTGGACCACCCTTACGTCCTCATTTCCTTACCATTTTAAAAAGACAGAGGCTCCCATTGCTGGTAGAAACGTGGGATTACAGGGTGTCATTGGCCCAATCTGGGTAGAGCAAATCTCATTTTTTAATAATATATCCCATGCTTAAAATGTGGAAGATACCAAAATTGGCATTTCTCTATTGGGGGGCCGGACGTTCCTATTTATCCATGGTAATGATTGCAATTTCATATCAGTGGCGTCCTCCTCTAATTTCACCCATTGCTTGCTTTTTGTGTCATGGAACCAGTCCACTATCCTAGACATAAATACAGCACAGAGATATATTGAGAAGTCTGGGAGAGCCAAGCCTCCATTTTTCTTTGCCCTAATCAGTATATCTCTTAGAATTCAATTCTAATTCATGATTTTAAGATTTCTTCAGGATCGTGTGTCATTTCTCCCGACGTTGTTTTTATTTTTACTATAGAGGTCATAGATGTTTGTTGGTGCAATGCCCTTGCTAGGAGTCTGCTTGGTTTATTACCGTGTTGATAAAACAACGCACGGCTCTTATCTCTAAGATGCAGCGTCTGTTCATTTAGTAAAGTCTGTATTTCTATCCGTTTATCTGTTAATACTATTAGATTTTCTGTAATCAGATTCAAGTTTTGAGATATCTTTTAAGCCCCTGTACACACAGTCGGACATTCTGCCAACCAAATCCGTCTGATCTTGTCCGACGGATTTTGTCTGTCGGATCTTGTCCGAAACTGTTGCATACACACGGTCGGACTCTTAGTCGAAAAATCTGATCATTCAGAACGTGATGACGTAATTTCGTTACGATGGGACTACGTTCTGGCTAGTAGCCAATAGCTTTGATGTAGGAATTTGATCTGAGCATGCGTGGCACTTGGTCCGATCAAAATTCTCTACACATGATTGGAGTATGTCTGATCGAACCAGTTGGTCGGAAAATATTTCCAACAAGTTGGAAAATTGGGTCCGACGGATATTCTGATGGAATCAGTCCGATGCATACCACACACAGTCAGATTATCCGACAACACGGTGCGATAGGACACATTCCAACGGATTCTCCGACCGTGTGTACAAGGGCTTAGAGTGAGGATATTTTACTATATTTTTCTCTTTTTAGTCTAGCCCTATGTTTTATAAAGAAACCCCATACTACACATTTTAGTGTTTCCCACTGCAGGGGTAGTGATGTAGTGTCATTTATATGGTCTAGTTCAAAGTTATCAATTACAAACAAAAGAGGATACCACACTAGAAAATAATTAAAATTAACAAAACTTGTAAAAAAGCAGCATACAGTGCGATAACAGAAAATCAAATAAAATTTAAAAAGCTGCGCTAAAAAATCTCGATGAATGAGTCCACAGAAGCTGGCATAAAGACAAGGAAATCGATTTAAACCACTTGAAGACTTGATACCACCGCAGTGTGCACACACAAACAAGAAGAGTGCCTGACCACCGTAACTGTAGATTCTGCTTACCAGACGGCAGGCTTAAAAGGCTCTGTACTGAGTATTATAAAACCGATCCCATTAGATCTACTCAGTACAAAGGCACAGACAAATAGTGATGGCCGAACGGTTCGCCCGGCGGTCGTTTCGCAGCGAATTTCGGCTGTTCGCGGTCCGCCCGATCGGCGGACTATTGCCGCCGTTCGCCCGGCGGACTTCCATGTTTTTACTGCGTAAAAGAACTTTGACCTATGATGACACATCCATCATGGGGTACAGGACAGCCAATTGAGACATTACAGCACATGGACACTTGGACATTCCCCCTAACTTATAAATAGACCCGATCCGGCGGCCATTTTACATTCTTTCTTCTGTCACTATAGGGAGAGGTTGCTGTGTGGAGCAGGGAGAGATTGCAGTGACCCAAATCGCTAGCTATTTGGTACACAAAAGTTCTTTTCAGGACTGGTATAGGTGTTAGGTGTAGTTCAGGATATAGGTTTGAGGCACTGCTGTGCTACTGATTGTTGCAGCAGCCTGAATGTCTTTTGTCAGTTTAGAGAAAGGGACAGGACGGTGTCTGCTGCAGGGACAGTCAGTTTAGTCATTAGCTGTTACTATCAGGTCCACAAAAGTGCTATTCAAGTGATTGTTCCAGCAGCCTCTGTTTTGTCAGTTTATATAGGGACAGGCAGGAAGCTGTGTGTGAGGCAGTGAGGGTCAGTTTAATCAGTAGCTGTTACTATATTAGGTCCACAAAGGTTCTTTTCACGACTGGTATCAGTGGTATGGTAATAGGCTTGTACACGTATAATATTCTTTCTTCCAAATATAGAAAGAATATTATACTTGACTGCTGCCCTTCTGCTGCAGTCTGCTAATCATTCACAACCTACTTGTTCCACAAAGGTCCTTATAAGGACTGGTAAGGTCTAGGTTGCTACAGTACATAGGGTTGAGTGAGGTACAGTCTGCTATTCTATAAGGACTGTGTGACAGAGCGAGGCTCTGTCCCTATGAAATGTGTCCGGGTCTTGGTTATAACGAGCAGGGTGTGTGCCCAGCTGCACACAGGCCATATAATGAAGGGCTGTTGGTGAAGGATGGTGGAGTGGAGTAGCTTGCTGCTGTGCATGTCCAAAGAGCCCAAAGCTGTGTGCGTTGAAGGGTTGAAGCTGTGTGCATCCAAAGAGCCCAAAGCTGTGTGCGTTGAAGGGTTAAAGCTGTGTGCGTCCAAAGAGCCCAAAGCTGTGTGCGTTGAAGGGTTGAAGCTGTGTGCGTCCAAGGAGTCCAAAGCTGTGTGTTGAAGGGCTTGAAGCTGTGTGCGTCCAAGGAGCCTAAGACTGTGTGTATCCAAGCAGCTCGTTTGAGGGGCAAGTACCTATAGCAGCACTACTGCTGAAGAGTAGCCAGGTGGTCTAGCATTTTCATTTGGATTGTGTGTATTTAATTTAAGATTGGACCCCTGCGTGGGATTCCTGGATGGACTATTATTTTGTTTTTCCTTTTAATAAACGTGGGCTACAAGGCCCTTAACTATAAATGCCTGCCATATGTGGACTGAAAAATGCCTCTAACCACTTGAGCTAAACACCCCAATGTTACAAGTGGTGTTCGAATGCGGGCAGAAGACGGTGGAATCCGGGTCCTTGCTCTACAGTAAGTTCAAGTCAGGAACTATTGGCTGTGTGTGGAAGTGCAGCCATGCAAAAGGCATTGCGTGTTGCAGGTGGTGTACCTGTGAATGAAAAGTCAAATTTTTTTTTCTTGCTATGAACTGTGTTTGTGTGCATGAGACAGCACAATCAGTGTGTGCAATGTGCAGGTGAGGAAAGCTTGCATGAAGAGAAAAGCAACTTACTTTAAAAGAGACACTTTCATTTTCCTGGACTGTTTAAAGTTGTTCTGGAGTCTCTAAGTATGGGGCGGTCAAAGCTCCTAAAAAAGGCAAGGTTTGCTGAAATGAGAGACAGAGCTCTGTGGTTGGAGGGGTTGTTACCGCCCAAACGAGCCCCATACATACCTGATCAGAGTGTATCAAGGAGAAAAAGGATTGGGGTTGTCCCTAGCAACACTGGTGCAATGAGTGCACAGGTGACTGCTGTTATGGAGAGTCCACCAGCATTTGAATCTGCAGTGGATTGGTGCAAGCGGCATTTAGCAGCACTGAGCCAAGCTACAGAGGAAAGGAAGCCAACCCTCAGTGCAAGGGGAAAGCCGCTGGATGTCCATAACTGGAAGAGGGCTGTTGTTGCCCCTGGCAAAGCTGATGCAGTTAAAACAGCTATTGTGAAAGATGTGAATGTGTCACAGCATGAGATGGGATACAGAAGAGAGAAGCCCATGCTATATGCAAGGAGCGAGGCTGATCAAAGGATGAGGATGAGAGTGGTTGCCCATAGCAACACAGAGGAAGCCAGTCGGGCTGTCTCTGTACCATGGGCTATGTCTAATAAGGATCGTGGAAAGTGGCTTAAGGGGGAGCAAATTTATCATGTTGGAGAGAGCCAGCAAAGTTCTGTTGGCAGAGTGCGGTCTCCCATGGCAACCGGAGTGAAATTTATGCCTGAAAGGAGCTGCAGTAGAGGTTTGGTTCAGCTTCCCCACAAAGAGGCCTGTGCATTCCGGCCAGCTGGGAATCACCAGGAGAGAATCGCTTTGGGAAAAAATCGTCCAGTACCATGCCTGGAATGTGGCCAGCTGGGGCATGGCATATTTTCTTGCCCTAGGTTATAGAATAAGGCTGGAGATGATGTTGCTGAGAAAAAAGTTTTGTCTGTAGGCTCAGATTCCGGTGAAAATATGTTTGCAGTCACCCCTAGCAACAAGAAGTTTCCTGTTGTGCCTGCAGGGGGTGCTAAACGGTAGGAGATGCCTGCTGTAGTTTCATCCCATGGCCACCAGGAGGAGTTGTCCAGTAAAAGTGCAGCAGAGGACTGGTGCATAAGACGACGTACTCAAATGAAGATGATGACACCAACTACTGCGATGGGTAAGACTGTCTTTAATGAAATGATGGCTGGAACTGCTGATTTCATGTATAAAAGGACTGGTTACGAGACTGTCCATGACGATGTGAGAGTGACCCCAGTTAGTGGGGCCACTGAATGTGCACTTGAGAATGACTTTTCCCTATATAGTGGGAATGCAAGGGTTAAAATCCAAATAGATCCTGTGTTGATGACTAAAAGTGTTGTGTCTAATGACTATCAGGGTCAAGTTGACCATGGGCTAGGACAGCCTACAAATGCGAAAAATGCTATAAGTGTTACTGTTAATGAAAAGTTTAATGCTGTTGGGAAAACTTTTGCTCTGAAAGAACCTGGGGTTATCAAAAATGGGCCGTTGCCTGTAGCAACTGGTGGTAAGACAGCACAGTTGTCCACAGGAATCTCCAGGGAACTTCATGTGTTGGAGTCAGAGGTTGCCCTGGACAACTGCGATGTCACTTTGGTGGGACAGAATGGAACTGTACTGTGTAATGGTAATGTGTTAGTGCAAGCTGCTAGTACTAAAAATGTGCAGGTAAATGGTGGATTAACACAACCTGTGAAAAATGCAAAAGTGTGTGAGGCTTATGAAATGCAAGCAGAGAAAGGTGGTGAATATGGGGTATTGCAACCTGTGCTACCACAGTCTGACATGATTTACAATGACTGGTGTAATGAGTCTGCAACTAAGCCAGTCTGTTCTTATGTGTCTCCTTGGGCAGAAGGATCGGTGCTGAGGAGTACCGCAGAAGGGAGCTCACATACAATAGATTGGAATAGTTGGGGTGAAAATCTTATCTCCCTGATAGATGAGGCTTTTATGCACAAAAATAAGGTGGACACGGTTTCTGCTGGGCCAGCAGGAGGGGCTGCAGAACAGCCTGTACCTGAGGGCGCGGTGGCTGCTGCAGGGGTTAACCCTGGTGAGCAGGAATGGACCAAATAAGGGCACAGCAGAGACATTGTCCGTGACCCACAAAACTGAGGTTGGCATGGAGTGTCAACGTGACGTCACTGGTAATGTTCTGGAGCAGTTCACTGATGCTGAGCCTGAGAAGTTGGGTATGAGTCCAGCAATTAGAGTAAATCAGAGTGGAAAGGGGTCTAGGCGCTACCTATCATAGCTAAATAAATATGTGTATATACCCTATGTGTACAATAAATAGGGAAAAAATTCAAGTGAGAGAAGTGAAAAAAGTTTCAAGTGAGAAAAGTTAAAGGTAGCGCCTAGACCCCTTTCCACTCTGATTTACTCTATGTTTGTTATATCTCACACCCCTTTGGGGTTGTGAGTCATAGGGGCGGTGAAACCTTTTTTCTCCTTCTTTCTCTTTTATTACTGTTTAGTGTTTTTTCTAGTGCACTCACATATACCACCTAGCGCGGCTGTGGCCTTTAGAGACCACTTTCCACATAGTTCTTTATGAGTCCAGCAATTGGCAGCGCTCTGGTGGAGCACCAGGCTGTGTTTACCTCCAGCTGCGAGAATGTTCCGTTAACCGTCGCAACTTTTCAAGTCTCAGCAAGTGAGTCTCTCTGCATCCCCAGTGTCATGAAAATCCCCAGGAAGGACTTAGGTCTGGAGTCAAGGGCCTGGTTTATAACCGAAGCATTAAAAGAGATGCTTGAACTTTGGGATGTACAGCCATTCTATACTAGTGTGTCTCCTCCACAGTCTGATGGTCTGGTATTGCGGAGTACCACTAGGTGGAGCACTGTATGGCAGGCTGTACAGAGCAAAGCAAAACAGGACAGGAATGGTTTATTCCTAAATTTGCTACTTTTTGTTAAAAGTTGCCGCTACGTATGCTGCTAGATTAGATCCAGAAGAAATATTTGAGACAGATGTTGGAGAAGTTGAAAATAAGCCTAAATTGCCTGTGGTTACACCTAACAGCCAGATGGGAAGCATTGCTGCTGCTATGGTCCAGTGTGGTGCTGGTCAGTTGGTGAAGGGCGTGTATACTGCACCAGTAGAAAAACCACATGAGGTGGAAGGGCCATGTGTGCACCTGAAAGCAGCAGAGATCCTGACCAGGGCTCAAACAAAGGTGGTTAAAGGGACTAGGGTCCCCAGTCCAGTGGTTGGTTTAGGTGACAAACCTAATAAGGTCCCCGGGACAGGGGAATGGGCAAGGAGCGTGGTAAAAATTGTATGTGGATCAGACGAGAGCTTGCCTGTTCCGGTGGATAAAAATACAGATGGCATCAGAACGGGTCAAGTGGTAGGACAGCTGCCTGCAGAGTGGGTGAACCCAGGGGAGGTGGCGTCCTGTGAGGTTCCTGTGGGTGATGGCGGCCCTCTGGTATGTGTGCCCTCTGCAGACTCTGCCCTAGCAAATTTTGAAAAAAAAGGCATTGGTGACATGTGCAACATTGAGAGGTCTAATGTTGGTTTGAATATGTCTGTCAATGATGAACCAAATAATGTGTTAATGGTACATGATAATGTGGTGCCCAAAGGTACAGGTAAACCTGGTAGACAATTAGTGACTGCTGAGTATAGGACAATATAGGAACCTGTTAAGATCCAGGGGGGAATGTTCCTGGAAGCGCACCCGGAAAAAGGGTTGGGCCTACGTGGCTGACAGCCAGCACAGAGGTGTCCCAACCATCATGATAGGTGCTGGTGTTCCTCCCTCCGGATCGAAACAAAGGGGGGGGGATATGTGACAGAGCAAGGCTCTGTCCCTATGAAATTGGAGGAAAAAGGGATCTCCAACCCTGTGTCCGGGTCTTGGTGATAACGAGCAGGGTGTGTGCCCAGCTGCACACAGGCCATATAATGAAGGGCTGTTGGTGAAGGATGGTGGAGTGGAGTAGCTTGCTGCTGTGCATGTCCAAAGAGCCCAAAGCTGTGTGCGTTGAAGGGTTGAAGCTGTGTGCGTCCAAAGAGCCCAAAGCTGTGTGCGTTGAAGGGTTAAAGCTGTGTGCGTCCAAAGAGCCCAAAGCTGTGTGCGTTGAAGGGTTGAAGCTGTGTGCGTCCAAGGAGATTAAAGCTGTGTGTTGAAGGGCTTGAAGCTGTGTGCGTCCAAGGAGCCTAAGACTGTGTGTATCCAAGCAGCTCGTTTGAGGGGCAAGTACCTATAGCAGCACTACTGCTGAAGAGTAGCCAGGTGGGCTAGCATTTTCATTTGGATTGTGTGTATTTAATTTAAGATTGGACCCCTGCGTGGGATTCCTGGATGGACTATTATTTTGTTTTTCCTTTTAATAAACGTGGGCTACCAGGCCCTTAACTATAAATGCCTGCCATATGTGGACTGAAAAATGCCTCTAACCACTTGAGCTAAACACCCCAATGTTACAACTGGTATAGGTCCACAATACATAGGGTTGAGGTGCACTACTGCTGACCGCTGCCCTATACTGCAGCAGTCCTTCATCAGTATAGGGACTGACGTACAGTCTGCTAATCAGTCACACACAACATACTTGTTCCACAAAGGTCCTTATAAGGACTGGTAACTTGGTCTAGGATGCTACAGTACATAGGGTTGAGTGAGGTACAGTCTGCTATTCTATAAGGACTGGTATAGGTCCACAATACATAGGGTTGAGGTGCGCTACTGCTGACTGCTGCCCTATATTGCAGCAGTCCTTCATCAGTATAGGGACTGACGTACAGTCTGCTAATCAGTCACACACAACCTACTTGTTCCACAAAGGTCCTTATAAGGACTGGTAACTTGGTCTAGGGTGCTACAGTACATAGGGTTGAGTGAGGTGCAGTCTGCTATTCTATAAGGACTGGTATAGGTCCACAATACATAGGGTTGAGGTGCACTACTGCTGACCGCTGCCCTATACTGCAGCAGTCCTTTATCAGTATAGGGACTGATGTACAGTCTGCTAATCAGTCACAACCTACTTGTTCCACAAAGGTCCTTATAAGGATTGGTAAGGTATAGGGTACTACAGTAAATAGGGTTGAGTGAGGTACAGTCTGGTATTCTATAAGGACTGATATAGGTCCACAATACATAGGGTTGAGGTGCACTACTGCTGACCACTGCCCTATACTGCAGCAGTTCTTTATTAGTATAGGGACTGACGTACAGTCTGCTAATCAGTCACAACTTACTTGTTCCACAAAGGTCCTTATAAGGACTGGTAACTTGGTCTAGGGTGCTACAGTACATAGGGTTGAGTGAGGTACAGTCTGCTATACCATAAGGACTGGTATAGGTCCACAATACATAGAGTTGAGGTGCACTACTGCTGACCGCTGCCCTATACTGCAGCAGTCCTTCATCAGTATAGGGACTGACGTACAGTCTGCTAATCATTCACAACCTACTTGTTCCACAAAAGTCCTTATAAGGACTGGTAAGGTCTAGGGTACTACAGTACATAGGGTTGAGTGAGGTACAGTCTGCTATTCGTAAAGGACTGGTATAGGTCCACAATACATAGGGTTGAGGTGCACTACTGCTGAACGCTGCCCTATACTGCAGCAGTCCTTCATCGGTATAGGGACTGAGAGTTTTGTCACAGGGTCATTTAAAAAATGACAGGCAGAGGAAGAGGCAGGCCCTTCCGCAGGGGTGGTAGGGGTAGGGCAGGAGCAACAGGCTTGAGCCAAAGTGAGAAGTTGCAGAAGGTGCGTTCAATTACTTTAAAGGACGCACCAGACTTGGTTGAGTGGCTCGCTCAGCCTTACTCTTCTGCACCCTCCTCATCCTCTCGATCTGCACCCTCTTCTCCACTCTCTGCTATGTGCACCCCCAAAGACACTACCACCAACAACACCACAACCACCACATACCTTCCACTTGAGTCACAGGAATTATTTTCTGATCCATATCAAGACATTTCTGATGCGCAGCCACTCTTGGTATTGGATCAGGAAGAGGAGGTAGCAACAACCGCTACTCAGCAGTCTGACGACAGTACTCAGATCAGCCCAAGGAGGAGGTTGGTCCCCGGTGTTGCTGCCTACTCCGAGATCTCTACTTATAGCGGTGGGGAAGGTGACGTCAATGATGACGTGTCTAGTGATGTCACGTGGGTGCCCACAAGAGAGGAAGAGGAGGAGAGTTCAGAGGGAGATATGGACCAGCAGATAGGGAGGAGAAGCAGCAATAACTTACATTGCACAGGAGGGACAAAGCAGACTGCAAATGTATCAGGAGCGAGTCATCGACCATGTACGCTCACATCTGGTGCTCCCAGGACACCGGCACATGGCTCCGCAGTGTGGGCTTTTTTAACGTGTCCGCTGCTGACAATAGCGTTGCCATCTGAAATCTTTGCAGTCAACGCATTCATCGCGGTAAGCCCAACACTCACCTAGGGACTACCGCCTTAAGAAGGCACATGAGCAGCCATCACCGAGCCCAGTGGGAGCAACGGAACACACAAAGCCACACTCCAGCCTCGTCTTCTCCTTCTCCTCTCTCCTCACAATTGTCCCCCACTCCACCTTCCATCACGCCAAGCTCACGTTTTTCTGCAAAAAAGCAGGCTTCCGTGGGCCTAATGTTCGAGCGTAAAAAAATGATGACGCCGGATAACCCTCTTGCCCAACGGTTGACGGCTGGCTTGTCAGAACTCATAGCCCGCCAACAACTGCCATATAAACTGGTGGACTCGGAGGCCTTTCGCAAATTTGTGGCCATTGAACACCACAATGGAAGGTCCCAGGAAGGAAGTATTTCTCAGAGAAGGGCATCCCAGAGCTATATGGCCATGTTCAGCGGCAAGTGAATGTATCTCTGGCACACAGTGTCGGTGCCAAGATACATCTGACCACAGACACGTGGTCTAGCAAACACGGGCAGGGAAGGTATATCACTTTTACTTTTACTGCCCACTGGGTGAACCTTCTGACGGCCGTCAAGCATGTAACCCGTGGCACCCGTGTAGATTTGGTTTTACCACCACGGATTGCATGCAGGCCTGGCTCTTCTTATCCTCCTCCTCCTCCTACTCCATCCTCCTCCCTCTCCTCCTCGGCTGACTCCTCCTTTTCCGCTGCTAGCGTCTCTTCCGATGCGCCGCCCAAGCTCCCCAGAACCTATTCGACATGCCAGGTGAGACGTTGCCATGCTGTGCTGTGTCTGTTGTGCCTGGAAGCCAAGAGCCACACTGGCCCGGCACTCCTTTCAGCTTTGCGTTCACAGGCAGATCAGTGGCTAACACCGCTCAATTTGACAGTTGGTAAAGTGGTGTGTGACAACGGTGCCAATCTGCTTAGCGCATTGAAACAGGGCAAAATCATGCACGTGCCATGCATGGCACACGTCTTAAACTTGGTCGTGCAGCGATTCGTTGTCAAATACCCTGGGGTCCAGGACATCTTGCGGCACGCAAGGAAAATCTCGGCCCATTTCAGAAGATCTTACACGGCCATAGCTCGCCTTGCTGACATTCAGCGGCGACACAATCTGCCGGTCAGACGTCTTATTTGCGATTGCCCGACGCGATGGAACTCAACCTTCTATACTCTTGATTGGCTGCTCCAGCAGAAACGTGCAGTTAACGTCTACCTGTATGAACTCTGCGGCAGAACAGGTTCTGGGGAGCTGTTTTTTTTTTCACCGCGCCAGTGGCTGCTCATGCGCGACGCATGCAGACTTCTGCGCCCATTTGAGGAGATCACCAAACTGGTCAGTCGCAGCCATGGCGCCATCAGTGACATGGTACCTTGTGCCTTCTTTATGGAGCATTGATCAAGCTGTTGAGGAGCAGGAGTGGGAAGATGAGGAAGTCGCAATGCTGGATGAATTCACGGGGGGGCTACTCTATCTGAGACAAGTCAACAACAGGAGTCTGAAGAGGAGTCAGAGGAGGATGGTGCCGGGACGGATGAGGAGGAGCAAGAAGAGCATGCTTTAAACCTTTCTGGGACCCCTGTTGTTGTGCGTGGATGGGGAGAGGAGAATGAAGAGGACAACATTATCCTGGATGATGAGCAGGAGCCAGGCCACCACACCGCTTCCAGTTTAGTGCAAATGGGGGCCTTCATGCTCCAGTGTTTTAATAGGGACCCCCATATAAAAAGCATAAGGGTCAAGGACCAGTACTGGGTGGCAACGTATTTAGACCCCCGGTACAAACACAAAATGGCGGAAATGCTACCGCCGTCACAGAGGACTGTCAGAATGCAGCACTTCCAGGCCTTGCTTCGAGAAATGCTGCATTCTGCTTTTGCATGCGCTGGCAGAGGAGCAATTCCCACTCCCAGAGAAGGGGTTGCGGGTACCAATCCAACAGTGCCTGCAAGAAGAGGCCAGTTTGAAGATGTGTTGGTGACTTCGGATATGAGGTCATTCTTTCAGCCGACCCATCGACAGGTGTCATCCGGATCCAGCATCAGGGAACGCCTAGACCGTCAGGTGTCCGACTACATCGGGTTAACGGCCGATGTGGACGCTCTGAGGAGTGATGAACCCCTGGACTACTGGGTGGGCAGGCTTGACCTCTGGCCAGAGCTTGCCTAATTTGCAATCGAACTGTTGGCTTGCCCCTCGTCCAGTGTCCTGTCTGAAAGGACGTACAGCGCAGCAGAGGGGATCGTGACCGCTAAGCGCACTCGCCTAGCTCACGGCAGTGTTAACTACCTCACATTTCTAATGAATGAGGCATGGATCTCGGAGGAATTCAACACATGTGACCAGTAGACCATGTATATGTCTATAAACAATTTTTTTAATCGAGCACACAGACCTTCTTTCTTCATTTGGCTCACTTCCTTGTCCAAAAAAAGCACACCGTACTATATGCCCATACCCTCCTCTTTGAAGAGGTTGAGCGGTGTCATATTTCTACTGGAGCTGCTTATTATGAGGGGCTCCCACCATCCCTGTGCTGTGCTGACTTCCTCCTGGGGCTGCTTATTATGAGGGGCTCCCAAAATCCCTGTGCTGTGCTGACTTCCTCCTGGGGCTGTACCTCTGCTGTGCATATTATGAGGGGCTCCCACCATCCCTGTGCTATGCTTATTATGAGGGACTCCCACCATCCCTGTGCTGTGCTGACTTCCTCCTGGGGCTGCTTATTATGAGGGGCTCCCACCAACCCTGTGCTATGCTGACATCCTCCTGGGGCTGCTTATTATGAGGGGCTCCCACCATCCATGTGCTATGCTGACATCCTCCTGGGGCTGCTTATTATGAGGGGCTCCCACCATCCCTGTGCTATGCTCATTATGAGGGGATCCCACCATCCCTGTGCTATGCTGACTTCCTCCTGGGGCTGCTTACGGTGCAGGTGTCAGTGCTGTATATCACAATGCTGATGTCAGTGCTCTCTGTCACGGTGCTGCTGTCAGTGCTGTATATCACGGTGCTGGTGTGAGTGCTTTATGTCACGCTGCTGATGTCAGTGCTCTCTATCACGGTGATGTTGTCAGATCACTCTATCACAGTGCAGGTGCCATTGCTGCATGTCACGCTGCGGATGTCAGTGCTTTCTATCACGGTGCTGCTGTCAGTGCTGTATATCACGGTGCTGGTGTTAGTGCTTTATGTCACGCTGCTGATGTCAGTGCTCTCTATCACGGTGCTGCTGTCAGATCACTCTATCACGGTGCAGGTGTCATTGCTGTATGTCACGCTGCTGATGTCAGTGCTCTCTATCACGGTGCTGTTGTCAGTGCTCTCTATCACGGTGCAGGTGTCATTGCTGTATGTCACGCTGCTGATGTCAGTGCTCTCTATCACGGTGCTGGTGTCAGATCACTCTATCACGGTGCAGGTGTCATTGCTGTATGTCACGCTGCTGATGTCAGTGCTCTCTATCACTGTGCTGCTGTCAGTGCTGTATATCACGGTGCTGGTGTTAGTGCTTTATGCCACGCTGCTGATGTCAGTGCTCTCTATCACGGTGCTGTTGTCAGTGCTCTCTATCAAGGTGCAGTTGGCATTGCTGTATGTCACGCTGCTGATGTCAGTGCTCTCTATCATGGTGCTGGTGTGAGATCACTCTATCACGGTGCAGGTGTCATTGCTGTATGTCACGCTGCTGATGTCAGTGCTCTCTATCACGGTACTGCTGTCAGTGCTGTATATCACGGTGCCGGTGTTAGTGCTTTATGTCATGCTGCTGATGTCAGTGCTCTCTATCACGGTGCTGTTGTCAGATGACTCTATCACGGTGCAGGTGTCATTGCTGTATGTCACGCTGCTGGTGATCATCTCCTGCACCCTCTTCTTTGCCTACCCTGACCTTCCCTCTCCTCCATTGCCTTCATGCGCTCCACAGTCCTGAATTGTCACAACAATTTCCCATATAAAAAAAGAATGCTTGTAGTTGTCGATCCCAGAGTCACCTCATACATGTGTTATGTCATTGGCCATGTGGTGGGACTATGTTTGCACAGCTATTAATTATTTTGTGGCTGCAAATTTGACCTGTAGGTTTGCAAAGTTCGCCTCCCATTAAAGTCAAGGGGGCCCGCCGCGAACGTTCCGGTTCGCGAACTATCGGCCGTGTTCGCGGTCCGCGTTCGTGAAACGTCCCGTTGGAAGTTCGTCCATCACTACAGACAAACACAGAAGTTTTTTTTTCAGAATAACAAAAGCCTCCATTTGAATGTAGCGGGACAGAGGGAGCGATCTGCACCATCCGATTTACCGTCCCTATTGTGGTCATCTGCAAGCTAAAAGGCCTAGGCTGGGCTGTAGCCATCCGCCTTTTAAGCCTGACATCTGGTAAGCAGAATCTACAGCTACGGTGGTCAGGCACTCTTCTTGTTTGTGTGTGCACACTGCGGTGGTATCAAGTCTTCAAGGTGCTTTAAAACGATTTCCTTGTCTTTATGCCAGTTTCTGTGGACTCATTCATTGAGACTTTTTAGTGCAGCTTTTTTAATTTTATTTGATTTTCAAAGTTACCAATTATTTGCCTAATCTCCGTTGTACATACCTCGTCTTTAAGTAAATTGTCATTTAACCTCCATGAACATTTTGTTGTTATCTCCTTCGATATGGCAAGCTGCAGAAACACTGGAGAATGGTCAGACTAAATAAAGCTCCCGATCTCCGCTGAGGATGCCACTGCCATTCCCATTTGGTTTATGAGAAAAAAATCCAATCTATGATAAGTACCATGTACCTCTGAGTGAAAAGAATAATCCCTATCTGTTGGGTGAAGGACCCTCCATATATCTATCAATTGGTTTCTACCCAGAGAAGCTTTGAATTTGTTCATCTGATTAGCGGTCTGAAATATGCGAGGAGCAGTAGTGTCCAGATCCCGGTCTAGCACAAAATTAAAATCACCTCCCACCATAGTTACTCCCTCTGCTCTTTCCATAAGATCTGTCAATATTTGTGTGCTTGGCTTAACCACTTCCCACCTGGCCAATGTACATATACGGCCAGGTGGGAGCCGTCTACTTCTGATAGGACGTTCAGGAACGTCCTTCAGAAGGAGGGGGATCGCGCGCGCGCGTGCCCACGCAGCGGCGCAATCCCAATGTGCTCGTGTCACCCGGACACGGCGCATCTCGGATCGGCAGGAGGGCTCTTTGATTGGCCCTCCTGATCACATGACAGCCATGTCCAATCACGGCCGTCATGTGATGTAAACAAACAGCCGGTTGCTAGTCAATCAGCTCCTCCTCTCCTCACACAGAAGTAATCGCTGAGGAGAGGAGAGCAGATCGCTGCAGCCGGCTAGTGATCAGTGAGTATGAGCTGTTTTTACAGCTTTTTACTAACTGATCACCAGTCTAGTGTAAACACACATCACCACACAGTGTAAACACACATGTCACCACAATACACATGTCCTCACACATGTCATCAAAACACACATGTCCCCAAATAATAAAAAGACATGTCCCCAAATAAAAAAACACATGTCCCCCACATATGTCCCACTAAAAGTACATGTTCCAATGATTATCTGCACACATATGTACGTGATCACCTGCACACATGTGTACATGATCATTTGCGTATATATGTCCGTGATCACACAAACCAATAATTATACACTTAACGGGATTTTTTTTTACCAAAAACATGTAGCAGAAAACATTTTGGCTTAAATTTATGACAAAATTTTATTTTATTGGATTTCTTTTAAAATAGAAAAAAGAAAAAATAGTTTTGTTTCCAAATTTCCGCTTTTTTCGCGCTTATATCGCAAAAAATAAAAAACGGAGTCGTGAATAAATACCACCAAAATAAAGCTCTATTTGTGCGAACAAAATGATAAAAATTTCATTTGGGTACAGTGTAGCATGACCGCGCAATAGTCATTGAAAGTGCGAGAGCGATGAAAGCTGAAAATTGGTCTGGGAAGGAAGGGGGTGAACGTGCCCGGTATTGTAGTGGTTAATCTGATCTTGATTTGGTAAGTACACATTAATATATGTAGATAGATTTTTTTCCATAAATGGACAGCTTGAAGAGCAGAGATTTGCCGTCACTGCTCCTCCAATAGGGATGAGCTTCGTGTTCGAGTCGAACATACATTCGACTCGAACATCGGCTGTTCGCCTGTTCGGCGAAGTCCGAACGTTTTGGTCCGTTCGTGCCAAATTCGTGTGGCGCTCACGGCCCACAATGCACTGCGATGGCGCAGTGCATTGCTGGCTCATGATTGGCCAAGCATGCACTGTGACCCTGCATGCTTGGCCAATCGCAGTGCCAGCAGCGAGGAGAGACATGATTGGCCACAGGCAGGATGCCTGTGGCCAATCATAGCTCAGGCTGTATAGTGCACTCCCCACACTATATAAGGCCGCCAGCGCGGCGGCCTTGTGTAGTGTGTTGGCGTCTGAAGCAGTGGGTGTTCTGTGTACCTTCAACGCAGTACACACCGATCGTTTTCGGCCGATTTTCGATCTTGCTGTTGTGTAGTGGTTGTTGTCTGCGTGCCCTGACCGCAGTATACACCGCTATATTCACCTCACCTATATAGCTAGTGATCTATCTTTTATAATAGAGCTTGCAGTCAGTAGTGTTAGGAGCTTGTGCGTGCTGTCTGCGTGCTCTGTACCCAGTACATACCGCTATATCCACCTACATAGCTCTTCTCTATTTGAGCCCACTTGCCATCTGCAGGAGTTATTGTAAGTTGTGTGTGCCTCCAGCACAGCACAGTATACATCTGTATATACCCCTTTATCTCTGGTGTTCTATAATAAAGACATCTGCAGGAGTTAGTGGGTGTTGTGTGCCTCTAGCACAATATACACTACCCAACTGCTTTTTTACCCAACTCCCTTCAGGCTATTACCATGTCTGGAAGGCCAGCAAGGAGAGGCAGACAGGCGCGAGCCGATAAAAGAGGGCAAGCAGGCTCTGTGTCTAGAGACAACAGTGCTGGTCGTGGACGCGGTGCATTGTCATCAGCACGTGGCCATGGGACACGCTTGTCCTTCTTTTCGGCAGCTGGACATGTTGAGCCACAACATGCCAACGACTTGGTAGAGTGGATGACCAAGCCCTCTTCATCCTCCTCATCCTCTCTCACCCAGTCTCAGGGTACTAGCAAAGCAGCTGCCAACGCATCGTCTTCCCTCCTCTCAATGTCATCATCAGTGACTCCTTCCCTAGACCCACCACGTCCTCCTGAGGAGTCTCCTGAACTCTTTGAGCACAGTGTTGGGTACATGCTCCAGGAGGATGCCCAGTGTTTTGTAGCCTCTGATGATGATGCTAGAGGAAGGCAGTAGCGTGAATGCAGAGACAGGGGATGCTCAAGAAGGACAGCAATCTGGCAGTCATGTTCCACAAGCTGCAGCATACTGCCAGGTTTGCTACAGCGATGAAGAGGGAGGGGATGATGAGGGCACTGACTCCACGTGGGTGCCTGGTAGGAGAGAGGAGGAGGCACATGTCCAACGAGGCAGGATACCCTCCGGGGCCAGCTTAGGGGCAGCACACCGACTGAATCCCACCGCAGAGCTCCGCCTGTGCAGGGCGCTGCCTCTGCACGTTATTCTAAAAGTTCTTTGGTGTGGACCTTTTTTGAGATGAGTGCATCAGATCGCACCGCTGCTATTTGCAACATATTTCTCAAGCGTATCTCGCGTGGCCAAAACATCAGCCGCTTGGGCACCACATGCTTGACCAGACATATGTTGAGCTGCCATGCAGCTCGTTGGCAAGCGTACCTCAAAGACCCACACCAAAGAACAAAGCGGCCCTCTCCTTGCTCCTCATCAGCTGGCATCTCCAACCCCACTAGACCTTCAGTCCTCTCTGAAACCTGCTCTGAGAGGAATGAAGGTGTAGAATTAGGTGTGTCACAGCCAAGTGTTTCTGGGCACTCTGCTAGCAGTACACCCACGTCCGATTATAGCAGGCAAATGTCCCTGCCCCAGCTGCTGGACCGGCGAAAGAAGTTCACTCCCAGCCATCCACATGCCCAGCGGTTGAATGCTAGCTTGGCTAAATTGCTAGCACTTCAACTGCTGCCTTTTCAGTTGGTAGACTCGGCCCCCTTCCATGAGTTTGTACAATGTACGGTTCCTCAGTGGCAGGTCCCCAAACGCCACTTTTTCTCACGGAAGGTGATTCCGGCTCTCTACCGGCATGTGGAAGGCAATGTCCTTGCCTCGCTGGACAGGGCGGTCAGCGGTAAGGTGCATATTACCGCTGACTCATGGTCCAGCAGGCATGGACAGGGACGTTACCTGTCTTTCACGGCCCATTGGGTCACTCTTCTGGCAGCTGGGAAGGATGCAGGACAAGGTGCAGAAGTGTTGGAGGTTGTTCCGCCACCACGCCTCCAAAATGCTACTATTGGTTGTGACACACCTCTCTCCTCCACCCCCTCCTCTTCTTCTTCCTCCATGGCCTCTTCCAGTGCTCTGTCCTCAGAACCAGCGGTGCTCCATAGGCGTTCCAGGGGCTACGCAAGTACGCAGGCAAAACGATGCCATGCCGTGCTTGCGCTGGTTTGTTTGGGGGACAGGAGCCACACTGGGGCGGATGTTTTGTCAGCTCTGCAGGGGCAGGCCGAGAGGTGGTTGACGCCACGCCAGCTTAAGCCAGGAATGGTGGTTTGCGACAATGGCACCAACCTCCTCTCTGCCCTCCGACAGGGACAACTGACCCATGTGCCCTGTGTAGCTCATTTCCTTAACCTGGTGGTGCAGCGGTTCTTGGGCAGGTACCCCGGCTTACAGGATGTCCTGAAGCAGGCCAGGAGAGTCTGTGTGCATTTCCGCCGATCATTTAATGCTTGTGCTCGGCTGGCTGAGCTCCAAAAGGAGTTGAACCTGCCCAAGAACCGCCTTATATGTGACATGCCCACCAGGTGGAACTCAATGTTGGCCATGCTGCAGCGGCTGCACACGCAGCAGAGGGCCATCAATGAGTACCTGTGCGACTACGGCACCAGGACAGGGTCAGGGGAGCTTGGTTTTTTCTCACCACGCCAGTGGGGCATGATCAGGGATGCATGCACTGTCCTGTCACCGTTTAAGGGGGGCACAAGGATGGTGAGCAGTGACAGTGCATGCATCAGTGACACTGTACCTCTTGTCCACCTCTTGGAGCATACGCTGCATGGAATAATGGACAGGGCACTTGAGGCAGAACAGAGGAAGGAAGAGTATGACTTCCTTGACTCTCAAGGCCCCCTTTATCCAGACAGTGTTCCTGCTGTGCCACCCATTACACAGGAAGACATGAGGAGGAGGAAGAGGAGGAGGAGGATGATTGTGTCAGCATGGAGGTGGAGGCTGGCACTCAGCAGCAGCAGCAGTCTTTTAGGGATGATTTACAGTCCCAAGAAACACGTGGACTTTTACGTGGCTGGGAGGAGGTAGCTGTGGATCATGTTGTCCTTAGTGACCCAGAGGACTCCGGACCGAATGCCTCAGCTAACCTACGCTGCATGGCCTCCCTGATCCTGCAAAGCCTGCGGAAGGATCCTCGTATTCTTCGTATCAAGGAGAGGGACCATTACTGGCTGGCCACTCTCCTTGATCCACGGTACAAGGGTAAGGTTGCCGACCTTATCTTGCCATCGCAGAGGGAGCAGAGGATGAGACATCTCCGGGAGGCCTTGCAGAAAGCTCTGTGCAACGCGTTCCCAGAGACTGGGAGGTTACAAACTCCTGGTCCTGGACAACGTGTTGCTGAGGCATCGAAGGAGCGGTGGAGAAGGTGGCCGGCTGACTGATGCTTTCAGACAATTTTTTAGTCCGCAGCCCCAAGGTATGATCGGTTCCAGCAACCATCGCCAGCGTCTGATTTACATGGTGCAGGAATACCTAGGGGCAAGGTCAGACGTGGACACCTTTCCCACCGAAAATCCTCTGGCTTACTGGGTCTTGAGGATGGATCACTGGCCAGAGCTTGCACAGTATGCAATTGAGCTACTGGCCTGTCCTGCATCCAGAGTTCTTTCGGAACGCACCTTCAGTGCTGCTGGTGGCTTTGTTACCGATCACAGAGTGCGGCTGTCTACCGAATCAGTTGATTGACTGACCTTCATCAAGATGAATCAGTCTTGGATCACCCACAGCTACCAAGCACCTGAAGCTGATGTAACTGAATAATTTTTTTTGAAATATCACATCCCTTCAAGACTGCCTATGCTGATGCTGAGTGACTGTCCTGTTATGTTGATTGTCTATCCTTTTCCTCCTCCGATGATATGTTGGAAGAACATTTCTGTTTCTGGGTGATGCCATCAGCCCAATTTTTCTGCCCCTGTTTAACAGGGGCGTTTAATTACAATTTTTGATGCAATGCTTTGCAGCAGGGCTAATTCCTGCAATAAAACAAGAGTATATGGGAGAGGTTGCAGTGTCATGGCACCAGCACCAGTGCCTAAGGCCCATTTTTTCTGCCCCTGTTTAACAGCGGCGTTTAATTACAATTTTTGATGCAATGCTTTGCAGCAGGGCTAATTCCTGCAATAAAACTAGAGTATATGGGAGAGGTTGCAGTGTCGTGGCACCAGCACCAGTGCCTAAGGCCCAATTTTTCAGCCCCTGTTTAACAGGGGCGTTTAATTACAATTTTTGATGCAATGCTTTGCAGCAGGGCTAATTCCTGCAATAAAACTAGAGTATATGGGAGAGGTTGCAGTGTCGTGGCACCAGCACCAGTGCCTAAAGCCCAATTTGTCTGCCCCTGTTTAACAGGGGCGTTTAATTACAATTTTTGATGCAATGCTTTGCAGCAGGGCTAATTCCTGCAATAAAACTAGAGTATATGGGAGATGTTGCAGTGTCGTGGCACCAGCACCAGTGCCTAAGGCCCAATTTTTCTGCCCCTGTTTAACAGGGACATGTATTTACAATTCTTGATATAATATTTCACAGGAGGGCCCGTTCCTGTGCCCACCCAGAGTAACTCTGAGGACTTGTAGTGTTGTGGCACCAGCACCACAACCACCAAAGGTCAATTTTTCTACCATTGTTCAACAATGGCATGTAATTACAATTCTTGATATAATCGTTCACAGCAGGGTGCTCCAGCGCCCACCAAGAGTCCACCTTTGAGGGCTTACAATGTTTTGGCAAAACCAACACCTTGTTCCGCCATTTCTGCAGAGCATATAGGGCAGGCCCCTACTTTCAAACATCCAACTTACAAACATCTCCTACTTGCAAACGGAAGGAGACAACAGCAAGTGAGATGAAAAAAGATGGATGACAAAACAAATTATACAGGGGTGATAACCCTTCCCTATGTTTTCCAAAAAGCTTAAAAAACTTTTTTTTGACTGGAGCTACACTTTAAAAATGTACCAGTTGAAAATTACAAACAGATTCAACTTAACACAACAAACCTACACCGCCTCTATACTGCTGTTCTGAGTATATAGGGCCTGGGGGCCACACGCATTTCCTTTTTTTATTATTGGTACGGGGTTCCCCTTAATATGCGTACAAGACCCAAAGGGGCTGGTAATGGGCAGGGAGGGCTACCCATGCCATTTTTCTCAATGATTTTCAACCATATTGCAGGAACCAGATATAACATTAAAACCGCAAGCAGCTTTAAATGACGTTATTTCCGTTAAATGTCATTTTGTGCAGGGACTGTTCTAAACACGGGAAACATGTGGCACTTCACAGGCATACTACAGACACCCCCCAGGCACCATATTTAAAGGAATATTTCACTTTTTTTTCACTTTAATCGTCATTAAAATCAGCGCTCCCGCCAAAACGGCCGTTTTTAACGGAGCCAGGTCCCCAAACCCTTTTTAGAACAGTATCTTGCATATTAGCCGTTAAAATTAGCACTTTTAATTTCGAACGTTCGAGTCCCATAGACTTCAATGGGTTTCTAACGTTCATACGAATTTGGGGTCCGTTCCAAAGTTCTGGTGCGAACCGAACCGGGGGGTGTTCAGCTCATCCCTATCCTCCAACTGTCCAGAACTTGTTAGGGTAAAGACATATGGATTACTATGGTGACTCCCCTAAATTAAGAGTAGGCAAAAGAGTCATGATACCATGTGGGATAATATCTATTCTGTATGTTGGGTATTTGGTTGGAAGGAAAATGCCACTCCTGGAAGAAGACAGCACTGACCTTTTTTATATGAAGAGAGTATAACATTTATGATCTCTTTGATGGGGAGTTCAGTCCTCTAACATTAAAAGAACAAACTTTTATCGAGCTCATACCTAGGAAAAAGAAAGAAAAAAAGAGAGAGAAAAAATAGAAAATAAATAAATAGCTCTTTAGAGTTTAGTTTTACTCAGTAATTTCCCTATGTAAGGCCGCGTACACACGCGCGGACTGTTCGCCCAACCTTGTCCGCTGAACAGTGTTTGGGCGGACAGTCCGCTCGTGTGTGGGGCTTCAGCGGACAGTTTCAGCGGACAGTTGGCCGAACAAGGTCTTACGGAAATTCCGAAAAACTGTCCGCTGAAACAAGGTTTCAGCGGACTGTTCGCTCGTGTGTAGGCTTGTTCGGCCAACTAAGTCTCGCGCATGCTCAGAAAGGATTTCCACGTCGGAAGGTTGCATTGCAGTGTATAGGACGTCGTATTTTTCGTCCCGTCGTACGTGCCGTTCACGTCATCGCGCACGGTTTCAGCAAACTGTTCGTCCGTCGTGTGTGGCCATGTCCGTCCATGCTAAGTTTGAGCGGACTGTTCGCTCAAACTGTTGGACGGACAAAGTTGGGCCAACAGTCCGCGCGTGTGTACGCGGCCTTAGGGGTGTAGAGGGACCTCCCTCAAATAGGCCACGCCCAACCTAGGGTTTTATGTACCTATTTCAGTTCCTGACTTTCGTATATTTTATTTAATCTTTTGGAACAAAAGCAGGATAAGGAAAGAAGGAGGGACAGTGGGAAAAGGAGTAGGAGGGGGGAAAAAAGCAGCAAAGCCCACCATAAAAACATAGCTGTGACATTAGTTGGGGCGCGCATCTGAGAACATCCGTGACCATCGGGTCCTCTGGGATCGCGGATCACGGTAAACGGCCATACATACCCATCCATACTCATCCATCCATGCTCAGCATACCCATCCATACTCAGCATACTCATCCATCCATACTCAGCATACTCATTCATCCATCCATGCTCAGCTATCCATACTCAGTATACCCATCGATACTCATCCATCCATGCTCAGAATACTCATCCATCCATCCATGCTCAACCATCCATACTCAGCATACCCATCCATACTCAGTATACTCATCCATCCATCCATGCTCACCTATCCATACTCCAACGTTCATCTGTTTTGAGGATCCATTTGAGCTCCAGATATTTGGTTGTGCCACACCGTGATTCACTCCTGTTGATCGATTGAACGTCTGCATTTAGAGTGATCCCTCTACAGGTTTTATCCATATCAGAGTTAATACCCCCGATCGGTCGTTCGTGCGTTCGCCGAATTCCGAACGTTTGGGCCGTTCGCGGCAAAATTCGTGTGGCCCACAATGCACTGCGATGGCGCAATGCATTGCTGTCTCACGATTGGCCAAGCATGCACTGTGACCCCGCATGCTTGGCCAATCGCAGCGCCAGCAGCGAGGAGAGCCATGGTTGGCCACAGGCATCCTGTCTGTGGCCAATCATAGCTCAGGCTGTGTAGTGCACGCCCCACACTATATAAGGCCGCCATTAAGGCGGCCTCGTGTAGTGTGTTGGCGTCTGAAGCAGTGGGTGTTCTGTGTACCTTCAACACAGTTACACACCAATCGTTTTTGGCTGATTTACTATCTTGCTCTTGTGTAGTGGTTACTGTCTGTGCCCTGACCGCAGTATACACCACTATATTCACCTCACCTATATAGCTAGTGATCTAGCTTTAATAATAGAGCTTGCAGTCAGTAGTGTTAGTGCGTGCTGTCTGCGTGCTCTGTACCCAGTACATACCACTATATACACCTACATAGCTGTTCTCTATTTGAGCCCGATTGTCATCTGCAGGAGTTATTGGAAGTTGTGTGTGCTTCCAGCACAGCACAGTATACATCTGTATATACCCCTTTAACTCTGCTGTTTTCTGGTTATTGTCTGCGTGCCCTGACCGCAGTATACACCGTGATATTCACCTCACCTATATAGCTAGTGGTCCATCTTTAACAATAGAGCTTGCAGTCAGTAGTGTCACTCAGGAGATAGTGCGTGCTGTGTGCGTGCTCTGTACCCAGTACATACCGCTATAATCCACCTACATAGCTGTTCTCTATTTGGGCCCGATTGTCATCTGCAGGAGTTATTGGAAGTTGTGTGTGCTTCCAGCACAGCACAGTATACATCTGTATATACCCCTTTAACTCTGCTGTTTTCTGGTTATTGTCTGCGTGCCCTGACCGCAGTATACACCGTGATATTCACCTCACCTATATAGCTAGTGGTCCATCTTTAACATCTTTAACAATAGAGCTTGCAGTCAGTAGTGTCACTCAGGAGATAGTGCGTGCTGTGTGCGTGCTCTGTACCCAGTACATACCGCTATAATCCACCTACATAGCTGTTCTCTATTTGAACCCGATTGTCATCTGCAGGAGTTATTGGAAGTTGTGTGTGCTTCCAGCACAGCACAGTATACATCTGTATATACCCCTTTAACTCTGCTGTTCTATAAAAAAGGCATCTGCAGGAGTTAGTGGGTGTTGTGTGCCTCCAGCACAATATAAACTACCCAACTACTGTTTTACCCAACTCCCTTCAGGCCATTACCATGTCTGGAAGGCCAGCAAGGAGAGGCAGACAGGCGCGAGCCGATAAAAGAGGGCAAGCAGGCTCTGTGTCTAGAGACAACAGTGCTGGTCGTGGACGCGGTGCATTGTCATCAGCACATGGCCATGGGACATGCTTGTCCTTCTTTTCTGCAGCTGGACATGTTGAACCGCAACATGCCAACGAATTGGTAGAGTGGATGACCAAGCCCTCTTCATCCTCCTCATCCTCTCTCACCCAGTCTCAGGGTAGTAGAAAAGCAGCTGCCAACACATCGTCGTCCCTCCTCTCAATGTCATCATCAGTGACTCCTTCCCTAGACCCACCACGTCCTCCTGAGGAGTCTCCTGAACTCTTTGAGCACAGTGTTGGGTACATGCTCCAGGAGGATGCCCAGTGTTTGGTGGGCTCTGATGATGACACTCAGCTAGAGGAAGGCAGTAGCGTGAGCGCAGAGAGAGAGGATGCTCAAGAAGCACAGCAATCTGGCAGTCATGTTCCACAAGCTGCAGCATACTGCCAGGTTTGCTACAGCGATGAAGAGGGAGGGGATGATGAGGGCACTGACTCCACGTGGGTGCCTGGAAGGAGGGAGGAGGAGGAGGAGGAGGAGGAGGCACATGTCCAACGAGGCAGGATGCCCTCCGGGGGCCAGCTTAGGGGCAGCACACCGACTGAATCACACCGCAGAGCTCCGCCTGCGCAGAGCGCTTCCTCTGCGCGTTATTCTAAAAGTTATTTGGTGTGGGCCTTTTTTGAGACGAGTGCATCAGATCGCACCGCTGCTATTTGCAACATATGTCTCAAGCATATCTCACGTGGCCAAAACATCAGCCGCTTGGGCACCACATGCTTGACCAGACATATGTTGACCTGCCATGCAGCTCATTGGCAAGCATACCTCAAAGACCCACACCAAAGAACAAAGCGGACCTCTCCTTGCTCCTCATCAGCTGGCATCTCCAACCCCACTAGACCTTCAGTCCTCTCTGAAACCTGCTCTGAGAGGAATGAAGGTGTAGAATTAGGTGTGTCACAGCCAAGTGCTTCCGGGAACTCTGCTAGTGGTACATCCACGTCCGATTATAGCAGGCAAATGTCCCTGCCCCAGCTGCTGGACCGGCGGAAGAAATTTACTCCCAGCCATCCACATGCCCAGCGGTTGAATGCTAGCTTGGCTAAATTGCTAGCACTTCAACTGCTGCCTTTTCAGTTGGTAGACTCGGCCCCCTTCCGTGAGTTTGTACAATGTGCGGTTCCTCAGTGGCAGGTCCCCAAACGCCACTTTTTCTCACGGAAGGCGATTCCGGCTCTCTACCGGCATGTGGAAGGCAATGTCCTTGCCTCGCTGGACAGGGCGGTCAGCGGTAAGGTGCATATTACCGCTGACTCATGGTCCAGCAGGCATGGACAGGGACGTTACCTGTCTTTCACGGCCCATTGGGTCACTCTTCTGGCTGCTGGGAAGGATGCAGGACAAGGTGCAGTAGTGTTGGAGGTTGTTCCGCCACCACGCCTCCAAAATGCTACTATTGGTTGTGACACACCTCTCTCCTCCACCCCCTCCTCTTCTTCTTCCTCCATGGCCTCTTCCAGTGCTCTGTCCTCAGAACCAGCGGTACTCCGTAGGCGTTGCAGGGGCTACGCAAGTACGCAGGCAAAACAATGCCATGCCGTGCTTGCGCTGGTTTGTTTGGGGGACAGGAGCCACACTGGGGCGGATGTTTTGTCAGCTCTGCAGGGGCAGGCCGAGAGGTGGTTGACGCCACGCCAGCTTAAGCCAGGAATGGTGGTTTGCGACAATGGCACCAACCTCCTCTCCGCCCTCCGACAGGGACAACTGACCCATGTGCCCTGTGTAGCTCACGTCCTTAACCTGGTGGTGCAGCGGTTCTTGGGCAGGTACCCCGGCTTACAGGATGTCCTGAAACAGGCCAGGAGAGTCTGTGTGCATTTCCGCCGATCATTTAATGCCTGTGCTCGGCTGGCTGAGCTCCAAAAGGAGTTGAACCTGCCCAAGAACCCGCAGCAGAGGGCCATCAATGAGTACCTGTGCGACTACGGCACCAGGACAGGGTCAGGGGAGCTTGGTTTTTTCTCACCACGCCAGTGGGGCATGATCAGGGATGCATGCACTGTCCTGTCACCGTTTGAGGAGGCCACAAGGATGGTGAGCAGTGACAGTGCATGCATCAGTGACACTGTACCTCTTGTCCACCTCTTGGAGCATACGCTGCATGGAATAATGGACAGGGCACTTGAGGCAGAACAGAGGCAGGAAGAGGAGGACTTCCTTGCCTCTCAAGGCCCCCTTTATCCAGACAGTGTTCCTGCTGTGCCACCCATCACACAGGAAGAGAGTGAGGAGGAGGAAGAGGAGGAGGAGGATGATTGTGTCAGCATGGAGGTGGAGGCTGGCACTCAGCATCAGCATCAGCAGCAGCAGCAGCAGTCTTATAGGGATGATTTACAGTCCCAAGAAACACGTGGACTTGTACGTGGCTGGGAGGAGGTAGCTGCGGATCATGTTGTCCTTAGTGACCCAGAGGACTCCGGACCGAATGCCTCAGCTAACCTACGCTGCATGGCCTCCCTGATCCTGCAAAGCCTGCGGAAGGATCCTCGTATTCTTCGGATCAAGGAGAGGGACCATTACTGGCTGGCCACTCTCCTTGATCCACGGTACAAGGGTAAGGTTGCCGACCTTATCTTGCCATCGCAGAGGGAGCAGAGGATGAGACATCTCCGGGAGGCCTTGCAGAAAGCTCTGTGCAACGCGTTCCCAGAGACTGGGAGGTCACAAACTCCTGGTCCTGGACAACGTGTTGCTGAGGCATCAGTCAGAAGGAGCGGTGGAGAAGGTGGCCGGCTGACTGATGCTTTCAGACAATTTTTTAGTCCGCAGCCCCAAGGTATGATTGGTTCCAGCATCCATCGCCAGCGTCTAATTTACATGGTGCAGGAATACCTAGGGGCAAGGTCAGACTTGGACACCTTTCCCACTGAATATCCTCTGGCTTACTGGGTCTTGAGGATGGATCACTGGCCAGAGCTTGCACAGTATACAATTGAGCTACTGGCCTGTCCTGCATCCAGCGTTCTTTCGGAACGCACCTTCAGTGCTGCTGGTGGCTTCGTTACCGATCACAGGGTGCGCCTGTCCACCGAATCAGTTGATCGACTGACCTTCATCAAGATGAATCAGTCTTGGATCACCCACAGCTACCAAGCACCTGAAGCTGATGTAACCGAATAATTTTTTTTTTAAATACCACATCCCTTCAAGACTGCCTATGCTGATGCTGAGTGACTGTCCTGTTATGTTGATTGTCTATCCTCTTCCTCATCAGCTGATATGTTGGAAGAACATTTTTGGTTCTGGGTGATGCCAGCAGCCCAATTTTTCTGCCCCTGTTTAACAGGGGCGTTTAAGTACAATTTTTGATGCAATGCTTTGCAGCAGGGCTAATTCCTGCAATAAAACTAGAGTATATGGCAGAGGTTGCAGTGTGATGACACCAGTGCCTAAGGCCCAATTTTTCTGCCCCTGTTTAACAGGGGCGTTTAAGTACAATTTTTGATGCAATGCTTTGCAGCAGGGCTAATTCCTGCAATAAAACTAGAGTATATGGCAGAGGTTGAAGTGTGATGGCACCAGTGCCTAAGGCCCAATTTTTCAGCCCCTGTTTAACAGGGGCGTTTAAGTACAATTTTTGATGCAATGCTTTGCAGCAGGGCTAATTCCTGCAATAAAACTAGAGTATATGGCAGAGGTTGCAGTGTGATGGCACCAGTGCCTAAGGCCCAATTTTTCTGCCCCTGTTTAACAGGGGCGTTTAAGTACAATTTTTGATGCAATGCTTTGCAGCAGGGCTAATTCCTGCAATAAAACTAGAGTATATGGCAGAGGTTGCAGTGTGATGGCACCAGTGCCTAAGGCCCAATTTTTCAGCCCCTGTTTAACAGGGGCGTTTAAGTACAATTTTTGATGCAATGCTTTGCAGCAGGGCTAATTCCTGCAATAAAACTAGAGTATATGG
This sequence comes from Lithobates pipiens, assembly GCF_037356315.1. Classification (NCBI taxonomy): domain Eukaryota; kingdom Metazoa; phylum Chordata; class Amphibia; order Anura; family Ranidae; genus Lithobates; species Lithobates pipiens. The sequence goes on along the minus strand of NW_027507788.1, from coordinate 33,520,215 downwards.
CAGAGGTTGCAGTGTGATGGCACCAGTGCCTAAGGCCCAATTTTTCTGCCCCTGTTTAACAGGGGCGTTTAAGTACAATTTTTGATGCAATGCTTTGCAGCAGGGCTAATTCCTGCAATAAAACTAGAGTATATGGCAGAGGTTGCAGTGTGATGGCACCAGTGCCTAAGGCCCAATTTTTCTGCCCCTGTTTAACAGGGGCGTTTAAGTACAATGTTTGATGCAATGCTTTGCAGCAGGGCTAATTCCTACAATAAAACTAGAGTATATGGCAGAGGTTGCAGTGTGATGGCACCAGTGCCTAAGGCCCAATTTTTCTGCCCCTGTTTAACAGGGGCGTTTAAGTACAATTTTTGATGCAATGCTTTGCAGCAGGGCTAATTCCTGCAATAAAACTAGAGTATATGGCAGAGGTTGCAGTGTGATGGCACCAGTGCCTAAGGCCCAATTTTTCTGCCCCTGTTTAACAGGGGCGTTTAAGTACAATTTTTGATGCAATGCTTTGCAGCAGGGCTAATTCCTGCAATAAAACTAGAGTATATGGCAGAGGTTGCAGTGTGATGGCACCAGTGCCTAAGGCCCAATTTTTCTGCCCCTGTTTAACAGGGGCGTTTAAGTACAATGTTTGATGCAATGCTTTGCAGCAGGGCTAATTCCTGCAATAAAACTAGAGTATATGGCAGAGGTTGCAGTGTGATGGCACCAGTGCCTAAGGCCCAATTTTTCTGCCCCTGTTTAACAGGGACATGTAATTACAATTCTTGATATATTTCACAGGAGGGCCCCTTCCTGTGCCCACCCAGAGTAACGGTGAGGACTTATAGTGTTGTGGCACCAGCACCACAACCACCAAAGGTCAATTTTTCTACCACTGTTCAACAATGGCATGTAATTACAATTCTTGATATAATCGTTCACAGCAGGGCGCTCCAGCGCCCACCAAGAGTCACTTTGAGGGCTTCCAATGTTGTGGCAAAACCAACACCCTGTTCCGCCATTTCTGCAGAGCATATAGGGCAGGCCCCTACTTTCAAACATCCAATTTACAAACATCTCCTACTTGCAAACGGAAGGAGACAACAGCAAGTGAGATGAAAAAAGATGGACGACAAAACAAATTATACAGGGGTGATAACCCTTCCCTATGTTTTCCAAAAAGCTTAAAAATAGTTTTTTTGACTGGAGCTACACTTTAAAAATGTACCAGTTGAACATTACAAACAGATTCAACTTAACACAACAAACCTACACAGTCCCTGTCTTGTTTGCACCACCTGTATACTGCTGTTCTGAGTATATAGGGCCTGGGGGCCACACACATTTCCTTTTTTTAATATGGGTTCCCCTTAATATGCGTACAAGACCCAAATAGGCTGGTAATGGGCAGGGAGGGCTACCCATGCCATTTTTCTGAATGATTTTCAACCATATTGCAGGAACCAGATATAACATTAAAACCGCAAGCAGTTTTAAATGGTGTTATTTCCGTTTAATGTCATTTTGTGCAGGGACTGTTCTAAACACGGGAAACACGTGGCACTTCACAGGCATACTACAGACACCCCCCAGGCACCATATTTAAAGGAATATTTCATTTTTTTTTTCACTTTAATCGTCATTAAAATCAGTGTTCCCGCCAAAACGGCCGCTTTTAAAACTTTTTATTGCATTGACCCATGTCCCCTGAGGCAGGAGTCAGGTCCCCAAACCCTTTTTAGGACACTATCTTGCATATCAGCCGTTAAAATTAGCACTTTCCATTTCGAACGTTCGAGTCCCATAGACTTCAATGGCGTTCTAACGTTCGTTACGAACGCGGGGTCCGTTCGAAAGTTCTGGTGCGGACCGAACCGGGGGGGTGTTCGGCTCATCCCTATCTGTGAGTATGATTGTGGGTTCTGTGGACTCGATGTCTACGAGGATACCCAAAATCCTCTCACGGAGAGGAAGAATGGGGAGTTTCTAATGTAAACAAGCATTTCTCCATTCTGCCTAGTGACACTGACACTGATCACAGCTCCCTGTAATCGGGAGTGCTGATCAGTGTCATGTCACACATAGCCCCCCCCCCCAGTTAGAACACATCCCTTGGACATACTTAACCCTTACAGCACCCCCTCCTGGTTAACCCCTTAACTGCCAGTCACATTTACACAGTAATCAATGCATTTTTAATTGCACTGACCGTTGTATAAATGTGAATCGTCCAAAAATAGCGCCAAAAGTGTCTGATCTGTCCGCCATAATGTTGCAGTCACGATAAAAATCCCTGATCACTGCCATTACTAGTAAAAAAAAATAAAACATTATAAAAATGCCATAAAACTATTCCCTATTTTGTTGACGCTATAACTTTTGCGCAAACCAATCAATAAACGCTTATTGTGATTTTTTGGACCAAAATTATGTAGAAGAATACGTATCGACCTAAACTGAGGAGAAAAAAGTATTTTAATATATTTTTTGGGGGATGTTTATTATAGCAAAATGTAAAAAATAATGTGTTTTTTTCAAAATTGACGCTCTTTTTTTGTTTATAGCGCAAAAAATAAAAAGCACAGAGGTGATCAAATACCACCAAAAGAAAACTCTATTTATGGAAAAAAAGCACATCAATTTAGTTTGGGAGCCATGTCGCATGACCGCGCAATTGTCAGTTAAAGCCCAGTGCCGAATTGCAAAAAAAAAATGGTCTTTGGCCAACCAAATCGTTCGGGGCTGAAGTGGTTATACACTTATTTGGTGTCCCTTTTAGCGCTATACTTTTATATATTTTATTCACTTGGACTTTGTTTTAGTGTTAGCAGATTAAGATTGAGCGGTTAGCGCAGCAATCTCTCCCATTATTTTTCAAAAGAATGATTTACTACAGAGAAAAAGACCCCTGTATAATGTTTATAGAAGGTGGGTGGAAGTTTAAAGTCAGATGCAAAGTTCTTGCTGTCAAAACCTCAGAGAGTTACAGGAAGTCAATAAATATTCTACTTTTTGGTGTTCACTCATTACTAAATATCAGTATTTGATAGACTGGCCCTTTAATGCATATCTACCTTTTTTCCTAGGCATTTTGATAGATGATGTTATCTGTTCCTAGGTACTGTTTTTCTATTAAGTAAGACTGAATGTCATCACTCTGTCTGTAATTACATATGTCAACTTTATGCATTGCCATAGACATATATATGTCCCTGCAAGACACAGGCTCCTTCAGAAGCAAAGAGAAAAGCGGATCAGACATTAAAATTAGCAAGACTAGTAAGTAACAGATCCATATAAATGAAGCATACATATTCTTAAATGGTTAAGTTCTATGATTGTTGGATTTGAGTTTTTGTTTATAGCCACTGCTCTAATGTCCAGAAATAATATTAAAGATTACATTACCGTAATAATAATAAGGTAAGCCAATAACAAATATGTATGAGTTTTTTTTTAGGTGTCAATGTGTTATTATTCTAAAAAAATCAACCACACATATATATATATATATATATATATATATATATATATATATTAGCAATTTTCAATATTAAAAAACATCACCATTTAAAATGACAAATCTTTAAAGTATGACTAAAGGCAAAACTTTTATGAAGATGGATTGGAACACCTGACAATTTTTATTGCTGCCTGTGTTATGGAGATGCATCCTCTCTATTTGTCCTGTTTACCATTATCATTGAAAGGGAATGTTAAAAACAAATTCCAAATTTTGACCCCAGGGTTGACCCCAGAAAAGTAATAGAGGGCAAATCTTCCAATGGTGACACTGGTTCTGGTGATCTGGGGGGTCCCTAAGGAATTCCCTTAATTTACAGGAATTTCCTCTCACTTCCTGTTTGGCTATGGGAAAGGAAATTAAGGGAAATCTCTGCAATGGGATGCGTATGGTGAAATAAAATCTGACAGGGGTTATAACCCTCCCTTAGTCTATCCAAAATTAGAAAACATTTTTTAATACTTTAATTAAGAATATATAGTATATCCATGTGGTGTTAGATATTCTGGGGTCTTTCCATTTGCATATACCGTATAGCATAATCATGACACCAGGAATGGAAAATGGTTAGTTGGGTCCAATTTGGACATTTTCTCTTAGGGGTGTACTCACTTTTGTTGCCAGCGGTTGGCTTCCGCTGCTGTCAATCACAGTCAGTGGAGAGGGTGCAGGGGGCAGGGCTGAGCCACGTTCTGTGTGCCTTATGGGGGGCAAGTGATGAATGACACCTCCAAATTCCCATACTTCTTGATTAGAATCTTTCAGGACTGGAGAAGAATCAGAATCTGGAGCAGCTCTGCATGGCAACCAGTTAACTTCTAGCTTTCATTTTCACAGCTTAACTGAACAAGTTAAGGTCAGAATAAATTCAAATAAATTCATTTTCGTTACGTTCACTAATAGATAAATTTGCCAGAAAATTCTAATACCTATAATTGAATAGTTAGCTTCTAACTTTCATCTTTAACGTTTAGCTGAACAAGCTGAGGATTGATGCTGATTGGTTGATATGCACAACCACTCCAGATTCTGTCTTTTCCAGTTTTAGTAAAATCCCCTCAATGGGGGTGGATTTATGGAAACTGGAGAGTGAAAAATGTGGTGCAGCTGTGCATGGTAACCAATCAGCTTCCTTTTTTTTTTGATTTACTAAGAATGGAGAGTGAAAAATCTGGTGTAGCTGTGCATAGAAACCTTTTTTGTCAATGCTTAATTGAACAAGCTGAAGTTAGAAGCTGATTGGCTATCACCATGCACAGCTCTACCAGGTTTTGCACTCTCCAGTTTTAGTAAATAACCCTCGCTGTGTTTTACATTTCAAGAGTTTACCTTTATTAAAACCAGTGTGCTGAGGTTTGTGTGTGCCTGTTTCATTCTTGCTTTCATCATTAAACCATATTTTGTGAGCAAAAGGACTGTGGCATATATGTGCTGAGTAGGTCTTTTTTTTTAAACTATGACCTTTTAAGCCCCACCCACCCATTACCAGAGAAAATTGACCACACCCACAATGTGGCACTTTATTTCTTTAGATTATTTTTTAGGTATGAGGGATTTAAAAAAAAAAAAAGTCCAGCCCTGAGTGCCAAATGTACGAGATACACCACTGGCAACAGTAAAGTGTATTGATAGGCAAAAGTTTTTTATTTATTTATTTTGGGATCAACTTTTATTTTTTACATTTTTATTGTGTGTCAGTTTGGAAGATTTCCCTTCACTAGCACAAAGGGAGAGCAAAGCCCCTCTTAGACAGGTTTCACCACAAAAAGAGTCCCCAATGGAAGTTTTCCTTTCACCAGTTCCAAAAACCATCATTTTGGATTTATAACCACTTTATGTCCCAGGGACAACGATCACCAGGACAAACAGAGAGGAGGAATATCTTCAGAGGGGACACAGACAGCAATAACAATTTGACTGAGTTTCTAACATTTCAGCACAAAAAGTGAAACGCAACTACATTGACTATTCGGGTTCACTCCAGTCCACCATGCAAAGATTTCCCAATTTTTTTTTCTAAATTGCCTAAATTAGTTTTCATGCCCCTGGTCCTAAATGTCATATTTCATTAGCAAGTACTTCTTCCTCTCAGTGACACGATCGTGGGCACCCAGCAGACATCGAGTCCACGGGACCTGTGGTCATGGTCATGGAGACCGCGGCGGGCACGCGCCTGGGAAACCACTTCTTAAAGGAGACCTGTATGCCCTTTTGCCTACCAGTGCCATTCTGCCAGTGTAAATCAGCGCACGCTGGTCAGAAAGCGGTTAGGAGTGGTATGCATTGAGACACTTGAGAGGGGATATGATTTCAAATTATAAATACCCTACTGGTGACCCCACAATAGGGATAAAACTTTTTTATGGAAGTGAGTTTAACAAGACACATGGCCACTCATTAGAATTTTAAGGAAAGAGGTTTAACCTTAAACTACGTAGAGGGTTCTTTACTGTAAGCCCTTGTACACACGGTCGGACATTCCAACAACAAAATCCGTCGGATTTTGTCTGACGGATTTTGTCCGAAACTGGTGTTGCATACACACGGTCGGACAAAGTTGTCGGAAAATCCGATCGTTCGTAACGTGATGACGTAATTTAGTTACGACGAGACTATGTTCAGGCTAGTAGCCAATAGCTTTGGTCTAGGAATTTGATCTGAGCATGCCATGGCACTTTGTCCGATCGGAATTCTCTACAAACAATCGGAATTCTCTACAAACAATCGGACAAAGTCCCATTGGACCATGTTGTCGGAAAATGTTGATATCCAGCTCTCAAACTTTGTTGGTCAGACATTCCGACAGAAAAAGTCAGATGAAGCCCACACATGGTCAGATTATCCGACAATACGGTCCGATCAGACATTTTCCATCTGAATGTCCGACCGCGTGTACAAGGTCTAAGAGCGGCAAAGATATTAGAATTCTCAGCGGGGGGCACCGATAGTTTCAAGAAACTATAAGGTAAGCACCTGAATGACCACAACATACAGGGATATACAATGTAATACTGACATCTAATCACACACATACAGTAGGTTGGACTTGATGGACTTGTGTCTTTTTTCAACCTCACCTACTATTTAACAATGTAACTATTATGAACATTGCTTATTTTTATACATTTAGTTCTTACTTGATCAGCTATGAAATAAATTGCCATAATTCATTACCATTGCCTTTTATGCGCTTATTGTGTGTTTTTACAAAATTATTTGCACCATTGATACATTTTTATGCTGGGTTTACTGTATTTTCTATGAATTGAGTTGGCACTCTTGTATTGGGGATTCTAGAGTGCATTTAGGGGTTATGGTGAGATTATTTACCTTTAAAATCCCCCTTAATAATAAATAAGTAAAGATGTGTATATGCCTTTATTATTTATTTTTTTACTTTGTGCTGTGCTTTCTTTCTTATCTGACATAAAAATTGTCCATAAAAACAAGGGAACCCCCCCCCCCCCAGTTGCTTGGAATGTTTCTTCACAAATCTCAGTGTACCTTTGTTACATATTTCTTAAATCATGTTTATTTTGCAGAGCATCAAACTTAAAATCTGAGCCCTGACATGTCTGGAAGTATGGAGACCACCGACACCACCGAGGAAACTTACAGAGATGAAGAATTTGGTACGAATTGGAATAAAATACTCAATATTTCATCCATGGTGGTTTTATCTGGGATATGTTTGCTGGGAATAACTGGAAATGGTCTGGTCATCTGGTTTGTTGCCTTCAAAATGAAAAAGACGGTCAACTCTGTTTGGTTCTTAAGTTTAGCTTTTGCTGATTTTACCTTCAGCCTTTTCCTACCCTTAACTATCACATACTTGGCTTTTGAAGGTCACTGGCCATTTGGAACCTTCATGTGCAAGCTTCAATTTTTTACAATATTTCTCAATCTGTCTGCCAGTGTCCTACAACTCACCATCATCAGTATCGATCGCTGCATCTCCGTAGTCTTCCCTGTTTGGTGTCGGAACCATCGCACCGTGAGACTGGCTGTGAAAGTTGTTCTTGCACTTTGGATTGTATCTCTTCTACTGAATGTATCTTACTTCATATATACAGATACATATTCTGTCAATGATACCATTGTGCATTGTTTTTTAGATTGGTCAATGCACGATACACAAGTTATAATAAGATTTATCATTCTGTTTGTTATACCTTTTACCATCATTATCTTCTGTTACACTGTCATCTTTTTGCGTATTCAAAGAAATCATAGATTAACATCTACCAAACCTTACAAAGTGATTGCAGCCGTCATCATTTCCTTCTTTGTTTGCTGGTTTCCTTACCATGTATTTTCCATCATGAATTCATACGGAATGATTAATGATTTCTGGCCTGTTGTTTTGATAGGCTATGCTATATCAACCTTATTGGCATTCTCAAACAGCTGTGTGAACCCTCTTCTCTATGTCTTCATTGGCCAAAACTTCAAACAAAAATTCTGGAGCGCCATTAAATCTGGTTTTGAAAGAGTTTTCACCGAGGACACCAACCTGACAGATGCAAATAGACACAGAGTTTTACCTGATCATGCCATAAGCCAAATGTGATAGAGTTATTTCAACACATATTAAGGGATTATGTGACAATGTTTGCAAATGTATATGCTTTATTTATAAAAATAATTGCAGTTGAATACTCTAGGAGTCTGATAGACATGTGCAGTTTGTTTCGTTCTGAATTTGAATAGTAACGAATTTAAACGAATCGGAAATAACGGGAAAAAAATGTGGATGGAATTTGAATCGATTCAAATTGTTTTCTAATCAATTTCAAATAGTTTTCGAATTCAAATAGTTTTCAAATTCCAATTCGAAAAGTTCTCGAATTCGAATAGTTTTCCAATTTCCAAAGAGGATAAAATAGAATAGAAAAAAATAGAATAGAATAGAAAAGGATATAACAGAAATTAAACGAATATAATATAGTATAGTAAAACAGAACAAAATAGAAAAGGAAACAATAGAAAAAAAATTAGAAAAAATAGAAAAAAAGACTATAATAGAATAGAAAAGAATAGAATAAAAAAACAATAAAATAGAATAAAATAGAAAGAATATAACCATTTCCCAAATAGAATCAATTAGAATTTTGAATAGAATAGAAAATAATAGATTAAAATAGGATGATAATTATTTTCTATTCTATTCTGTTGCCTTTTTATACTATTCTCTTATTTTCTATTCTATTCAAACTCAATAGAATCAACTGAACTCAACTCGAATTATAATCTTTTCTATTCTATTCTATTTGAAGTTCAGAGGATGGTTATATTATTTCTGTTGTACTCTATTCTTTTTTTTATATTATATTATATTTGTTTCTTTTCTATTTCATTCTATTCTGTTATTTTATTTTCTATTCTATTTTTTCTGTTTTACTCTATTATATTCTATTATTTAATTTGCTATTATATTTTTTTCCTCTATTATATTTTGTTCTATGTTAATAAATTATTTTCTATTCTATTTTATTCTCTTTGGAAATTGGAAAACTATTCGAACTTGAAAACTATTTGAATTTGAAAAAACTATTTTAAATTATTTTAATCAAAATTAAGAAGATCAAGGTCAAAGATTAGACTATGTGACACTAGGCTGACTATTTGGGTTCATCTTGGTCACTAAGCAAACATTTTTGGAGAATGATGTTAAAATCCTTAAGTTTATATTTATACATCAATTCTGAACTATCAATTGCAGAAAAATAAAATGAAAGAATTTCCGGAGGATATACAAACACCATTTTAACATTTATATATTAAATATATTGATAAATATATCATCTTTATAGGTGTATATGAGTATAAGTGGACAGGGTCGGTCTTTCTCCCCTCTTATTAATGTACATACAAAGCATTGCTGGTAATATGGATGCTTAAAAAAAATGTATTTGATGGATTTTAATGATGTTTTTTTTTGTGCCGTGTTTCTATTAAACATTGAAACTCGTTATTTGCTTATAATGGATAAGTGGAGCTTTCTTAACACTTGGAGTCTTTTTATGGATAAGTGTATTATTAGTTCAGGGTCCATTATGGCTGTTTTACATTTGGATATACACTTTTGAATTCGTTTTGTGTAATAAAACAAATTTAATTGTAACAATTTGTATTAGACATGTGCACTGCCAAAAAATGTGTTTGTTTTTGTTTCATTCTTTTTTTTCGGATCATTCGTTGTGAACGCAATTCATAGATTAGTAAATTTGAAAATTTGTAAAATTGAAAATTCGTAAATACATTAATTCGTGAATTTGAAAATCTGAATATAGGAAAGAAAATCAGGTAATCAAAAAAAATAACTAACTAACAATAACTAACTATAAAATTATTGGTGTTGGTATATAATAATTATTATTGGTATAATTATTGGTATTGGAATTTCCTTTCAAATTTGGCTGGTAGTGAATGTAATGAATACAAATTTATCTGAAGTTACGAATTATCAGAAATAACGAACGCCGCATCTAAACAAATCTAACCGAACAAATTAATAATAAATAATATTAATAATAAAAAAGGTTTTATTATTATTATTATTGTTATGTATTATTATTATTAATTTGTTATATTCAATTTGTTTAGATACGGCATTCGTTATTTTGGATAATTCGCAACTTCCGATAAATTCTTATTCGTTATATTCACTAACAGACACATTTGAAAGAAAATGACCTATAATTTAATAGTTAGTAATAGTTAAATTAATTATTCATTCGTTATTATTTCAGATTTTCGAATTTTCGAGTTTACAGATTTTCGAATTTTAAATTTCTCAGAATTTTCGAATTTACAAATTTACAAATTAACAAATTTATGAATTTTCAAATGTACACATTTTCGAATATTCAAATTTATGAACATTTGGAAAAATGTATTAAACAGGTTTTCAGAAATTCAGAAATTTCCAAATGAACTAATTTGTCAAAATTCGCTAAAAAAACGAATTCAGAATTAAACTAATTGCACATGTCTAATTTGTATGTGTGTAACCTCTTTCTGATCACCTCACATTGAATACAGCTACATTGCGGCTCTTCTGGGCTGAATCGATTACCTAGCATGCAATCCAACACATTCGGGTAGGGGGTGCACGGGCGCCACTGCCGCCGCCACGCCGCATGGGCTGTGATTTTTCACAGCATAAACTGATCAGTGGGTGCCAGCCAATGATTGACCGGCACCTGTTAATTGACGAGGAGAAGGACAGGACAGAGCTCTGTCATTGTAAAGAATACAGAGCTCTGTCCTGTCCTGCTAGTTTGTGTTTCCCTGCAAAGCAGGCAATAAAAACCCGCATATGCATAAATAAAAACACCTCAAAGTAAACACATCAAGCAATGTTAGGCACACAACCCTTTGATCACCTAGATGTTAGTGCCAGTGTCATTAGTACAGTGACAGTGTAAATTTTTAGCACTGATCACTGTATTAGTTATTGGATATGTTTTATAACAGAAAGTAAAAATATGGGATTTTTTTATCAAAATTTCCTGCATTTTTTCATTTGTAGAGCAAAAAATAAAAAGTGCCCACAGGTTATTAAAATTACAATAAAGGAAAGCTCTATGATATAAATTAAATTTGCGTACAGCGCTGCATGACCGTGCATTTATCAGTTAAAGTAACACAGTGCCAAAAATCAAAAAATGGCCTGGTCATGGGGGGGGGGGGTACATCTTCTGGAGGTCAAGTGGTTAATTACACCTCAAAAGTCCCATACTTCTTGATTCAAATCTTTCAAAACTGGAGAAGAATCTGAATCTGGAGCAGCTCTGCATGACAACCAGTTAACTTCTAGCTTTCATCTTTAAAGCTTAACTGAACAAGCTGAGGATAGATGCTGATTGGTTGATTTTCACAGCCGCTCCACATTCTGTCTTTTCCAGTTTTGGTAAAATCCCCTCACTGGGGTTGATTTACAAAAACTGGAGAGTGAAACATGTGGCGCAGCTCTGCATAGTAACCAATCAGCTTCCAGTTTTTTTGTCAACGCTTAATTCTCAAGAAGAGACTCAAGAAGAGGAGGAGGATCGGGGCTACTCAGAACAGTAAGTATGCCATGTTTGTTATTTTTTTTTTATTTGCCTTTAATTACACTTTGAGGGTCAGCAAGTCAGGAATACTTCAGATAATTTCACAGGGCAGTAAGTCTAAGCCCTTGTACACACGGTCGGAGATTCCGATGGAATGTGTCCTATCGGACCGTTTTGTCGGATAATCTGACTGTGTGTGGTCTCCATCCGACGGACCAAGTTTTCCAACTTGTCCGTCAAATTTTCCGACAAAATGCTCCGATCGGACATACTCCGATCATGTGTAGCCTGTGCCACGCATGCTCAGATCAAATTCCTAGACCAAAGCTATTGGCTACTAGCCTGAACGTAGTCCTGTCGTAATGAAATAACGTCATCACGTTATGTACAATCGGATTTTCCGACAACTTTGTCCGACCGTGTGTATGCAACAGTTTCGGACAAAATCCATCAGACAAAATCCAACAGATTTGGTTGTCAGAATTTCCGACCGTATGCACAAGGGCTTACACTATAAGCCCGCCTGCAGGATCATTGAAGTAAGCTCATCTGTGTGATTCTCCAATCACAGGTTGAGTGAGTCCTAGACCAGGCCCCATTACTATGATTCACTTTAGTCTGTGGAGATGATATAGGGTATGCAAAACCTTGCTATGTCTGGCAGTAGTACCTGGATCACAAGACAAGGTACCGTAATCATAATTAAAAATCTTTTGCCTGGCAAAATTATTCCTATATACAGATTCAAAATTGTGTGTTTAGCTGTTTGCCTAAGATTCAGGTTGAGACTTTCTCAATTCTTTGTGCCTCTAAAGTTTTTTCTGCTACAAAAGCAGTACAGCTAGACCAATTTGTGGAAGATATCTGTATGAGAAGCTCAGTTGTCATTTTGGGTTCTAGTAATCCCACTGTAAGCAACAACTATTTTTTTCACACCCTATCCTCTTTGATGACTGAGGAAAAGCTTAGCTATAATGTGTGCCAAAGACCAAATTCATGTCGAGGGGTGATGAGCAATGCTAAACTTCTCTTAATTCCCTTTACCCATCATTTTGTTTCTTTACACAGCACAGGGCTCTACAACACTAAAAATAAAGTCATATGAGTAACTGGAAATATTCTTTACTATGCAGAAGCCATATCTAAACCTTATCTTATCGTACAGTTTTCTGGTTTTCTTTCAGACATCTTAAACCTCTCAGTCATATCACTTTATTATCAGATAACATCATAGCCAAATCTTATGCTTTGTACACATGGTCAGAAATTCCGATGGTAAAAGTCTGATCGATCGATGTTGTTGGAAAATCCAATCGTGTGTGGGCTCTAGCGGGCTTTTTCCGTCAGAATTTCAGATGGAAAAAATTTGAGAGCAGGACCTAAAATTTTCCAAAAGCAAAATCCGATTGGACTTTTTCCGATCGTGTGTATAGAATTCTGATGCACAAAGTGCCACGCATGCTCAGAATAAATTTGGGGACGAAAGTTATTGGCTACTGGCCTCTACGTAGCCCCGTCATATGTTTTGTACGTCACCTCGTTCAGAACAATCAGATTTTCCGACAACTTTGTGCGACTGTGTGTATGCAACACAAGTTTCGGACAAAATCCGTTGAAAAAATCCAACGGATTTTGTGTTGGAATGTCCGACCGTGTGTACGGGGCATTAGACAAAAAAGAGGCCCAATATACGGAGTGCATATACAATACTGAGCTGTGCGGGAGATAAACACACAGAAAAATTTTACCAGAAACAACACAACTTCAGGTAAGGACAATAATATCATAAAAAGAATACAGAAGGGATTGTAATGCTTATATGAAAGATTGTGGAAATCTGTTGAGAAAAGTGAATGTTTTGTATAACATTCCATTAGGTGGGTAAGTAATACCCAGTAAGTAGTGATCAGATAGACTTCATTTGCTGCACAAAAATGGATATTGTATGGTGAGGCTGCAAGTCTCTCGGACATTTAAATACATCCATTTGGAAATATATTTAAACTTTCTTGTTTCTATAAGAATCTGTAGACAGAGTGTGTCTTCTATACTAACATATTCAGCTGTAGATTACTATAGGTCTACAGATGTAAAAAGAGTCCTATGGAGACAAACACTAATGCCGCGTACACACGACCAGACTTTTCAACATCAAAAGTCCGACGGAATGATTCCGGCAGACCATTCGATCGTGTGTGGGCTTCAGCGGACTTTTGATTTGCAAAAGTCTGACAGACTTTAGAAATGGAACATGTTTCAAATTTTTCCGACAGAACTCCGCTGGACCCAGTTCCTACCGAGAAATCCGGTCGTGTGTATGCTAGTCCGACGGACAAAAACCGACACGAGGGCAGCTATTGGCTACTGGCTATGAACTTCCTTATTCTAGTCCAGTCGTACGTCATCACGTTCGAATCTGTCGGACTTTGGTGTGATTGTGTGTGGCCAAGTCCGTTCATTCGGAAAGTCCTTCAGAACTCTGTCAGAACTCCGTAGAAAGTCTGTCGGACCTAGTCCCTCGAAAAGTCCAGTCATATGTACGCGGCATTAGGATTAGTTTTACATTGTAGTACATTGGCTGGATTAGAATGATATAACATTTACATATGAAAATTAAGAGATTGCTCTCTACAAAAATTAGATAAGCATTATGAATATCAGATAGCACATTTAAGACTTTAAGATATATTGTAACTAAATGCTTTCTTTAGCCACTTAAGCCCCGGACCATTTTGCAGGCCAGGGCACTTTTTGCAATTCGGCACTGCATCGCGTTAACTGACAATTGCGTGGTCATGCGACGTGGCTCCCAAACAAAATTGCCGTCCTTTTTTTCCCACAAATAGAGCTTTCTTTTGGTGGTATTTTATCACCCCTGCAGTTTTTATTTTTTGCGCTATAAACATAAAAAGAATAACATTTTTGAAAAAAATGCATTATTTTTTACATTTTGCTATGATAAATATCCCCCAAAAATATATAAAAAACATTTTTTTTCCTCAGTTTAGGCCGATATGTATTCTTTCACATATTTTTGGTAAAAAAAATTGCAATAAGCGATTATTGATTGGTTTGTGCAAAAGTTATAGCGTTTACAAAATGGGGGATAGTTTTATGGCATTTTTATAATTTTTTTTTTTTTACTAGTAATTTTTATCATGACTGCGACATTATGGTGGACACATCGGACATTTTTTACATATTTTTGGGACCATTGTCATTTATACGGCAATCAGTGCTATACAAATGCCCTGATTCCTGTATAAATGACACTGACAGTGAAGGGGTTAACCACTAGCTGGCAGTGTGGGGATTAAATGAACCCTGGGGAGTTTTTCGAAATGTGGGAGGGGACATGGCTGTGTATGACACGTCACTGATCTCTGCTCTGATGACAGGGAGCAGAGATCAGTGACATTGTCGCTAGGCAGAAGGGGAAGATGCTTGTTTACATTAGCATCTCCCTGTTCTTCCTCCACGTGAGGCAGGTATCCCCGTGGCGATCGAGTTCACGGACTCACGATCAAACTCACAGAGG
Source organism: Lithobates pipiens (assembly GCF_037356315.1). Classification (NCBI taxonomy): domain Eukaryota; kingdom Metazoa; phylum Chordata; class Amphibia; order Anura; family Ranidae; genus Lithobates; species Lithobates pipiens. The sequence goes on along the minus strand of NW_027507788.1, from coordinate 33,505,121 downwards.
TCCCAACCAGCGTGCACGCAATGGCATAGCGGCAAATGTAAAGGGACGTACCTGTACGCCCATTGCCTGTCCATGCCGTGACGGTCGGCAAGTGGTTAAGAGTGGTATGCATTGAGACGCTTGAGAGGGGATATGATTTTAATTTAAAAATACCGTACTGGTGACCCCACAATAGGGATACAACTTTTTTATGGAGTTTAACAAGACACGTGGCCACTCACTGAAATTAGAAGAAAAGAGATTTAACCTTAACCACTTGAATACAGGGCACTTATACACCTTCCTGCCCAGGACAATTTTGAGCTTTCAGTGCTGTCGCACTTTGAATGACAATTGCGAGATGATGCTACACTGTACCCAAACTTAATTTTTATCATTTTGTTCCCACAAATTCCCCACTCATTGAGTGTTCTCTGTATTACGGGAGCCGACAATGGAAAGTGATTTTAAAAGACTTTTTTTCCTTGCGAAATGACACTTTGTGCAGGGATAGTTCTAAGCACGGGAAACATGCGCCCCTTCACAGGCATACTATAGACACCCCACAGGTATGAAATTTAAAGGAATATTACACTTTTATTGTTTCACTTTAATCATTATTAAAATCACTGCTCCTGAAAAAACTGCATTTTTAAAACTTTTTTTGCATTGATCCATGTCCCCTGGGGCAGGACCCAGGTCCCCAAACACTTTTTAGGACAGTAACTTGCATATTAGCCTTTAGAATTAGCACTTTAGATTGTGAACGTTCGAGTCCCATAGATTTTAATAGGGTTCTAAAGTTCACACAAAGTTTAGGTCTGTTCGCAGGTTCTGGTGTGAATCGAACAGGGGGGTGTTCGGCTCATCCCTAGTGGTGATCAGTGTCATGTCACACATAGCCCATCCCCCCACAGTTAGAACACATCCCGTGGACACACTTAACCCTTACAGCACCCCCTCCTGGTTAACCCCTTCACCGCCAGTCACATTTACACAGTAATCAATGCATTTTTAATTGCACTGACTGTTGTATAAATGTGAATCGTCCAAAAATAGCGCCAAAAGTGTCTGATCTGTCCGCCATAATGTCGCAGTCACAATAAAAATCCCCGATCACCGTCATTACTAGTAAAAAAAATAAAACATTATAAAAATTTACGCTATAACCTTTGTACAAACCAATCAATAAACGCTTATTGTGATTTTTTTTACCAAAAATATGTAGAAGAATACGTATCGGCCTAAACTGAGGAAAAAAAAGCATTTTAATATATTTTTTGGGGGAGGTTTATTATAGCAAAATGTAAAAAATAATGTGATTTTTTTTCAAAATTGTTGCTATTTTTTTGTTTATAGCGCAAAAAATTAAAACCGCAGCGTTGACCAAATACTACCAAAAGAAAACTCTATTTGTGAAAAAAAAGCACATCAATTTTGTTTGGGAGCTTCGTTGCACGACCGCACAATTGTCAGTTAAAACGACACAGTGCTGAATCGCAAAAAAACGCTCTGGTCTTTGGGCAGTCAAATGGTTCGGGGCTGAAGTGGTTAATCACCATTTGTTTTCATACACTTATTTGGTGTCCCTTTTAGCGCTACACTTTTTATATATTTTATTCACTTGGACTTTGTTTTAGTTTTAGCAGATTAAGATTGAGCGGTTAACGCAGCAATCTCTCCCCTTATTTTTCTAAAGAATGATTTACTACAGAGAACAAGACCCCTGTATAATGTTTATAGAAGGTGGGTGGAAGTTTAAAGTCAGATGCAAAGTTCCCGTCAAAACCCCAGAGAGTTACAGGTAGTCAGTAAATATTCTACTTTTTGGTGTTCACTCATTACTAAATATCAGTATTTGATAGACTGGCCCTTTAATGCATATCTACCTTTTTTTCCTAGGCATTTTGATAGATGATGTTATCTGTTCCTAGGTACTGTTTTTCTATTAAGTAAGACTGAATGTCATCACTCTGTCTGTAATTATATATGTCAACTTTATGCATTGCCATAGACATATATATGTCCCTGCAAGACACAGGCTCCTTCAGAAGCAAAGAGAAAAGCGGATCAGACATTAAAATTAACAAGACTAGTAAGTAACAGATCCATATAAATGAAGCATACATATTCTTAAATGGTTAAGTTCTATGATTGTGATTGTAGGATTTGAGTTTTTGTTTATAGCCACTGCTCTAATGTCCAGAAATAATACTAAAAAAAGATTACATTAATAATAATAAACTAAGCCAATAACAAATATGTATGAGGGTTTTTTTTAGGTGTCAATGTGTTATTATTCTAAATAATCAACTATATATATATATATATATATATATATATATATATATATATATATATATATATATATATATATATATATATATATATTTAGTAATTTTCAATATTAAAAAACATTACCATTTAAAATGACAAATCTTTAAAGTATGACTAAAGGCAAAACTTTTATGAAGATCGATTGGAACACCTGACAATTTTTATTGCTGCCTGTGTTAAGGAGATGCATCCTCTCTATTTGTCCTGTTTACCATTATCATTGAAAGTGAATGTTAAAAACAAATCCCAAATTTTGGGTTGACCCCAGAAAAGTAATAGAGGGGAAATCTTCCAATGGTGACACTGGTTCTGGTGATCTGGGGGGTCCCTAAGGAATTCTCTTAATTTACAGGAATTTCCTCTCACTTCCTGTTTGGTTATGGGAAAGGAAATTAAGGGAAATCTCTGCAATGGGACACGGATGGTGAAATAAAATCTGACAGGGGTTATAACCCTCCCTTAGTCTATCCAAAATGAGAAAACATTTTTTAATACTTTAATTAAGAATATATAGTATATCCATGTGGTGTTAGATATTCTGGGGTCTTTCCATTTGCATATATCGTATAGCATAACCATGACACCGGGGAGGGAAAATGGCTAATTGGACCCAATTTGGACATTTTTCCTTAGGGGCGTACTCACTTTTGTTGCCAGCGGTTGGCTTCCGCTGCTGTCAATCACAGTCAGTGGGGAGGGTGCAGGGGGCAGGGCTGAGCCACATTCTGTGTGCCTTATGGGGGGCAAGTGATTAATGACACCTCCAAATTCCCATACTTCTTGATTAGAATCTTTCAGGACTGGAGAAGAATCAGAATCTGGAGCAGCTCTGCATGGCAACCAGTTAACTTCTAGCTTTCATTTTCAAAGCTTAACTGAACAAGTTAAGTTCAGAATAAATTCAAATAAATTCATATTCGTTACGTTCACTAACAGACACATTTGCAGGAAAATTCCAATACCTATAATTGAATAGTTAGCTTCTAACTTCTAAACTAAGTTTAACTGAACAGGCTGAGGATAGATGCTGATTGGTTAATATGCACAACCACTCCAGATTCTGTCTTTTCCAGTTTTGTTAAAATCCCCTCACTGGGGTTGATTTACTAAGACTGGAGAGTGAAAAATCTGGTGCTGCTGTGCATAGAAACCAATCAGCTTTCAGTTTTTTTGTCAATGCTTAATTGAACAAGCTGAAGTTAGAAGCTGATTGGCTATCACCATGCACAGCTCTACCAGGTTTTGCACTCTCCAGTTTTAGTAAATAACCCTCACTGCGTTTTACTACATTACTCCTGAAGTTATATAAGTTGTGTCAAAAAACATATATATAGAAGGGTTTACCTTTATTAAAATGTGTGTACTGAGGTTTGTATGTGTCTGTTTCATTCTTGCTTGTGGCTTCATCATTAAACCATATTTTGTGGGCAAAAGGACTGTGGCATATGTGTGCTGAGTAGGTTTTTTTTTTTAAACTATGCCCTTTTAAGCCCCACCCACCCATTACCAGAGAAAATTGACCACACCCACAATGTGGCACTTTATTTCTTTAGATCATTTTTTTAGCTATGAGGGATGTAAAAAAAAAAAAAAGATCAGCCCTGGGTGCCAAATGTACGAGATACACCACTGGCAACAGTAAAGTGTATTGATAGGCAAAAGTGTTTTATTTATTTATTTTGGGATCAACTTTCATTTTTTACATTTTTATTGTGTGTCAGTTTGGAAGATTTCCCTTCACTAGCACAAAGGGAGAGCAAAGCCCCTCTTAGACAGTTTTCACCACAAAAAGAGTCCCCAATGGAAGTTTTCCTTTCACCAGTTCCAAAAACCATCATTTTGGATTTATAACCACGTTATGTCCCAGTTACAACGATCACCAGGACAAACAGAGAGGAGGAATATCTTCAGAGGGGACACAGACAGCAATAACAATTTGACTGAGTTTCTAACATTTCAGCACAAAAAGTGAAACGCAATGGCTATAGATACTCTACATTGACTATTCGGGTTCACTCCAGTCCACCATGCAAAGATTTCCCATTTTTTTTTTCTAAATTGCCTAAATTAGTTTTCATGCCCCTGGTCCTAAATGTGATATTTCATTAGCAAGTATTTCTTCCTCTCAGTGACACGATCGCGGGAACTCGGCGGACATCGAGTCCACGGGACCTGTGGTCACGGTCATGGAGACCGCGGCGGGCACGCGCCTGGGAAACCACTTCTTAAAGGAGACCTATATGCCCTTTTGCCTACCAGTGCCATTCTGCCAGTGTAAATCAGCACACGCTGGTCAGAAAGCGGTTAGGAGTGGTATGCATTGAGACACCTGAGAGGGGATATGATTTAAAATTATAAATACCGTACTGGTGACCCCACAATAGGGATTAAAACTTTTTTGTGGAAGTGAGTTTAACAAGACACGTGGCCACTCATTACCAGAGAAAATTTGACCACACCCACAATGCGGCACTTTATTTCTTTAGATAATTTTTTAGGTATGAGGGATGTAAAAAGAAAAAAAAAGATCAGCCCTGGGTGCCAAATGTACGAGATACACCACTGCCAACAGTAATGTGTATTGATAGGCAAAAGTTTTTTATTTATTTATTTTGGGATCAACTTTCATTTTTTTACATTTTTATTGTGTGTCAGTTTGGAAGATTTCACTTCACTAACCCAAAGGGAGAGCAAATCCCCTCTTAGACAGTTTTCACCACAAAAAGAGTCCCCAATGGAAGTTTTCCTTTTACCAGTTCCAAAAACAACCATTTTGGATTTCTAACCACTTTCTGTCCCAGGGACAACGATCACCAGGACAAACAGAGAGGATGAATATCTCCAGAGGAGACACAGACAGCAATAACAATTTTACAGAGTTTCCAACATTTCAGCACAAAAAGTGAAATGCAATGACTATAGATACTCTACATTAACTATCCAGGATCACTCCAGTCCACCATGCAAAGATTTCCCAATTTATTTTTTTCTAAATTGCCTAAATTAGTTTTCATGCCCCTGGCCCTAATTATGATATTTCATTATAAAGTACTTCTTCCTCTCTGTGACACGATCACGGGCACCCGGCGGACATTGAGTCCACGGGACCTGCGGTCACGGTCATGGAGACCGGGCGGGCGTGCGCCTGGGACACCACTCCTTAAAGGGACCTGTATGCCCTTTTGCCTACCAGTGCTATTCTGCCAGTGTAAATCAGCGTGCGCTGGTCAGCAAGCGGTTAGGAGTGGTATGCATTGAGACACTTGAGAGGGGATATGATTTCAATTTATAAATACCGTTCTGGTGACCTCACAATAGGTATAAAACTTTTTCGCGGAAGTGAGTTTTATCAAGACTTGTGGCCACTCATTAGAATTAGAAGAAAAGAGGTTTAACCTTAAACTATGTTGAGGTTTCTTTACTGTAAGCCCTTGTATACACGGTCGGACATTCCGACAACAAAATCTGTCGGTCTGGTGAAAAAAAATGTAAATAAAACAGAACACAATGTTTCAAAATAATTTATTGCACAGCTCCGGTGGTCTTCTGTCTTAAGGGGGTCTTCTCGCCGGACTCCCCCGCTATCTTCTGCTCTTTTACTAGCTCTTTTACTAGCGGAGGAGCCCGGCTTTGTTCTTCGCCGCCGCCCGGGGGTTTTCTTCCGACTTCGGGGGTCTTGTCCCCCTCTTAGGTTCTTCTTGCTGGGCCTCCGCTTTCTTCCTTTAGCTCTTTTACTAGTGGGCCCGGTCTTCTGTCGCCGCCGCCTCTTCTTCCGACTTCAGGGGTCTTGTCCCCCTCTTCGGTTCTTCTTGCCAGGCCTCCACTCCTTCTTCCAGCTCTTTCACTATCAGTGGCCCCGGTCTTCTGCCGCCGCCACCGCCTTCCGTTCTTCTGTTCTTCTGTTCTTCTTCTTCTTCCTCCTTGAGATGTTGACTCAACGCTTTCTCAGGCCGCAGTGCCAGGGACGCGTGTGTCGGTGACTTATATATGGCGGGGTCACCGGTTGATGTCACATGTGACCCCGTCCCCTTATAATGTCACAGTCCCAGCATCCTCCGGGACTGTGATGATAAAATCAGCAGAGCTTGCCCTCATTTCAGATCTTCCCCTCAGATCTACAGTGATTGTGCTTCAGTGCAAAGTGGATTTGCCTTTAGTAAATCAACCCCAATGTGTCATCAATACTAACATATTGCACTGTAGATTACTAAAAGGGTCCTAGGGAGACAAACACTTAGTATTTGTTTTAAATTGTAGTGCATTGGCTGGATTAGAGTGATATAACATTTACATATGAAAATTAAGAGATTGCTCTCTACAAAAATTAGATAAGCATTATGAATAGCAGATAGAATATTTAAAATTTTAACACATATTGAAAGTAAATGCTTTCTTTAAGAGTGGTATGCATTGAGTGGGGATATGATTTGAATTTATAAATACCGTACTGGTGACCCCACAATAGGGATAAAACTTCGCCGAAGGGAGTTTAACAAGACACGCGCCCACTCATTAAAATTAGAAGAAAAGAGGTTTAACCTTAAACTACGTAAAGGGTTCTTTACTGTAAGGGACTGAGTGGCAAGGATGTGGAATTCCCTTCCACAGGCGGTGATCTCAGCGGGGAGCATCCATGGTTTCTAAAAACTATTAGATAAGCACCTGAACAACCGAAACATACAGTGATTAACAATGTAATACTGACATATAATCACACACATAGGTTGGACTTGAGGGACTTGTGTCTTTTTTCAACCTCACCTACTATGTAACTATGTAACTATTATGAACATTGATTATTTTTATATGTTTGGTTCTTACTTGATCAGCTATGAAATCAATTACTGTAATTCATTATCATTGCCTTTTATTTACTTATTGCGTGTTTTTACAAAATGATATGACATTACACCATTGATACATTTTTATGTTGGGATTACTGTATTTTGTATAAATTGAGTTGGCCCTTTTGTATTGGGGATTCTAGAGTGTATTTTGGGGTTATGTTGAGATTATTTACCTTTAAAATCGCCTTAATAATAAATAAGTAAAGATGTATATATATGCCTTTATTATTTTGTTGACTTTGTGCTGTGCTTTCTTTCTTATCTGACATAAAAATTGTCCATAAAAACACATTTCAAGGGAAATTTCTCCCCCAGTTGGTTAGAATGTTTCTTCACAAATCTCTGTGTACCTTTGTTACATATTTCTTAAATCGTGTTTATTTTGCAGAGCATCAAACTTGATATCTGAGCCCTGACATGTCTGGAAGTATGGAGACCTCCGACACCACCGAGGAAACTTACACAGATGAAGAATTTGATATGCGTTTGAGTAAAATACTCGATGTTTCATTCATGGTGGGTTTATCTGGTATATGTTTTCTGGGAATAACTGGAAATGGTCTGGTCATCTGGTTTGTTGCCTTCAAAATGAAGAAGACGGTCAACTCTGTTTGGTTCTTAAGTTTAGCTTTTGCTGATTTTACTTTCTGCCTTTTCCTACCCTTAACTATCACATACTTTGCACTTGACTATCACTGGCCATTTGGAACCTTCATATGCAAGCTTAGCCAGTTTGCATTATTTCTCAATCTGTCTGCCAGTGTCCTACAACTCACCGTCATCAGTATTGATCGCTGGATGTCCGTAGTCTTCCCTGTTTGGTGTCGGAACCATCGCACCGTGAGACTGGCTGTGAAAGTCGTTCTTGCACTTTGGATTATATCTTTTCTATCCAATGTACCTTACTTCATATATACAGATACAGATACAGAAACAGATACAGATACATATAGTGTCAATGATACCATTGTGATTTGTTATTCCGATCGGTCAATGGACAGTGTACAAGTTATAATAAGATTTATCATTCTCTTTATTATACCTTTTACCATCATTATCTTCTGTTACACTGTCATCTTTTTGCGTATTCAAAAAAATCGCAGAGTAACATCTACCAAACCTTACAAAGTGATTGCAGCCGTCATCATTTCCTTCTTTATTTGCTGGTTTCCTTACCATGTATTTTCTATCATGATTTCATACAAAATGATTGATGATTTGTGGCCTGAGATTTTCATAGGCTATTTTATATCAACCTTATTGGCATACTCAAACAGCTGTGTGAACCCTCTTCTCTATGTCTTCATTGGCCAAAACTTCAAACAAAAATTCTGGAGTGCCATTAAATCTGGTTTTGAGAGAGTTTTCACTGAGGACACCAACCTGACGGATCCAAATAGACACAGATTTTTACCTGATCATGTCATAAGCCAAATGTGATAGAGCTATTTCAACACATATTAAGGCTCCTTTCACACTGGGGCAGTGCGGGAGTCGGCAGTAAAGCACCGCTATTTTTAGTGCCGCTTTTCCGCCGTTTTAGTGGTGGTTTGCGGCAGCTAGCGGGGTGGTTTTAACGCCCGCTAGTGGCTGAAAAAGGGTTAAAACCGCCCGCAAAGCGCCGCCGCTGTCACCATTGATTGCAATGGGTAGGAGCGGTTTAGGAGCGGTGAATACACTGCTCCTTTCACCGCTCCAAAGATGCGGCTAGTAGGACTTTTTTCACCGTCCTGCTGGCGCACCGATCCAGTGTGAACGCCCCTCTGGCTTTCACACTGGAGTGAAAGGGGCCAGTTTTTTCAGGCGCTATTTTTAGCGCTGTAGCGCCTGAAAACTGCCCCAGTGTGAAAGGGGTCTAAGGGATGATGTGGCAATGTTTGCAAATGTATATGCTTTATTTATAAAAAATAATTGTGGTTGAATACTCTAGCAGCCTGATAGACATGTGCAGTTTGTTTTTCGTTCTGAATTTGAATAGTACCGAATTTAAACGAATCAGAAATAACAGAAAAAAAAAAATTGGATTTGGATTTCAAATAGTTTTTGAATTCAAGTAGTTTTCAAATTCCCATTCGAAGAGTTCTTGAATTCGAATAGTTTTCCTATTTACAAAGAGAATAAAATATAATACCAAAAAATATAATAGAATAGAAAATGATATAACAGAAATTAAACGAATATAATAGAGTAAAACAGAAAAAAAATAGAAAAGAAAAGAATAGAAAAAAATAATTAGATAGAATAGACTATAATAGAATAGAAAAGAATAGAATAGAATAGAAATAGAATTAAAAAATAATAATAAAACAGAATAAAATAGAAAGAATATAACTATTTCCCAAATAGAATCAATTAGAATTTTGAATAGAATAGAAAATAATAGATTAAAATAGGATGATAGTTATTTTGTATTCTACTCTATTCTGTTGCTTTTTTTATACTATTCTCTTATTTTCTATTCCATTCAAACTCAATAGAATCGACTCAACTCAACTTGAATTATAATCTTTTCTGTTCTATTCTATTTGAATTTCAGAAGATGGTTACGTTCTTTCTGTTTCATTCTATTCTTTTTTTTAATTCTATTATATTTGTTTTTATTCTATTCCATTCTATTCTGTTCTTTTATTTTCTATAAAAAAAAATTGTTTTTTACTCTATTATATTCTATTATTTTATTTTCTGTTATATTTTTTTCCTCTATTATATTTTGTTATATTTTGTTCTATGCTATTAGATTATTTTTTATTTACTTTGGAAATTGGAAAACTATTCTAACTTGAAAACTATTTGAATTTGAAAACTTTTTGAATTTGAAAACTATTTGAATTTGAAAACTATTTGAAATTATTTTATTCAAAATTAAGAAGGTCATAGATTAGACTATGTGACACTAGGCTGACTATTTGAGTTCATCTTGGTCACTAAGCAAAAATTTTTGGAGAATGGTGTTAAAATCCTTAAGTTTATATGTATCCTTACATTTATATTTACACATCAATCCTCAATTATCAATTGCAGGGTATACAAACACCATTTTAACATTTATATATTAAATATATTGATAAATATATCATCTTTATAGGTGTATATGAGTATGGTCAAGTGGACATGGTACATCTTTCTCCCCTCTTATTAATGTACATACAAAGCATTGGTGGTAATTAGGGATGAGCCGAACACCCCCCTGTTCGGTTCGCACCAGAACCTGCGAACAGACCTAAACTTCGTGTGAACTTTAGAACCCTATTAAAGTCTATGGGACTCGAACGTTCACAATCTAAAGTGCTCATTTTAAAGGGTAATATGAAAGTTACTGTCCTAAAAAGTGTTTGGGGACCTGGGTCCTGCCCCAGGAGACATGGATCAATGCAAAAAAAAGTTTTAAAAACGGCCGTTTTTTCAGGAGCAGTGATTTTAATAATGATTAAAGTGAAACAATAAAAGTGTAATATTCCTTTAAATTTCGTAGCTGGGGGGTATCTATAGTCTGCCTGTGAAGGGGCGCATGTTTCTGGTGCTTAGAACTGTCGCTGCACAAAGTGTCATTTGTGCAGGAAAAAAAGTCTTTTAAAATCACTTGCGGCTAAATTGTCGGGTCTCCGTAATACAGAGAACACTCAATGAGTGTTCTCTGTATTAGCCGACAATTCATTCATTCATTGATTAAAAAAAAAAAAAAAAAAAAAAAAGCGTGGGGGTTCCCCTAAATTCAATCAAAAGGCCCTTCAGGTCTGACATGGATATTAAGGGGAACCCCGTGTCAAATTTTAAAAAAAAATTGACGTGGGGGTCCCCCCAAATATCCATACCAGACCCTTCAGGTCTGATATGGATATTAAGGGGAACCCCGCATCAAATTAAAAAAAAAAATTGACGTGGGGGTCCCCCTAAATATCCATAGCAGACCCTTTATCCGAGCACCCAACCTGGCAGGCCGCAGGAAAAGAGGGGGGGACGAGAGAGTGGCCCCCCCTCCCTCCTGAACCATACCAGGCCACATACCCTCAACATTGGGAGGATGCTTTGGGGGTCTGTGACCCCTCAAAGCACCTTGTCCCCATGTTGATAAGGACAAGGGCCTCATCCTCACAACCCTGGCCGTTGGTTGTGAGGGTCTGCGGGCGGGGGGCTTATCAGAATCTGGAAGCCCCCTTTAACAAGGGGACCCCCAGATCCTGCCCCCCCCCCTGTTTGAAATGGTAAGGGGGTACAAAAGTACCCCTACCATTTCACAAAGAAAGTGTCAAAATGGTTAAATAAGACAAACACACTTTTGAAAAATTCCTTTATTAAAAATAAAAAAAAATAAAAAAAAAATTCCAGCGGTGCTAATCCACTCTTGCTATCCAGCGACGGGTCTCCGGGGTCCAGCGATGGATGATCATATCCAGCGACGGGGGATCTCTCAGTCCAGCGCTGTCCATACCTCCTTCTTCTGTCTCCACTGCGGAGACACTGCAGAGAGCCGAGCGCTGACATTTCTTATATTGGGAGGGCGGGGCCACCCGTCACCTGACCCCGCCCCTCTGACGCAGGAGAGGGAAGCCAGGGGTTCCCCAGTGACGTGTGGGTGACCCCGCCCCCTCTGATGTAACGCAGGTTTCCGTTACATCAGAGGGGGCGGGGTCACCCACACGTCACTGGGGAACCCCTGGCTTCCCTCTCCTGCGTCAGAGGGGCGGGGTCAGGTGACGGGTGGCCCTGCCCTCCCAATATAAGAAATGTCAGCGCTCGGCTCTCTGCAGTGTCTCCGCAGTGGAGACAGAAGAAGGAGGTATGGACAGCGCTGGACTGAGAGATCCCCGTCGCTGGATATGATCATCCATCGCTGGACCCCGGAGACCCGTCGCTGGATAGCAAGAGTGGATTAGCACCGCTGGAATTTTTTTAAAAATTTTTTTATTTTTAATAAAGGAATTTTTCAAAAGTGTGTTTGTCTTATTTAACCATTTTGACACTTTCTTAGTGAAATGGTAGGGGTACTTTTGTACCCCCTTACCATTTCAAACAGGGGGGGGGCCGGGATCTGGGGGTCCCCTTGTTAAAGGGGGCTTCCAGATTCTGATAAGCCCCCCGCCCGCAGACCCTCACAACCAACGGCCAGGGTTGTGAGGATGAGGCCCTTGTCCTTATCAACATGGGGACAAGGTGCTTTGAGGGGTCACAGACCCCCAAAGCATCCTCCCAATGTTGAGGGTATGTGGCCTGGTACGGTTCAGGAGGGAGGGGGGGCCGCTCTCTCGTCCCCCCCTCTTTTCCTGCGGCCTGCCAGGTTGCGTGCTCGGATAAAGGGTCTGGTATGGATATTTAGGGGGACCCCCACGTCAATTTTTTTTTTAAATTTGATGCGGGGTTCCCCTTAATATCCATATCAGACCTGAAGGGTCTGGTATGGATATTTGGGGGGACCCCCACGTCAATTTTTTTTTAAAATTTGACACGGGGTTCCCCTTAATATCCATGTCAGACCTGAAGGGCCTTTTGATTGAATTTAGGGGAACCCCCACGCTTTTTTTTTTTTTTTTTTTTTTAATCAATGAATGAATGAATTGTCGGCTAATACAGAGAACACTCATTGAGTGTTCTCTGTATTACGGAGACCCGACAATTTAGCCGCAAGTGATTTTAAAAGACTTTTTTTCCTGCACAAATGACACTTTGTGCAGCGACAGTTCTAAGCACCAGAAACATGCGCCCCTTCACAGGCATACTATAGATACCCCCCAGCTACGAAATTTAAAGGAATATTACACTTTTATTGTTTCACTTTAATCATTATTAAAATCACTGCTCCTGAAAAAACGGCCGTTTTTAAAACTTTTTTTTGCATTGATCCATGTCCCCTGGGGCAGGACCCGGGTCCCCAAACACTTTTTAGGACAGTAACCTGCATATTACCCTTTAAAATTAGCACTTTAGATTTCTCCCATAGACTTGTATAGGGTGTTCCGGCTTTTCGAATTTGCTGCGAACAGCCCAAATTGTTCACTGTTCGCTGAACAGGCGAACAGGCAATGTTCGAGTAGAACATGAGTTCGACTCGAACTCGAAGCTCATCCCTAGTGGTAATATGGATGCTGAAAAAATGTATTTGATGATTTTTTAATGATGTTTTTTTTTTTCTGCAGTGTTTCTATTAAACATTAAAACTCGTTATTTGCTTATAATGGATAAGTGGAGCTTTCTTATGGCACGTGGAGTCTTTTTATTGATAAGTGCATTATTAATTCGGGATCCATTATCACTGTTTTACATTTGGATATACACTTTTGAATTAGTTTTGTGTAATAAAACAAATTTAATTATAACAATTTGTATTAGACATGTGCGCTGCCAAAAAATTCTTTGTTTTTGTTTCATTTGTTTTTGTTTTATTTTAAGCTTTTCGGGATCATTCGTTATGAACGCAATTCATAAATTTGTAAATTTGAAAATTTCTAAAATTCGTAAATTCATGAATTTGTGAATTTGAAAATCCGAAAATAGGAAAGAAAATCTGAAAAATCTAAAAAATAACTAACTAACTAATTATAAAATTATTGGTATTGAAATTTCCTTTCAAATTTGTCTGGTAGTGAATGTAACGAATACAAATTTATCTGACGTTACGAATTATCTGAAATAACGGACGCCACATCTAAACAAATGCAACGGAAAATAAATTAATAATAAATAATATTAATAATAAAAAGGTTTTATTATTATTATTATTGTTATTTATTATTATTAATTTGTTACATTCAATTTGTTTAGATACGGCATTCGTTATTTCGGATAATTTGCAACTTCCGATAAATTTGTATTCTTTACGTTCACTAACAGACAAATGTGAAAGAAAATTCCAATACCTATAATTTAATAGTTAGTAATAGTTAAGTTAATTATTAGTTCGTTATTATTTCAGATTTTCAAATTTTCTGGTTTACAGATTTTCAAATTTTCAATTTCTCAGAATTTTCGAATTTACAAATTTACAAATTAACAAATTTATGAATTTTCAAATGTACACATTTTTGAATATTCAAATTTATGAATATTTGGAAAAATTTATTAAAGGAGTTTTCATAAATTCAGATATTTCCAAATTAACTAATTTGTCAAAATTCGCTAAAAAAACGAATCCAGAATTAAACTAATTTCACATGTCTAATTTGCATGTGTGTAACCTCTTTCCGATCACCTCACATTGAATACAGCTACAGAGCGGCTCTTATGGGCTGAATCGCTTACCTAACATGCAATCCAACACATCCGGGTAGGGGGTGCAAGGGCGCCACTGCCGCCGCCACGCTGTGATTATTCACAGCACAAACTGATCAGAGGGTGCCAGCCAATGATTGACCAGCACCTGTTAATTGATGAGGAGAAGGACAGGACAGAGCCATGTCATTGTAAAGAATATAGAGCTCTGTCCTGTTCTGCTAGTTTGTGTTTCCCTACAAAGCAGGCAATAAAAAACAGCATATGCCTAAATAAAAGCACCTCAAAGTAAACACATCAAGCAATGTTAGGCACACATGTAACCCTTTGGTCACCTAGATGTTAGTGCAAGTGTCATTAGTACAGTGACAGTGTAAATTTTTAGTACTGATCACTGTATTAGTGTCACTGGTCCCCACAAAGTGTCAGTTAGTGTCAAACTGGCCTCCATTCTATCACAGTCCAGCTATAAATCACCGCCATTACTAGTATAAAATAATCAAGTATATATACCATAGTTTATTGACACTATAACATTCAAAAAAAGACAGAAAAAATATAATAGTAACCATAACATGTATGCACAAAACAAACCGTGCAAAACGATCTGTAGGTTTGAAAACCATAGTATAAGACCATACAGCATCAAAGAATACTATTACTAGTATTGTTACTATTATATTTTTTCGGTCTTTTTTAAGGTCTTTTATGCCCCGCACACCTGAATACAATTTTGATGTTTCAGGGATTGGAGACATATATAGTGGAGTTAGTTTACACATTCATCCAAGAGTCGGTTGACTCGTGGGCTTGTTTTGCGGTGTTATTATAATGAGACCCGCATTGTGCGGCCATGGTGAAAGATGACTGTGTCCGGAACCTGGGGGTGGAGATGTGAGTAATTCAGCATAAATAGTCTTTATTTTTGTATATATGTATTATTATTTAAAGCGGGAGTCCGCCGGGAGTTCCGCCGCTTTTTTTTTTTTTAAAAGCCAGCAGCTACAAATACTGCAGCTGCTGACTTTTAAAATAATGACACTTACCCGCCCAGCGCACCCGCGATGTCGGCACCCGAAGCCGATCTCTCGATCGTCTCTCGGGTGCTGCCGCCGCCATCTTGGGTATGGGAATCAGGAAGTGGAGCCTTTCGGCTTCATTTCCCGGTTCCCTACTGTGCATGCGCGAGTCGCGCTACGCAATGATCCTTGTGTTTCCCAGCAGGCAGTGGGGGACTTTCGGAAAGGGGCGTGGATTCTGCGGAAAGGGGCGTTCCTTTCTGCAGAATCTACGCCGGAAGTGGGTGCAGATACCTGTACTGTACAGGTACCTGCACCCCCCTCCCCCCTGAAAGGTGCCAATTGTGGCGCCGGAGGGGGGGAGGACTCCAATGAGTGGAAGGTTCACTTTAGGGTGGACCTCCGCTTTAAATTATATTTTTCAAAAAATTTATTTTTCTTCATATTTATGTTATCAGAGAGTGGCTTCCCTGAAGAAGAAAATTTTATGCATCATTCAAAACGCGTTGGAATAAGCCGCTCTTTGTTGTTTTACAACTCACACATTGTATTATACAGAATGTTTTTTTTTTTGTACAATCACTGTTATAATGTTTTTATGACTATGTATCAATAAATATTTTTGTATATCTATAAAAAGATAACTATTATTTTTTGGTCAATATTACCCATAAATTCCAATTTTTTGAGGTATTCTAACATATTGCTATATCAAGGGATGATGGCAATGACATGCTACTTCATATGAGTCTATGTAATGGAAGTTTTCCTTTTACCAGTTCCAAAACAACCATTTTGAATTTCTAACCACTTTCTGTCCCAGGTACAACGAATACCAGGACAAACAGAGAGGATGAATATCTCCAGAGGAGACACAGACAGAAATAACAATTTGACAGAGTTTCTAACTTTTTAGCACAAAAAGTGAAACGCAATGACTATAGATACTCTATAATGACTATTCAGGTTCACTCCAGTCCACCATGCAAAGATTTCCCTCCAAAAATTTTCAAAATTGCCTAAATTAGTTTTTATGGCCCTATATGATATTTCATTATCAAGTCACCTTTGGAATCAGTTTCAGAAAAATAAATGCAAACTGAACTCCAGGATGGAGGAAACACTATTTAATGTAGTTGAAAAGAACCTTAACAACCATAACATTTAGAACGTTAAAGTGGTTCCAAAGGTTGACGTTTTTTTACCTTCATGAGTTCTATGCTTAAAGGTAAAAAACCTTCAGTATGCAACACCCCCTGCAGCTCCCCCAATACTCTTCTGAGCCCAATTGCAATACAGCAATGTGCACGAGACCATTACTCTCTGGGGTCTCTCCCTCCTTACTGGCTGAGAGACAGCAGCAGGAGCCATTGGCTTCTGCCTCTGTAAATCACTGGCAGTAAGGAGGGAGCAGGGGGACGGGGCTGTGCCCTTTTCTGTGTGCCTTATGGACACACAAAGCAAGGCTGTGGAGCGAGCACACACGAGTGCCCAAGAGCATGCAGCTTGGTATGGGGGCACTCGGAGAAAAGGAGGATCGCAGACGGGAGACTCAAGAAGAGGAGGAGGATCGGGGCTACTCAGAACAGTAAGTATGCAATGTTTGTTATTTTATTTTTTTATTTACCTTTAATTACACTTTGAGGGTCAGCAAGTCAGGAATACATCAGATCCTTTCACAGGGCAGTAAGTGTAGCACTATAAGCCCGCCTGCAGGAGCATTGAAGTGAGCTCATCTGTGTGATTCTCCAATCACAGGTTGGGTGAGTCCTAGACCAGGCCCCATTACTATGATTCACTTTAGTCTGTGGAGATGATATAGGGTATGCAAAACCTTGCTATGTCTGGCAGTAGTACCTGGATCACAAGACAAGGTGATCATAATTAAAAATCTTTTGCCTGGCAAAATTATTCCTATATACAGATTCAAAATTGTGTGTTTAGCTGTTTGCATAAGATTCAGGATGAGACTTTCTCGATTCTTTGTGCCTCTAGAGTTTTTTTCTGCTACAAAAGCAGTACAGCTAGACCAATTTGTTGAAGATATCTATATGAGAAGCTCAGCTGTCATTTAGTGTTCTAGTAATCCCACTATAAGCAACAACTATTTTTTTCACAACCGAACCTCTTTCATGAGGAAAAGCTTAGCTATAATGTGTGCCAAAGACCATATCCATGTCGGGGGGGTGATGAGCAATGCCAAACTTCTTTTAATTCCCTTTACCCATCATTTTGTTTCTTTACACAGCATGGAGCTTTACAACACTAAAAATAAAGTCATATGAGTAACTGGAAAAATGATTTATTATGCAGAAGCCATATCTAAATCTTATCTTTTCATACAGAAGTTTGGTTTTATTTCAGACACGCAACTTAAACCTCTTATCCCAATCACTTTATTATCAGCTAACGTCATAATCAAGTCTTAGACCCAAAAGAGTCCCAATATACGGAGTGCATACACATTACTGAGCTGTGCTGGAAATAAACACACAGAAAACTTCTACCAGAAAAAACACAACTTCAGGTAAGGACATAATAATAATAATACAGAAGGCATTGTAATGGTTCTTTAAAAGATTGTGGAAATCTGTTGAGCAAAGGGAATGTATCTATAACATTCCATTAGGTGGGTAAGTAATACCTAGTAAGTAGTGATCAGATAGACTTCATTTGCTGCACGAAAATGAATATTGTATAGTGAGGCAGCAAGTCTCTTGGACTTTTAAATTACATCCATTGGGAAATATATTTAAAGTGTCTTGTTTCTCTAGGAATCTGTAGACAAATACTAACATGTTCAGCTGTAGGTTGCTATAGGTCTACAGGTGTAGTTATTTACTTGTTTTTACAAAATGATTTGACATTACACCATTGATACCCTTTTATGTTGGGTTTACTGTATATTCTATAGATTGAGTTGGCCCCCTTGTATTGAAGATTCTAGAGTGTATCTAGGGATTATGGTGAGATTATTTACCTTTAAAATCCCCCTTGATAATAAATAAGTTATATATATATATATATATATATATATATATATATATATATATATATATATATATGAGTTTATTATTTTGTTGACATTATGCTGTGCTTTCTTTATTATCTGACATAAAAATGTCCATAAAAACACATTTCAAGGGAAATTTCTCTCCCAGTTGCTTAGAATATTTCTTCACAAGTCTTTGTTACATATTGCTGAAATCATTTTCATTTTGCAGAGCATCAAGCTCTGAGCCCTGACATGTCTGGAAGTATGGAGACCGACACCACCGAGGAAACTTACACAGATGAAGACTTTAATATGACTTTGACTAAAATACTCGATGTTTCATACATGGTGTGTTTATCTGGGATATGTTTGCTGGGAATAACTGGAAATGGTCTGGTCATCTGGTTTGTTGCCTTCAGACTGAAAAAGATGGTCAACTCTGTTTGGTTCTTAAGTTTAGCTTGTGCTGATTTTACCTTCAGCCTTTTCCTACCCTTAAACATCACTTATGTTGCCCTTAACTATCACTGGCCATTTGGAAGCTTCATGTGCAAGCTTAGCCGTTTTGTGTTATATCTGAATATGTGTGCCAGTGTCCTACAACTCACCGTCATCAGTATTGATCGCTGCATCTCCGTGGTCTTCCCTGTTTGGTGTCGGAACCATCGCACCGTGAGACTGGCTGTGAAAGTCGTTCTTGCACTTTGGATTGTATGTCTTATACTCAATGTATCTTACTTCGTATATGCAAATGAATATGAAGTCAATGATAGCATTGTGATTTGTTATGTAGATTGGTTAATGCTTAATACACAAGTTATAATAAGATTTATCATTCTGTTTGTTATACCATTTACCATCATTATCTTCTGTTACACTGTCATCTTTTTGCGTATTCAAAGAAATCGCAGAGTAACATCTACCAAACCTTACAAAGTTATTTCTGCTGTCATAATTTCCTTCTTTATTTGCTGGTTTCCTTACCATGTATTTTCCATCATGAATTCATATGGAAATAACTCCTGGAATTATGATCTCAAGATTGTGGCTTTGATAGGCTATTTTATATCACGCTTATTGGCATACTTAAACAGCTGTGTGAACCCTCTTCTCTATGTATTCATTGGCCAAGACTTCAAACAAAAATTCTGGCGTGCCATTAAATCTGGTTTTGAGAGAGCTTTCACCGAGGATGCCAACCTCACAGATCCAAATAGACACAGAGTTTTACCTGATCATGCAATAAGCCAAATGTGATAGAGATATTTCAAGACATATTAAGGGATGATTTGGCAATGTTTGCAAATGTATATGCTTTAGTTATAATAGTAATTGTGGTTGAATACTCTAGGAGCCTGAACAATGTGTATACGGAAAGCAAAAACGTTATTTATCACTTTGGAAACCGTAGAAAAGGGTTAGAATACTTTTCATTTTTATTTTTTTTCCCCTGCAACTCAGTATAGATTTCCCTTCACTAACAGGAACTGAGGGAAATATATCCAAAGTGAGAGTTATGCCGCGTACACACGTAGCCAACTATCCGGCGGACTTAGTCTGACGGGCTTTCCGCCGGACTGTGCGCCGGACTTTCCGAACGAGCTACTTGCCCACACACGGCACTTTTTCAGCGGACTAATAAGGCGTACTAAGTCCGCCGGACTATCCGCCGTACTTTTGAAATGAACGGACTCGCCCACACATGCGGAGAAAAGTCCACTCATTTTAAACGCATCTCCAGGTACCCGGTGCCAGTGAAGGAGGTGTCGCTGGCCCTGTCACCTGGTATGGACTTAAAGGGGAACCCCTACG
Organism: Lithobates pipiens; assembly: GCF_037356315.1. NCBI lineage: Eukaryota > Metazoa > Chordata > Amphibia > Anura > Ranidae > Lithobates > Lithobates pipiens. The sequence continues at coordinate 33,484,929 of NW_027507788.1, read as the reverse complement.
CCGAAAAATCGGCGTGGGGGTCCCCCCTAGGTCCACATCAGACCCTTATCCGAGCACGCTACCTGACCGGCCAGGAAAGGGGATGGGAACGAGTGAGTGCCCCTCCTCCTGAGCCGTACCAGGCCGCGTGCCCTCAACATGGGGGGTGCCTTAGGGAAGGGGGGCGCATGGCCCCCCTACCCCAAAGCACTTTGTCCCCATGTTGATGAGGACAAGGGCCTCTTCCCGACAAGCCTGGCCGTTGGTTGTCGGGGTCTGCGGGCAGGGGGCTTATCGGAATCCGGGAGCCCCCTTTGATAAGGGGGCCCCCGGATACCGGCCCCCCACCCTATGTGAATGAGTATGGGGTACAATGTACCCTTACCCATTCACCTGTAAAAAAAAAGTAAAAAAAACACAACACACAAGGGTTAAAATAGTTTATTGCACAGCTCCAGGGGTCTTCCGTCTTCGGGGGTCTTCTTGCCGGACTCCTCCGCTATCTACTGCTAGCTCTTTTACTAGCGGAGGAGCCCGGCTTTCTTCTTCGCTGCCGCCCTCTTCTTCAGACTTCGGGGGTCTTGTCCCCCTCTTCGGTTCTTCTTGCCGGGCCACCGCACCTTCTTCTAGCTCTTTTACAGGCGGTGGCCCGGTCTTCTGTCACCGCTGTCTTCTGTTCTCTTCTTCTCTTCTTTTCTTCTCTTCAGATGTTGCCTTGTCGATGTCTCTGCTCACAATGACGGGGATGCGGCGCGCATCGACTTATATAGGGACATCGCCGGATGATGTCCCCACCCATTATGATGTCGCAGTCCCAGAGGATGCTGGAAATGTGACATCATAATGGGCAGGGACATCATCCGGTGATGTCCCTATATAAGTTGCCGCGCCGCGTCCCTGCCATTGTGACATAATGCCAACATAAGCACCATTTTTGGAAAATTATGTTTAAAACCCTAAGTTTTTATTTATACATTAAGCCTCAACTATCAATTGCAGAATAATACAGTAAGATCAAAGAATTCCAGAAGAGTATACAAACACCATTTTAACATTTGCTATATATAATTCATCTTTATAGGCATATATGAGTATAAGTGGACAGTGTAGGTCTTTCTACCCTCTTATTAATGTAAATACAAAGCATTGGTGGTAATATTGATGCTGAAAAAATTTATTTGATGTTTTTTAATGATGTTCTTTTTTGTGCAGTGTTTCTATTAAACATTGAAACTCTTTATTTGTTCATTACTTCTGTTGTATACTATGTACTTAACCTATTGTCAAATACTCTATCATATGTTCAATAAAATCTTTTTGACAAGGAAACTCTTTATTTACTTACAATGGATAAGTGGAGCTTCCTTATGGTACCTGGAGTCTTTTTATGAATAAGTGTAGATGTTCTTTTTGTAAACATGTGCGGTTCGTTTCGTCCAAATTAATATTTTTTGCTAAACGAAGTTCACTGATTGCTCCAAATAATAAAACTAAATTTGTCCGAATTTCCGAAATTCAAACTGGAATTCGAATCAAATTTTACATTGCACTCCATTCAAATTCGAACTGTAAACATGTTTCTAAAATCAAAGACGGTAGAAGTGTGTTATTAGAGTACCATTTCAAAATAATGCTTTTTTTGTTAACCCAAAGGTAATTTAAAGAGTCATTGTAATCGTTTGGTTAAGATTTTTATTTTGTTTATTCACATTGCTGCATTCAAATCGAAAAAAAAAATATAACATTTTCCCTTCGACCAATTGGAAATTTATCGATTTGAATGTTTCAAATTAAAAAAATCTATAAATTCGAAGAAAATTTATAAAAAAAAAACAATTCCGAATTCAAATTCCGAATACAAATTGAACAAATCGCCCACCAGTTCAGCCTATCAGTGCCCATCGGTGCCGCCTCATCAGCGCACACACATCAGTGAAGGCGAAAAGCTAGTTAAAAATTTATTGACAGAAAAAAAGTAAGAAAAACATTTTGTTTTCAACATTTTTTTTTTGTAAAAAAGAAAAAAAAAACAGTAGTTATAAAATACCACTGAAATCTCTATCTGTGTGAAGAAAATTATAATAGGTTTGTTTGGGTACAGTGTAGCACAGTTGTCATTCAAAGTGCGACAGCGCTGAAAGCTGAAAAATGGCTTGGGCAGGAAGGAGGTGTTAGTGCCTGGTAGGCAAGTGGTTAATAAAAGAAAGTAAAAAATATAGTTTTTTTTCCCATAATTTTCTTTATTTTTTAGTTTTTTTTAGTGCAAAATATAAAAAAACCCAGAGGTGATTAAATACCACTAAAAGAAAGCTCTATGATGCAAATTTAATTTGCGTAACAATGTTGCATGACTGCGCAATTATCAGTTAAGTAACGCAGTGATGAAAAGCAAAAAATGGCCTGGTCATGAAGGGAGTAAATCGTCCAGAGGGAAATGACACCTCAAAAGTCCCATACTTAATATTGGGAGTTTTTCAAAAACTGGAGAAGGATCTGAATCTGGAGCAGCTATGCATGGCAACCAGTTAGCTTCTAGCTTTGATTTTTAAAGCTCAACTGAACAACCTGGAGATAGATGCTGATTGGTTGATATGCACAGCTGCTCAAGATTCTGTCTTTTACAGTTTGGGTAAAATCTCCTTACTGGCATTGATTTACTAAAACTGGAAAGTGCAAAATGTGGTGCAGCCCTGCATTGAAACCAATCAGCTTCCAGTCTTTTTTTTTGTCAACACTTATTTGAACAAGCTGAAGTTAGAAGCTGATTGGCTACCATGCACAGCTGCACCAGATTTTCCAGTTTTAGTAAATAAACCCCACTTTGTTTTACATTTCATACTCCTGACTACTACATTACTCCTGAAGTTCTATAAGTTGTGTCGAAAAACATATGTATGGAAGAGTTTAGCTTTATTAAAATGAGTGTGCTGAGGTTTGTATGTGTCTGTTTCATTTTTGCAGTGGCTTCATCTTAAACCTCTTGACGTCCATGCTATAGCCAAATGACAGCCACAGCGTGGACCTGAATTTCCGGGAGGCCATCATACGACAGCCTCCCCTGTGCACGCTCCCTGTACTGTGATCACCAAGTCACTGAGACTCAGGTGATTACCGATCCGTGTAAGAAGCCGGTCTTGGCCCCTTACCATGTGATCGGCTGTCAGCCAATGACAGCTGATCACATGATGTAAACAAAAGCACGGTAATCTTTTTTTTTCTCCTCGCGCTGACAGCGTGAGGAGAAAAAAAAGCTAATCACTGGTTCACCTGCAAGGGGCATCAGTCCTGAAGTAGAAGAGGCAATTATGCCTCATCTGTGCCACCTGCCATTGCCACCTGACAGTGCCCACGAGTGACACCTATCAATGCCCACGAGTGCCATCTATCAATGCCCACAAGTGCCATCTATCAATGCCCACAAGTGCCACCTATCAATGCCCACCAGTGGTGCCAATCAGTGCCACCTAGCAGTGCTGCCTATCAGTGTAACTGATCAGTGATGATCAGTGCCCATTATTGCCAATCGTCAGTGCCCATCACTGTCATCCATCAGTGCCCATTACTGCCCCCTATCAGTGCCCATCAGTGCTGCCTCCTCAACATACATCAATGAAGGCATACACCTAGCAGTGCTGCCTATCAGCGTAACCGATCAGAGCCGATCAGTGCCCATTTTTGCTACCCATCATTGACTATCAGTGCCCATCACTGAACCTATCGGTGCCCATCAGTGCTGCCTCATCAGCATAAATCAATGAAGGAGAAAAATGACCTGATTTAAATTTTTTAGAACAAAAAAAAAAAAAAATATATATATATATATATATATATATATATATATATATATATATATATATATATATATATATATATATATATATATATATATATATATATATATATATATATATATATTAACCACTTCAATACAGGGCACTTAAACACCTTCCTGCCCAGACCAATTTTGAGCTTTCAGCGCTGTCGCACTTTGAATGACAATTGCGCGGTCATGCTACACTGTACCCAAATGACATTTTTATCATTTTTTTCCCACAAACAGAGCTTTCTTTTGGTGGTATTTGATCACCTCTACGGTTTTTATTTTTTGCGCTACAAATAAAAAAATACCGAAAATTTTGAAAAAAAAAATGTTTTTTTTTGTTTCAGTTTCAAAACTTTGTAAATAAGTATGTTTTCTCCTTCACTGATGGGCACTGATGGGGCTACACTGATGGGCACTGATAAGGTGGCACTGATGGGCACCAATGTGGCACCAATGAAGTGGCACTGATAGGCGGCACTGATGAGCGACATGGATGGGCGACACGGATGGGCGACACGGACGGACACTGATAGGTGGCACAAATTGGCACTGATAGCTGGCACGGATGGGCGGCACGGATGGGCATGGATAGGCGGCACAGGTGGGCATGGATAGGCGGCACAGGTGGGCATAGATAGGCGGCACAGGTGGGCATAGATAGGCGGCACAGGTGGGCATGGATAGGCGGCACAGGTGGGCACTCATAGGCGGCACAGGTGGGCACTCAGGCGGCACAGGTGGGCACTCAGGCGGCACAGGTGGGCACTCATAGGCGGCACAGGTGGGCACTCATAGGTGGCATCGGTGTTATAGTAATGGATGCCAATCAGTGCCAAACAATAATGCATGCCAATCAGTGATGCCCATTGTGGCCACTGATTGGCATACATTATGGGCACTGATTGGCACCCATTGTGCTGACTGGCACCCTGGTGGTCTAGGGAGGATTATGGATTTTTATTACCTTTTCCCTGGTGGTCTAGTGGTGTCCCTTGTGGTCCAGTGTGGGCATCCTCGGGGGGGCTGTGCTGATAATCGATCAGCACAGACCCCCCCTGTCAGAGGAGCAGCCGATCGGCTCTCCTCTACTCGCGTCTGACAGACGCGAGTGAGGGAAAGCCGATCACCGGCTCTTCCCATTTACACTGTGATCAGCCGTGATTGGACACGGCTGATCACATGGTAAAGAGTCTCCGTCGGAGACTCTTTACCGAGATCGTAGTTGCCGGGTGTCAGACTGACACCCCGCAACAACGATCGCCGCGATGCGCGCCCCCGGGGGCGCGCAGCGGCTCATTATCCTAATCACGTCATATGACGTCCGGTTAGGATAATGAAACCACTTTGCCGCCGTCAATTTGTAATAGGGCGGGCGGCAAGTGGTTAATCGGTCTTTTTACATTCTTAAAAAAAAAAAAAACACAGAGGTGATCAAATACCAAAAGAAAGCTCTATTTGTGGGGAAAAAGATGATAAAAATGTCATTTGGATTCAGTGTTATATGACCGCGCAATTGTCATTCAAAGTGGTGCAGTACTGAAAGTTTGCAGGATGGGGTTTAAGTGGCCAGTAAGCAAGTGGTTAAACCATATTTTGTGGGTAAAAAGACTGTGGCATATGCATGCTGAGTAGGAGGTTTTATTTAACTATGCCTTTTTAAGCCCCACCCACCCATTACCAGAGCAATATGACCACACCCACAATTTGGCACTTTATTTTTTTAGATCATTTTTCTAGGTATGGGGGTATGTAAAAAAAAAAAAAAGCCCTGGGTTCCAGATGTATGAGGTACACCACTGGCAACAGTAAAGTGTATTAATAGGCAAATATTTTTTATTTTAAATTTATTTTGGGATCGACTTTCATTTTTAAAATTTTGACTGTGTGTCAGTTTGGAAGATTTCTCTTCACTAACAGGAAGGGAGAGCAAATCCTCTCTAAGACATTATATTATTATTATATTCTGTCCCAGTTACAACAATCACCAGGACAAATTATTTGAAATTACCAATAAAGCAATCCAATATGTGATGAAGTGAATATTGAAATATAAATGATATAAATATGAATAGAAATGTGACAAAATAGAAATGAATATAAATAAATATGAGTCCTTAAAGCGGGACTGTACTGGGGAAAAAAATATTAAAAGCCAGCAGCTATAAATACTACAGCTGCTGACTTTTAATAAATGGACACTCACCTGTCCCGAGGTCCAGCGATGCCGGCAGCCGAGGCCAATCGATCGCTCAGCTCTCGGCTGCTGCCGCCACCATTCTAGGTGAGGGAATCAGGAAGTGAAGCGAATCGGCTTCACTTCCCGGTTTCCTACTGCGCATGCGTGAGTCACGCAACGTAATGGGAATTGTCTGCGCTTTCTCTGGGACCCGTGTGTGTCCCAGCAGAGGGCGCGGCAGGACAGGAAGAGGCGTAGACTCCCACGGGAGTCTATACCCGGAAGTGGGTGTAAATACCTGTCTTTGACAGGTATCTCCGCCCCCTCCCCCCTGAAAGATGCCAATTGTGACACCGGAGGGGGGGGAGGGAACCCCGCTTTAATAAATGTCAGAAGTGGTAGTAACGGCACACATCTACTATTAATTATACTTGCAGCAGACTCACCTGCTGTTCATTACCTTTTGTATTTAAAAGGATCTGTGTAAATGTGTAGGAAATTAGAAAGTGTGACATAAAAAATGTCTACGTGACAATAGCTCTCATGAAATTATGAAAAATTATAATAAAAAATGATAAAAACTAAACTAAACTAAATAATAAAATAAGAAAAATAAAATAAAATATAAAGAAACCAATATTGTATGAAAAAAAGCACAACAAATATTCTACAAATATAAATCACTGGCAATATGCGTAGGGGTATTATGAAGGCCCTACTACACATATAAAGGTTATAATATACTTGTTGCGATATTAAAGGTGCAAATATACATTAGTGCAAAACATTCATTGCAAAGTGCACGGTGCTTAGAAAAGTGCTATAATAACAATATCTTTTGTGAAAAAGTGCTGGGTGCTACTTAAAGTGCCATAGTTTATATATTTTTTTATATATTTTCAGTCCTTATGTATTTATAAAGTCGCTAAATGGAAGCATGCGATTTATAAGTTGATATAAAAGTCCAAAGGCAGAAAAGACAATAAAGCTCCAGTAAAAAGTTCTTCTAAAACAAAGATGACAGTGTGCTTCAGTTCTCAGTGGATTCCTGGAGAGCCCCTGTGCCGCTATACAGAGCTGGTCCGGTTATTATCCAGTGATAATCCAAAGATTTCCTCATTAAAAGCAAGATGAGGCAAATATAGTGTAATCCAGTATTTTAAAAGTTTTATTAAATAAATAGATAGAATGCTACTCACACAGTAGAAGATAAACAATGCATTTCAATGTTTCAATGTAAGTCACAGCATATTTGAATTCACCGCCGCCACCACTGTACGAGAGTGTATACACCTTAGGCCACGCCCTGCGCGTTTTGTCATCGGAAGTCGTCTGGAGCGGCCATCTTGGTGCTCCACTCTTTTAATATAGGGTGTACTATCGTTACGGCGCATGCGCGAACACATAGACACCATTTTGCTTACTGGAATATAGGGGATTAGTAAAACCCAATGAATTACTGCCTCTGTGGCGCTTGCGCAAACCACCAACTTCACTTCAAATATGAGTCCTTGTCCTCATCAACATGGGGACAAGGTGCTTTGGGGTGGGAAGCTCAGGGCCCCTCTGCCCCAAAGCACCCACCCTCCCCATGTTGAGGGTATGCAGCCTGGTATGGTTCAACAGGGGAGGCATGCACGCTCTTCCTCAACCCCTTTCCTGACCTGCTGGACTGTGTGCTCGGATAAGGGTCTGCTATGTATATGGGGGGGAACCCCTTCCGGTTTCCCTTAACCCCTTCCCGCCGAGCGTACGCAGATGTGCGTACTCGGCTTCCGGGGGGTATACCGGGATGATGCCCGCACCTGCAGGCATCATCCCGGTACCGTTTTTTCAGCAGGCGATTGGCTATCCAGGCATAGCAACCGATGCAGCTAAAAGCCGTTCGGCTGTTATGCCGGAGGAGTGGGAGGGGACGTCCCCCCCTCCCCCGCCTCCCGCCGCTGTTACCGCTGCTCCCGCTCAATCAAGAGCACCAATTCAAGTTCCGCTGCCTCCGGCTGCTGGGAAGGAACTGGAACGAAGCCGAAGCCGGAACGAAGCCTCATAGTAAACACGGAAGCGACGTCATGACGTCACTTCCCGTTTACTCGGCTGCCAATGGCGCCGGTTTTAAAATAATATACGGTATTCAGAATCACCGTTTTCGGTGATCTGAATACATTGAAGTGTAGAGGAGGGGTAGGGGGTCTTTTAGACCCCCGATCCCTCCATAAAGAGTACCTGTCACCACCTATTACTGTCACAAGGGATGTTTACATTCCTTGTGACAGCAATAAAAGTGATCACATTTAAAAAAAAAAAAACAATTTAGTCATTTTAAAATAAATAAAATAATAAAAAAAAATTTTTAAAGCGACTGTCGCCCCTGTGAGCTCGCAAAGCAAAGAAAACGCATACTGAAGTCGCGCCCGCGTATGTAAACGGTGTTCAAATCACACATGTGAGGTATCGCCGCAATCGTCTGAGCGAGACCAATAATTCTAGCACTAGACCTCCTCTGTAACGCTAACCTGGTAACCGTAAAAAAAATTTAAAGCATCGCCTATTGAGATTTTTAGGTACCGTACTTTGTCGTCAATCCACAAGTGCGCGCAATTATAAAGTTTGACATGTTTGGTATCTATTTACTCGGCGTAACATTATGCAAAAAAATTGGGCTAATTTTACTGTTTTTTTTTTTAATTCATGAAAGTTTCCCTTTTCCCAAAAAAATTTGTTTAAAACACCGCTGCGCAAATACCGTGTGACATAAATAATATATAATGTTTGGGGGTTCCAAGTAATTTTCTAGCAAAAAATATGGATTTTAACTTGTAAATAGGGATGAGCCGAACACCCCCCGGTTCGGTTCGCACCAGAACTTTCGAACGGACCCCACGTTCGTTACGAACATTAGAACCCCATTGAAACCTATGGGACTCGAACGTTCGAAATGGAAAGTGCTAATTTTAACGGCTAATATGCAAGATACTGTCCTAAAAGGGTTTGGGGACCTGACTCCTGCCTCAGGGGACATGGGTCAATGCAAAAAAAAGTTTTAAAAACGGCCGTTTTGGCGGGAGCACTGATTTTAATGACGATTAAAGTGAAAAAAAAAGTGAAATATTCCTTTAAATATGGTGCCTGGGGGGTGTCTGTAGTATGCCTGTGAAGTGCCACGTGTTTCCCGTGTTTAAAACAGTCCCTGCACAAAATGACATTAAACGGAAATAACACCATTTAAAACTGCTTGCGGTTTTAATGTTATATCTGGTTCCTGCAATATGGTTGAAAATCATTGAGAAAAATGGCATGGGTAGCCCTCCCTGCCCATTACCAGCCTATTTGGGTCTTGTACGCATATTAAGGGGAACCCTGTACCCATATTAAAAAAAGGAAATGCGTGTGGCCCCCAGGCCCTATATACTCAGAACAGCAGTATACAGGCGGTGCAAACAAGACAGGGACTGTGTAGGTTTGTTGTGTTAAGTTGAATCTGTTTGTAATTTTCAACTGGTACATTTTTAAAGTGTAGCTCCAGTCAAAAAAACTATTTTTAAGCTTTTTGGAAAACATAGGGAAGGGTTATCACCCCTGTATAATTTGTTTTGTCGTCCATCTTTTTTCATCTCACTTGCTGCTGTCTCCTTGCGTTTGCAAGTAGGAGATGTTTGTAAGTTGGATGTTTGAAAGTAGGGGCCTGCCCTATATTATAGCGGTATGTACTGGGTACAGAGCACGCAGACAGCACGCACTATCTCCTAACACTACTGACTGCAAGCTCTATTATTAAAGATGGACCACTAGCTATATAGGTGAGGTGAATATCGCGGTGTATACTGCGGTCAGGGCACGCAGACAATAACCAGAAAACAGCAGAGATAAAGGGGTATATACAGATGTATACTGTGCTGTGCTGGAGGCACACACAACTTCCAATAACTCCTGCAGATGGCAATTGGGCTCAAATAGAGAACAGCTATGTAGGTGGATTATAGCGGTATGTACTGGGTACAGAGCACGCAGACAGCACGCACTATCTCCTAACACTACTGACTGCAAGCTCTATTATTAAAGATAGATCACTAGCTATATAGGTGAGGCGAATATAGTGGTGTATACTGCGGTCAGGGCACAGACAATAACCACTACACAACAGCAAGATAGGAAATCAGCCAAAAACGATCGGTGTGTACTGTGTTGAAGGTACACAGAACACCCACTGCTTCAGATGCCAACACACTACACGAGGCCGCCTCAAAGGCGGCCTTATATAGTGTGGGGCATGCACTACACAGCCTGAGCTATGATTGGCCACAGGCAGGATGCCTGTGGCCAATCATGGCTCTCCTCGCTGCTGGCGCTGCGATTGGCCAAGCATGCGGGGTCACAGTGCATGCTTGGCCAATCATGAGCCAGCAATGCACTGCGCCATCGCAGTGCATTGTGGGCCGTGCGCGCCACACGAATTTTGACGCGAACGGACCAAGAGTTCGGATTTCGCCGAACGGACGAACAGCCAATGTTCGAGTCGAACACGAAGCTCATCCCTACTTGTAAACACCAAATGCCAAAAATAGGCTTAGTCATGAAAGGGTTAAAATCCACAACAGACCGAAGGGCCGGGTATGGTCTTGGAGGGGGAACCCCATGCCATTTCTTTTCAGTTTGGCGTGAAGTTCCCATTCAAGATCCTCGAAGCACAAGTTGCATGCCAAAGTTGGATCAGTTAAGAGGATGATCTGACTTTGATCCGGGTATTCAATGGGCTGAAGTAGGATCAAAGTCAGACCAAAGTAGTGCAGGAACCTTTTTCAAATTCAGACCGACTTGTGTCCAGTTAAGACGGCTCTCATAGGGAACCATTGATTTGCACACGTCATGAGAGATGACCTCCCAATTTCAGAGCATTTGTTGTACCAGTGTGAACCCAGTCTCAGACGGTTGTCACCAGAACAGATGTCCCAATCAGATTTCTACTTACCCTTTGTTCCAATACCAACTATAACATTTTGGGTTTCTTCTCACTTTCTGTCCCAGCGACAATGGCCACCAGGAAAAGGAGAAGTTAAACCTCCCTAGCAAGATACAGGCAGCAATAAAACCTGATAGGCGTTCCAAGTGTTTTATTTAATTCAAAATTAAGAAGATATGTCATAGTTTAGACTGCGACTGTGACACTAGGCCGACTATTTGGGTTCATCTTGGCCACTAAGCAAACATTTTTTGAAAATTATGTTAAAATACTTACGTTTTATATTTATACATCAATCCTGAACTATCAATTGCAGAAAAATAAAATCAAAGAATTCCAGGAGGGTATACAAACACCATTTTAACATTTACTATAAATATATCATCTTTATAAGTGTATATGAGTATAGGTTAGACAGGGTAGGTCTTTCTCCCCTCTTATTAATGTACATAGAAAGCATTTATATAATAATATGGATGCTGAAAAAATTTATTTGATGGTTTTTGTGCATGTGCAGTGCAGTGTTTCTATTAAACATTACAAATTGTTATTTGCTTATAATGGCTAAGTGGAGCTTTCTTATGGCACTTGGAGTCTTTTTATGGATAAATGTATTCTTAGTTCAGTGTCTATGATCACTGTTTTAAATTTTGATATACACCTTTGAATTTGTTTTGTGTAATAAAACACATTTCATTGTAACAATTTGTATTAGACATGAGCGTAGTCGAAAAATTAGTTTGTTTTTCATTTCATACCTTTTTATTTTTTTACGTTTTTCGGGTCATTCGTTATGATCACAATTCGGAAATTGGAAAATTTGTGAATTTGTAAATACGAAAATCCAAAAATAGGGAAGAAAATCGAAAAAAAAAAAATCAAAACTAACTAATAATAACTAACTATTAAATTATAGGACTTGTAATTTCCTTTCAAGTTTGACTGGCAGAGAACGTAACGAATACAAATTTAACCAAAGTTACGAATTATCGAAAATAAGGAACGCCGCATCTAAACAAATGGAATGGAACAAATTAATAATAAATAATATTAATAATAAAAACTTAGTATTATTATTTTTATTTATTATTATTATTAATTTGTTACATTCCATTCGCTTAGATAAGGAATTCGTTATTTCGGATAATTTGCAATTTCGGATAAATTCATATTCGTTACGTTCACTAACAGACAAATTTGAAGGAAAATTCCAATACCTATAATTTAATAGTTAGCTTCTAGCTTTCATTTTTAAAACCTAACTGAACAAGTGGAGGATAGATGCTGATTGGTTGATATGCACAGTAGCTCCAGATTCTGTCTTTTCAAGTTTTCATAAAATCCCCTCAAAATGTGGTGCAGCTGTGCATAGTAACCAATCAGCTTCCAGTTTTTTTGTCAAAGCTTAATTGAACAAGCTGGAGTTAGAAGCTGATTGGCTACCATGCACCGCTGCACCAGATTTTGCACCCCCCCCCACCCCCCACTGTGTTTTACGATGTATAATCCTAACTACAACTCCTGAAGTTCTATGAGTTGTGTCGAAAAACATATGAAGAGTTTACCTTTATTAAAATTAGTGTGCTGAGGTTTGTATGTGTCTGTTTCATTCTTGCTTGTGGCTCTATAATTAAACCATATTGGGTGCCAGATGTACTAGGTACACCACTGGTAAGAGTAACATGTATTGATAGGCAAATGTTTTTATTTATTTATTTATTTTGGGATCGACTTTCATTTTTTAAACTGTGTGTCGCTTTGGAAGATATCCCTTCACTAACACAAAGGGAGAGAAAATCCTATCTAAGACAGTTTTCACCACAAAAAGAGTCCTCAATGGAAGTTTTCCTTTCACCGGTTCCAAAAACAACCAGTCCATATCGGGGGGTGATGAGCAATACTAAACTTCTCTTAATTCCCTTTACCCATCATTTTGTTTCTTTACACAGCACAGGGCTCTATAACACTAAAAATAAAGTCATATGAGTAACTGTAAATATTCTTTATTATGCAGAAGCCATATCTAAATCTTATCTTATCATACAGAAGTTTGGTTTTCTTTCAGACATCTTAAACCTCTCAGCCATATCACTTTATTATCAGATAACGTCATAGCCAAATCTTATGATTTGTACACATGGTCAGAAATTACAACGGAAAAGTCTGATCAATCGATGTTGTTGGAAAATCCGATGGTGTGTGGGCTCTAGCGGGCTTTTTCCGGCAGAATTTCAGAGGGAAAAAATTTGAGAGCAGGACCTAAAATTTTCCAACAGCAAAATCCGATTGGACTTTTTCCGATCGTGTGTATAGCATTCCAATGCACAAAGTGCCACACATGCTCAGAATAAATTTGGGGACAAAAGCTATTGGCTACTGGCCTCTACGTAGTCCTGTCGTATGTTTTGTACGTCACCTCGTTCTGAACGATGAGATTTTCCGACAACTTTGTATGCAACACAAGTTTCGGACAAAATCCGTTGAAAAAAATCCAACGGATTTTGTGGTCGGAATGTCCTACCGTGTTTATGGGGCATTAGACCCAAAAAGAGTCCCAATACAGGTCCTTCTCAAAAAATTAGCATATTGTGATGAAGTTCATTATTTTCTGTAATGTACTGATAAACATTAGACTTTCATATATTTTAGATTCATTACACACAACTGAAGTAGTTCAAGCCTTTTCTTGTTTTAATATTGATGATTTTGGCATACAGCTCCTGAAAACCCAAAAATCCTATCTCAAAAAATTAGCATATTTCATCCGACCAATAAAAGAAAAGTGTTTTTAATACAAAAAAAGTCAACCTTCAAATAATTATGTTCAGTTATGCACTCAATACTTGGTCGGGAATCCTTTTGCAGAAATAACTGCTTCAATGCGGCGTGGCATGGAGGCAACCAGCCTGTGGCACTGCTGAGGTGTTATGGAGGCCCAGGATGCTTCGATAGCGGCCTTAAGCTCATCCAGAGTGTTGGGTCTTGCGTCTCTCAACTTTCTCTTCCCAATATCCCACAGATTCTCTATGGGGTTCAGGTCAGGAGAGTTGGCAGGCCAATTGAGCACAGTAATACCATGGTCAGTAAACCATTTACCAGTGGTTTTGGCACTGTGAGCAGGTGCCAGGTCATGCTGAAAAATGAAATCTTCATCTCCATAAAGCTTTTCAGCAGATGGAAGCATGAAGTGCTCCAAAATCTCCTGATAGCTAGCTGCATTGACCCTGCCCTTGATAAAACACAGAGGACCAACACCAGCAGCTGACATGGCACCCCAGGCCATCACTGACTGTGGGTACTTGACACTGGACACTGGACCTCAGGCATTTTGGCATTTCCCTCTCCCCAGTCTTCCTCCAGACTCTGGCACCTTGATTTCCGAATGACATGCAAAATTTGCTTTCATCCGAAAAAAGTACTTTGGACCACTGAGCAACAGTCCAGTGCTGCTTCTCTGTAGCCCAGGTCAGGCGCTTCTGCCGCTGTTTCTGGTTCAAAAGTGGCTTGACCTGGGGAATGCGGCACCTGTAGCCCATTTCCTGCACACGCCTGTTCACGGTGGCTCTGGATGTTTCTACTCCAGACTCAGTCCACTGCTTCCGCAGGTCCTCCAAGGTCTGGAATCAGTCCTTCTCCACAATCTTCTTCAGGGTCCGGTCACCTCTTCTCATTGTGCAGCGTTTTCTGCCACACTTTTCCCATCCCACAGACTTCCCACTGAGGTGCCTTGATACAGCACTCTGGGAACAGCCTATTCGTTCAGAAATTTCTTTCTGTGTCTTACCCTCTTGAGGGTGTCAATGGTGGCCTTCTGGACAGCAGTCAGGTCGGCAGTCTTACCCATGATTGCGGTTTTGAGTAATGAACCAGGCTGGGAGTTTTTAAAAGCCTCAGGAATCTTTTGCAGGTGTTTAGAGTTAATTAGTTGATTCAGATGATTAGGTTAATAGCTTGTTTAGAGAACCTTTTCATGATATGCTAATTTTTTTAGATAGGAATTTTGGGTTTTCATGAGCTGTATGCCAAAATCATCAATATTAAAACAAGAAAAGGCTTAAACTACTTCAGTTGTGTGTAATGAATCTAAAATATATGAAAGTCTAATGTTTATCAGTACATTACAAAAAATAATGAACTTTATCACAATATGCTAATTTTTTGAGAAGGACCTGTATATGGAGTGCACACACAATACTGAGCTGATAAACACACAGAAAACTTCTACCAGAAACAACACAACTTCAGGTAAGGACAATAATATCATAAAAAGAATACAGAAGGGATTGTAATGGTTCTTTAAAAGATTGTGGAAATCTGTTGAGCAAAGGAAATGTTTTCTATAACATTACATTAGGTGGGTAATACTTAGTAAGTAGTGATCAGATAGACTTCATTTGCTGCACGAAAATGAATATTGTATGGTGAGGCAGCAAGTCTCTCGGACATTTAAATACATCCATTGGGAAATATATTTAAAGCTTCTTGTTTCTATAAGAATCTGTAGACAGAGCATGTCATCTATAGTAACATATTCAGTTGTAGATTACTATAGGTCTACAGATGTAAAAAGAGTCCTCTGGAGACAAACACCTAGGATTCCTTTTACATTGTAGTACATTGGCTGGATTAGAATGATATAACATTTACAAATGAAAATTAAGAGATCTACAAAAACTAGATAAGCATTATGAATATCAGATAGCATATTTAAGACTTTAAGATATATTGAAAGTAAATGCTTTCTTTAACCACTTAAGCCCCGGACCATTTTGCAGGCCAAAGACCAGAGCACTTTTTGCAATTTGGCACTACATCGCATTAACTGACAATTGCGTGGTCATGCGACTTGGCTCCCAAACAAAATTGCCGTCCTTTTTTTCCCACAAATAGAGCTTTCCTTTGGTGGTATTTTATCACCCCTGTGGTTTACATTTTTTGCGCTATAAACATAAAAAGAACAACATTTTTGAAAAAAAAGCATTATTTTTTACATTTTACTATAATAAATATCCCCCAAAAATATATATAAAAAAAAACATTTTTTTCCTCAGTTTAGGCCGATACGTATTCTTCCACATAATTTTGGTTAAAAAAATTGCAATAAGTGATTATTGAAACCCCTTTGCCGCTGTCATTTGCTATATGGCAGGCGGCAAGTGGTTAAACTACATAGAGGGTTCTTTACTGTAAGAGTGGCAAGGATGTGGAATTCCCTTCCACAGACGGTGGTCTCAGCGGGGAGCATCGATAGTTTCAAAAAACAATTAGATAAGCACCTGACCGATCGTAACATACAGGGATATACTATATGAAATACTGACATATAATCACACACATAGGTTGGACTTGATGGACTTGTGTCTTTTTTAAACCTCACCTATTATGTAACTATTATGAACATTGATTATTTTTATATGCTGAGTTCTTATATGATCAGCTATGCAATCAATTAGCATAATTCATTACCATTGCCTTTTATTTGCTTATTGTGTGTTTTTACAAAATTATTTGACATTACATCATAGATACATTTTTATGTTGGGTTTACTGTATTTTCTATGAATTGAGTTGGCACTCTTGTATTGGGGATTCTAGAGTGTATTTAGGGGTTATGGTGAGATTTTTTTAAATAAGTAAAGATGTATATATATGCCTTTATTATTTTGTTGACTTTGTGCTGTGCTTTCTTTCCTTGTCTGACACAAAAATGGTCCATAAAAACACATTTCAAAGGAAATTTCCCCCCAGTTGGTTAGAATGTTTCTTCACATATCTCAGTGTACCTTTGTTACATATTTCTTAAATCGTGTTCATTTTGCAGAGCATCAAACTTGATATCTGATATCTTTTGCATTATTTCTCAATCTGTCTGCCAGTGTCCTACAACTCACCATCATCAGTATTGATCGCTGGATCTCCATAGTCTTCCCTGTTTGGTGTCGGAACCATCGCACCATGAGACTGGCTGTGAAAGTCGTTCTTGCACTTTGGATTATATCTTCTCTACCCAATGTATCTTACTTCATAAATACATATCCATATGATGTCAATGATACCATTGTGGTTTGTTATGTAGATCGGTCAATGTACGACACTCAAGTTATAATAAGATTTATCATTCTGTTTGTTATTCCTTTTACTATCATTATCTTCTGTTACACTGTCATATCTTTTTGCGTATTCAAAGAAATCGCAGAGTAACATCTACCAAACTTTACAACAGGGGCGTTGCTAGGTGGCAAAAAGACCAGTCTGATGCTGGCACCGGGGGGGGGGGGGGAGAGTCCAGGGTGGTTATGGCATTGGGTTTTTTGGCTGGACGAGCTCACTTGCTGGTTGCTGCCTGGGGCTTACCAGTGCCCATCAATTTTGACCGCTCAGATACCTGACACACTGACCATTACACTGACCTCACCTACATGATCTACATACACTGACCTACCTGACATGCATACACCTACCTAACATACACTGACCTACCTGACATGCATACACCTACCTAACATACACTGACCTACCTGACATGCATACACCTACCTAACATACACTGACTTACCTGACATGCATACACCTACCTACCTAACATTCACTGACCTCACCTACATACACTAACCTAACTCACATGCAAACACCTACCTAACATACATACACTGACCTCACCTACATACACCGACCTACCTAACATACTTCTACCTACCTAACATACACTGACCTACCTGACATGCATACACCTACCTACCTAACATACACTGACCTACCTGACATGCATACAGCTAACTACCTAACATACACTGACCTCACCTACATACACTGACCTACCTAACATACATACACTGACCTCCCCTACATACACCTACATACACTGACCTACCTAACATACACCTACCTAACATACACTGACCTACCTGACATGCATACACCTACCTACCTAACATACACTGACCTACCTGACATGCATACACCTACCTACCTAACATACACATACCTACCTGACATGCATACACCTACCTAACATACATACACTGACCTCACCTACATACACTGACCTAACATGCATACAACTACCTAACATACACTGACCTTGCCAACGAGATCTTCTTCACACTGCCATCCGCCCCCAGCACAGATGGCCATCAACAATACATTGGTGCAGTCTGACAGACTGACAGACTGAAAGATCTCGTCCAATCGCTCCTCCGCTGCCATGATGATCTTTCCAATCGCT
Organism: Lithobates pipiens; assembly: GCF_037356315.1. Lineage (NCBI taxonomy): Eukaryota > Metazoa > Chordata > Amphibia > Anura > Ranidae > Lithobates > Lithobates pipiens. The sequence goes on along the minus strand of NW_027507788.1, from coordinate 33,466,769 downwards.
GAGCGGGGATCTCAGTGATGTGGTGCGGCGCAGCGGCGGCATTGTAATATATATATTCTGTAATACAATTGTAATTGTAGTGCCTATGATGAACTTCACACATCCCATGGTCCCGCCATTGGACCAGTGGGACGTCCATCATAGCTCCAGAAGGCCGTACCTGCTAGGTCACTCGGCGCATCAGATCGGTCTCCACTCAGCGGCGGGTGGCGGTGCTCAGGGCTAACAATTGAATGGTGCCTTCCTGAGACTCTTGGCTTTTCGGGGACCCATTAGGGGGCTCCAGCCCCCCCCCCCCCCCAGCCACCCCCTGCCGACGCCCCTGCCTTACAAAGTGATTGCAGCCATCATCATTTTCTTCTTTATTTGCTGGTTTCCTTACCATATATTTTGCATCATGTATTCATATGGAATGCATGATCTCAGGCCTGTGGCTTCTATAGGCTATGTTATATCACACTTATTGGCATTCTAGAACAGCTGTGTGAACCCTCTTCTCTATGTCTTCATTGGCCAAAACGTCAAACAAAAATTCTGGAGCACCATTAAATCTGGTGTTGAGAGAGTTTTCACCGAGGACACCAACCTGACAGATCCAAATAGACACCTGATCATGCCATAAGCCAAATGTGATAGAGTTATTTCAACACATATTAAGGGATGATGTGGCAATGTTTGCAAATGTATATGCTTTATTTATACTAATAATTGTGGTTGAATACTCTAGGAGCCTGATAGACATGTGCAGTTTGTTTCGTCTTGAAATTGAATAGTACTGAATTTAAACGAATCGGAAATAACAAAAAAAATTGGGATGGAATTTGAATTTGTAATGATTCAAATAGTTTTCAAAGTCGAATAATTTTCGAATTCGAATAATTTTCCAATTTCCAAAGAGAATAAAATATAAAAGAAAAAAATAGAATAGAATAGAAAAGGATATAACAGAAAGAGTAGAATATAATAGAGTAAAACAAAACAGAATAGAAAAAAAGAATAAACAAGAGTAGACTATAATAGAATAGAAAAGAACAGAATTAATAACACAATAGAATAGAATATAACCTATATTATATATATTATATATATAGCTGGTGTCTCGGGTCCTTATTGGATAGATTGATAGCAGCGCAGCCATTGGCTCCCGCTGTTGTCAATCAAATCCAATGACCCAGCACCGGAGGGTGGGGCCGAGTCCTGCATTCTGTGAATGGACACAGATGCAGGACTCGGAAGTGAGCACGCATGGGTGTCCACCAAGGAGAGAGCTTCTCTGACGTGGACACTCAATGTGGGGAGGAGCCAGGAGCGCTGTTGGGGGACCCCTGAAGAGGAGGTTTGGGGCCACTTTGTGCAAAATGAACTGCACAGTGGAGGTAAGTATGACAAGTTTGTTTTTTGTTTTTGTTTTTTTTAAATGAAGCTTTACATTCCCTTTAAATCTGTCCAAACAAATAAACAACTATAAATAATTATAAAAAATAATAATATAATAATAATAAAATGAATTTCCCCACAAATCACTATCGCTCAACTCTTCAAGTGATTCGTATTTAATATCGCTGTTTTCTATCAGGTCTAAAACCATTTTGATGTAAAGGGACACTTTTTGGTTGACATGGACATTCTCAAGTTTCCAGACAGAAAGAACAGAATATATATATATAAAAGTGCAGGCAGGGTATTGGACAAAGCACTAGGGACAAAAAGGAGGTGAAATTATTTGATACAGTAATGTATTCTTACAGATTATAGTGTACTGTACGTGTTATGTTTTTTGAACTTTTTGAATTTGCCGCCGGGCTCTGCCCCCATGAGTCGCAATACTCGCAGGGAACGGAGCCCGGCACACAGAGCATCGGGTGGAGGACACAGCGGGGGGGGGGCATCGCAGGATCCTGGTGACAAGGTAAGTACACTATACCAGGTACCAGGAACAGGGGCGGACTGACAACTCATGTGGCCCCCGGGCAATAGGAGATTATGGGGCCCCCAGGCAATCAGAGATTATGGGGCCACACAGTATACAAAAACACACACACACACACACAGTATACAATCATGTACACATAGTATACACAGACATGTTTCTATTGGCTGAGAAGGTATGGAGAAGATTTTTACATACTGTCCCTGGTTTTACTGAGGGTGGCAACCCTGATGGAGCCCTCTAGTGGCCTGGGGCCCTAGGGCAGTGCCCGAGTGGCTGAAGGGCCAGTCCGTCCCTGACCAGGAATCTGCAATGCAATCCTGAGTGTGGCTCTGGGTTACTGAAATTTAACCCAGAGGCACACTCGGTAATACCACTAGGGAGATAAAAGTGGTTGTTAAGTCACTTCTATAAAATGCTCCGATCCCCTCTGTATTATACCAATAACTTCACCTGTGTCATATATTAAATATGCTTATCTGTACTGATAACACAGCATCTTCCTGTGATCATGTGATCCTCTTGCCTCTCCTCTGCCTAGCTGACAGTTCAAGTGGGCGGGACCGAGCACTACAGCTGACATCAGCCGGGGAGGAGAGGAGAAAGGGGAGAGAGCCGAGGAGTCACATGATCGCAGGAAGCCGCTATGTGTTATCAGTACAGATAAGCATATTTATGATACAACACAGACACAGGGGAACTTCTTGTTCTAATACAGAGGGGTTGGGGACATTTAATGTTAACTATAAAGAGCAGCAGGGGAGGGGGGACGCTGACATCAGCCGACACTCAGAGAGGGGAGGGGGGAGAGGAGGGGGAGAGAACAAAGGAGACAAATGTATGTACTGACTCTGTTGCTCAGCAGCCCTGATACATGGGAGTCAGTGTACAGGGGGGAGGGTAGACACTGGCAGGATCAGACAGGTATTACAGATGATAAAGGGGGCCAAATGAAACAGTACAAGTACTGTGCTATATAATATGCTTTAAGGGAACAGGATCTGTTTTTTTGGGGTTAACAAATGCTTTAATTCCCCTTTACCATCCTTTCGCTTCTTTACACAGCACGGGCCTACTACAACACTAAAAATAAAGCCATACTTAATCCTGGTATCAGTTCAGTTCCAAGTAAATGAAGTATTACATGCTTGAGGCTATTTATTCTTCTGCCTGTCCTCTTTGTACATATTTATCTTCCTTGTGTTGGCAGCGATGTAATTGTTTTGAATAATTATATTCTCTATTTTCTCTCCCTAAATGTGGTATATAATGCATACAAAACCTAACTGTTTATGCACATATCTTTGTTTATATGACAATGTATTTCTTTCAATAAAAATAACAATTAAAAAAAATAAATAAAGCCATATGAGTACCTGAAAATATTCTTTATTATGCAGAAGCCATATCTAAATCTTATCTTATCATACAGAAGTTCAGTTTTCTTTCAGACACGCAATTTAAACATCTCGTCTCAATCACTTTATTATCAGATAACATTATAGTCAAGTCTTTGACCCAAAACGAGTCCCAATATACGGAGTGCATACACAGTACTGAGCTGTGCTGGAGATAAACACAGAAAACTTCTACCAGAAATAACACAACTTCAGGTAAGGACAATAATATCATAAAAAGAATACAGAAGGGATTGTAATGGTTATATACAAGATTGTGTAAATCTGATGAGCAAAGGGAATGTTTTCTATAACATTCCATTAGGTGGGTAAGTAATACCCAGTAAGTAGTGATCAGATAGACTTCATTTGCTGTACGAAAATGAATATTGTATGTTGAGGCAGCAAGTCTCTTGGACTTTTAAATACATCCATTGGGAAATATGTTTAAAGTTTCTTGTTTCTATAAGAATCTGTAAACAGAATGTGTCATCTATACTAACATATTCAGCTGTAGATTACTATAGGTCTACAGATGTAAAAAGAGTCCTATAGAGACAAACACCTAGGATTCTTTTTACATTGTAGTACATTGGCTGGATTAGATTGAGATAACATTTACATATGAAAATTACGAGATTTCACTATACAGAAATTAGATAAGCATTATGAATATCAGATAGCATATTTAAGATTTTAATTTATATTGAAAGTAAATGTCTTCTTTAAGAGTGGTATGCATTGAGTCGCTTGAGAGGGGATATGAGTTCAATTTATAAATACCATACTGGTATTTACAATAAGGATAAAACTTTTTTGCGGAAGGGAGTTTAACAAGACACTGAAATTAAAATGAGAAGGAAAAGAGGTTTAACCTTAATCTACGTAGAGGGTTTTTTACTGTAAGAGCGGCAAGTATTTGGAATACCCTTCCACAGGCGGTGGTCTGAGTGCGTGGCATGGATTGTTTCAAAAAACTATTAGATAAGCACCTGAATGACCACAACATACAGGGATATACAATGTATTACTGATATATAATCACACACATAGGTTGGACTTGATGGACTTGTGTCTTTTTTCAACCTCTCCTACTATGTAACTATTAAGAATATTGATTATTTTTATATGTTGAGTTCTTACTTGATCAGCTATGAAATCAATTACCACAATTCATTTCCATTGCCTTTTATTTGCTTATTGTGTGTTTTTACAAAATGATTTGACGTTACACCATTTTTATGTTGGGTTTACTGTATTTTCTATGAATTGAGTTGGCACTCTTGTATTGGGGATTCTAGAGTGTATTTAGGGGTTATAGTGAGATTATTAACCTTTAAAATCCCCCTTAATAATAAATAAGTAAAACTGTATATATGCCATTATTATTTTGTTGACTTTGTGCTGTGCTTTCTTTCTTATCCGACTTAAAAATTGTCCATAAAAACACATTTCAAGGAAATGTCCCCCAGTCAGTTAGAACGTTGTAAATCTCAGTGTACCTTTCTTACATATTTCTTAAATCGTTTTCATTTTGCAGAACATCATACTTGATATCTGAGCCCTGCTATGTCTGGAAGTATGGAGACCGCCGACACCACCGAGGAAACTCACACAGATCAAGAATTTGATACGACTTCGATTAAAATATTCAGTGTTTTATACATGGTGGTTTTATCTGGGATATGTTTGCTGGGAATAACTGGAAATGGTCTGGTCATCTGGTTTGTTGCCTTCAAAATGAAAAAGACGGTCAACTCTGTTTGGTTCTTAAGTTTAGCTTTTGCTGATTTTACCTTCTGCCTTTTCCTATCCTTAATTATCCCTTACATTGTACTTGGAGGTCATTGGCCATTTGAAACCTTCATGTGCAAGCTTAGCTGTTTTGCATTATTTCTCAATATGTCAGCCAGTGTCCTACAACTCACCGTCATCAGTATTGATCGCTGCATGTCCGTAGTCTTCCCTGTTTGGTGTCGAAACCATCGCACCGTGAGACTGGCTGTGAAGGTCATTCTTGCCCTTTGGATTGTATGTCTTATACTCTGTATATCTTACTTCATACATACAGATACATATGATGTCAATGATACCATTGTAGTTTGTTATGTAGATTGGGCAATGCAGGATACACAAGTTATAATAAGATTTATCATCCTGTTTGTTATACCTTTTACTATCATTATCTTCTGTTACACTGTCATCTGTTTGCATATTCAAAGAAATCGCAGAGTAACATCTACCAAACCTTACAAAGTGATTGCAGCCGTCATCATTTCCTTCTTTATTTGCTGGTTTCCACATCATGTATTTTCTATCATTAATTCATACGGAATGCTTAATGATCTCAGGCTTGTGGTTCTGATAGGCTATGCTATACCAGACTTTTTGGCATTCTCAAACAGCTGTGTGAACCCTCTTCTCTATGTCTTCATTGGCCAAAACTTCAAACAAAAATTCTGGAGTGCCATTAAATCTGGTTTTGAGAGAGCTTTCAATGAGGACACCAACCTGACAGATCCAAATCGACACAGAGTTTTACCTGATCATGCCATAAGCCAAATGTGATCAGTTATTTCAACACATATTAAGGGATGATGATGTGGCAATGTTTGCAAATGTATATGCTTTAGTTATAAAAATAATTGTGATTGAATACTCTAGGAGCCTGATAGCAAAATTCGCACGGAATAGTTTTCAAATTTCTAATAGTTTTCGAATTCAAACAGTTTTCAAATTCCAATTCGAAAAGTTCTTGAATTGAAATAGTTTTTCAAATTTCCAAAGAGAATAAAATATTATAGAAAAAAATAGAATAGAATAGAAAAGGGTAGAACAGAAATTAAAAGAATAGAATATAATGGAGTAAAAAAGAACAAAAAGAAAATTAAAGAATAGGAAAAAAAAAAGAATATACTATAATAGAATAAAAAAGAATAGAATAAAAAAAACAATATAATAGAATAAAATAGAGATAAAGAATAGTTCCCATATAGAATCAATTAGAATTTTAAATAGAATAGAAAATAATGGATTAAAATAGGAAGATAGTTATTTTCTTTCTATTCTATTCTGTTGCTTTTTCTATACTATTCTCTTATTTTCTATTTTATCCAAACTCAAATTTATATTCTATTTTATTGTTTTTTGAAATATATTTTTTTCTATTTGAATTTCAGACGATGATTCTGTTCTTTCTGTTTTATACTATTCTTTGTTTAATTCTATTCTATTCTATTTGTTTCTATTCTATTCCATTCTATTCTGTTCTTTTATTTTCTATTCTATTTTTTTTTCTGTTTTACTCTATTATATTCTATTATTTTATTTTCTGTTATTTTTTTTTCCTTTATTATATTTTGTGCTATTCTCTTTGGAAATTGGAAAACTATTCAAACTTGAAAACTATTTGAACTTAAAAACTATTTTAAATTATTTTATTCAAAATTAAGAAGATATGTCATAGATTGACACTAGGCTGACTATTAGGGTTCATCTTGGTCACCAAGCAAACATTTTTGGAGAATGATGTTAAAATCCTTAAGTTTATATTTATACATCAATTCTCAACTATCAATTGCAGAAAAATAAAATCAAAGAATTTCCGGAGGGTATACAAACACCATTTTAACATTTATATATTAAATATATTGATAAATATATCATCTTTATAGGTGTATATGAGTATAAGTGGACAGGGTCGGTCTTTCTGCCCTCTTATTAATGTACATACAAAGCATTGCTGGTAATATGGATGCTTAAAAAAATGTATTTGATGGATTTTAATGATGTTTTTTTTTTTGTGCTATTGTAACTATTAATTGCAGAGAAATAAAATCAAAGAATTTCAGGGGGGTATGCAAACATCATTCTAACATTTACAATAAATATATCATCTTTATAGATATAAAGTATAAGTGGACAGGGTAGGTCTTTCTCCCCTCTTATTCATGTACATACAAAGCATTGGTGGTAATATGGATGCTGAAAAAATGTATTTGATGATTTTAATGATTTTTTTTTGTGTGCAGTGTTTCTATTAAACATTGACACTCATGATTTGCTTATAGTGGATAAGTGGAGCTTTCTTATGGCACTTGTTATGAATACATGTATTATTAGTTCAGTGTCCATTATCACAGTTTTAAATTTGGATATACATGACTAGTGTATTGCAGACCTACCGGCTGCCGTGACCAAATTCTACTAACCACCAAACTCTGCACAAATAAGACACCAGACCTTACTGGATTTTAATCCAGCCTTTAATTAACAATGAAACAAAAACAAAAACATCAAAGAAAATTTTTTGAACCATAACATATAACCTACCAACTGACTGTATAGCAGGTATTTTGAAGGCAAGCATGGTCTACCAACTATGCTGTATCAAGCTACTGTAACTTTCAATACCACGGCCCCCAGCCGCGAATAACCTTACTAACCTGATACAGCCACAATACCATTCTTGTCTTACTGACGTCACTTAATACGGGAAGGTACCCATACCAAAGATGAGCCCCTCCCACCATTCTCCAAGATAAAATTTTTACCATGCCCACCTTCAAAACCCTGAGACCCCTGCCCACTGCTATGACATAAAATAAATCAAAAAACCCTTTCCACTACGTACTACTGAAGAACCATGCCACCCGACCAACCACGCAACCCCAATACCCAATCAAAAACGTGAACTAAGGGAGGGAGGGAGGAAAACTTCTCCTACTCTGTCTGGCTCCAACTGACCCTGTCCTAACTCCCCTTACTGCCTACACCCTCATTTACTCCACCCTGACCATCTTGCTCCATCCTACCACACCTTATTCTCCTCCAATGACCGAACTTAATTTTGTTGCCATAGATATTATTTTAAAACTGCCTCACTACAGCCTACCCTGCCCCCCCCCCCCAGTCATGTAGGCCTTCCACTAATTGCTTCGCATCTATTACAGGCCTGTTCTCTTTTGAATTAATTTTGTATAATAAAACAGATTTCATTTTAACAATTTGGATTAGACATGTGCACAGCCAAAAAATTTGTTTGTTTTCGTTTCATTCTTTTTTGGGTGTTTTCTGTATTTCGGGTCATTTGTTATGATCACAATTCATAAATTTGTAAATTTGAAAATTTGTGAATTCGTAAAATCGAAAATTCGAAAATCCGAAAATAGGAAAGAAAATCTGAAAAATCGAAAAAATAACTTACTAACTAACTAACTAATAATAACTAATTATTAAAATACAGGCATACCCCACTTTTAAGTACACAATGGAGTTTATTTACTAAAGTTGGAAAGTTCAAAATCAGGCTAATTTCTGCATAGAAACCAATGAGCTTCCAGATTTTATTACCAAAGCTTAATTGAACAAGCCAAGGTTAGAAGCTCATTGGTTTCTATTCAGAAGTGAGCCTGATTTTGTACTTTCCAGCTTTAGTAAATAAACCTTACTGTGTACATAAAAGTGGGGTATGCCTGTGTAGATATTGGAATTTCCTTTCAAATTTGGCTGGTAGTGAATGTAACGAATACAAATTTTACCAAAGTTACGAATTATCTGAAATAAGGAATGCTGCATCTAAACAAATGGAAGGTAACAAATTAATAATAAATAATAATAATAAAACGTTTGTATTATTATTAATGTTATTTATTATTATTAATGTGTTACATTCCATTCGTTTAGATACGGGCAAAAATTCCAATACCTATTTTTAATAGTTAGCTTCTAGCTTTTATCTTTAAAGCTTAACTTAACAAGCTGAAGATAGATGCTGATTGGTTGATATGCACAGCCACTGCAGATTCCGTCTTTTCCAGTTTTGGTAAAATCCCCTCACTGGGGTGGATTTACGGAAACTGGAGGGTGAAAAATGTGGTGCACCTGTGCATAGTAACCAGTCAGCTTCCAGTTTTTTTTGTCAACGCTTAATTGAACAAGTTGGAGTTAGAAGCTGATTGGCTACCATGCACAGCTGCACCAGATTTTGCACTCTCCAGTTTTAGTAAATAAACCCCACTGTATTTTGCATTTCATACTCCTGTCTACTACATTACTCCTAAAGTTCTGTTTTATTAAAATGCGTGTTCTGAGGTTTGTATGTGTCTGTTTCATTTTTGCAGTGGCTTCATCATTAACCTCTTGATGTCTACGCTATAGCCAAATGACAGCCACAGCATGGACCTGAATTTCCGGGAGGCCATCATGGTGATTACCGATCCGAGTAAGGGGCATATGCATGCTGAGTAGGGGGTTTTATTTAACTATGCCCTTTTAAGCCCCACCCATCCATTACCAGAGCAATATGACCACACCCCCAATTTGGCACTTTATGTACCGTATTTATCGGCATATAACACGCACTTATTTCTCCTTAAAATCAGGGGGAAATCACGGGTGCATGTTATACGTCGATCCTCCGTGATTTCTGTGTGATTTTTTGAGCTCTGGGTGGTTTTCAGCTGCCTTCGGCCCTTCTCGTGGCTTTCGGCCACCTTCGGCCCTTCTCGTCGGCTTTCGGCCTCCTTCGGCCTTTTCTTGGTGGCTTTCGGCCCTTCTCGGCAGCCGAAAACCGCCGAGAAGGGCCGAGAGCGCCCAAAAGCCACTGAGTACGGCCGGAGGCAGCCGATAGCCGCCCAGTATGGCCGAAGGCGGGCAAGAACTACCGGGCGCCACAGAGATACACAGGACATCTCGGCGGTGCCATTTTTAAAAATAAAAGCTGGCAACGATGCACAAGGCTGCAATGATGGACATGCTGCATGACGGACAGGCTTCATGACAAGGCTGCAATGATGGACAGGCTGCATGACAAGGCTGCAATGATGGACAGGCTGCATGACAAGGCTGAAAATGACACAGACGAGGCTTCAGATGGACACTGATAAGGCTGCATTGATGGGCATGTACGATTTTTTCCCTTAAATTTCCCTCCTAAAAGTTTTTTCCTTAAAATTCCCTCCTAAACTTGGGGTGCTTGTTATACGCATGTTATACGCCGGCGCCTGTTATACGCCGATAAATACGGTATTTAGATAATTTTTTTGGGTATGGGGGATGTAAAAAAAAAAAAGACCAGCTCTGGGTGCCAGATGTACGAGGTACACCACTGGTAAGAGTAAAGTGTATTGATAGGCAAATGTTTTTATTATTATTATTTATTTTAGGATTGACTTTCATTTTTTCAACTTTTACTGTGTGTTACTTTAGAAGATTTACCTTCACTAACACAAAGGGAGAGCAAATCCCCTCTAATGCCTTGTACACACGGTCTGACTTTCTGGCGGAAAATGTGCGATCGGATCCTGTTGTCAGAAAATCCGATCATGTGTGGGCTCCATCTGACTTTTTCCATCGGAATTTCCGACACACAAAGTTTGAGAGCTGGATCTAAAATTTTCTGAAAACAAAATCAGTTCTTTTAAATTCCGATCGTGTGTAGACAATTCCGATGGACAAAGTGCAACGCATGCTCAGAATAAATTACGAGATGAGAGCTATTGGCTACTGGCCCGTTTATAGTCCCGTCGTACATGCTGTACGTCAGCGCGTTCAGAACGATCAGATTTTCCGCCAACTTTGTGCGACCGCATGTATGCAAGACAAGTTTGGGCCAAAATCTGTCTGAAAAAAATCAGATGAATTTTGTTGTCGGAAAGTCCGACCATGTGTAAAGGGCATAAGACAGTTTTTACCACAAAAAGAGTCCCCAGTGGAAGTTTTCCTTTCACCAGTTCCAAAAACCATTTTGGATTTCTAACCACTTTCTGTCCCAGGGACAACGATCACCAGGACAAACAGAGAGGATGAATATCTCCAGAGGAGACACAGACAGCAATAACAATTTTACTGAGTTTCTAACATTTCAGCACAAAAAGTGAAACGCAATGACTATTCTACATTCTACAATGACTATTCGGGTTCACTCCAGTCCACCATGCAAAGATTTACCCCCCAAAATTTTCAAAATTGCCTAAATGAGTTTTCCTGCCCTTGTTCCTAAATATGATATTTCATTATCAAGTCACCTTTGGAATCAGTTGCAGAAGAATAAATGCAAATTGAAGGAAGATATATAAACACAAATCAGTGCAGTTGAAAAGGACCTTAACCTCCCTGGCGGTAATCCCGAGTCTGGCTGGGGTTGGGAATTTACTGACAGGAGCGGTAACCCCGAGCCCGACTCGGGATCACTTCGCTGGATGCAGGGGAGGACGCAGGGAGACTTACTTACCTTGTCCCCTGGATCCAGCGATGTCCGCTGCGCTGTGTGATCGTGTTGTCCTCCGCTCGATTCACAGTGCCGAATGCCGCCGTGCTCCGTTCCCTGCGGCGTTAAGGCGCACGGGAGCGGAGAACGGCGGCAAATTCAAAAAAGTAAAAACACACAAAACACACACAGTACTGTAATCTTACAGATTACAGTGCTGTATTAAAAAATGCACACCCCCTTTGTCCCTAGTGGTCTGTGCAGTGCCCTGCATGCACTTTTATATTATAAATACTGTTTTTTCTGCCTGGAATTTGGAGATTGTCCATAGCAACCAAAACGTGTCCCTTTTTCAGTGTTTTAGGATTTGATTACATTATTGAATAATTTTTATTATTCATTATTATAATTTAAACTTTATCATACCCGGGATGTCTGCTAGACTCTGGTTTGAAGAGATTTAAGAGAGTTATTCCTAAGAATTACAGGACTACAAAATAAAACGCCAGATTTCCATGCAAAATAATTGTACTGCTTTCAGCACCTAATTCCAGACTGAATCATACCGCCAGGGAGGTTAATGACCAAAACATTTAGAACGTTAAAGTGGTTCCAAAGGCTGAAGGTTTTTTACCTTCATGAGTTCTATGCTTAAAGGTAAAAAACCTTCAGTCTGCAACCCCCTTCTACAGCCCCCCAATACTCTTCTGAGCCCAATCGCAATACAGCGATGTGCACAGGAGCAGCTGCTCTCCAGGGTCTCTCCTTCCTCATTGCCTGAGGCCGCGTACACACGCGCGGACTGTTCGCCCAACCTTGTCCGCTGAACAGTGTTTGGGCGGACAGTCCGCTCGTGTGTGGGGCTTCAGCGGACAGTTGGCCGAACAAGGTCTTACGGAAATTCCGAAAAACTGTCCGCTGAAACAAGGTTTCAGCGGACTGTTCGCTCGTGTGTAGGCTTGTTCGGCCAACTAAGTCTCGCGCATGCTCAGAAAGGATTTCCACGTCGGAAGGTTGCATTGCAGTGTATAGGACGTCGTATTTTTCGTCCCGTCGTACGTGCCGTTCACGTCATCGCGCACGGTTTCAGCAAACTGTTCGTCCGTCGTGTGTGGCCATGTCCGTCCATGCTAAGTTTGAGCGGACTGTTTGCCGAAACTGTTGGACGGACAAAGTTGGGCGAACAGTCCGCGCGTGTGTACGCGGCCTGAGAGACAGTAGCAGAAGCCATTGGTTTCCTCTGCTGTCAATCACGGCGAGTGAAGAGGGAGCAGGGGGCAGGACTGTGCCCCATTCTGTGTGTCTTATGGACACACAGAGTGGGGCTGGGGAGCGAACACACATGAGTGCCCCCAGAGTATGCAGCTTTCTAATGGAGGTGGAGTGTCGTCGGGGAGACTCAAGAAGAGGCTACTCAGTACAGTGAGCATACTTTGTTTGTTATTTTTTTAAATTTACCTTTAACCATGTCAATACTGTACATTTTCACCCCCTTCCTGCCCAAGCCATTTTTCAGATTTCAGCGCTGTCCCACTCTGAATGACAATTGCGCAGTCATACAACACTGTACCCAGATGAAATTGTTATCATTTTGTCCCGACATACAACTTTCTTTTGTGGTCTGGTGGTACTTGATCACCTCTGCGGTTTTTATTTTTATACAATATTTATATATTTTTTATACAATATTTTTTACTATATATTTGCTATAATAAATATATAATTTTTTTTTAAACAAATTTTTTCCTCAGTTTAGGCTGATATGTATTCTTCTACATATTTTTGGTAAAAAAATAGCAATAAGCGTATATTGATTGGTTTACGCAAAAGTTATAGCGCCTACAAAATAGAGAGGATAGATTTATAGCATTTTTATTAGTATTTTTTTTTACTAGTAATGGCGGTGATCTGCGATTTTTATTGTGACTGCTATATTGCGGCAGACATATCGGACACTTTTGACAAATTTTTGGGACCATTCACATTTATACAGCTATGTGCTATAAAAATGCATTGATTACTGTATAAATGTGGCAGGGAAGGGGTTAACACTAGGGGGGGTGATCGAGGGGTTTAAATGTTCCCTGGGAGTGATTCTAACTGTAGGGGGAGGTGTTTCACAAGGGGAGGAGACCGATCGGTGCTTCTCTGTACTCAGAAGACACTATCTGTCTCCTCTCCTCTGACAGGACCGTGGAACTGTGTGTTTACATACACAGATCCACTGTCCTGCTGTGTTACTGGGCACATACATCCAGTCCCCAGCAGGGCAGGACTTACCATTGGGCTTGACTGGGCTCAAGCTCATGGGCCCCACCCAATAGGGGGCCCCGCTGAGATTCATAGCCGAGTGTACTCGGCTTGGCTCCACTCACAGTCATGCCCAGTCCCACCCTATGATGGACATAACACAGGGACTAGGCGTGACTGTGAGCCGCGTACACTTGGCCACTCTTGGCTCTGCTCGGGTCTGTATCTCATCTGCGCCATTTTTAAACTTCAAGACTGCAATGACAAGGTGGCAAATGACACTGGGGCAAGGCTGCAAATGATAAGGCTACACTGACAAGGCTGCAGTGACACTGGACAAGGCTGCAGATGGACACTGATAAGGCTGCATTGATGGCCATTTAAATGTAAGTAAGTAAGCAAGTAAATGTAATTCCCTCCTAAACTTGGGGTGCGTGTTATACGCCGATAAATACGGTAATGTATAGAAGGTAGGGCCCGAAAGTGACTCAAGCCCAGGGGCCCCCACCACCCTAAGTCCTGCCCTGGTCCCCAGTGATGCCCTCCCACAACGAGAGCTGCTCCACCGGGCCATCAATTGACAGCCAGTAGTCGGCAAGCAGTTAATATCACTCTGAGGGTCAGCAAGCCAAGATTACATCAGATAATTTCACAGGGCAGTAAGTCTAACACTATACACCTACCTACCCACCTAGTTTGTTGGACAAAATTTTACTTCCGATTTTCTTATAGTGTGTACGGACCTTAACACTAAATTAAGCTCATCTGTGTGATTATCCAATCACAGGTTGGGTGAGTCCTAGACCAGGCCCCATTTCTATGCTTCACTTTAATCTGTGGAGATGATATAGGGTATGCAAAACCTTGCTATGTCTGGCAGTGGTACCTGGATCATAAGACAAGGTGATCAGAATGAAAAATCTTTTGTCTGGCAAAATGATTCCTATATACAAATTCTAAATTGTGTGTTTAGCTGTTTGCCTAATGCCGCATGCACACGATCGGAATTCCGGCCAGAAAAGGACCGATGAGAGCTTTTCATCAGAAAATGCGACCGTGTGTATGCTCCATCGGAATTTAGCTGTCCGAATTTCCACCAGCCAAAAATTGATAGCATGTTCCCAATTTTCCCAACAGAAAAACTTTCTATCGGTAATTCCAATCGTGTGTATGCAATTCCAACACGCCAAAAATAACGCATGCTCAGGTTCAACTACGAGACAGAAGCTATTGGCTACTGTCTATTGAACTTCCTTTTTCTAGTCACGTCGTACGTGTTGTACGTCACCGCGTTATAAATGATCAGAATTTGATGTGACCGTGTGTAGGCAAGACAGCTTGAGCCGAATTCCATCGGAATTCCGTCGGGAAAACCATCAGAGCTTTTTCCAACGAGAAATCTGATCGTGTGTAAGTGGCATTAGATTCAG
Source organism: Lithobates pipiens (assembly GCF_037356315.1). Taxonomy (NCBI): domain Eukaryota; kingdom Metazoa; phylum Chordata; class Amphibia; order Anura; family Ranidae; genus Lithobates; species Lithobates pipiens. Next base: position 33,451,553 of record NW_027507788.1, on the reverse strand, counting down.
GTTGAGACTTTCTCAATTCTTTGTGCCTCTACGTTTTTTTTCTGCTTCAAAAGCAGTACAGCTAGACCAATTTGTGGAAGATATCTGTATGAGAAGGTCAGCTGTCATTTAGTGTTCTAGTGATCCCACTGTAAGCAACAACTATTATTTTCACAACCTATCCTCTTTGATGACTGAGGAAAAGCTTAACTATTATGTGTGCCAAAGACAAAATCCATCTCGGGGGGTGATGAGCAATGCTAAACTTCTCTTAATTCCCTTTACCCATCATTTTGTTTCTTTGCACAGCACAGGGCTCTACAACAATAAAAATAAAATCATATGAGTAACTGGAAATATTCTACATTATACAGAAGCCTTATCTAAAGCCTAAGCCTAAACCTTATCTTATCGTACAGAAGTTCAGTTTTCTTTCAGACACAAATCTTAAACTTGCCATCCCAATCACTGTATTATCAGGTAACGTCATAGTCTTAGACCCAAAAAGAGTCCCAATATACGGAGTGCATACACATTACTGAGCTGTGCTGGAGATAAACACACAGAAAACTTCTAACAGAAACAACACAACTTCAGGTAAGGACAATAATATCATAAAACAAATACAGAAGGGATTGTAATGGTTCTTTAAAAAGATTGTGGAAATCTGTTGAGAAAAGTGAATGTTTTCTATAACATTCCATTCATTGGGTAAGTAATACCCAGTAAGTAGTGATCAGATAGACTTAATTTGCTGCACAAAAATGAATATTATATGGTGAGGCTGCAAGTCTCTTGGACTTTTAAATACCTCCATTGGGAAACATATTTCAAGTTTCTTGTTTCTATAAGAATCTGTAGACGGAGTGTGTCATCTATACTGTTATGTACATCCTTGAAATAAAAGACCTCTACGAAGTTGCATTCATCTCAATGTATATTTACTCAGAAAATCTCCATACAGAGGATCACAGGAAAGTGATCCTGAATTCATCACGGTTACAGGGTTTTATAGGAAAATTATAACATTACAGTCTATGTGTGGGAAAGAGTGAAAAATAGAAAATACACAATACATTCCAGGATAATCTATTTCATATTTCACATGGTCATTTTCGCCATAACACAATAACAACTTTAAAGGTCATTCTGACTTTTACTGGCTGTTATCTCATGTGAAGCAAATAACAAGTAATAACAATAACAATAACAAGTGAATAACAAGATATGTGTTGCAATATTGAGAATACCCAAGAAGAATTAAAAAACATTATATAAAGAAATACATTCTTATATTGAAGGGGAACTCTGGGTTATATACAGATATGTGTTACATATGTCTTCATATCTTGACATCCCTCCTATGTTTATAATTCCTTGGGTATTCCTCCTTAAACTTCCTCTATGGCTCTGGGTTGACCTCCAGATATACGAGCCACCATCTCATGAGCAGTTCTAACTCTTGACCTTTGGGGCTCAAAAGAACCAGTGTTAGTACAAGCTTTCCAAATAGCGCAACAAGAAGTGGTAGTTATTTTAAAACAACATTTGAATAACATAGGTGCACATTTGATTATAAGGATTATAAGTACTATGATACCAACAATATATAGTATACCATGTAATATGCCAGCAAACCAACCTCCAATGCTTGAAAACCAGTTGGCAGGATTAAGCCAGGAAGTCCAGCTTTCCCAGCTTCCTTCAACCCAAGCAGTTTCAGTCTGCTCTTTCCGAAAATTGAGCTTAAGCTGTTGTACCTGTTCTACATGTGAAATGATAGCATCTTCTGCTTTAGTATCATTTCCAATGTAGTTACAACAGCCTGTTCCCACTATGGTGCATATTCCTCCAGCCGGTACTGCAAAATCTCCTTTTTAACCATTTTTAGTTCTGTGGCAAGCATCACAAAGTTCATATCATACAATGCTGTAATATTATCGATCAAGTCAGCTAAATCAATGATAAAACTGAATGCCTTTTTGATACAACATCTATTTACCCATGGTATGGAGAATATTGGCTTTATCTCCCTGTCATGGGACTCTATACTAGTGCCAAGGTCACTATTATAAATGTTATTAGTATTTTCCTCAACATTAACTAGGGGTACCTCAATGTTAGTCTCACCCTCCTTGTTCATGTCAGGATCTTTAACCTCATCATGATTCTCTTCCTCCCCCCCAGGTTCTGACTGAGAATCTAAATCTCTTTTTAAAAGATATATGGGGATTTTACGGATTTGGGACTCCTTAAACTCATCGTTACTCATATACCAAGTGGCAGGTATTACTCTCCCAAAATAACAAACCCCCATAGAATTTAAAGGGATCCAATTATATGCTTTCTTCCCACATATAAAGTAATAACCTGGGGGAGCTGCACAAGCCTTCTTGAAATTATACCCCTGCAAACACATTAATAATTTCATATTGTTTTGCCTAGAATGTTGTCGATGCGTGTAGTCATGTAGTTCCTGATACCGATCCGTGCTCCATGCTGTATCCTTACCATCAAACCAATATCTGATCTCAGCATTGTCCATACAGTTAGAGTTCCCAATAGGTCTGGCAGTACTTTGAAAACCTTGAGTAAGCAGCTCAGATGAATATTCTCGAGTGAAGTTTATGCAGACAGAGGGGATTGTCATTGGAGCATTAGTGAACAACAGGAGTGAAACAACTCTGTCAACCATAGTTCTGCTTACATCTTCAAAGTGAGCACTGTTCTCTATTTCAGCCAATGTGCTGGGAACACCTAATAAGGGTATAGTCTTATGTGATATAGGTGCGTGTGTGCATATCCAGCAATTAGAAATGTTCAGTTTCTTTGCTGCCTGTAGGTGCATGGACACAAAGGAGTTATGAAAGGGTTCACCCAATTTAACATGATACTCATGAGTGTCTCTTCTTGCTCTTTGATTGGGATTACGGCTTTCTTCAGGATGCAATTTCTCACTTGTGACAGTGGCATTGAAAAGGTAGGTGTCATGTATCTTACCCTTTTCTTTATGGTATGTCCATTCGAATGCCATTACTGTGATCCACACCACCGCTCCACCACAGAGGATAACGCTTCATAACACCACATTCGGTCTAGGCCCCAAGAGATTCATTCTGGAGTCTTCTGGCTCTGGCACGAGTAATTGGCGGTGATGACCTAGAATGCAAGGGTAAAGAAGAATACCTGCTACCAGCAGACTGATCTGTATGTTCCTTTGGAGCTACAGTCTTTTTACAATGGGAACCATGAACCCAGTACTTGTAGTCTTTCAGCTTCACTGCAGTTGGAGATACAAGAATGATCTGAAACTGACCTTTCCACCTAGGAGACAAAGTGGTCCGGGGTGTATGATTCTTGATGTACACCCACTCTCCTGACTTTAGTCCATGCGTTCCGTCACTTGTGTCCATTGGTTGTCCTGCTTTGGCTCTGGAAAAAGTATCAGAAAACACATTTGCCAGTCTGCGCACATAGTCTATCATGGTATCTTGACCATTTCTCAAATTTACTGTCTCTGGGGGTGCCAAAGGTGCAGGAAGTCTCCGAGGCGGTCTTCCAAATAGTATGTCGAAGGGTGATAGCCCGTGTTTTTCTTTAGGGGTAGTCCTAATGGTAGCTAAAGCTATAGGCAATGCTTCTACCCATGTGCTTTTCCCATTAGCAGTTATTTTTGCAAGATATCTCTTTAAAGTCTGGTTAGTGCGTTCAACCATCCCACTAGCTTGTGGCCTATATGGCGTGTGCAGCTGCTGTCTTATCCCCAGAATATTCACCACTTCTGCCATTAGTTTATTATTAAAGTGTGTACCTCTATCTGAGGAAATAACAGCCCCTATACCAAACCGTGGTATTAATTCTCTAGTAAGACATTTAACTACCGTACGGGCATCATTCTTCACAGTGGGGAAGCTTTCAACCCAGTTCAAAAATTGACACGCGCAAACCAAAAGATACCGGTAACGGCCACAAGGGGGCATATCTGAGAAGTCAATTTGCACAATTTGAAATGGCTCCTCAGTACGTGGAATATGCTTCATATGAGTGGGCACTGGTTTTGCAATGTTATGCATTTGACATATTGCACATTCATTAATCTATTTAGCAGCATATGTATGAAAGCCTGGAGCCCACCAGTGTTTGTTCACCACCCAACACATCCCACCTGTTGAGACATGGCAAGGCCCATGGCTCAAAGCAAACAAATAAATAAACAGAGTTGGAGGAGCAACCATTTTTCCCTTCATAGTCCACAGGCCATCCTCATCACAAACAGCCCCTTTGGAGCACCAGGATGGTCTGTGAGGTGAGTTTTCCTGTAAGGCAGACAAAAATGTGTAAATCAACAGGTAAATCAATCAGAAACAACATAGGCATGGCACTGGATGGCTATTTGTAGCTCCTTTAGCATATTCATTGGTTTGTTACACAAAGTAGGTAGTAAGGTTTACTATAGTGAGGTAGCCCAAGATTTGGGGTTGTCAGTAAAATTTCTTTCATTTCTTTCTTCACAGCTGGGATTAATTTGTCCTCGATAAACTTATAACTACCCTTTGTATATCGCTTTAATAATACTTGTAAAAATACCTAATACTAGGATTGAATCTCCTTCATCTAGTAAAATTTTCATTTTTTATTTATTTATTTATTATCTATTCTTAATCACCGGGCAGCTTCCTCCGGTGACTTCTCTACTCAGGATACTGAAAAATTCTTGGTACTGACAGGGCTAAATCCCCATGACTTTTCACCGTGGCTACTTTCATATAGTCTGGTGAGAATTTCCAGTAATCCAGACTGATGGATTCATAAACCCCTTGTGAGCTTCTTGTAATCCCTCCTATTTAGGGTTTGTTAAACATTATTGCAGCTGTATTCAAATTAACATCCTCATCTTAATCTTTTTTTTCTTTCCACTCAATAAATGTAAAATTACAAAATTGTTATCTTAATCTAAACTAATTCCATTTTTAACAATTTCCTCATTAACCTGGATTTCATTTCCAACCAAAGGTTGTCTAAACCAGTTTCAATATATCTATATTTATTAATAAAATTGTTAAACAAATATTAGAAATTAATACTCATATGATAATTTCAATATCACACACTAATATATATGCACGGATAAATGTACTTAAAGGGGGACATATTACTTAATTTTACTTAATTTCTCTCTTTTTTTTTTTAAATGCACTGTTTCCACTATCAAAAGATATTCAATTATTGTAAGACATGGTTAAATGTAACCTTGATTTTACCATGTTTGGAAAACAGATTCAAAAATAATTGTGATCACATTGTTTATCATTAGATTCGTTAACCCGGCACATTTTGTTATAAATGTTTTGCCTAAAAAACTGAAATTGGCATGGTGTCCTCCCAGCTTATCACCAACTCTCATCCCAGCTACATTCTTTGAGGAGAGCACAAAGGAGGGGGTCACATCTGCGTACATGACACAAGCGAGCGAACTAAAGGTTCCAGCATTCACAAACATACTCAAATATATTTCTAAAATTGCTTACATTATTCCCATTTGTACACAACACATGCATATCTTTCTCTCACTTTCTTTTAACGCTTTTTAAATTCTTATTGCTGAGTCAGAAACTGTAGCAGCAGGCATCTGCAGAACTGTTTCCTCACTGACACAGAGCCTGTTGACCCCTCCCTTCCTGTGAGAAGCTGGAAACTGCTTGCTGCTGCTGGGGGGTAACCTGAAAAGGCGGGTGGGGAGCACTTTGTTCTCCCGTGTCTTCTTCCCTTTCCTCTACAGGATCAACTTCACCTATAGGGGCAGATGCTGCTCTAGATGCTACTTCTAAATCCCTTCTTGCAAACTCATACGGGGATGCCCAAGCATTGGGAAGCTCCTCTTCATCTTCCAGATGCAGAGCAGTTTTTTCATGTGTCAACACGAGCAGTGGGGAAGAACAGGATATCAAGGGTGAATTTCCCTTCCTATGGAAGAATGAAATTAAATATCTAGGTATAAAGTTGGCAGGCTCATTAAAGAAAATCTATGAGATAAACTATATCCCACTACTGGATGAAGTAAGAGAAGACACGAAAAAATAATGACGAAACCATTGTCCTGGTTTGGCCGGATAAATGCCCTCAAGATGATCATACAACCAAAAATATTATACAAGCTACAGATGTTACCGATATATATACCTCCTGTCTATTTTAATACTATTAAACATTTAATAACCAAGTTCATTTGGAAAAATAAGAAGCCTAGAATAGCCTTAAAGGTATTACAACTGGGAAAAGAGAGGGGAGGTCTAAAAGTACCGGATTTCAAGAAATATTATGAATCTATAGTATTAACACGGGTGGTGGAGTGGACAAAATTAGATAATGAAAAGAGATGGGTGGCAATAGAACACAGCTCCGCAGAGACACGATTAGGAAAGGAAATTTGGATACCCCCAAAACACAGATCACTCGGATCAACAACACTTGCACTCACAAAAAACGTTTTTAGAATATGGGATGGAATTCATAAACATAATAAGTGGAAATACAACTCTCCATTAATGGCATTAAAAGAGAATAACTTATTTCCACTGGGGAAGAGCACTATGGGAGGACACTGGATTAGAAGAAAAGATATTCAATTGAGGCACATAATAAACGCGGGTAAAATAAACACGTTAGGAACACTACAGGAGTATATGGATATAGATGGATGGAGGTACCTCCAGCTCAGACATTTTGTCTCATCATTGCCACAACCATTGAGAAGTGGAGAAGATCTTAACGTCTTAGAGCGGATGTGCGAGGGGAAAATAATAAGAGTAAATATCTCACAGATATATAAGATGCTGGGAGAGGTGGATGAGATGGAGGTACCTATTTATATAAAAAAATGGGAAGAAGAAATAGGGCCACGAGGGGAGAAACAGAATATAGTAAAACAATTTCACTTAACACACGTGACATTGAAAAATCTCAATACAATAGAAATTAATTACAAAAGTCTTGCTAGATGGTATAGGACACCAGACAAGATGAAGAGATACCAGGAAGAACAATTGGGGACATGCTGGAGAGGGTGTGGACAGCAAGGGAGCGCGGCACATATCTGGTGGGAATGCCCAAAAATTAGAAAGTACTGGAGAGAAATACTAACTTTAATAAAAACAATAACAGGAACTCAGGTACTAGAAAATCCATGGACATGCCTCTTCCATGGTACAGACACCCCAACTCAAAAGTATAAAGAAGGCCTCGTAGGAAATTTAATAAACGTAACAAAGAGCTTGATTCCAAAAAACTGGAGACAGGTGGAAGCCCCAAAACTGAAGGAATGGATAGGAAAAGTAGAGGACATGTATAGAATGGAGGGATGGGAAGAGGATGAGGAGAGTGGGTAAAAGAAATTCCGAAAGAAATGGGAACAATGGAAATTGTTCAGATTAACAAAGAAATATGAAGAGGTAGTAGGGCTATAGGAGGGGGGGGGGGGGGGGGGTTAGGGTGCATATATATGTATATTATAGTATATTATGTTTTATACTTTTTGTATGGAAAAAAATCTAAATAAAGATAAAAAAAAAGAATGATATAACATTTACATATGAAAATTAAGAGATTGCTCTCTACAAAAATTAGATAAGCATTATGAATATCAGATAGCATATTTAGGATTTTAACGTATATTGAAAGTAAATGTCTTCTTTAAGAGTAGTATGCATTGAGACGCTTGAGAGGGGATGAGATTCCAATTTATAAATTATGTATTGGTGACCCCACAATAGGGATAAAACTTTTTTGTGCAATGGAGTTTAACAAGACACGCGGCCACTCATTAAAATAAGAACAAAGAGGTTTAACCTTAAACTACGTAGAGGGTTCTTTACTGTAAGAGAGGCAAGTATGCAGAATTCCCTTCCACAGGTGGTGGTCTCAGCGGAGGGGCATCGGTAGTTTCAAGAAACTATTAGATAAGCACCTGAACGACTGCAACATACAGGAATATACAATGTAATACTGACATAATCACACACATAGGTTGGACTTGATGGGCTTATGTCTTTTTTCAACCTCACCTACTATGTAACTATTATGAACATTGATTATTTTTATATGTTTGGTTCTTACTTGATCAGCTATGAAATCAATTACCATAATTCATTACCATTGCCTTTTATTTGCCTATTGTGTGTTTTTACAAAATGATTTGACATTACACCATTGATACTTTTTTATGTTGGGTTTACTGTATAATTTTCTATGAATTGAGTTGGCACGCTATTGGGGATTCTAGGGGTTATGGTGAGATTATTTAGCTTTAAAATCCCCCCCTTGATTAGAAAGATGTATACATATGCCTTTATTATTTTTTTGACTTTGTGCTGTGCTTTCTTTCTTATCTGACATAAAAATTGTCCATAAAAACACATTTCAAAGGAAATCCCCCCAGTTGGTTTGAATGTTTCTTCACATATCTCAGTGTACCTTTGTTACATTTTTCTTAAATCATGTTCATTTTGCAGAGCATCAAACTTGATATCTGAGTCCTGACATGTCTGGAAGTATGGAGACCACCGACACCACTGAGGAAACTCACACAGATCAAGAATTTGATACGGGTTTGAGTAAAATACTCAATGTTTCATCCACGGGGGTTTTATCTGGGATATGTTTGCTGGGAATAACTGGAAATGGTCTGGTCATCTGGTTTGTTGCCTTCAAAATGAAAAAGACGGTCAACTCTGTTTGGTTCTTAAGTTTAGCTTTTGCTGATTTTACCTTCAGTCTTTTCCTACCCTTAACTATCCCTTACATTGCACTTGACATTCACTGGCCATTTGGAACCTTCATGTGCAAGCTTAGCTGTTTTGCATTATTTCTCAATATGTCTGCCAGTGTCCTACAACTCACCGTCATCAGTATTGATCGCTGGATGTCCGTAGTCTTCCCTGTTTGGTGTCAGAACCATCGAACCGTGAGCCTGGCTATGAAAGTCGTTCTTGCACTTTGGATTATATCTTTTCTACTCAGTATATCTTACTTCATATATGCAAATACATATCATGTCAATGAGGCCATTGTGATTTGTTATTTAGATTGGTCAATCCACGATACTCAAGTTATAATAAGATTTATCATTCTGTTTGTTATTCCTTTTACCATCATTATCTTCTGTTACACTGTCATCTTTTTGCGTATTCAAAGAAATTGCAGAGTAACATCTACCAAACCTTACAAAGTGATTGTAGCCGTCATAATTTCCTTCTTTGTTTGCTGGTTTCCTTACCATGTATTTTCCATCATGTATTCATATGGAATGCATGATCTCAGGCTTGTGGTTTTGATAGGCTATATTATATCACACTTATTGGCATTCTCAAACAGCTGTGTGAACCCTCTTCTCTTTGTCTTCATTGACCAAAACTTCAAACAAAACTTCTGGAGTGCCATTAAATCTGGTTTTGAGAGAGCTTTCACCGAGGACACCAACCTGACAGATCCAAATAGACATAGAGTTTTACCTGATCATGCCATAAGCCAAATGTGATCAGTTATTTCAACACATATTAAGGGATGATGTGGCAATGTTTGCAAATGTATATTTAAATAGTGCTGAATTTGAATGAATTGGAAAGAACCAAAAAAAAAATGTGTACGGAATTCAAACTTAAATCGATTCAAATAGTTTATGAATCAAATTCAAATAGTTTTTGACTTCAAATAGTTTTCAAATTTTAATTTTAAAAGTTCTCAAATACGAATAGTTTTCCAATTTCCATAGAGAATAAAATATAATACAAAAAATATAATAGAATAGAAAAGCATATAAAAGAAATTAAAAGAATAGAATATAATGGTGTAAAACAGAACAAAATAGAAAATAAAAGAATAGAAAAAAAGAATAGATCAGTATAGACTATAATAGAATAGATAAGATTAGGATTAAAAAAAAACAATAGAATAAAATAGAAATAATATAACCATTTCCCAAATAGAATCTAATAGAATTTTGAATAGAATAGAAAATAATAGATAAAAATAGGAAGATAGTTATTTTCTTTCTATTCTATTATATTCTGCTGCTTTTTCTATACTATTGTCTTATTTTCTATTCTATTCAAACTTAAATTTATATTCTATTCTATTGTTTTTTTTATTATATTATTTTCTGTTCTATTCTTGTCTGTTTGAATTTCAGAAGATGGTTATATTCTTTCTGTTTTATTCTATTTTTTTTTTATTATAATCTATTTATTTCTATTCTGTTCTTTTATTTTCTATTCAATTTTTTCTGTTTTACTCTATTATATTCTATTATTTTATTTTATGTTATATGTTTCCCTCTATTTTATTTTGTTCTATGCCATTACATTATTTTATTTTCTATTTTATTTTCTTTGGAAATTGTAAAACTATTCGAATTCGAAAACTATTTTAAATTATTTTATTCAAAATTAAGAAGATATATTATAGATTAGACTATGTGACACTAGGCTGAACTATTTAGGTTCAACTTGGTCATGAAGCAAACATTTTTTGGAGAATGATGCTAAAATCCTTATGTTTATATTTATACATCAATCCTCAACTATCAATTGCAGAAAATAAAATCAAAGAATTTGAGGAGGTTATACAAACACCATTTTAACATTAATTATAAACATATCATCTTTATAGGTTTATATGAGTATAAGTGGACAGGGTCGGTCTTTCTCCCCTCTTATTAATGTACATACAAAGCATTGGTGGTAATATGGATGCTGAGAAAATGTATTTGATGGTTTTTAATGATGTTTTCTTTTTTTTGTGCAGTGTTTCTATTAAACATTGAACCTTGCTATTTGCTTATAATGGATAAGTGGAGCTTTCTTATGGCACTTGGAGTCTTTTTATGGATAAGTGTATTAAAAGTTCAGTGTCCATTATCACTTTTTTAAATTTAGATATACACTTTTGAATTAGTTTTGTGTAATAAAACAGATTTCATTGTAACAATTTATTTTAGACATGTGCACTGCTGAAAAATTAGTTTGTTTTTGTTTCATTCGTTTTTTGTTCGTTTTTTTCCTTTTTTCAGGTCATTCGTTATGATCGTAATTCATAATTTCAATTAAAAAAATTCATGAATTTTTAAAATCAAAAATTCATAAATTCATGAATTCATGAATTCTTAAATGTGAAAATCCAAAAATAGGAAAGAAAAGCAGAAAAATTGAAAAAATAACTAACTAATAATAACTAACTATTAAACTATAACTATATTAAACTATAGGTATTGTAATTTCCTTTTAAATTTGGCTGTTAGTAAATGTAATGAATACAAATTTAACCAAAGTTCCGAATTATCTGAAATAACGAGCGCCGCATCTAAACAAATGGAACAGAACAAATTAATAATAAATAATATTATTAATAAAAAGTTTTTATTATTATTGTTATTCATTATTATTATTGTTATTTATTATTATTAATTTGTTACATTTGATTTGTTTAGAAACAGCATTCGTTATTTCAGATAATTCGCAACTTTGGATAAATTCATATTCGTTACGTTCACTAACAGACAAATTTGAAAGAAAATTCCAATACCTATAATTTAATAGTTAGTAATAGTTAAGTTGCTTTAGCATTTTTTTTGGCCACTAGTGAAACGCTTTTAACTTCGCTAGTAGACAAAGAAAGGGTTAAATGCACTGAAAAGCACTACTGCTGAAGTGCTTTGCAGGTGCTTTGGCAGCGGTGCCCATTCATTTCACTGGGCAGGGGCGGTGGAGGAGTGGTTTATACACAAGGACTGATGTATGGTTATGCCTAGAAGCAAAACAAAATAACTAAAAAAGTCCCAAAATACATAACATATGTGATTATAGGATGAACACATCCACAATAATGATAGTGTTAAACAAAGTCCGTAGACACACAGGTGTGCATAAATGGAATTTGGGATTTGGGGGGACCTCAGTGCATTTTTTTTTTTAATTTTGGTTCGGGGTTCCCCTGTGGGGGAATCCCATGCCGTTTTTATCAATTAACTTTTATGTGTATTGCCGTACCGACAATTCATTATAGCCGTGAGTAGTTTTAAATTACTTTTTTTCCTTTAGAAATGTAATTTTGCTGGAAACATGTGCCACTTTACAGGCATACTATAGACACCCCCAGGTTCAAAATTGTATGGAATATTACACTTTTATTGTTTCACTTTAAGCATTATTAAAATCACTGCTCCCGAAAAAACTGTCGTTTTTAAAACTTTTTTTGCATTGAAACATGTCCCCTGGGGCAGGACCCAGGTCCCCAAACACTTTTTAAGACAATCCCATACATATAAGCCTTGAAAATTAGCACGTTTGATTTTTCATGTTCGTGTCCCATAGACTTTAATGGTGTTCGCTGTTTCAAACACATTTTTTGCCTGTTTACATGCTCTGGTGCGAACCGAACAGAGGGTTGTTCAGGCCAATCCCTAGTTATAATCAGTGACAAATTCCTCCACCGCAGACAATGTGCCAACACCACATAAAATGCACGCTTACCACAAGGCAAGCCAGATGAGCTTGCGGCTAAATACCCAGCCAGGGCCTTTATCCAGGGGGGGTTTAAAAACGGTACCTCCAGATGGTCAGTGTGATGAAAAAGATATATCCAGCAGATAGCAAGGATACCCCGATCAAGCAGGACCCAGAGTGAAAAAAAGGAACTCACCATAGGAACTCATCTGGCTTGCCTTGTGGTAAGCATGCATTTTGTGTGGTGTTGGCACATTGTCTGCGGTGGAGGAATTTGTCACTGATTATAACCTATTTATGCACAACTTTGTCTACAGACTTTGTTCATGCTATAATCACATATGTTATGTATTTTGGGACTTTTTTACTTACTTTGTTATGCCTCTAGGCATAACTATACCTCACTGGTTTATTTTCTGTTTTTCAATGCTTACACTATATTGTATATATGAATTAGTGCTGTGTGTGTATCTCACTTTTAGCGGCTGCTCATTTTTTATTTTTATTGTTTTTATCTCTAATTTCATTTATTAGATGTTTTGAAGTAGTGCAGTCATTTTCTCACTGTGTATTGTAACTGTATTGTCTGCCGTTGTGTTGTAAAGCGCTATGCACACTGTTGCCGCTATATAAATCCTGTATAATAATAATAATAATATTAGTTTAATATCACTTTGATGGTCATCAAGTAAGAATTGCCTTTGACTAGTATACTCCTTGCTAATGCAATTTTACTGTGTAATTTCAATAAATAAATACATTTTATATCAACATCTTGTCCGCCTTTTACAAACCAGAGGGGTCGCACCGTGCCTTGAGCACCAGGTTTTTTTCTCTTGTATGCTACATTGGATGAGATGGACCATTTGTGGTACAGATACTGCTAATCCCTGCTCCATTATTAGCAATTAAGAATTACATCAGATAATTTCACAGGGCAGTAAGTCTAAAGCCTCATACACACGATCAGATTTTTGGGCAAATGTTCGTCCATTTTTTTTTTGTGGCGCGCTAGTCTCATGTTGAAAGTGAAGAGGATACTAACCATACAAAAATTCTTGAATGACAGAATTCAACTTCAGTAGTAACGTTATGTGTTGAATAGTATTCTTTCGTTTATGAGCATGTGTAGTCTTGCTCTTGCGATTTTTTTTGCGGGACAAAAACCGCACTTATCAATCGAAATTCAGAAGTTGTGTTCACATCCACCAAAAATTTTATAGTCTACACATCCATGACATCCTTAACACTATTGCCGCTATATAAATCCTGTATAATAATAATATTAGTTTAATATCACTTTGATGGTCAGCAAGAAAGAAAATTAAGAACTACCTTTGACTAGTATACTTCTTGCTAATGCAATTTTACTGTGTGATTTCAATAAATAAATATATTTTATATCAACATCTGATCCGTCTTTTAAAATCCAGAGGGGTCTCTTGTACAGTGGAACCTTGGATTACGAGCATAATCCCTTCCAGGAGAATGCTTGTTATCCAAAACACTTGCATATCATAGCGAGTTTTCCCATAGAAGTCAATGGAAACGAAGATAATTCATTTTGCATGCAATACCGCATGTGGCCAGAGGTGGGAGGGCGCCGGAGAGCCTCAAGAATACTCGGGGACAGCTCGACTGAACTTGGAAACGCTCGGGAATGATGTATTTGCGAGTGTTCTTGAGTATTTCCGAGTGATTCCGAGTATTTCCGAAAACGCTCCGAACCGTTCCGAGTGTCACCGGCGCCAAACGGCTCCGAACCGTTCCGAGTGTCACCGGCGTCATCTTCACCTCTGCCCAAATGCGGTACTGCACATCCCATTAGCTTGAATATTGCTCGTTTTGCAAGACAACACTCGCAAACCGAGTCAAGATTTTAAAAAAAAGTTGTTCGTCTTTCAAAATGCTCGTTAACCGCGTTACTCGTTAACCAAGGTTCCACTGTATGCTACATTGGATGTGTTGGATGAGACAAACCATATGTGGTACACAAACTGCTAATCCCTGCTCCATTATTAGCAAGTAAGAATTACATCAGATAATTTCACGGGGCAGCAAGTCTAAAGCCTCATACACAAGGTGCTTTTGGGAGCTACCCCAAAGCACCCTCCCCATGTTGAGGGCATGTGGCCTGGTATGGTTCAGGAGGGGGGCGCTCTCTCATCCTCCCCTCTTTTGCTGTGGCCTGCCAGGTTGCATGCTCAGATAATGATCTGGTATGGATTTTTGGGGGGACCCTCGTATGATTTTCTTTATTTTGGTGCGAGGTTCCCCTTAAAAGCTATACCAGACCTGAAGGGTACTTTTAAATGACGTTTTTTCCTTTACATAGTTACATAGTAGGTGAGGTTGAAAAAAGACACAAGTCCATCAAGTTCAACCTTTTCGAAATGTCATTTTGTGCAGGGACTGTTCTAAAATTTAAAGGAATAGTTCACTTTTATTGTTTCACTTTGAGCATTATTAAAATCACTGCTCCCGAAAAAACGCCCCAATTCCCCAAACTATTTTTATGACAATAACTTGCATATAAACCTTTAAAATTAGCACTTTTGATTCATGCTCATGTCCCCTGGACTTTAAAGGTGTTCGTGTGTTCTGCCAAATTTTTTGCCTGTTCAGTATGTTCTGGTGCGAACTGAACTGGGGGGTGTTTGGCCCATCCCTAGTGGGGACGCGATGTCCCTCTCTCCACGATGTCCTGATTGGATAGATTGATAGCTGCGCAGCCATTGGCTCCCGCTGCTTTGAATCAAATCCAATGACGCAGGATTATACGGGCATAGGAAATAGACCAGATCTTGCAAAATGTATAAGGTAAAAAAGTACAACATTTATTTAAATATATTAAATGATATATATATATTTAAATATACATAATGATGAGCTTAGTGCACACATAAGAACACCTAAAAACAATACAATAGGACGCAATCAATAAAAGTTCTCATGATTGTGCCCTCATGGTTTTTCACCTTAATGCATTCAATGATGCTGCACCGGGGAGCGGGGCTGATTCCTGCATTCTGTGAATGGACACAGATGCAGGATTTGGGAGCGCACCCGCACGGGTGTCCACCAAGTAGAGTGCTTTTCTGACGTGGACACTCGATGCGGGGAGGAGCCAGGAGCACCGCTGAGGGACGCCAGAAGAGGATGTTTGGGGCCACTCTGTTTTTTTTTTTTAAATAAAGCTTTTCAATCCCTTTAAATCTGCCCAAACAAATAAATAACTATAAATAATTATAAAAAAATAATATAATAATAATAATAAAAAGGAAATTTCACTCAATTCTGTAAGTGATTCTTATTTATCATCGCTGTTTTCTAGCTGGTCTAAAACCCATTTTGACGTAAAGGGACACTTTATGGTTGCCATGGACATTCTCAAGTTTCCAGGCAGAAAGAACAGTAAATATAATATAAATAAAAAAAGCTGGGCTACAAAATATCATAAAATTGAGTCCATAAAAACCCGCGTGATGCCAGGGAAATCAATGAAATATAAATGCTGTAAGTCACTGGTTAATAAAACACCACAGTGTGCATGCTCACACATATAGAGTGCCCAATCACCGTAGCTGTTGATTATGCTTACCAAACGGCAAGCATTAAAGGCAGGTGGCTTGAACCCAGCCTGGGCCTTTAAGCTTGCGGGTGACCACAACACAGATGTTATTCGGGTAATACTGCTCACTTCGCCCGTCCCAATATCTGTGCACTTTCATTAAATTGCCAGGAAAAGGAAAGGGACTACCATAGTGTAGTATATTCAAAACGTAATAAATGTATTTAATAAATATTGCACTTACAATTGCGTAGTAAGTTGAATGCATAAAAAGAGATTGCCGGCTGGCATACACAAAAACGGAGACCGTCCTCGGATTGCATAGTGACGTCAACACGCTATCCGACTAGGAGGACGGGCACATATACATGTAAGCGGCCACTTGGTTCTTGTATTTGTTTATCATATTTTATTAAATAGGATTACACTATGGGTATCCATTATTTCTTTTACATATACCAGGTATAATCTCTGCAGGGGAAGAGTTCCATACATCTCCAGGTTACATCAATGTAGCAGGCATTATCCTGCCAAAGCTTTCTTTTCAATTAAAGGAGTCAAATCCTTCTGGTAGGCCGTTGGATGACGGGCTGATGGGGCGGATGTGAGAGAGGTGAGGGGAGGGGCCTGACTGCGGCGTCCTCGTGGGAGATGGTGGAGACCCCGAGGAGTGCGCCGGAGGCGAGCACAGTGAGAGGGTGCTCTGCCCCGGCGTGAGGAACGAACAGCCACGCTGACTTTCAGCTCCGTCCCCCCCCCCCCGAGATCGACTTCGGCGAATAACTGAGCAGGGGCGGCTTGGCCCGAACAACCTCCCGCTTTGGTGTGAGCAGGGCGGGAGAGCGGAAGGGGAGCAGCCGAACGAGCGGTAAGACTGGGGAACGGGCAGACGAGGAGGAGGACCCTCTCTTGGAGGCAGCGGAGCCCATACCGGAATTCCAGCGATCCCGCAACGATCCCCGGTCTCCTCTGTGAGGACACAGAGGAGGGGATTATAAGGTCAGACCGTTCCTTTTTGCTTAAACTCCAATTGCGTTGGAATGTGTTAACAGATAAAGGTAATATCGGACGGACAGTGTTATGGCATAAGAGAAGTAGTTTTGCTGAAGCCGTTAAAGTAAGAAGCAGTATACCGGGTAATGTGGATCCCGTTCCCTGGAAATGGAGAGATAAACTTACAAGGGTCCGGCTTATGGCTCCTGTTTGAAAACCTGTTTGCACCTGTGTGAAAATCTCGCTTGGTTTACCTGTCCAATCTGTGTTTAATGGCCCCAGTATCCCCCCCTCTCTCCCTCTTTTATTGTTTTTTTTCTCCTTATGGTTGGCTGAAGTGAATTAAAGGGACGGTATCATATTTTACAGTTCATTTCAAACCGAGAGTTCCAATAACTTTGGCAGACAAAGTCCATAAATTTGAAGTTTAACAGTGAAATTACAGCAAGTTGATTCCAAAGTAGGAACTGTTAGAAGAAAAAAAAAATATATATATATATATAAACAAATAAATAAATAAAAATATACTGAACTGGATAAAGAGAAGGAGAAGGAGAGAAGAAGACATCTAATTGAATAACAAAGCTGGGGCGCAGGAACCCGGGCCAAAAGTATACCGGGCTGAGGGCTTTTTTTTTCTTTTTTTTTTTTTTTTTTTTTGTGTGTTTATAACCCTTTCCCTTGATTTGGTGGCCTAATTATAGGGCAAAGACGGAATAAAAGTATTTAAAAGGACGGTGCCTGCATGTAGGCAAGCCACTTCTATTACGAACTTGGAAGTTTAAAATTAGAGGTAATGCAGTAACAATATAAGAGTAATCCCTAATAAGAGAACCGTTGGGAAGGTGGTCCCTGGGAAATCCTGGGGAAAAGAAAGACGAAGGAAAAGATGAAGGGAAAAAACACGAGAACGAATGAGCCCAAAAACTCAAGGGAGAGCTTGAATTCCAGTTCAATTCAAAAATATTTAAAAGAAACAAGTCAAAAAAGCCCAGGTTTTGAGGGAAATCAGAGAGGGGGGAGAGAGCGGAGGAAGGAAGTTGGAAAACCGGAGGGGGCAAGAGGAGAATCTTCGGGAGAAGAGGGGGATCAGGAGAGTGGACGAAGGCAAGATGGGACCCCATCTCAGATACCCACAAAGGGGGAAATGCAGGAAATGTTCCTAAAATTAGAAAATATAATTAAAGCTGAGATCCTAACTGTAAGGAAGGACATGGGGCACTTATTGAAGCGAGTAGAAGAAATGGAGGTTCAAACAGGAAGACAGGCCAGGGAAATACTGGAATTAAAAATACAAGTAAAGAAATCGCAGGAAGCGCATAGAGAGACCCGACATAAGATGGAGGAACAGGAAAATCAAAGCAGAAGACAAAACCTGAGAATTAGATCATTGCCTGAACAATCGGGAGAAGACCTGGGCATAAAAATGGGAAAGATATTTAATCCCTTATTGGGAAAAGAAGAAGGGTCAGAGTTAAAGTTAGAACGTGCGCTCAGAATAAGGAAACCTCAAGGGTTGAGGGAAGAAACCCCGAGGGACGTAATAATAAAGTTCCAGCAATACGAAGATAAGGCGAAGATCTGGAGTAAGCTTAGAGGCCTGGCCCCAATTCAATATGAAGGAGTAGCGTTACAGATCTTCCAGGACCTGGCATCGGGAACCCTGGCTCGCAGAAGAAGATTAAAGCCCCTATTGGACCAATTGAGAAACGCAAATGTAAAATATAGCTGGGGTTTTCCGGAAGCGCTTTTAGTGCAGAAGGAGGGGAGGACGCTTAAGCTCAAAAACCTAGATGAAATTGAGGACTTCTGCAATAATATAGGAATTCCTATCCCCCTGATCCCATTAGACCCTTGGGAGGTGTAAGGATTAAGAGGCTCAGGAAGGGGGAACTGTAGGCAACTCAGTAGAGGTTCAATGGTCTTTTCCCTGTTTTTCCCGATGTTCTTTGTTTTTGATCTAGGGGGGGGGAGGCGTGGTTGGGGGGGAAGGTGGGGGACTGGGGTCTATGGGGAGGTGGGAGGAGAGGGGACGCAGTTAAGGTCATACCCTAGGTGATTGGGCTTGCAAAGGGAGTAACACTCACTATGCAAAGCAGAAGCTCGGAACGGGCTGAGAGGGTGGGTAGGGGGGGGTGGGTGGGTGGGGGAGGGAGAGGGGTGAGGGGGGGGGGAAAGGTTCCTGGGGGGGTACTAAGATATACCAAAAGGTGTGGAGTAAAGGTTCCCAGAAAAGGTTGGGATGGCTGAGATAAAATTAGTGACATACAACGTTAAGGGTCTGAATTCGCCAGATAAGAGGTTTAAGCTTTTAAAAGAACTACAACAATATAAAGCAGAAATAATTTTTTTACAAGAGACGCATTTAACACAAGACACAAATGTGAAATTGCACTCCGCGAACTATCCAACCTGGATTTACGGAGATTCACCAATTAGGAGGGCTAAGGGAGTGGCTATAGGGTTTGAGAAGGGAAATAAATATGAGGTGTGCGATAGGTTGTCCGACCCAGAGGGGCGATACCTCTTTCTGAACGGGAAAATAGGAGACAGAAAGATTACCCTAGCTAACATATATTGCCCAAACAAAAACCCAGAGAGATACCTGATACAAACATTGGGGAGGCTAGCGGAGTTTAAGAAAGGAGATGTAATAGTAGCAGGGGACCTTAATTTTTGCTTGGACCCAGCAGCTGATAGTACGTCCGGCGCAAGGGGGAGGAATGTGAAAAATATAAAAAAAGTAAAACTTCAGTTGAGGAGTAGTCAACTGATAGATGTATGGAGGATACAGCATGAAAAAACAAAAGATTACACGTTTTTTTCCCCAGTGCACGGGACGTATACCAGGCTGGACTACATCTTTGTCGAACATAGGTTACTGGAGTTGGTCTCGGAAACGAAAATAGAAATTGCAACTTTCTCAGATCACTCCCCAGTTGCAATGAAGCTGAAGATACCCGGGACACAGAGACGCCCCTATTCCTGGAGATTAAATGAGGAGCTCCTTTGTGATAAGAAAGTGGTGGACATTATACAAAAAGAGATAGAATTTTACTTTAGAACAAATAGTACAGAAGAGGTATCGGGAGCTGCCCTATGGGAGGGCCATAAGGCTTATGTTAGGGGTATCCTTATAGCTATAGGGACCAGGAAAAAAAAGGAAAGAAAAGAAGAAAAGGAGAAGTTAATGAGAGAGGTCCATAGTCTAGAGCAGAAGCATAAAATGCAAGGGGGCCAACAACAGGAGACCTTTCATCGATTGATTAATAAGAGAGAGGAACTTAAAGATATTTATGAGGAAGAAACCAGAAGGGCATTTTTGGGTAGAGCCAGAGAAAGGTACTATTGGGAAAATAAAATAGGAAAAAATTTAGCGAGACAAGTGAAAAGTAAAAGAGGGGTCAATTTCATCGACAAAATAAAGGATAAGAAGGGTAAAATGGTATACACGTCTGGGAAAATAGCAGAAGTATTCAAACAATACTACGAGGCCTTGTACAATGTGGAAAAGAGAGGGGAACTGGGAATAGGGCAAAAAGAGAAAATGAAAGAGTTTTTATGTAAAGCCAAAATGCCCCGCCTGACAGATGAGGAGAGGGAGGACATGGAGAGTCCCATTACTGAAGAAGAAATCTATAAGGCCTTAAAAGAGACAGCCTCAGGGAAGAGCCCGGGTCCGGATGGGTTCGTAATTTCGTACTATAAAAAATTTAAGGAACTCTTAGTCCCCCACTTGTGCAAATATATGAATGGATTAGGCACTGAATATGATTTGGGGAGGGAAACATTGCGGGCCGCGATTACCTTGATTCCGAAAGAGGGGAAAGATCAGACGCTTTGTGGTAATTACAGGCCTATCGCGCTCCTAAATACAGACGTAAAACTATACGCTAAAGTAATAGCTGCAAGATTAAAAAGAAATATGACAAAACTGATCCATCCGGACCAAGTCGGGTTTGTCCCCGAGAGAGAGGGCAGGGACAACGGAATAAGGGCCTTGCTCCTTACCCAAGCTTTAAAAGATAGAGGGTCCCCAGGTCTATTCCTGTCAATTGATGCTGAAAAAGCATTTGACAGGGTAGACTGGGGACTCATGCTAGAAACACTAGAAGAGACTGGGGTGGGCCCGAGGATGATATATTGGATCAAGGCTTTATATAAGAACCCACAAGCGATGGTTAAGGTCAATGGAGAATCTTCGACCCTGCTGCAAATGAGCAACGGGACCAGACAAGGGTGTCCACTGTCGCCCCTATTGTTTGTGATCTCCCTTGAACCCTTGCTGGCCGCAATTCGTAATAACCCAGATATCACAGGGATTAGAATAGGGCAAGAGGAACACAAATTAGCCGCTTACGCGGACGACGTGCTCTTCTTCATCACAAATCCCAGGATTACGATCCCGAATTTGTTAAAAATAATGGAAGAGTTCGGACAGATTTCCAACTTAAAAATTAACCTTGGTAAATCAGAAGTCTTAAATATAAACATTTGTAAACAAGAAGAGGAGAGATTAAGGACACAATTCTTCTTTCCCTGGCGCAAAGAAATTAAATATCTGGGGGTCCTCCTGTCGAATAACTTAAGAAAACTATACTTAAAAAACTATATCCCTTTATTAGAAGAAATTAAGAGCGAAATAAAGAAAATCTCAGCTAGCCATCTTTCGTGGTTAGGTCGGATAAATGTGGTAAAAATTATTTTAGTCCCGAAGATAACATACAAATTTCAAATGATGCCCATTGCACTCCCTGCGACTTATTTTTCAGTTTTAAGGAAGATAATATCGAAGTTTATATGGCAAAATAAAAAACCGAGAATCTCGTACGCGGTATTAAGGAGAGGGAAAGACCAAGGGGGGGTGGCAGCCCCGGATATAAAAAGATATTACAAGGCAGTATTTCTGTCTCGGGTGGTAGACTGAGCGAAAGAGGTAAAGGATAAAAGATGGGTAGGTATTGAAAACACGCTTTCACAAACACTTTTAGGAAGAATAATTTGGAATCCGCCACAATATAGGACTTTAGGCTTAAACACTCACAAGATTACACGACTAGTTTTTAAATTATGGGATCAATTACACATGCAAAAAAAATGGAGGTACAATTCACCGTTGATCTATTTGAAAGACAATGATTACTTCCCACCAGGACAAAGAGAAATAGGGGGAAACTGGATATTAAAAGATAATGCACAATTAAAAGATATATTAGTAGAAGATAATTTAATCACATTTCAAGCACTAAGAGAAGACACAGAATTAATGAGGTTGGACGAATGGCGGTACCTCCAGTTAAGAACATTTGTGTTAAAGCTTCCCCATCCTTTAAGGAGTAAGGAAGAACTAAGACCCTTTGAACAACTGTGTCAGCAGGATAAAACAACAAAAAAAAGAAAATATATTGGTTCGATTTATAAAATATTTTCAGAGGGGGACGAACTGGAGGAACCGGCATTCTTTAAAAAGTGGGAGAAAGAATTGGGGGTACAATGTAATACCCAAATTAGAAAGAAAATATTAACTTTAATTCACTTTGCGGGGGGAGGGAATAAATTAATAGAAACAAACTACAAATGTATAGCAAGGTGGTATGCCACCCCTGACAAACTCAGCAGGTTTAGAAACGATCAATCGCCTGAGTGCTGGCGAGGATGTAAGTCTATCGGGAGTATGGGCCATATATGGTGGGATTGTCCCAAAATATTAGATTATTGGAAGAAGATAATTGAACTAATAAAGGTGGTAACGGGAAAAACGATCAGAGAGGACCCATGGACGGTGTTATTTCACGGGACAGAGGAGACAATTAACCAATATAAAGCATCATTAGTCCCTATTTTTTTAGACACCGCAAAAAATCTCATCCCGAGAAAATGGAGAGAAAAAGAAAGCCCTAAAATCCAGGATTGGATTCGTCGGGTAACCGAAATACAATATATGGAAACTGAGGAGGGCGGAGATGAGGCAACAGCTATAAAGGAGGAGAGGGACAGGAAATGGGATCTCTGGGAAAAATTTAAAAAATCTTGGCGATATGTGGAGGAAATAACGCAGGCATAAATATGGGAAAGGTTTAGTGGAAGTGAGGTTTAAAGTAGAACCCTGAGGGATAGAAACCAGGAACAGGGAGGGGGGAGGGAGGGGGAAGTAGAGAGTTTAAGGGGACAAAGAGAGGAGGAGGCACGAATGAGAGTTGATACTTGAAGGTTTGCCGTAGGATACGGGTTACTTACCTCTCCTCTTTGCACCCTTAATGAATATGGAAAAAAAAAAAAAAAAAAAGAGAGGGATTGGGGGGAGGGGAATAAATTAAGTGAAGACATATGGCGAAGGAGGTTAAGGGGTAAATTTCAAGGGATATTATAGGAGGACTTGGTGGTCTTTCCCTTTTTTTTGTGGCTCTTTTAATGTATAAATGAATAAAGTTTCTGAGTGAAAAGGTTTACTAAAAAGAAGAGCTACAATGATGTGATGTTAAGACGAGGTAAATTATAATGAACGTTGAGTTGATTGACACCTCGCTGATAAATTCGCTGAAGTAGCAAGAAAAAAAAAAAAAATTTGTTTTTACAGTATGTGGTGAAGGAATACTCACAATTTTTCTGGAAGACTATCTGCACAGAAGTATTTTCTTGGATCCTAAACAAATTTTTGTTTGGGACTATTTATATAAAAGGAATTTCTTTTGGCTACATTGCCACTAGATCGTCATTAGCAAATATCTATATCGCATGCATGAATTATTTTTACTATATTGCATTTTTAGCATAATATTGACCATTATTTATATTGGTTTACACACATTTATATCATCACGTATTACTATAAAATCCCCCTCTTCACGTTTTATAAGGAGATATCCATTGCGTATCATCCGATCACTTTCCAAAGCTTGCCGCCTCATCCTCTGCAACATCTCTAAACTACGTTCCTTTCTAACCAACGAAACCTCAAAGCTCCTGATTCCCTCCCTGGTTATCTCTCGCTTTGACTACTGCAACTACCTCTTCATTGGCATACCTTTAAATAGACTATCCCCCTTCAGTCCATCATGAATGCTGCTGCCAGATTCATCCACCTTACAAACCGCACAGTGTCTGCTATTCCTCTCTGCCAATTCCTCCATTGGCTGCCACTTGCTCAACGGATTAAATTCAAAATACTAACGATAAGTTACAAAAGCCCCAAGACCTCCTGCTCTCTAGCTCCCTCATCACCTCCTACCATTTTCGCCTCCGAGACTTCTCCTGGGCCTTGCCCATCCTCTGGAATTCACTACCACAATCTGTCAGACTGTTTCCAATTTTATCCACTTTTAGGCGATCCCTGAAAACTTTCCTCTTCAGAGAAGCCTATTCTGCCTCCAACTGCACTATTTTCTCCATTAGCTCATCCCCCACAGCTATTACCCTCTTGTATAACTTGACCCTCCCTCCTAGATTGTAAGCTCTAACAAGCAAGGCCCTCTGATTCCCTCTGTATTGAATTGTATTGTAACTGTACTGTCTGCTCTAATGTTGTAAAGCGCTGCATAAACTGTTGGCACTATATAAGTCCTGTATAATAATAATAATAATAATAATAACGTAATCCCATTATTTATTTATTTAATTTAAAAAAAACATTAAAATACAAATTGGACACTTACAAGTAAACTCTTGTTTAAAGCATAAAATGTCAGCTTGGAACACATATCTATGGCGGGCGCTCTAAAGATCGGACCTCTGAAGAAGGAGCAAAATGCATTAGTTGGGAATCGCCGGTGACGCCACATCCGGTCTTAGAGCACACGCCGTGGAGTTGTGTTCCAAGGGGGCATTTTATGCTTTATACAAGAGATTACTTGTGAGTGTCTAAGTTGTATTTTAACTTATTTTTTTTGATAAACAGTATTACGCTATGGATATCTCCTGATTATTCTTCTTACATGCCAACACTGACAGATTGTCTCGGCAGGACGCACCGAGAACTGCTCAGGGTACAACACAGGATTCTAAGGATTCCAAGGATTGCCTTACACTGACAGGCGCCATACTTATTGAGAAATGATGAGTGAGGGCACATGAGGAGGGGAGCGCAATGCCTGATTCCTCTTATCTGCACGTTATGTGGAGCACGGATTGCACTTTAGAAGATTTGATTTTGCACTGCGAAGACTGTATTAACTTGCACTTTATCTATGAACTTTATTTATGAACTGATTATTGCTATTTTTCTGGTTTAATCAAAGAGGTTAGGATTTGAGGGTTTAAAGCGGCTGTAAAGTGAGAAAGTTTTTTTACTTAATGTATTCTATGCTTTAAGATAAAAAGCCTTCTGTATGCAACCCCCCCCCCCCCCCCCCAGCCCCTCTATTACTTATCTGAGCTCCATCTCTATCCAGCAATGTCCACGAGTCCTTTGGCCGTCTGGGGCTCTCCCTCCTGAATGGCTGAGCCATTGGCTCCTGCTGCTGTTAATCAAAATCAATTAGCCAATCAGGAGAGATAGGGGGCAGGGCTCGGCTCCAGTTCCCCCATAGAAAGCTGCTTGCTGTGGGGGCACTCAACAGGAGGGAGGGGCCTAGAGCAGCAAATAGGGACCCAAAAAGAGGAGGATACAGGCTGCCTTGTGCAAATCCACTGCACAGAGGAGGTGAGTATAACATGTTTGTTATTTAAAAAATAAAATAAAATAAAACAATCAATTTAATTGAAGTAACACACTACCCCTGCATAGAGAATCACATTGTTAAGACAGTGCTGGGTTTAACACAAAGCACATCTTAACCAGTTGCCGACCGCCGCACGCCGATGTACGTCGGTAGAATGGCACGGGCAGGCATAAGGACATACATGTACGTCCCTTGCCTCCCGCGGGTCGGGGGCCCGATCGGGCCCCCGCCCGGTGCCTGCGGCGGTCGGTTTTCGTCCGGGAGCGATCCGGGACGAGGGGGCGGCCATTCATTCATGGCCACCCCCTCGCGATCGCTCCCGACGAATAGAAATCCCCGGTGACATCACTTCCTCTCCTGTAATGTAAACACAGGAGAGGAAGTGATGTATTCTCTCCTCCGTGTCGGTATTTTTCGTTCCGACACGGAGGAGAGCGGATCAGTGAGTTGCACCAACACTCTACACACACAGTAGAACATGCCAGGCACACTCACACCCCCCCTTTACCCCCCGATCACCCCCCCAATTACCCCTGCCCCCCTGTCACAGTGACACCAATGTCATTTTTTTTTTTTTTTTTTTTTTTTTGCATTGGTGTCATTTGTGACTGTAATAACTGTTAGGGCAGTTAGAGTTAGCCCCCTTTAGTTCTAAGGTACCCCCCTAACCCCCCCAATAAAGGTTTAACCCCGTGATCACCCCCCGTCGCCAGTGTCACTAAGGCTGGGTTCACATTGCAGCGGTTTATGAGAACGAATGTGATTCGCACCGCACTGCAGTGCAAATCACATCCGATCTCTGTGCGATTCGAGTTCAGCCATTCGCCGCACCCGCCACACCCGCCGCACCCGCCGCAAATTCGCACGGGACCCTTTTTTTGGCCCGCAGCAGAATCGGATCGCATGGGTGTTCACACCATGCGATCCGAGTTTGCAGATCGCACTGCGATATGCGAACTGATCTGGGGGTGTCAGTAACATTTCACTGACACTCCCAGCAGTTCGCATAGGGCAGTGTGAACTGCCGCCGGGAGGCATGCGATGCGGGAACCCGCCGCGGATTCGCGGCGTTTCCGCATCGCTCCAGTGTGAACCCAGCCTAATAAGCGATCATTTTTCTGATCGCCGTATTAGTGTCACAGGTGACGCTAGTTAGGCAGGTAGGTATTTAGGTTCGCCGCAGCTTTTTATAGCGCCAGGGACCCCCATATACTACCGCATAAAGCCCCCTGATTGCCCCCTAGTTAACCCTTTCACCAGTGATCACCATATAACTGTTACAGGTGACGCTGGTTGGTTAGTTATTTTTTTATAGTTTCAGGGCACCCGCCATTTATTACCTAATAAAGGTTTAACCCCCTGATCACCCGGCGGGTGTCATTTGTGACTAATAACTGTTAGGGCAGTTAGGGTTAGCCCCCTTTAGTTCTAAGGTACCCCCCTAACCCCCCCAATAAAGGTTTAACCCCGTGATCACCCCCCGTCGCCAGTGTCACTAAGGCTGGGTTCACATTGCAGCGGTTTATGAGAACGGATGTGATTCGCACCGCACTGCAGTGCAAATCACATCGGATCTCTGTGCGATTCGAGTTCAGCCATTCGCCGCACCCGCCGCACCCGCCACACCCGCCGCAAATTCGCACGGGACCCTTTTTTTGGCCCGCAGCAGAATCGGATCGCATGGGTGTTCACACCATGCGATCCGAGTTTGCAGATCGCACTGCGATATGCGAACTGATCTGGGGGTGTCAGTAACATTTCACTGACACTCCCAGCAGTTCGCATAGGGCAGTGTGAACTGCCGCCGGGAGGCATGCGATGCGGGAACCCGCCGCGCATTCGTGGCGTTCCCGCATCGCTCCAGTGTGAACCCAGCCTAATAAGCGATCGTTTTTCTGATCGCTGTATTAGTGTCACAGGTGACGCTAGTTAGGCAGGTAGGTATTTAGGTTCGCTGCAGCTTTTTATAGCGCCAGGGACCCCCATATACTACCGCATAAAGCCCCCTAATTGCCCCCTAGTTAACCCTTTCACCAGTGATCACCATATAACTGTTACAGGTGACGCTGGTTGGTTAGTTATTTTTTTATAGTTTCAGGGCACCCGCCATTTATTACCTAGTCTCACTAGTGTACCCCTAAATTTAGGGGTGTCTACTTTCCAAAATGGGGTCATTTGGGGGGGGTTTGTGCCATCTTGGCATTTTATGGCCTTCAAAACTGTAACGCCCTTAGAAAGCCTGAAGGCGGTGCTTGGTTTTCGGGGCCCCGTACGCGGCTAGGCTCCCAAAAAGTCCCACATATGTGGTATCCCCGTACTCAGGAGAAGCAGCAGAATTTATTTTGGGGTGTCATTTCACATATGCCCATGGCATGCGTGAGCAATATATCATTTAGTGACAACTTTGTGAAAAAAAAAAAAAAAAAAAAAAAAGTTTGTCATTTTCCCGCAACTTGTGGCAAAATATAAAATATTCCATGGACTCAACATGCCTCTCAGCAAATAGCTTGGGGTGTCTACTTTCTAAAATGGGGTCATTTGTGGGGGTTTTGTGCCATCTTGGCATTTTATGGCCTTCAAAACTGTAATAGGTAGTGAGAAGTGAACTCAAAAATTTACGCCCTTAGAAAGCCTGAAGGCGGTGCTTGGTTTTCGGGGCCCCGTACGCGGCTAGGCTCCCAAAAAGTCCCACATATGTGGTATCCCCGTACTCAGGAGAAGCAGCAGAATTTATTTTGGGGTGTCATTTCACATATGCCCATGGCATGCATGAGCAATATATCATTTAGTGACAACTTTGTTAAAAAAAAAAAAAAAAAAAAAAAGTTTGTAATTTTCCCGCAACTTGTGGCAAAATATAAAATATTCCATGAACTCAACATGCCTCTCAGCAAATAGCTTGGGGTGTCTACTTTCTAAAATGGGGTCATTTGTGGGGGTTTTGTGCCATCTTGGCATTTTATGGCCTTCAAAACTGTAATAGGTAGTGAGAAGTGAACTCAAAAATTTACGCCCTTAGAAAGCCTGAAGGCGGTGCTTGGTTTTCGGGGCCCCGTACGCGGCTAGGCTCCCAAAAAGTCCCACATATGTGGTATCCCCGTACTCAGGAGAAGCAGCAGAATTTATTTTGGGGTGTCATTTCACATACGCCCATAGCATGTGTGAGCAATATATCATTTAGTGACAACTTTGTGTAAAAAAAAAAAAAATTTTTTTTTTGTCATTATTCAATCGCTTGAGGCAAAAAAATAAAATATTCAATGGGCTCAACATGCCTCTTATCAGTTTCCTTGGGGTGTCTACTTTCCAAAATGGGGTCATTTGGGGGGGTTTTGTACTGCCCTGCCATTTTAGCACCTCAAGAAATGAGATAGGCAGTCGTAAACTAAAAGCTGCGTAAATTCCAGAAAACGTACCTTAGTTTGTAGATGTGACAACTTTTGCGCAAACCAATAAATATTCAATTATTGACTTTTTTTTTACCAAAGACATGTGGCTGAATACATTTTGGCCTAAATGTATGACTAAAATTGAGTTTATTGGATTTTTCTAATAACAAAAAGTAGAAAATATCATTTTTTTTCAAAATTTGCGGTCTTTTTACGTTTATATCGCAAAAAATAAAAATCGCAGAGGCAATCAAATACCATCAAAAGAAAGCTCTATTTGTGGGAAGAAAAGGACGCAAATTTTGTTTGGGTACAACATTGCATGACCGCGCAATTACCAGTTAAAGCAGCGCAGTGCCAAAGTGTAAAAAGACCTCTGGTCATTTACCAGCAAAATGGTCCGGTCTGAAAGTGGTTAAAGGGACATTGCAGCTTATACCCAAGCAACAGTCCATCCATTATTTCTTAATCAGAGTGTCACACTGTAGCGCAGGATTACTTACAATTTCAAAAGCTAAAGGAACATGATAGAGCTATTTCAATAATTATTTAGTGATGGTTTGTCAACAATTGCAAATGAAAGTGCATTTATTTAGAAAAACGAATGTAGTTGAGTACTCTAAAGGCCTGATTAATGTGTTTTGACATCCTAATGGACAGGAGATAATCTGTATTGATAAGGGGGGCATTGAGCAATGCTAAACATCCCTTTATTCCCTTTCCCTAGCATATTGTTTGTTTACACAGTACGGGGCTCTACTTGCTGCCCACGCTATAGCCGAAAGATGGCATCCATGGAAGTCCTCCCAAGCAAACGCTGTCTGCGCATCCCTGCGCATCCCTGCAGGTCACTAGTGGCACGCTCTGTGGCCCCTGAGTCTATGAGACTCGGCTGATCAGAGTAAGGGGTCGATCCAGGCCCCTTACCATGTGATCATCTGTCAGCCAATGAAGGCTGATCACGTGATGTAAACAGAAGCTCGGTAATCCGTATTTTTTTCCCCTCAGCGTGGGAAGCATGAGGAAAAAAAAGCCAATCACTGGCTTCTGTCAGAGGGACATTGGTCCCTCACACAGAAAGCTGCGGCGGCATTTTCTGTGCCCACTAATGTCACCTGCCAGTACCCACTGTGCCACCTACCAGTGCCACCTATCAGTACACACCAGTGTCACCTACCAGTGCCACAGTGACACCTACCAGTGCCCACAGTGCCACCCATCAATGCCCACTAGTGCTGCCAATAAATGCACATCAGTGTCTCATAATCAGTGCCACAGATCAGTGCTGCCTATCAGTGTCACCTACCAGTTCCCAACAGTGCCCATAAGTGCTACCCATCAGTGATCATCAGTGCCACCTATCAGTGCTGCTTATCAATGCCAACTATCAGTGCCCTTTAGTGCCACCTATCAGTGATCTTCAGTGCCACCCATCAGGGACAACCATCAGTGCCCATGACCACCCATCAGGGACAACCTTCTCAGTGCCACCTATCAGTGCTGCTTCATCAGTGCCACCTATCAGTGCCCATAAGTGCCACCTACCAGTGCCCACATTAGTGCCTATCAGTGCCCACCATTGCTACCTTTCAGTGCCCATCAGTGCAGCCTCATCAACGCACATCAATAAAGGAGAAAAATTACCTGTTTTCAAAATTTTATAACAAACTATGAAACAGCTTTGGGTTTTTTTTTCAAAATTTTCGGTCTTTTTTTGTTTTATTTAACAAAAAATAACAAACCCAGCAGCAATTAAATACCACCAAAAGAAATCTCTATCTGTGTGAAAAAAATTATAAAAATATAATTTGGATACACTGTTGCATGGCCGTGCAAACGCCATTCAAAGAGTGACAGCGCTGAAAGATGAAAATTGGTCTGGGCAGGAAGGGGGGTTTAAGTGCCCGGTAAGCAAGTGGTTAACATTGAGAACAAAGTCATATGAGTAACTGAAAATATTCTTTATTCAACAGACTCCATATCTAAATCTTATCTCATACAGAAGTTCAGTTTTCTTTTAGACACAAAACTTAGATCTTCCACCCGATCAGTTTGCTATTATCAGATGACATCTAAGCAAAGTCTTAGACTCAAAAAGAGTCCCAATATACGGAGTGCATTCACATTACTGAACTGTGCTGGAGCTAAACACACGAAAAAGAAAAACGTCTACCAGAAACACTCCGACTTCAAGTAAGGACAATAATTTTCTAAGAAGATTACAGAAGGGATCAATTTAAAAAAAAAATGTTTTTGCAAAATCTGTTGGGCAAAGGAATGTTTTCTCTATCATACCAATGGACGGGTAACTGATAGTAAGTAGTGAACAGTGAAGCATGGTGAAGGTGAAGTGCCTTCTGCACTAAAATTAATATTGCAAAATGGGGCAGCAATTTCAGACTTTTTAAAACACGTATTGGGGCTGGTTCATACTACCGCGGTGCAAATTTTGCACAAATTTGATCCGATTGCATTGCAAATTTTCGTTGCGAATTCTTTATATGTTCTAGCGAATCTACTATGTTTATACGGCAAATATTGCATTGAATTCACATCACACACTGATCAAACTCGTACAGGACCCTTTGTGTACACAGCTTAGATTCGCAATGCATTGATGTGAACGGCACTAATGGAAAACAATGTTATTTAAATGTCTTGAGAATTTGAGAAATCGCAACGGCTCAAATTCGCAATAGAATTGGCAGCAGTGTGAACCGGCCCGTAAGAATTTTTTTTAAGTTCCTTGATCCTATGAGAATCTGTAAACAGAGTGTGCCATCTATACTATAGATAATATAGGTTTATAAATGTAGAAATGTTTATATAGAGACAAACACATTGCACATTCTTTACCTTGTAGCACATTAATTGGATTAGAATGATGTGTTTATGATATTGATTTCTACATGTTTGAAATGTTATTATGCATCTTTGTTAACAATTATTATTATTATTATTATAATTATAGAGGATTTGTTTAGTGCCAACGGTTTTCAAAGTGCTTTACAACGTTAGGGCGAATCTAATTTCTGCTCTTCCACAGGTTCATGATTTTTTCATTAATAAATAAAATTCTTGGGACTTTGTATGAGACAAAGACTGCTACAGAGTTTGTATGTCTCCATCCCTGAATTCTAGAAAAATAAGTGGGGGGGGGGGGGGGAAGGGGAATGGTGGGACTTCATATGAAGCACAACACCAAAACCAAATGAATCAATGGTAGATTAATTAATTAATTAATTAATAGTTAATATTTAATGGTGCACACGGATGCATGTGGGACCATAAATAACATAACATAATATAGTAATATAATAAATACATAGAAATGTACACGCATACAGTATAAGTGTTGGAAATGCATACATATACATAAATATTCCTACATAGTAAATAGTAAATACTTTTAAATGTAGCCCAAACTTGCATATAAACATGATTAATTGCACACATGATAATATAAAATTATATAAAATTGTATATTATCGTGTGTAATTAATCATGTTTATATGCAAGTTTGGACTACATTTAATACATTAAAAAATATTTACTATTTACTATGTAGGAAAATGTATGTATATGTATGCATTTCCAACACTTGTACTGTATGCGTGTATGTGTACATTTCTATGTATTTATTATATTACTATATTATGTCATTTGCTACATGTTATTTACGGTCCCACATGCATCTGTGTGCACCATTAAATATTAAATAGTATCTACCATTGATTAATTTGGTTTTGGTGTTGTGCTTTATATAAAGTCCCACCATTCCCCTTTCCCCTTTTTCCCTCCTTTTTTCTAGGTTCATAATTTGGACAGTGCAATTTACAATAATAGGATATGCTTTATGAATATCAGATACCGTATGTATCCAATTTTTTTAAGAGTGTACGGGGAGCTGTTCCATGATCAGCTATGCAATCACTTATGACAACTCATTACCATTGCCTCTTATTTGCTTATTACATCTGTATTTTTTACAAATGTACGTGTGAGAGTGAGAGCCCCGGTCTCATGGAAAATTAGTTTAAGATAGACAGAGGACTCTCAAAGAGTCAGTTTGAGAAGCTCCAGCAGAAGCTTTGTGAGCAGAGAAAATTATGTTTTACAATTTCTCTGGATTTGGTAAGTCTGGATCGAGGCTGGAGACTTGAAGACTCCAAAGAGCATTGGGTGGGATGAAGTCTTCAGCCTTGTGTCTAGGTTTTCCAGAAATTCTGCAGGCTGTGTGTGTGTCCAGGTGCACACGTTCGTTATAAGGCAGATCTAAACATATCTCAGATAGGTGGAGTAGGAGTTGGTGTTGGAGCAGTTGCTGCAGCCATGAGGGAGGTGTGCTCCTGTTTAGGAACCCAGGAAATATCTTTGAGGTGGCATTTCATGTTGGAGAGGTTCCAGGTCAGTGGACTGAGAGAGCTGGGCCAGCTGAGAGAGTCTGGGGGACCATAGCTGAGACAACTGGAAGAGAGGGTCCTGGGGACCAGAGGGGACCATTAGTCTCGGATGAGTGTGAGAGCCTGGAGTGTCAGGAAAGCCCATCCTTAGAGGCCAGGAGTGGGCCTGCACAGCATGGTACTGTTACCAAGGCTAAGTGAGCCTTGAGAGCCAGGTGGCTTAGCATTTTCATTTGTTGTATTTTTCTGAAGAAGAACCCCTGTGTGGGCAAGCCATGCATGTATGAACTTTCATTTTATTACTATTAATAAATGTGGGCTACCACACTCTAAAACCTAAAGTTCCCGTTTGCTGCAAACTCACTGAAAAATGCATCTACCACTGAGCTAGACATTCCCCATATTACAGTACTTACTATTGCACCATTGATACATTTTTATGTTGGGCATGCTGCATTTTCTGCTGGCATTCTTGTTTCAGGGATTTTAGAATGCATTTAGGAGGAGTTACAATACAATTATTTCTCCTTAAAATCCCCCTTGGTAATAAATCAATAAAGATGCATGCATGCCTTTATTATTTTATTGATTCGGGGCTATGCTTCTTTTTTTCATCTGATATAAGTCTAATGCCGCGTACACACGACCGGACTTTTCGAGGGACTAGGTCCGATGGACTTTCGGCGGAGTTCTGATGGACTTTCCGAATGAACGGACTTGGCCACACACAATAACACCAAAGTCCAACGGATTCGAACGTGATGACGTACGACCGGATTAGAATAAGGAAGTTCATAGCCAGTAGCCAATAGCTGCCCTCGCGTGGGTTTTTGTCTGTCGGACTAGCATACACACGAGCGGATTTCTCGGTAGGAACTGGGTCCGGCGGAGTTCCGGCGGAAAAATTTGATACATGTTCCATTTCTAAAGTCTGTCGGATTTTTGCAAATCAAAAGTCCGCTGCAGCCCACACATGATCGAATGGTCTGCCGGAATCGTTCCGTCGGACCTTTGATGTCGAAAAGTTTGGTCGTGTGTACGCAGCATTACAATAAAAATTGTTTAGAAAAGCTTATCCCAGTTTTCTTAGTCAGAGTGTTTCTTCAGTGGTCACAGTGTACTTTTGTTATATAATGCTTAAATTGCATTGACATGTTTTTGTTTTGATCTTGCAGAGCATCAAAATTTTATCTGACCCCTGGCATGTCTGGAAATATGGAGACTAACACCACTGAGGAAACTTACATAAATGGAAACTATACCACTATATATAATATGCTCAGTGTTTCAACCATGGTGGTTTTATCTGGGATATATTTGCTGGGAATCACTGGAAATGGTCTGGTCATCTGGTTTGTTGCCTTCGGGATGAAGAAGACGGTCAACTCTGTTTGGTTCTCAAGTTTAGCTTTTTCTGATTTAACATTTAACCTTCTCCTACCCTTAACTGTCATTTCTATCGCCCTTAACTATACCTGGCCATTTGGAACCTTCATGTGCAAGCTTAACATTTTTGTATTATATCTCAATCAGTCTGCCAGCGTCCTACAACTCACCGTCATCAGCATTGATCGCTGCATCTCCGTAGTCTTCCCCGTTTGGTGTCAGAACCATCGAACAGTAAGATTGGCTGTGAAAGTCGTTCTTGCAATGTGGATTGTATCTCTTCTCCTCAATGTACATTACTTTACAAATACACACATTAATGATGTAGATGATAACAAAGTGGCTTGTTCTGTAGGTTGGTCAACGCAACATGTACAAGTCATAATAAGATTTATTGTTCTGTTTGTTATACCTTTTACCATCATTATCTTCTGTTATGCTGTGATCTTTTTGCGTATTCGAAGAAACCACAGAGTAACATCTACCAAACCTTTCAAAGTCATTGCTGCCGTCATCATTTCCTTCTTTATTTGCTGGTTTCCATACCTTATATTATCCATCTTGTACTCATACAGAAGCAACACAGTGTATATTAATCCAACGCTTGTGAAGTTACTTATAGCCAAAGATATATCATCTTTGTTGGCATTTTCAAACAGCTGTGTTAACCCTTTTCTCTATGTCTTCATTGGTCAAAACTTCAAGGAAAAATTCTGGAGCTCCATTAAATCTGCGTTTGAAAGAACTTTCACTGAGGACACCAACCTGACAGATCCAAATAGACATAGAGTTTTACCTGATCATGCAATAAGCCAAATGTGATAGAACTGTTTTGAGACTTAGTGCGGGATGATTTGCCAACATTTATATATTAATGTGCTTTATCTGCAAAAATAAATGTGGTTGAGTACTCTGAAGACATGAATAAAGTGTATGGATAGCAAAAACATTTTATATTTTATTTTTTTTTATTTTGTTTTTTGTTTTTTTGCTGTTTTAACTAGAGTGGGGAACAGTTAAAATCCCCTTTTATTATTTTTTTTTAATTTGCTATTTGGAAAATATAATTTCATTACATTAACAGGAAATGACAGAAAATACAGTCCTGTGAAAAAGTATTTGATAGAACTGTTTCAAGACTTATTACAGGATGATTTGTCAACAAATGCACATTAATGTACCTTATCTATAAAAATAAATGTGGTTAGGTACTCTAGGGGCATTAATAATATGTAATAATGTGTAAAGTGTAATATTAACATTTGTTTGATGATCTGAGTCTTTTAAAGTGATTGTAAATTAACACTTTGTAAAGCAACATGTTCAGTTTAAATTATAAATGAAAGGCACAACATTTGTACTTAGAAATAAAATAAAAAATATATAAATACATTTTTCCCCCTTTTTTTATAAGTGATCACATTACCTCTGTTAGCTGCATAAGAGCTGGGGGAGAAAAAGCAGCAGCACACTAATCTTCCCAGTGAAAGGCTTGCAGGGGAGGTGTGTCAGGACAAGTCTGATCATTGGAGGAGCATACACTGAGTTCCCAGCAGACCTAGAGTACTGACCATGCTGTGCTCTCCTGTTTTGTGTGGTTAGTTATTAATAATAAAGCAGAGGGACTGGCAAGATCACCAGAGATTTCACACAAAGTAAGCAACACAAAAAGAACAGGGTACTTTCTCATGCAACTACCTTGTACAGAAAGCATATATCAGGAATACTAAAATCTGGGTTTACATACACTTTAAAGTGGTTGTAAACCCTTACAAACCACTTTGACCTACAGATAAGCCTAGATTAAGGCTTACCTGTAGGTCCAAGAAATATCTCCTAAACCTACACAGTTTAAGAGATATTTACTAAAAGACAGGCGTAGACAGCGGCGTGCAGGCGCACTATCGCCGTTAGCAGCATGCTGCTGCTAACGCTGATATGCCGTTAGTGGCGGCTCCCGTGCACATGCGCGGGAGTGACGCCATCGCTGCTCCAGCGATGTGAGTGGCCGGAGCAGCGACACCCGGAAGAAGATGGATGATCCGTACTAAAGGGGACAGCAGTGACATCGCTGGCTCCTGTGTCAGGTAAGTGCAGGGCTCGAGTCCTGCGGGAACGCATGGGAACGGCGTTCCCGTACTATTTCCACAACGGGAACGCCGTTCCCATTAGCAGCCCGAGTAGCCCGCCGCTCCTCTGCCGCCCGAGTCAGTGACTGGTTGCTAGGCTAGGGCCGCTCCGCGTCTAGCAACCGGTCACATGACATCGGCCGTACACGTGGGCACGCACGGAGTCAGTGGGCAGTGCGCATTCGGCCTCCAGCGCAGCCAGCGGCAGACACACGCCGCTGGCATACGGACTGTCTCCTACCTCCCCTCTACCCAGTTCTCTCCCGAGCGAGAAGTAAACCAGGTTAGTCACTAGCACTCTGCATTACCCTGCCAATACTCTGCATTACTCAATACTCTGCAATACCCCGCCAATACTCTGCATTACTCCACCAATACTCTGCATTACCCCGCAAATACTCTGCATTACCCCGCCAATACTCTGCATTACCCCTCTGCCAATACTCTGAATTACTCTGCCAATACTCTTAATTACTCTGCCAATACTCTGCATTACTCTGCCAATACTCTGCATTACTCCGCCAATACTCTGCATTACTCTGCCAATACTCTGCATTACTCCACCAATACCTGCATTACTCAATACTCTGCAATACCCCGCCAATACTCTGCATTACTCCACCAATACTCTGCATTACTCCGCCAATACTCTGCATTACTCCGCCAATACTCTGCATTACTCTGCCAATACTCTGCATTACGCCACCAATACTCTGCATTACTCAATACTCTGCAATACCCCGCCAATACTCTGCATTACTCCACCAATACTCTGCATTACCCCGCAAATACTCTGCATTACCCCGCCAATACTCTGCATTACCCCGCCAATACCCTGCATTACCCCTCCGCAAATACTCTGCATTACCCCGCCAATACTCTGCATTACCCCGCCAATACTCTGCATTACCCCTCCGCCAATACTCTGTATTACTCTGCCAATACTCTGAATTACTCTGCCAATACTCTGCATTACTCTGCCAATACTCTGCATTACTCTGCCAATACTCTGCATTACTCCGCCCATACTCTGCATTACTCCACCAATACTCTGCATTACTCAATACTCTGCAATACCCCGCCAATACTTTGCATTACTCCACCAATACTCTGCATTACCCCGCAAATACTCTGCATTACCCCGCCAATACTCTGCATTACCCCGCCAATACTCTGTATTACCCCGCCAATACTCTGTATTACCCCGCCAATACTCTGCATTACCCCTCCGCCAATACTCTGCATTACCCCTCCGCCAATACTCTGCATTACTCTGCCAATACTCTGCATTACTCTGCCAATACTCTGCCAATACTCTGCATTACTCTGCCAATACTCTGCATTACTCCGCCCATACTCTGCATTACTCCGCCCATACTCTGCATTACTCCACCAATACTCTGCATTACCCCGCCAATACTCTGCATTACCCCGCCAATACTCTGCATTACCCCGCCAATACTCTGAATTACTCTGCCAATACTCTGAATTATTCTGCCAATACTCTGCATTACTCCGCCAATACTCTGCATTACTCCGCCCATACTCTGCATTACTCCGCCCATACTCTGCATTACTCCACCCATACTCTGCATTACCCCGCCAATACTCTGCATTACCCCGCCAATACTCTGTATTAACCCGCCAATACTCTGCATTACCCCTCCGCCAATACTCTGCATTACCCCTCCGCCAATACTCTGCATTACTCTGCCAATACTCTGCATTACTCTGCCAATACTCTGCCAATACTCTGCATTACTCTGCCAATACTCTGCATTACTCCGCCCATACTCTGCATTACTCCGCCCATACTCTGCATTACTCCACCAATACTCTGCATTACCCCGC
This sequence comes from Lithobates pipiens, assembly GCF_037356315.1. Taxonomy (NCBI): domain Eukaryota; kingdom Metazoa; phylum Chordata; class Amphibia; order Anura; family Ranidae; genus Lithobates; species Lithobates pipiens. Next base: position 33,412,701 of record NW_027507788.1, on the reverse strand, counting down.
CAATACTCTGCATTACCCCGCCAATACTCTGCATTACCCCTCCGCCAATACTCTGAATTACTCTGCCAATACTCTGAATTATTCTGCCAATACTCTGCATTACTCCGCCAATACTCTGCATTACTCCGCCCATACTCTGCATTACTCCGCCCATACTCTGCATTACTCCGCCCATACTCTGCATTACTCCACCAATACTCTGCATTACTCCACCAATACTCTGCATTACTCCACCAATACTCTGCATTACTCCACCAATACTCTGCATTACTCCACCAATACTCTGCATTACTCCACCAATACTCCGCCAATACTCTGCATTACTCCACCAATACTCCGCCAATACTCTGCATTACTCCACCAATACTCTGCATTACTCCACCAATACTCTGCATTACTCCACCAATACTCCGCCAATACTCTGCATTACTCCACCAATACTCTGCTATACCCTGCCAATACTCTGCAATACATACCCTGCCGATACTTACTCTGCAATACTTACCCTGCCAAGACTCTGCAATACTTACCCTGCAATGCCCTGCCAATAATCTGCAATACCCTGCCAATACTCTGCAATACCCTGCCAATACTTATCCTGCCAATATTCTGCAATACCCTGCCAATACTTACCCTGCCAATACATATTCTGCTAATACCCAGCCATACCCATCCATGCTCAGCCAAAATATTATTGGGGGAGATGACGTGGATATTACAGTAGGGGAGATGTATATTGCAGTGGGGACTATATGGTGGTGACATTTTTCACAGGTTTTTGCAAATTCAATTATTATTTGCTGATCCGAAAAAAGATCCGATCTGTGACTCAGATCCAAGGAATGATCCGATCCGTGAGTTTTTTGATCCGTTGCCGATAATCTTGCACGGCAAGGGCAACGTTATTCCAGTTTGTGTGATATTTTCTAATTTGCTGTATTTGAATTTGGAACAGGGTGTATTTGTGTTAGAAATTCCCTGCGAGGGAAAGATCATCACCCATTGTGTTGATTATTCTGTTTGAAAAGTTAACTTATTTTGTATTTGTAAACTGGCACTTTACAATAAATGTACTGTATTTTCTGTGAAATATATATGCATATGAGCGTACCTTTATTTATTTTTATTTTTTTTGGTGGGGGAGTGGATCTTGGGTGAGAGTTCCCACACTTTTTTCCCCAGCACTTGACCCCTGGGTAAGTGACACATAATGGGCTACTATGCAATGCATAGTAGCCCATTATGCTTTACCTTTGCAGGGAGACAAAGAAGAAGTAAAACCCATCAGGTCATCATCCTGGTCACACATGATAATGAAATCTCCAGAGGATTCCATCCATTTTGCTTTCTGTTTGTCTGTCAGCTTGTGCGGTGCAAACCGGGAATAGATCTTCCGCTTATCCAAATATTCGTGAACGACGGTGCACACTGTGTCCTTGCTATTCTTCCTCCATCAATAGTAGAGTCAGTTACCAATCTCGAGCCAGTATTTGTTTTACTCGCTTGATCATGTTTGGTGTTCTGCTTTTTGATGGATGACCCAGACTTGGCTCATCCACGGTCATTTCCATCCCATTGCAAAAGCGATTGACCCAGTAATAAACACATTTTCTGCTCACGGTTTCTGTTCCATACACTTGCACCAACATGCCATGTGTCTCCATCGCCACCTTTCCCCAATTTGTAGCAGAACTTGATGTTCACTAGTTGCTTTATTATACAGTGACCCTACATGGTCATGTGTTCTCCACCCTAGGTGGCACTTTTGGACGTGTCTCTGGATAGCCATGTGCATGTGCCTGGCTCATGTTGCCATTGAGATATTGGACCATTCACTGAATTTTCTAGACACACCTCTGACAGGATTTATGTGGATGAATTAACTTAATTATGCCAATGAACACTTTTCTGTTTAGTATGACTTTAATTCCCCTTTACCATCATATTGTTTTATTACACAGTAGGGGGTTCTTTAGAACTGAAAATAAAAGTCATATGAGTAACTGGAAATATTTTTTATTACACAGAAGACATACTGTATCTAAACCTTATCTTCTCATACAGAAGTTCAGTTTTATTTAAGATAGTCAGCTTAGATCTCTCATCCCAATCACGTTGTTATTATCAGATAACGTCATAGCCAAGTTTAAGTTTTAGACCCAAAAAGAGTCATGATATACAGAGAGCATACACATTACTGATCTGTACCGGAGCTAAAGACTCAGAAAACTTCTACCAAAAAATGACAGACTGCTACAAATCTTTATGCAGTACAGGACAGTACAGTACAATAGAGTGTGCTCATCACCCATCATGTAGGGGGGGGGGGGGCCTGTAAAATGTATGTGTGCCGCTCAGGCTCAAGAAGAAGGGGGTATGTAAGTAGTGCATCCGCAGCTGCTGCTAGAGTGCTGAAAGGGGATGAAGCCCGTCCTGGCTCCTGCGAAAGTTCAAGGAAGAAGGGGAGAGCCCCCTGGAAGTCACATATCTATGGTGTCCTACAGAGATGAATGGAGTGGCAACCTCAGCCTGGACTCCGACTAGGCCACACCTGATTGAAGTCCAAGCTGAGGTTGCCATGCCATTCATCTCTGTAGGACACCATTGATCTGCGACTTCCAGGGGTCTCTCCCTTTCTTCCATGTAGGGGGAGGGAGTCGAGCACCAAAAAAATGCATTGGAAACCACAGCCCTCCACAATACTACATTCAGCCAGGACCCCCTATCTGGCGTAAAATAAAATAAAAAAAATGACAGACTGCTACAAGTCTTTATGCAGTACAGGACAGTACTCTGATAGGAGTATTGCGGAGCCCCACTGAAAGACGGTCTCCAGCCTGCAGCAGATGAGTATAGGCTGCAGCTCTACAACAAAAAAACGCAGGTATAGATGACCACAAACAATAAATGAACTACAACCCTTGTATAAATTTTAAGGTACATAGAGTATTGATACCACTAGAGTCAAGGAGAATACATCACTCATCATACATCTCCTACTCAGCCACTCCTCTCTATGTAAACCTAACACATTATATGGACCTCCCATTGTTTTCCAAGGCTCTGATGAAGAGGGAACCCCTCGAAACACGTCAGTCTAGCTTTTAGAGTCTGCCCGTGCATGGGTTTAGCAAATTTTTTATGAATATTCTGTAACCTAGTTTTTTATGAATACATAATAATTTCTCTGTATCAATCCACCTTGTTTTGAATAAACTATATCAATTATTCCATGTGTTAGATCACACGCATTTTTCTTCTTTCTCACTTGTCCAAATAGGCCACACCTGATCGAAGTCCAAGCTGAGGTTGTTACTCCATTCATCACTGTAGGACACCATTGATGTGTAACTTCCAGGGGTCTTCCTCCCATTGTAAGGGGAGGGAATCGAGCACCAAAATAAAGGTCCGGCCCCACCAAGGGTTGAAAACCACGGCCCTCCACACTACCACATCCATCCAGGACAACCTATCTGGCAAAAAAAAAAACAACAAAAAAATAAACATCACCCTCTAGTACATTGTTGAGACAAAGCTAATATGTGTGAGCAGAACATAATCCATGTTTGGGGTGATGAACAATACTAAGCTTCCCTCAATGCCCTTTTCCCAGCATATTGTTTCTTTACACAGTACGGGGCTCTATAACACTGAAAATAAAGTCATATGAGTAATAAGAAATATAATTTTTTTATATCTAAACCTTATCATACAAAAGCTCAGTTTTCTTTCAGATGTTCAGATTAGATCTCTTATCCCAAACACTTGTGTTATTGTCAGATAATGCCATAGCCAAGTCTTAGACCCAAAAAGAATAATAACATACAGAGTGCATACACATTGCTGAGCTGTGCAGGAGCTAAACACACAGAAAACTTCTACCAGAAACACTCCGACTTCAGGTAAGCACAATAATATCATAAGAAGACTATAGAAGGAATTAAAATGTTTTTGTTTTTTTCTTTAAATAGTGTGGAAATCTTTTGAGCAAAAGAAAAATTTTCCATAGCAATCCATTAGGAGGATTACTGATACCTAGTAGTGATCAGTGAAGCATGACTTTACCGGTAGCACCAAAATGACTTTGGTGGGGTGGGGTGACAAATGTCTTGGATTTTTTATTACATCCTTTGGGGAAATATAATTAAAATATCTGTTTCTGCAGGATTCTGTAGACATAATGTGCCATCTATACTAACAATTTTGTTGCATTATAATGCATTGAATGGATTAGATTAATATTACCTTTTATGTTGTTTTATATCATACTATACCTTATATGTATTCAATTTAATTTTCAATAAACATTTATTGTGAAAAAAAAAGAATGAAACAATATAATGTTTAAATTGGATAATTATGACATTGAGTTCTACACACCTAAAATATTAAATTTGTTATCTTTATTAACAGTCGTATATCTATATCTATTTTCCCATTGGTTCATAATTTAAACTGTGCAGTTTTCAATGAGATGGGCATTATGACTATCCGATGGTGTATCTAGCTACTTATTTAAGAGTTAAATATGTATGGAAAGTAAATGTTTTATATAAATAGGTTAGGATAGGTGTTATCCTGGACTCTGAATTCTCCTTTCAGCCCCACATCCAATCACTTTCCAAAGCTTGCCACCTCAACCTCCGCAACAACTCTAAACTACGTCCCTTTCTAACCAATGAAACCACAAAGTTCCTGATTCACTCCCTTGTTATCTCTCGCCTTGACTACTGCAACTACCTCCTCATTGGTTCACCTTTAAATAGACTATCCCCCCTTCAGTCCATCAGACTCATACACCTTACAAACTGCACAGTGTCTGCTACCCCTCTCTGCCAATCCCTCCATTGGCTGCCACTTGCCCAAGGAATTAAATTCAAAATACTAACACTTACATACAAAGCCATCCACAACTCTGCCCCCAGCTACATCACTAGCCTAGTCTCAAAATACCAACCTAATCGCCCTCTTTGTTCCTCCCAAGACCTCCTGCTCTCGAGCTCCCTCATCATCTCCTCCCATATCCACCTACAGGACTTTTCCTGAGCCTTGCTCATCCTCTGGAACCCACTACCCCAATCTGTCAGACTGTCTCCAAATTTATCCACTTTTAGGCGATCCCTGAAAACTTTCCTCTTCAGAGAAGCCTATCCTGCCTCCATCTAACAACTGCACTATTGTCTCCATTATCTCATCCCCCACAGCTATTACCCTTTTGTATAACTTGACCCTCCCTCCTAGATTGTAAGCTCTAATGAGCCAGGCCCTCTGATTCCCCTTGTCTTGAATTGTATTGTATTGTAATGTCTACCCCAATGTTGTAAAGCGCTGCTTAAACTGTCGGCGTTATATAAATCCTGTATAATAATAATAATAATAATAATAATATTATAAGAGTGGTATATATCATGAACATTTATTTTTATTATATGTTACAGGATCAGCTACAGTATGCAATTACTTTCCATAATTCATTACCATTGCCTTTTATTTGCCTTTTATGTTTTTACAAACTTAGATGACATTGATACATTTTTATTTTGGGAATAATTTTCTATTATTTAGTTGTTAGGGCTTTTTATGTTGAGATTATTTAGCTTTAATCCCTTGAAGTCAGCACCTCCCGTCCCCTTAAAGGGATTTAGGATGCCGGGATGTGGGCGGGGTTTTATGGTCATGTGACCGCCATGATTGACTGTCACAGTGGTCACATGATCAGAAAGATCCTGACAGCAAGCAGCAATCTGGAGCTTTCGGTTAGCCGCCGGTAACTGTGTCGGTGCCATGTAGGGTCCGTGCTCTCTGCTAGGGATGAGCCAAACACCCCCTGGTTTGGTTCGCAGCAGAACATGCAAACAGCCAAAAAATTCATTCAAACACGCGAACACTGTTAACGTCTATGGGACACAAACATGAAAAATCAAAAGTGATAATTCCAAAGGCTTATATGCAAGTTATTGTCATGAAAAGTTTTTTAGGGACCCGGGTCCTGCCCCAGGGGACATGTATCAATGCAATAAAAAGTTTTAAAAGCTGACTTTTTTTGGGAGCAGTGATTTTAATAATGCTTAAAGTGAAACAATAAAAGTGAAATATTCCTTTAAATTTCGTACCTGGGGGTTGTCTATAGTATGCCTGTAAAGTGGTGCATGTTTACCGTGTTTAGAACAGTCCGAGAGAAAAATGACATTTATAAAGAAAAAAGTCATTTAAATGTACTCACGACGATAATGAATTGTTGGTCCCGGCATTACACAAAAAAGTCATTGAAAAAAATGGCATGGGATTCCCCCACAGGGGAACCCCGAACCAAAATTAAAAATAAAATGTGTGGGGGTCCCCCCAAATTCCATACCAGGCCCTTCAGGTCTGGTATGGATATTAAGGGGATCCCTGCACCAACATTAAAATAAAAAATGACGTGAGGGCCCCCTCAAAATCCATACCAGATCCTTCAGGTCTGGTATGGATTTTAAGGGAAACCCCCGGGCCAAAATTTAAAAAAAATGGCGTGGGGGTCTCCCCAAAAATCCATACCAGACCCTAATCCGAGCATGCAACCTGGCAGGCCACAGGAAAGAGAGAGAGTGAGAGAGCATTCCCCCCCCTCATGAACCGTACCAGGCAACATGTCCTTAATATGGGGAGGGTGCATTGGGGTAGCGGCCCCCCCAAAGCACCTTGTCCCCATGTTGATGGGGACAAGGGCCTCATCCTCACAACCCTATCCCGCCCTGATAAAAGTGATCTTGCGGCGAATCCCCTGCTGAGACCACTTTAATCTGAAAGTGGACTGCCCACTGTTGAAGAGGATAGCTAGATGCTGCCATAACAACAGTATTCCACTTCAAAAAGCCGACGTACAACTGCAACGGGTAGTCCTTAAGTAGTTAATTGAACAAGCTGAAGTTGGAAGCTGATTGGCTACCATGCACAGCTGCACCAGATTTTGTTCTCTCCAGTTTTAGTAATTCAACCCCAAAGTTATGAAATAATGAAAAATGTTCATAAAATTATAAAAATAAATATGCCTCACAGTTTGCTTGGCCAGGATGTTTCTTCAGAGGTCTCAGTGTACCTTTGCTACATTTTGCCTAAATCCCATTTACATCTATTGGTTTTGATTTTGCAGAACGTGATATCTGACTCCTGACATGTCTGGAAGTATGGCCACCAACACCACTGAGGAAACTAATGCAAATGAAGAGTTCAATATGACAATACTTAATATTTTATACATAGTGGTTTTATCTGGGATATTTTTGCTGGGAATAGCTGGAAATGGTCTGGTCATCTGGTTTGTTGCCTTCAAGATGAAGAAGACGGTCAACTCTGTTTGGTTCCTAAGTTTAGCTTTTGCTGATTTTACCTTCAGCCTTTTCCTACCCTTAATTGTCACTTACGTTGCCCTTGACTTTCACTGGCCATTTGGAAGCTTCATGTGCAAGTTTCACCTTTTTTCATTATATCTCAATCTGTCTGCCAGTGTCCTACAACTCACCGTCATCAGCATTGATCGCTGCATCTCCGTAGTCTTCCCTGTTTGGTGTCGGAACCATCGCACTGTGAGACTGGCTGTGAAAGTCGTTGTTGCTATTTGGATTGTATCTCTTCTACTCAATGTATCTTACTTTACAAATACACACATATATGATGCAGATGATAAATTTGTGTATTGTTTTGTAGATTGGTTAATGCACGAAGTACAAATTATGATAAGATTTATTGTTCTGTTTGTTATAGCTTTCACTATCATTATCTTCTGTTACACTGTCATCTTTTTGCGTATTCGAAGAAACCGCAGAGTAACATCTACCAAACCTTTCAAAGTGATTGCTGCCGTCATCATTTCTTTCTTTATTTGCTGGTTTCCTTACCATGTATTTTCTATCATGAATTCATACGGAAGCTACATATGGGATTATAATTACTGGTTTTTAATTGAAATAAGCAGACGTGTAACGACTTTTTTGGCTTATTCAAACAGCTGTATTAATCCTCTTCTCTACGTCTTCATTGGGCAAGACTTCAAGCAAAAATTCTGGAGCGCCATTAAATCAGCATTTGAGAGAACTTTTATCGAGGACGGCAACCTGGCAGATCGAAATCCAAATAGACATCGGTTTTTAACTGATCATGCAATAAGCCAAATGTGATAGAGTTGTTTCAACACATATAGTCAGTTTTTCAGACAGACCCTCCATTCTGCTCGATAGAGACACGTGTCCATTTGCACTTGCCTACATCCAATCCAATCCACTAAAAACAGATGTATGTGGATCCATTCCCCTTCCATATAACTGATCGGAAGGTGGTAGGATGTAAACAGACAGGTGGTCCGCTTACATCCAATCACCCATAAAGGACAGCAGGCTTTGTCTGCGTCTTCTCTGCATAAGCAGAGTGGACATGGACCAACCGTCTGCCTGTTCGGCGGGGATCAGCGGAAAGCTGCTTGACAAAGGAGCGCAGCCGTCCTGTTATACACAGTCTTGCCAGCTCAGGAAACATGTCGCATCCCCTGTGACGTCATCTCCCATCGCCCGGAGTTCCTCGTGCGTTCCACGCCTCGGACAAACGCTTGCTGTTGTACATCGGCCGCCTCTGCACATCTAAAACAGCCCCCAGGAGCGGACACACGCCGACAGGACTCCCCAGCGCAAGGGATACAGATGACACATTGAGGTTCTTCCTCCGGTTTGGAATCTATACACTGCCTGTTAACTTACTACATAATGTGAGTGTTTTTAACCACATGTGCGTTAAATAAGAATTTTACAGTCTACACCCAGAGGCGCCTCTTTCTCTTGACTTTACAGTATCAATTGGGAATCAGGTTTCAGTTTCCACTGGATGGCTGCCATTTTTGGACTGTAGTTTTACCCCCCTGAGAGAGATTAACCCCTTCCTTGTCATATCATAGACCTTGTTAAGGAAGGTGTCCTCTCTTTATTTCCGCCCCTTTCACTCCCATTCTTCCCGTTCCACTCCATTCCCTCTTTTATGCTGATTGTACCTACAGCATTATTACTTGCTGCATTATTATTTTGCCTTTTAAATATGATTTTTTAAATACTGTGTTTATAAAGTGTTTTTGAATTTCCTGAAAAATAGTGATAGGCGGGTGGGTGTTTTTATGAGCGCCATAATACTTGTATAGATCAGCGGAAAGATCCCACCCTGAAAAAACGGTCTGCTGGCATAGCCCACCCCATGTGATAGGGGCCTAATCTTCTGTTACACATCGTGTACTGGAAGAATTTTCAGAGGAACATTTACCAAAGCTTTCAAAGTTAATACTGCTGTCTTCTTTATTTGTTGATTTGCCTTCAATTTTCTTTCTAACGTGTACACATTGCAATATAATTTCAGGCTTGTGAGTTTTATAGGTGAACGTATATGATCCTTGCTAGCTTATTCGAACAGCTGTATTGACCCTCTTCTCTTATGCCCTATACACACGGTCAGAAATTCCGACCACAAAATCCGTCAGATTTTTTCCAATGGATTTTGTCCAAAACTTGTGTTGCATACACACAGTCGGGCAAAGTTGTCAGAAAATCTGATCGTTTCGGAACGTGGTGACGTTTGTTGCATACGACGGGACTAGGTAGAGGCTTAGACTTAGACTACGTAGACTTAATAGCTTTGGTCTCGTAATTTGATCTGAGCATGCGTGGCACTTTGTCCGTCGGAATTCACTACAAACTATCAGAAAAAGTCCGATCGGATTTTTTTGTCAGAAAATTATAGATCCTGCTCTCAAATTTTTTCCGTCCGAGTTTCCGATGGGAAAAAGTCTGATAGAGCTTACAGATGATCGAATTTTCGGACAATATAATCCGATTGGACCTTTTCCTTCGGAATTTACGACCGTGTGTACAGGGCATTAGTCTTCATTGGCCAAGACTTCAAGGAAAATTTCTGGTGCTAACCACTTCAGCCCCAGAAGGTTTTACCCCTTCATGACTAGGCCATTTTTTGTGATATGGCTCTGTGTTATCCTAACTTGCCGACCGGTGCACGCCAATGTACGTTGGCAGAATGGCATGGACAGGCAAATGGGCGTACAGGTACGTCCCTTTAAATCTGCCACCGTTCCATTGCGTGCATGCAAGCGCCGGTTCAGACCTCCGTTAGTCCGATCGCGGACTCAATTGTCGTGGGGATACCTGCGATCATTTCACAGGGAGGAAGAACAGGGAGATGCCAATGTAAACAAGCATCTCCCCATTCTGCCCAGTGACAGTGTCACTGATCTCTGCTCCCTGCGATCAGAGCAGAGATCAGTGACATGTCATACACAGCCACACCCCCCCCACAGTTAGAAACACTCCCTTGGGCTCACTTAACCCCTACACTGCCACCTAGTGGTTAACCCCTTCGCTGCTAGTGTCATTTACACAGGAATCAGTGCATTTGTATAGTAGTGATTGCTATATAAATGACAATGGTCCCAAAAATATTCGATGTGTCTGCCATAATGTTGCAGTCATGATAAAAATCCCTGATCTCCGCCATTACTAAATAAAAATTATTAATAAATATGCTATAAAATTATCCTCTATATTGTAAATGCTATAACTTTTGCACAAACCAATCAAACTGAGGAAAAAAAATGTTTTATTATATTTTTGGGGGATATTTATTATAGCAAAATGTAAAAAATAATGTGTTTTTTTCAAAATTGTCACTCCTTTTTTGTTTATAGCGCAAAAAATAAAAACCGCAGGGGTGATCAAATACCATCAAAAGAAAGCTATATTTGTGGGAAAAAAAGGACGTCAATTTTGTTTGGGAGCCACGTCGCACGACTGCGCAATTGTCAGTTAAATTGACGTAGTGCCAAATTGCAAAAAGTGCTCTGGTCTTTGGCCTACAAAATTGTTCGGGGCTTAAGTGGTTAACTGACAATTGCGCGGTCGTGCGACGTTGTACCCAAATAAAATTATTGTGATTTTTTTCCCACAAATAGAGCTTTCTTTTGGCGGTATTTGATCACCTCTGTGGTTTTTATTTTTTGCACTATAAACAAAAAAGTGCGACACTTTTGGGGAAAAAAACAATATCTTTTACTTTCTGCTATAATACATATCCAAAAATAAATAAAAAAATAAAAAAACAAATGTATTTTTCAGTTTAAGCCAATATATATTCTGCTACATATTTTTGGTTTGCACAAAAGTTATAGCGTCTGCAAAAAAGGGGAAAGATTTAGTGACTTTTTATTTGGCTGACAATTTAAAAAAAAAACAATTTTTTTCCTTTCTGCTATAAAATCCATATCCAATTAAAAAAAATTAAAAAAATCAAATTTCATCATTAATTTAGGCAAATATGTAATCTGTTACATGTTTTTGGTGAAAAAATAAATCCCAATAAGCATCTATTTATTGGATTGTGCAAAAGTTATCACGTCTACAAACTATGGGATAGTTTTATTGCACTTTTATTTATTTATTTGTTTTTTACTCGTAATGGCGGCGATCAGTGATTTTTAGTGGGACTGCGACATTTCAGCGGACAAATCGGATACCTAAATTACATTTTTACACTTTTTTGGGAACCAGTGGCACTAATACAGTGATCAGTGCTAAAAATATGCACTGTTACTGTACTAATAACACTGGCAGGGAAGGAGTTAAAATCAGGGGCGATCAAAGGGTTAACTGTGTTCCCTGGAAGTGTTTTCTTACTGTGCAAGGGATGGTTTAACTGAAGGAACAAAGGGTTAAGTGTGTCCCTAGGGGGTGCTTTCTTTCTGTGTGGGGGATGGACTGACTGGGAGAACATGGAGATCCGTATTCCTGCTTAGCTGGACCACAAGATCACTGTGCACATCCCTCTCAAACCGGCGACCTGCCTTGTTTACATAGGCAGATCACTGTTAAGCATCTCTGGGGAACGATCGACGTCCTGGTGAACATTGCATGCACATGACGTGCTGATTGGCTCTCTCCCCCACTCTCTATTGCACAAAATGATGTACAGGTACATTTTGTGCAATAGAGCCGATCTGCCATAGTATATCTGCGATGGGCGGTCTTTAACTACTTAAAGACCAGACGCCGCAGTTGTACGGCCCAATTACGTGAATCGCCACCATTGTACATCGCTTTGTGTAACAGATATAGCAGGCATGATTGCGGTGCCGGAGGGCCTTGAGCACCGTGAGCATGGCCGGCGGGCGCAATGTTTGCCAGCCACCCGCGATCGATCCACACAGAGGCAGAATTGGGATTTGCCTATATAGACATGGCAGTTCCCTGTTCTGACAGGGGAGTTGAGAGTGATTGTCTGTTCCTAGTGATTAGGAACAGCGATCTCTCTCCTCCTCCAGTCAGCCCACCCCCCATACAGTTAGAAATACCTCCCAGGGAACACATTTAACCCCTTGATTGCCCCCTAGTGTTAACCCCTTCTATGCCAGTGACATTTATACAGTAATCAGTGCGTTTTTATAGCACTGATCGCTGTATAAATGTCACTGGTCCCAAAAAAGTGTCAAAAGTGACCGATCTGTCCGCCAAAATGTCCCAGTACCACTAAAAATCACAAACTGCCACCATTACTAGTAAAAAATAAATAAATAATAAAAACGGCATAAATCTATGCCCTATTTTGTAGACACTAAAACTTTTGCGCAAACCAATCAATATACACTTATTGTGATTATTTTTAACCAGTTTGGAAGATTTTCCTTCACTGCCAGGAAGTGAGAGGAAATATATATCCAACGTGATCGTCATCAAAGCAGGTGTCTTCACCAAAACATTTCCTTTCACCTTCTCTTCCAATAAGAACCATAACATTTTGGATTTCCCCTCATGTTGTGTCTCAGGGACAGTGGTCACCAGGACAAACAAGTTGGCCTTCCCTAACAAGATCCAAGCACCAATAAAAACCTCATAGGAGTTCTAATACTTTCACAAGTCACCCAAAACGAAATATACATTAGGGTGATTATTTGAGCTCATCTTAGGCACATGGAAAAGATTTTTGAAAAATTATACAAAAAATATCTAAGTTCATTTCTACGCACCAAGTCCTAACTAACAAGTGGAAAAAAAAAATTCAAAGTTGAACTCCTACAAGGTATACAAACCCAGTTTAAGGGTTTTAATGGACAATTGCTACAAATATAATAATTTGGCCAGCAGTGTCGGCTAATCAGATTATTATCACATCAATACAAAGGTCTAAATAAGAAATGGGTGCACCTCACGTGGGCTCCAAGTAAAGTTTATTGGAACATGAAAATATCCAAAATTACACCAGAACAACAGCAGTGGTCAAGGTAGATGCTTTTCACACAACAGAAAAGTGCTTAATCATCTGTAATGATTAAGCACATTTCTGTTGTGTGAAACGCATCTACCTTGACCACTGTTGGTGTCCTCTGGTGTCATTTTCGATATTTTCATATTACAATAAACTTTACTAGGAGTCCACGGGAGGTGCACCCATTTCCGATTTTAACAATTCACCACGGAGACAGTAAGGTAAGGGTCCCTTGAGCTGCAGCTCCAATAGCCCCTATGTTAATCCGGCCCTCCATCTATACCAGGGGTAGGCAAACTTTTGAGCACAGTGTGTCAAAAAATGTTTTCAAAGAAATTGAGCGTGCAAATTTTATAACAAAAATAATGTCAACTTCACACTCTCAATCACGAAAAGTTTTTTTTTATAAACTAAATGCTGTAAACTACTTTAGTAGTAAGAAATTGACATCCTGCACTCTCACGCCTCAGATCAGCCCCAATTCATGCACCTTCACACCTCAGATCACTGCCCCCCCCCTGCAAATCTGTTTCACCACTATACTACCCTGCACATCTGCTCCACCACTGTACCCCCTGCTCATCTGCCCCACCACTGTAACCTCCTATACATCTGCCCCACCACTGTACCACCCTCTCATCTGCCCCACCAATGTACCACTTTTCTCATCTGCTCCACCACTGTAACTGGGGGGTGGGATGAGCGCCCACTGATTACATACAATGAGAATCTCCTATGATAGACAGAATAGTGGTCCAATGGCAGCCCAGGAGACGGGACTTCCTATTACAGAGGGTAAGATAAAGTGGCCCAGTGCAGAGATTAAAGTGATGTGATCATACTTGCAGCACCCTTCTTTTTTCTCTTTTCAATTCACACACAGTGTGCCCTCTCACATCTAAGGAAGACCTCAATGGGTCTAGTCAAACATCTATACAATCCTCCAAGGCAATCGCCTCTCCTTTCCTCTTTGTTTGGAAGTGACACAGCTGTGGTTGCAGACACTGGAGTCTCCTCTCCTGTATGGTTTCTGTCCTAACAGACCTCTCTTAAACCCTGCTCCGAATTAGGGGTCCTCTCTAAACACCCCTTCCTGCTCTTGAGTTCCAAGCCTTGATCTCACTGGCAGCCTTCACAATCCAAGCCTCGTGCTGGTTGTCTCTCTTTCTGGGTTGCAATCGCTCTTGTGCAGAAATAGCAGGGCCAGCTGTGGCCCGCAATCACATATCTGCAATAAACAGCAACCTCTGGAGATGACGCACAATAGAGTGTGCTCATCACCCATCATGTAAGGGGGAGGGTCCTGTAAAATGTATGTGTGCTACTCAGGCTCAATAAGGAGGGGGTATGTAAGTAGTGCATCCGCAGCTGCTGTTAGAGTGCTGAAAGGGAATGAAGCCCGTCCTGGCTCCTGTGAAAGTTCAAGGAAGAAGGGGAGAGCCCCCTGGAAGTTGCATATCTATGGTGTCCTACAGAGATGAATGGAGTGGCAACCTCAGCCTGGACTCCGACTAGGCCACACCTGATTGAAGTCCAAGCTGAGGTTGCCAGTCCATTCATCTCTGTAGGACACCATTGATCTGCGACTTCCAGGGGACTCTCCCTTTCTTCCATGTAGGGGGAGGGAGTCCAGTGCCAAAACAATGCATTTAAAACCACAGCCCTCCGCACTACCACATTCATCCAGGACCCCCTATCTGGCATAAAATAACAAAAAAAAAATGACAGACTGCTATAAGTCTTTATGCAGTACAGGACAGTACTCTGATAGGAGGATTGCGGAGCCCCCTGAAAGACGGTCTCCAGCCTGCAGCAGATGAGTATAGGCTACAACAAACTAAAATGCAGGTATAGATGACCACATACAACAAATCAACTACAACCCTTGTATACATTTTAAGGTACATAGAGTATTGGGATGTGAAATGCCACTAGAGTCAAGGAGAATATATCACTCATCATGTGATACATCTCCCACTCAGCCACCCCTCTCTATGTAAACCTAACACATTATATGGACCTCCCTTTGTTTTCCAAGGCTCTGATGAAGAGGGAACCCCTCGAAACACGTCAGTCTACCTTTTAGCGTCTGCCCGTGCATGGGCTTAACTAATTTTTAATGCATATTTTGTAACCTAGTTTTTTTATGAATACGTAATAATTTCTCTGTACCCATCCACCTTGTTTTGAATAAACTATATCAATTTGATCCATGTGTTAGATCACACGCATTTTTCTTCTTTCTCACTTGTCCAAATAGGCCACACCTGATTGAAGTCTAAGCTGAGGTTGCTACTCCATTCATCTCTGTAGGGCACAATTGATGTGCGACTTCCAGGGGTCTTCCTTCCATTTAGGGGGAGGGAGTCAAGCACCAAAATAAAGGTCCAGCCCCACCAAGGGTTGGAAACCCCGGCCCTCCACACTACCACATCCATCCAGGACGACCTATCTGGAAAAAAAAACAACAAAAAAAGCAACATCACCCTCTAGTACATTGGTGAGACAAAGCTAATATGTGTGAGCAGAACATAATCCATGTTTGGGGTGATGAACAATACTAAGCTTCCCTCAATGCCCTTTTCCCAGCATATTGTTTCTTTACACAGTACGGGGCTCTATAACACTGAAAATAAAGTCATATGAGTAATAAGAAATATAATTTTTTTATATCTAAACCTTATCATACAAAAGCTCAGTTTTCTTTCAGATGCTCAGATTAGATCTCTTATCCCAAAAACTTGTGTTATTGTCAGATAATGCCATAGCCAAGTCTTAGACTCAAAAAGAATAATAACATACGGAGTGCATACACATTGCTGAGTTGTGCAGGAGCTAAACACACAGAAAACTTCTACCAGAAACACTCTGACTTCAGGTAAGCACAATAATACGATAAGAAGAATACAGAAGGGTTCATAATGATTTTTGACAAAAAAATATTTTGGAAATCTGTTGAGCAAAGGGAATGTTTTCTATAGCTTTACATTAGGTTGGTAACTGATATCTAGTAAGTAGTGACCAGCGAAGCATGACTTTACCAGCTGCACCGGAATTACCTTGCTGTGGTGGGGTGGCAAGTGTCTTGGACTTTTTAATACATCCATTAGGAAATATATATTTAAAGTTTACATTTCTGTGGAATTCTGTGTGCCATCTATAATAGCATTTTAATGCAGCAATATCTTACTACAGGTCTACAGCTGTAGACAGATTTCTATAGAGACAAAAAACTTCCATACTCTTTATATTGTAGTGCATTGGATGGCTTAGAACAGACTTTCTCAAACTTTTCAATATAGAGGTCCCTTGAAATAGTTCTCTGGTCTCGGGGGAACCCCTAAAAATTTTAAATATACAACTCATGATACATTAGTGTGATGGTCAGTGGGAAGAATGATCCTTACACGTGTGGTCATTGGAAAAATCACCTCCTTACAGGTAGCTAAAAAGATCAATGGTATGAGTAGGAACTTATATGAGAGACAGAAATTGTCCAATGCTGAAGGAACCCCTAGCAACCTCTGGAAGAACCCTGGTTGAGAATCACTGGCTTAGAATGATATACAATTTATTTTGAACAATTATGAGGTTGAGTTCTACACACCTAAAATTGTTTATGCTGTGACTTTATTAACAATTTGATTTCTATTCTCCCATTGGTTCGTAATTTAAACTTCAGTTTACAATAATGAGATGAGCATTACGACTATCCAATGGTGTATGTATCTAATGATTTAAGAGTTTAATATGTATGGAAAGTAAATGCTTTATATAAGAGCTGTCTACATTATGAATATGTAGTTTTATTATATGTGGAGCTGTTATAGGATCAGGTACAGTATGCAATCACTTACCATAATTCATTGCCATTGCCTACTATTTGCTTTTTAGGTTTTTTTACAAACTTGTTTGACTTAACAACAGTGATATAATTTTTATGTTGGGCATAATGTATTTTTGTTATGAATTGAGTTGTTGCCATTTTTGTATTGGGGATTTTAGAATGCATTTAAGAATTATGGTGGGATTATTTAGCTTTTGAATTTTCCTTGATAATAAATCAATAAAGACTTAACTACGCCTTTATTATTTTGTTGATTTTCATCTAACATCAAGCCTTTTTAATTATATAGTAAAAAAATAAAAATTGTTAAACATTTTTTTTATAAAAGTAAGTTTGCCTCCCAGTTTGCTTGGTCAGGATGTTTCTTCAGAGGTCACAGTGTACATTTTTTACATATTGCTTAAATCACATTTACATGTTTTTATTTTGCAGAACTTCAAAACTTGATCTCTGACCCCTGACATGTCTGGAAGTATGGAGACCAACACCACTGAGGAAACTTACACAAATGAAGGCTTCGATATGACAGTCTTTAACATACTTAAGGTTTTATACATAGTGGTTTTATCTGGGATATTTTTGCTGGGAATAACTGGAAATGGTCTGGTCATCTGGTTTGTTGCCTTCAGGATGAAGAAGACGGTAAACTCTGTTTGGTTCTTAAGTTTAGCTTTTGCTGATTTTACCTTCTGCCTTTTCCTACCCTTAACTGTCACTTACATTGCACTTGATCATCACTGGCCATTTGGAAGCTTCATGTGCAAGCTTAGCTGTTTTTCATTATATCTGAATCTGTCTGCCAGTGTCCTACAACTCACCATCATCAGTATTGATCGCTGCATCTCTGTAGTCTTCCCTGTTTGGTGTCGGAACCATCGCACCGCGAGACTGGCTGTGAAAGTCGTTCTTGCACTTTGGATTGTATCTCTTCTACTCAATGTATCTTACTTTACAAACACATACATATATGATGTAAATGATACATTTGTGGCTTGTTTGGAAGATTGGTTAATGCACAGTGTACAAATTATAATAAGATTTATTGTTCTGTTTGTTATTCCTTTTACCATCATTATCTTCAGTTACACTGTCATCTTTATGCGTATTCGAAGAAACCGCAGAGCAAATTCTACCAAACCTTTCAAAGTCATTGCTGCCGTCATCATTTCCTTCTTTATTTGCTGGTTTCCATACTATACATTTTTCATCATGTCTTCATACGGAAACTACACATGGCATTATAATATCTGGCTTGCAATTGAGATAGGCAGACATGTATCATCTTTGTTGGCTTATTCAAACAGCTGTGTTAATCCTCTTCTCTACGTCTTTATTGGGCAAGACTCCAAGAAAAAATTCTGGAGTGCCATTAAATCTGCGTTTGAGAGAACTTTTATCGAGGACACCGATCTGACAGATCCAAATCCAAATAGACACAGATTTTTACCCGCTCATGCAATAAGCCAAATGTGAAAGAATTGTTTCAACACATAGTTTCATAGTTTCATAATTTCATAGGATGAGATGCTAACAGCTAACATTTGAAAATTAATCAGCTTTTTCTGTTAAAATTGAATGAGCTTGAGTACTTGAGTACTATATGAATCTGAATAAAGTGTATTGATTGTAAAAACTTTTTTTTTATTTCTTTGGATAGAGTATAGCAGGAGGAACAAACCAACTTCAGATAAAGACAATAACTTCCTGAAAATAATAATACATAACGTATCATATATATATATATATATATATATATATATATATATATATATACTGTATATATATTGCTAACCAACACAACTAAAGGCTCCTGTATGAAAGCATTAGCAAATATTAAATTCAGTTATTTTGTGAATCTGTATTTCCATAGTGGTTTTATTCTGGAGATTCAAAGCCCTGAGGAGGTAAAGCAGCCATCTTGGGCACACTCAGTATAGACAATTGACCTACCAGTATGTCTGTGGAATGTGGGAGGAAACCAATGCAAGCACAGGGAGAACATGCAAAATCCATGCAGATAATGTCCTGGTCAGGATTCAAACCAAGGACCTGCTTGGTTCCTTCCGGAGTGCTGTAGGGCAAAAGTGTCAACCACTAAGCACTAAGACAATGTGCTGCCCTAATCTGATGTTTATGGAGGCCCTACACTTCTACTATCCCTTGTCCTTCTTCTTGCTCTTTTCTGTCAATGATATCTTTAAATGGTGAAACCACCAGAAGTACAGTATAAGCAGCTGGCAGTCACATACATAGACTCACCCGTCACAATCACTGGCCCATTGTCGCAGTTGGGACCACACCCCCTGGCCATTCCAGCACATTTACTCTGGAGCTGGCATGGTCATTACAAAACAGAGCTTGGAAGATTTATGTGGAAATACAAATGGGGTAAAGTATGGCTATTTTGTTTTATGCCCTGTACACACGGTCGGACTTTCCGACTGGAAAATGTGTGATCGGACCTTGTTGTCGGGGAAATCCAATCGTGTGTGGGCTCCAGCAGACTTTTTCCGTCGGGATTTCCGACACACAAAGTTTGAGAGCTGGATCTAAAATTTTCCGACAACAAAATCCAATTGTTTAAATTTCTGATCGTGTGTAGACAATTCCGACGGACAAAGTGCCACGCATGCTCAGAATAAATTACGAGACGAAAGCTATTGGCTACTGGCCTCTTTATAGTCCCGTTGTACATGTTCTACGTAACCATGTTCTGAACGATTGGATTTTCCAACAACTTTGTGCGACCGTGTGTATGCAAGACAAGTTTGGGCCAAAATCCATCTGAAAAAGTCCGACGGATTTTGTAGTCGGAATGTCCGACCGTGTGTACAGGGCATTACTGTAAGAATAATAATATGTACGGGATTGCTGCTGTAAATTACTTCAATAGCTGAGCTGATTTGCTCCATCCACCTGAGCAGGTGAAAACTCATTTGGCCACAAAATCAGAAGTGATTTTAGGCTCAAAAGACTCTGAGGGAAATAATTTATTGGAAGATGATAGCCAATGGTTTATTTTCTCTGTTCTATTAGTGGTAAAAGAATTATGATTTATTGTTCTGTTTGTTATACCTTTTACCACCCTTAGGTCCCGTTTCACACAAGCGGACTGATCGGCTCCACTTGTCAATTTTTCAGGTAGACCATATTGGATCTTCCATTCTTCATACACCAACGTACGACCAATCCAGTCCACTAAAAACGTTACCACTACAAAACATTGTAAGATGTATGTGGTAATTCAAATGGGGGAAGTGTGGCTATTTTGCCTTTTTGGAAAATAATATTAGGTAGGGGATTGCTGCTTGTAAATTACTTCAATACACTCTAATCGTTATGAGTTGATTTGCTCCCTCTCCCTGGACAGGTGAAAATGTATCTGGCCATAAAATCAGAAGTTAAGTGGTTTCAGATTCAAAAGACTCTGGGGGAAATAATTTGTGGTAAAAATAATTCTGATTTATTGTTCTGTTTCTTATACCTTTTACCAACTTTAGGCCACTTTCACACATGTGGACTGGTCGGATCTGCCTGTCAGCTTTTCAGGTGGACCTGATCCCACCCTCCATTCTCCTCTATGGACATTACGCTGCTCTCAGCTAAGCTTGCTAAAGTGGGGAAGGGGTAGAGAAGGCCTGCAGATTGGCAGAGTGCTGGATTAATAAAAGACACAGACAAGTATTTGAGAGGGGGAGGAACAGCAACTAAAAACTTTCTTTTTACCTTAATGCCTAGAATGCATTAACCACTTACGGACCACCCACCTTGGATATACGTCTCTACTTTGAGGTTTAATACCATTGGTATGGCAGTAGATAGCTGCCATAACCCTGGTCTTAGGATAAAAGAGGTCTCCGTGGCGGATTCCGGTGCCCCGCCTCCCGCTGCATCCCAGTCATCTTCACCACTTACTGGAGCCTTCGGTAACTGCAGAGACGATCCGATCCTTTGCCCGATGGACAGGAAGTTGAGTGAGGAAGTGATGGCCCTCACTCAACCCTGTGTCATTGGATGACGGAAGCGATGTCAAATGTCGCTTTCAGCCCAGCGGACCTTAAACGGACATTTTTTTTATTTAAAAAAATATATACTTTTTCTATTGCTTTTAAGTGTAAATGTAAGATTTGAGGTCTTTTTGACCCCAGATCTCATATTAAAGAGGTCCTGGCATGCTTTTGTTCTATTACAAGGTATGTTTATATTTCTTGTAATAGGAACACAAGTGATCCAAACATTTTTTTTTTTAAAGGGAAAGTGTAAAAATAAAAAATAAAAAGTAAAATAAATAAGAAAAAAATTGTAAAGCGCCTGTCCCTTTTTTTAAGCCTATTAAAGCCTCTGTCTCTAATCATGCGCTTAAAAAAAATTACCCCCACTACTGAAATCCATGATTGGTGCCCTGCATGTAGATCAGGGGCCCGGACGCATGGATGGGGGGCGGCACCCGTGCACCCCTAATGGATGAGTCAGCCACTGTCCCTAGTATGTGTGAGCAGAACATAATCCATGTAGGGGTAATAGCCAATGCTAAACTTCCCTTAATTCCCTTTTTCCAGCATATTGTTTCTTTACAAAGTATGAGGGTTCTTTAATAGTGAAAATAAAGTCATATGAGAAACTGGAAATATTTTTTTATTATATAGAGGGCATCTTTTATCTTGTCATACAGAAGTTCAGTTTCTCATCCTAATCGCTTTGGTATTGTCAGATAACATCAAAGCCAAGTCTTAACCCTTGTACACACGGTCAGAGATTCCGACGGAATGTGTCCAATCGGACCGTTTTGTCGGATATTCCGACTGTGTGTGGTGGTCTACATCGGACTGTTTCAGTCAGAGTATCCGACGGACCAACTTTTCCAACTTGTTGGTAAAATTTTCCGACAAAATGCTCCAATTGGACATACTCCGATCATGTGTAGAGAATACCGATCGGACAAAGTGCCACGCATGCTCAGATCAAATTCCTACACCAAAGCTATTGGCTACTAGCGTGAACGTAGTCCCGTCGTAACGAAATAACGTCATCACGTCAGATTTTCCGACAACTTTGTCCAACCGTGTGTATGCAACAGTTTTGGACAAAATCCGTCGGACAAAATCCCACGTACAAAATCCGACGGATTTGGTTGTCGGAATCTCCGACCGTGTGTACAAGGGCTTAGACCCCAAAAAGTCACAATATACTGAGTGCATACACGTTGCTGAACTGTGCTGGGGCTAAACAAACAGAAAACTTCTACCAGAAACAACCCAACTCCAGGCAAGGACAATAATATCATAAAAAGTATACAGGAGGGATTGTAATCATTTTTTGTTTAAATTACAGAAATCTGATAAGCAAAGAGAAGGTTTTCTACAGCATTCCTTAAGGTTGTTAGTGATCAGTGAAGCATGGCTTAATGTGATGTGGGGGGGCAGCAAGTGTCTTGGACTTTTTAATATATCCATTGAGAAATATATTTAGTTTCTTGTTTCTGCAGGATTCTGTAGACAGAGAGTGCCATCTATGCTAATATGTTTATGTACAGTGCCTTGAAAAATATTCATACCACTTGAGATTTTCCACATTTCGTCATGTTGCAACCAAAAGCGTAAATGTATTTTAGAGGATAGACCAACCCAAAGTGGCCCAAAATCATGAATCGGAAGGAAAAAAATAAATCGTTTCAAATTTTTTTTTACAAATAAACAAATAAATATGTGAAAAGTGTGGCATGCATTTGTATTCAGCCCCCTTTACTCTGATACCCCTAACTAAAATCTAGTGGAACCAATTGCCTTCAGAAGTCACCTAATTAGTAAATAGAGTCCACCTTTGTGTAACTTTATCTCAGTATAATTACAGCTGTTCTGTGAAGGCCTCAGAGGTTTGTTAGAGAACCTTAGTGAACAAACGGCATCATAAAGACCAAGGAACACACCAGACAGGTCAGCGATAAAGTTATGGAGAGGTTTAAAGCAGGGTTAGGTTATTAAAAAAAATATCTGAAGCTTTGAACTTCTCACGGAGCACTGTTCAATCCATCATCCGAAAATGGAAAGATGGCAGAACTGCAAACCTACCAAGACATGGCCGTCCACCTAAACTGACAGGCAAGGAGAGCATTAATCAGAGAAGCAGCCAAGAGGCCCATGGTAACTCTGGAGGAGCTGCAGAGATTCACAGATCAGGTGGGAGAATCTATCCACAGAACAACTATTAGTCGTGCTCTCCACAAATCTGGCCTTCATGGAAGAGTGGTAAGCTGTTGAGGTCACGTGACCATTACCAAACAGAGCTTGGAAGATGTATGTGGAAGTACAAATGGGGTAAAGTATGGCTATTTTGTCTTGTTGGAAAAATAATAATAGGTAAGGGATTGCTGCTGTAAATAACTTCAATACACGCTAACCATTATGAGTTGATTTGCTCCCTCTCCCTGAGCAGGTGAAAATGTATTTGATTGAAAAATCTGAAATTAAGTGGTTTCAGATTCAAAAGACTCAGGTGAAAACACAAAAGATTATGAGGAAAATAATTTCTTGGGAGAGGATAGCCAATGGTTTATTTTCTCTGTTCAATTAGTGGTAAAAGAATTATGAATTATTGTTCTGTTTGTTATACATTTTACCACCCTTTAGGACCCGTTTCACACAATTGGACAGATCAGCTCCACCTGTTAGTTTTTCAGGTGGATTGGACCCTCCATTTTCCTTACACCCACCTACGACCAATCCAGTCCATTAAAAACAGATGGATAGGCATTGCCCTTCCATATATCTGATCGGATGGTGGTCGGGTGTAAACAGACAGACAGTCCGTTTACATCCAACCACCCATAGAAGAGAGTGGGCTGTAACATGGACCAACCATACGCCTGCTAATCGGACAGATGTCCCGCTCAGCAAGCAGACTGCTGGCATAGTCCGCCCCATGTGAAAGGGGCCTAATCTTCTGTTACACTGCAATCTTTTTGCATATTGGAAGAAATTGCAGAGCAACATCTACCAAACCTTTTAAAGTTATTGCTTCTGTCGTCATTTCCTTCCTTATTTGCTGGTTTCCATTCCATTTGTTTACCATCATGTACATGTTGCATTATAATTTCAGGCTTGTGATTTTTATAGGTGAACATATAACAACCTTGTTAACCCTCTTCTCTATGTCTTCATTGGCCAAGACTTTAAGGGAGAATTCTGGAGCACCAATAAATATGAATTTTAGAGAATTTTCACATGTATAAAAATAAATGTGGTTGTGTACTCTGAAGCCTTGTACACATGATCGGATTATTGGCCAACAAAACCATGGACTTTTGTCCGAAGGACCCAAACTTGTCTTGCATACACACGGCCATGCGATTTTTGGTCAACAAATACACATGTAGTGATGTACTAGGTTGTTTTTGAGCTCTTTAGTGCCACCCTTTGGGCTCCTTCTGCTAATTTCATGTTAGTAGAAGTTTGGTGAGTGTTAATTCACACTTTTCATTTTGTGCTTTTCAGTTTGTTTCTGAACATCTGTTTGTCAACCAGACATGTTATGGAATTGGAGGGGATAATGTGTTATTTATTATTGGCCTTGGAGTTATTGCTTTGATATAGTTAGTAAGGTTGAATAAAGACACCAGTCCAACCTGAATTGTCCCTATCCCTGAACATTGCACACTCACATTGGTCCCTACCCGCAAGGAGCCCACAATCCAAGATCCACATTTATATACTAAGGCCCATTTTGCAATTAACCTACCTGCATGACTTTGGAGTGTGGGAGGAAACCCACACAGGCACAGGGAGAACATGCAAACTCCAGGGAGGTAGTGTCATGGTTGGGGTTTGAGCCAGCGACCCTTTTTATTGCTAGGTGAGAGTGCTAACCACTACACCACTGTGTCGCCTGGCACATTTGCTTTTTGGTTGAATAATAATGATTTGAATTGGTATATTTTCTATATTTTTGGATGCATAGAATGCACTTTTTGGTTAAGTTCTATTGGCAGATAGCATGTCTAATTTTATTTGTTTTCTTTTTTTAATACACAATAAAAAAAATGTGTAGAATAATACTTGGTTATGTGTGTTACTTCAAATGACAGTTTGGGAGTAGGCAATTACATTTTTAAAAATACAATGTAAAATTGTCAAGGGGCACCAACATAGTTGTATCTTTCATCTTATAAACTGCGGGATAATGGTGTTGTGGTAACTTGCCCAAAAAAAAAAAAAAGCATAATAATATTATTCTTGATATCAAAAAAAAAAAAAAAACGCCTTTGAAAATTTGTTTGCAATAACTCAATCAGTATCATCAGCAAAGCAGCTTCATTATTATCCCATGTGCGCTGCATTTTGAGACTTCAGAATTTGTCACACTTCAATTGTTAATTCTCCATTACAAATGCTAGTTTACAAGACCAACCGCTTCTGGCTCGCATTTGCTTCCCAGCATGCGTGTTTGTACCTTGGACTTTTGTCCGACGGACTTATGTACACGCGCTCGGAAAATCCGACAACAGACATTTGTCCGTGGGAAATTTTAAAACCTGCTATCCAACATTTGTCCGTGGAAAATCCGACAACAATTGTCCGATGGAGCGCACAAACGGTCAGATTTTCGGCCAACAGCCTGACATCACACATTTCCCGTCGGAAAATCTGTTCATGTGTATGAGGCTTAAGGGCCTGAATAAAGGGCATTGACAACAAAACTTTTTTTTTTTTTTTTTGGTAAATTGCTCTGGATAGAGAAGTACATGTTTATATTAAACGAGTTTATTGGTATATGGTACAGTAACAAGTTACAGTTTTGGTACATACAGCAACAAAGGGTAATAACAGTCAGGAGTAGCTCCGTAGCTTAGAAGAAAAACACACAGGCCAGGTCCATTAGCACCATATCATTATATATATAAAAGCACTGAGACTGTGTTACAAAAAAAGAAAAAAAAAAAAAGGACCCATTAGTCCGTAAGATTGCATCAACAGCACTGACAGGCTCCTGGTTAAAACATGAGGAAAAGCACCATGTCACAAATTTGCAACCCCGAAAAAAAAAAAAAGTGGACCAGACCACGTACTCCTTAGCCCGCCTCTACACAGTCTTTAGAGGGCTATCAGTGGACCAACCCACCCGGTCCGTCTAAAGTGGTACAGATCACCCAGGAAAATCAGGATATTACAGTATAGCTAACCTACACAAGTGTCCGGGTCATTGAGCCAACGATCCCAGATCTTATTGAATTTGGTTGGGCAACCCCTGTGCGCATAGATAACTTTCTTTAATGGCAAAGTTAGGTTAACCTCCGCTACCCAATCCCTGAACGTCGGGGTTTCCGGCCGCATCCACAGCCGGGAAATTAGCTTCCGAGCACTGAATAATGTTTCTTGAATAAAAGCAGCATTCGAGGGGTCCGCCGGGACGTCCAGTTCCAGGCCTAATAGACAAGCTTTGGGGTCCACCTGAAGGGGGGAGCCCATATGATCGTGGAGAAATTGAACCACCTGTAGCCAGAAGGCCTGATTGTCCGGGCACGACCACACCAAATGATAAAAGGAGCACGGGAGACACCCACAGTGTGGACACCCCGGTTCCAGGGAGGGTTTGTATTTGCGAATTCTGGCTGGGATAAGGTAGGATTTATGTAGGATGTATAGTTGAGTCAGTCTGTCGGTTATCCTGGGGGAAACTAGCTTGACCCCATCTAAGATCTCCTCCCATGCCTCACTCTCAAGCGGACCCACATCCTCCTCCCACCTGTATCGTGCTACCTCCGCAAGTCTGGCTACAGTTCGTCTCCTAAGGTAGTCATAGAGGGTGGAAATTAGTTTCTTGGGCTCCTCCCCAATTATTACACCCACTACTGACAGTTCTTGGGGATCCGGGAATCCCCCCTCGAATTGAGCCCGGAGGGCATGGGATAGTTGGGCAAAACGAAAGGCCATATACTGGGGGATCTCGAACTCGCCCCGCAGCGCCTGGAAGCTACGTACCCCCAGCGGGGTGACGAGAGAAGTACATGTTTAAAACTCTTTTCATTTTGTTCTGTATCAGTTTGGAAGATTTCCCTTCACTAATGGGAATACAAAAGGGAAAAGACAAGCGCAACATCCATAGTGTAGTAAACAAGTTAAACAATATTTATACTTGAAAAAGTCGAGAGGAGCCAGTGACGAGCAGTGCTGTGTGTGCACTGTTGGTGTGTGAGGAGATCCCAACTGATAGCTGTATGCAACTGACCCTACCATATGCGTTTCGTTCTGCTGGAAAGTGAGTGAAGTTTACGCTTAGTTTTATAGGGAATAGTCAATATACTATCTGCACAATGGTCTTTTTCTTTTGTTGTTTCATACTGTGGAAGTTCTTTGAAAGCCAGAAGCCAGTCCATGCTAAAGAGCATCCAAACAACTGATTTCTTCAGTGTTCATGCTAAAGAGTAGCTGAATATATGAGCAAGGCATTTCTAGTATTGGGGTTACTCATTGAAACCTGTCTAAACTCATCAATCACGAAAGACGTTACATTTCTTCACAGCGCTATGCTGTCCTATTGAGTTATTTGTGCACTGTGGTATATCACATTATTGGAGAAAGATTTCAAAAGCTGCGCCACAACCCCTGTTAGCTAACCAAACCAATATAAAATAATAGCTAATTGAATAAATAAATATTTGATATGTGAATCAATAAATAAATAATGAATAGATAAATAAATAGATATTTGATATATAAATGAGTGAATTACATTAATCCCACATAAATTAATAAGGAAAAAATCATAAGTCACAGTTCATCAGCCTCGTGAACGCTCATGGATCAGCTATCCCCAGTGTCTAGCAGCATCACACAAATATCTCCCACGATCAGCAATCCCAAATAACACTATACCAGACGCGTTTCGTCACAAATGACGTTGTCAATGGGGTTGCCATTGACAACGTCATTTGTGACGAAACGCATCTGAGAAGGCACGCAGTGACGCCACCACGCTATACGAGGGGAGGATGGGCTTCTGAATGCCGGCCGGAATTTCAAAATTTTCTGTGCTGTTTTTAATGGATGTTAAATGTAAGTGCAATGTCTACATACTTTAATAAATTGCTTAAGCGGTTTTACACTATGAGGGCTTCCTCTTCTTTTTGAGCCATTGATAGCGTTATTTGGGATTGCTGATCGTGGGAGATATTTGTGTGATGCCGCTACACACTTGAGATAGCTGATCCATGAGCATCTGATGTATGGAGAAAGACACAGATGATTTACTTTTCAGGCTGTATTTTGGTTTCCATCTGGTAAGCGCATCCACTTCTCGGTGACGGGCACTGGCTTGCTGTTTCGTGTGGATTCACCGTGGTGTCCTTAAAGGAACATCTGTAGAGGACTTTATCTTATAAGCCCTGTCTTATTTCTTTAGGCTGATGAACTGTGACTTATGATTTTTTCCTTATTAATGTATGTGGGATTAATGTAATTCACTCATTTATATATCAAATATCTATTTATTTATCTATTTATTATTTATTTATTGATTCACATATCAAATATTTATTTCCTGACAGACTCCATGGCAGCAACGTGTGGGTTAAGTCCCGCCTCCACTACCCTATAGGACACTACTCCCATAAATCTTTGCTCCCTGCCCATGGCCGTGTTCTTTTTTTGTCCTCCTCCGTAGGACCCATTACGGTCTTTCTACCTGAAGATTGCTCCCACACGGTTCCATTGTTGGTTTGGCCGAATAGCGACTGTTGATGCAATTGTCGCATGACTCCAATAAGCCCTAGCTAGTAGCGGGGTATGGAGTGGGCATTGGATATAAGCGCTGGAGGAAGCCAGGAACCTAGCCACTGGCAGGCAGGCTGCGCATTTGGTCGGATAGCCCAGCTAAATAGCAGGTGACCTATTTTGCCCTGAGAAGTCCGGTATGTTTTGTTCTTACCTTCGGCCTGGAGACGATCGTGTGGGAGCAGTAAGATTGTTCCTCTTTTTCATGGCAGCAGTTTGTGTTTGTTCCTTGCTTTTCCTTCATTTCCGTTCGTTTTTTTGTGTTTCCATCTATGTGGGTATAGGCATGGCGGCTGGATTAGCCTGCGTTCCAGCCGCCGCTCACTTCCTGGTTTTTCGTTAGATACGTTCGTTCTGCGCATGCGTGAGTACGGCACAGGTACGAGGCTTGGTTCGCGCATGCGCGATAGCGGCAAAATGACGCTATTCGCGCATGCGCAGTAGCGGCGCACAGGACGCGATGATGATGTCACTAAGGCGCCCTATACATAGGAAATAGCCTGCAAGCTTTGGGAATATTTACGTGACTTCCCCTTGTCCAGAATTTCTTCTGTGGAGGTAGGTGGCCTTCTGGGAAGAGGGGGGTGAGCGTGTGTGTGTATGGTGCTCTCAGCCTTACTTATATATCTTTGCAGCAATTATGGAAACCCCTAGAGATATGGACTCACCTCCGCCTGTATGTGGCCAGCCCTCTCATAATAGGTACTGTCTGGGGGGGAAGTGGGGGGGGGGTCCGGTATTAGTCAGTCTGAAAGAATCCCTCAAGGGGATCAGGGCCAGTCAGCCCTTCAGCTGCTGCATCAGACAGTGAATCTGAGGAAGATAGTCCCTGTGTGGGGTTTGACTTTGCCTTACTCTACCCCTTGGTGAAGGCTATCAGAGAGGCTTTGAACTGGGAAGATGAGGTGGCTAATCCTTCCAAACAAAGGAAGTATTTTAAGCAACTTAAAAGGGAGCGTCTTAACTTTCCATTCCTGTCTTACCATTGTGAGGTCATCACGGATGAATGGAGTAAAGTTGAGAAAAAGAATAGTATGCTTTCAAAAGTCCTAAGGTTATATCCCTTTAAGGAGGATGAGGTCAAGTATCTGGAATCAGCTCCTCTCGTGGATGCAGCGGTGATGAGACTAGTAAAACATGTGACCCTTCCATTGGAAGATACAGTTTCATTTAAGGATGCCTTAGATAGGCGGATTGATTCCGATTTAAAGAGAGTCTACCTAACTGCTGGTATGGCATGCAAGCCAGCATTGGCTTTAGCGGCAATGTCCAAGGCCATGGAAGTCTGGACGGACGGTGTGGATGATACCCTCAGAAACCTTTCGGATGAAGTCGCAAAAAACTCTCCTATCCAGGAGTTACGGCTTGCATCGGCTTTTCTGGGGGAGGCTTCGATTGACATCATCCGCCTAGTGTCTCGGGTTATGCTTTCAGCTGTAACCGCCAAACGGGCTCTTTGGCTCCGTCCCTGGCTGGCTGATCCAGCGTCTAAACAGGTGTGGTGCCGTATGCCTTTCGAGGGTTCTTCCCTTTTTGGGAATAAATTGGATAATGCCAAAACCCGGGCCACTGGTGGGAAGTCGGGGTTTCTTCCTCAGGATAGACGTTTAAAAAGCCAGAGGAGATTTTTTCCTAAAAAGCAATATCAAGAGCAGGCCAGGGAGGCCCGTAGCTATAGACCGGGTCGGGAATATTCCAGGTCATGGAAGTCAAGGCAGTCCTCCTTTAAGAAATCCGCCAAGAGCAGTGCGACAGGAGAGAGGGAACCAACCAAATCTTTTTGAGATTGGGCCCGCTCAGATAGGCCAGGTGGGGGCTCATCTTCTACATTTTCGGCATGTCTGGGTGGCCTCAATCCAGGACTTCTGGACCATCAGAACGGTCTCTTCGGGCCATTCTTGGACCTTCAGCAGGTCCCCAAGACTAAAGTATGTTCCCACCTCCCTTCCGGCCTCAGAAGAAAAAAGGCAGATCCTGTTGGCCTACGTGAAATCTTTATTGGCTCAAAGCGCTGCCGTTCCCGTGCCAGACGAACAACGAGGGAGAGGAATTTATTCTCCTCTTTTTATGGTCCAAAAGAAAAACGGTTCTTGGAGGCCAGTCATAGACCTTACACATCTGAATCATTTTATCAAAAAGGAAAGGTTCAAGATGGAAACCTTGTCAACAATACAACAGTCAGTCCAGTCAGGCGACTGGATGATTTCAATAGACCTAAAGGACGCTTACTTTCATGTCCTTGAAGATTTTCAGCAGTTTCTGCGATTTTCAGTAGGAAAACGACATCTTCAGTTCGTATGTCTCCCGTTCGGGCTTTCAACGTCCCCCCAAGTCTTTTCAAAGGTGTTGTTGGCCGTAGTGGCTCTATTGAGAACCAAGGGAATTCTTCTTCACCACTATTTGGACGATCTTCTGCTGCTAGCCCAGGACAGAGACCGTCTGTTATTGCACAAGTATCAGGTTATTTCCACTCTTCAAGAATTCGGTTGGATCCTGAATCTAGAAAAGAGTCAGTTAATTCCTTCTCAGTCTCTTGTATTCCTAGGCGCACTCTTCAACACAGTGAAGGGCACCATCTCATTACCCGAAGAGAAAGTAGCGGTAATTCGGGACAGAATTCGTCCAGCCCTCTCAGCCTCCCATCTCCCGGCTCTTCAGTGCCTGAGAATTATTGGCACTATGGTGGCTTCAGAAGGAGAATCTATTCAATTGTCATTCCATTCTCCCCATCTCATGGATAACAATAATTTCGGATGCCAGCAACAGGGGCTGGGGTGCCCACTGTTTGACGGAAGTAGCACAAGGCACCTGGGACTTCCCTTCCAGGGGGATGGTGTCGAATATTCTAGAATTAAGGGCAGCCTTCCGGGCGCTCCTAGCCTTTCGTCATCTGATCTCAGGAACCTCGGTTCTTCTCAGACTAGACAACACAACAGCAGTGGCATATATAAGGAGACAAGGAGGTACTCGGAGTATGTCCCTTCTTCAGGAGGTAGAGCCAATCATGTCTTGGGCTCAGAAGAACCTGGTCAGCATTACAGCAACTTATGTTCCAGGAACGCAGAATGTCCAAGCGGACTTCCTGTCTCGAGTCAATCTGGACAACAACGAATGGTCCCTTCACGAAGAAGTTTTCAGGTGGATTCTAACGTTGTGGTTCTCCCCAGAGGTCGACCTATTTGCCTCCCCTTGCAACAAGAAACTGGCAAGGTATTATTCCAGGTTTCGGGATCCTCAGGCTTACAGAGTGGATGCACGGACGGATCGATGGTGGTTCAACAAAGTTTACGCCTTTCCTCCAACTCCTATTATTCTACAGTTCCTGCGGAGACTCAAATCAGAAGCAGTAGAGGTGATAGCTGTAATACCTTATTGGCCCAACAGGCCATGGTTTCCGCTTCTAATGCTCCTCAGTGTCAGAGATCCGATTCCCTTACCTCTCAGACCCGATCTTCTATCCCAGGGCTCGAAGCTCCATCCCTGTCCGGCCCATCTATGTCTGAGGGTCTGGTTTTTGAGAGGGGAAGGTTAGAGGCTCTGGGTTTTCCCAAGGAGGCCATTCCTACTCTCATGAGTGCAAGGAGGAAAAGTACCAACCAGGTGTATGAGAGGATTTGGTCTAGATTCACAAGTCACTTGTCTTCCAAGTCTTGCTCTAATGGTAATCTGACGGTTCAGGATGTTTTGGGTTTCTTAAAGTCCGGACTAGACATTCCCCTATCTGTCAGCACTCTTCGTGTACAAGTCTCGGCAATTTCGGCCTTTTCTGGAGTATCCTGGGCTAAACATCCCTTGGTTCAGCAATTCTTTAAAGGAGCAATTAGACTTAGACCACAGAGGAAACCTAGATTCCCCAAGTGGGATTTACCGCTGGTTCTCGACTTCTTCTCACAACTGGACAGAACACTTTCAGTCAAAGAATTGTCCCTAATGACATCTTTTTTGGTAGCCATATCTTCAGCAAAGAGAGTCTCTGAGATTCAGTCTTTAGGATCAAAGGAACCTTTCCTCCCATTTTTCCCTGACAGAGGTCCTAGTGCCAATGCTGGGGTCGAATCCGAAGGTTACCTCAGTCTTCCACGAAAATCAGGATATTACTCTTCCTACCTTTAATTCTGCTGGGAGTCAGGATCTTCATCCTCTCGACATGGGAGTTATTCTGAAACGATACTTGGAGGCAACAGCTTCTTTCCGGCAATCGGATTATCTTTTTGTTCTTTTTCACGGTAAAAACAAAGACCTTAGGGCTTCGGTCAGATCCATTTCCACGTGGGTGGTTCAGGCGATCCAGTGGGCTTATAAAGAGAAGGGCTTGGCTCCTCCTGAGGCGGTTACGGGACACATTCCACGAGAAGTCTCTCTACTTCTTAGGCAGCTTCACGTCATGTGGCTCCTGAGGTTATCTGCAAAGCTGCCTCTTGGTCATCCATTCATACATTTATGGCTCACTATTGTGTCGAACCTGCCAGTTTATCTTCCGTTGATTTTGTTTTAAAGGTGCTGTCGGTTGACAGTGTTAAATACATTTTTGTTAAGCATTTTTGCCCACCCGAGTGTGTTTGGCGAGTTATTTCCCACACGTTGCTGCCATGGAGTCTGTCAGGAAAACGGAAAATTCCTATCAAAATACTTAACGTAATTTTCCTTTCCTGATGGACTCCATGGCAGCAGGAGTTCCCTCCCAAAATGGCTGGAGTAGGCTAGTTACCGAACACGGCCAGGGGCAGGGAGCAAAGATTTATGGGAGTAGTGTCCTATAGGGTAGTGGAGGTGGGACTTAACCCACACGTTGCTGCCATGGAGTCCATCAGGAAAGGAAAATTACGGTAAGTATTTTGATAGGAATTTTCCGTTTTATTCACGTAGTTATTATTTTATATTGGTTTGGTTAGCTAACAGGGGTTGTGGCGCAGCTTTTGAAATCTTTTTCCAGTCTATCTTAGTGTGTGTATCACACTTAGAGCTGCGCCCTCTATTTAGGTTTTAATTATTTTTTTATTTGTTCATTCCTGAGCGCAGTTCATTTTTTTCTATACATCACATTACTATACCTAATTTTTCTTTCTTTTTTATTGTGTTTAATAATTTATCATCACATTGATATTTAGTTTTAGGATTTTGTTATGGTGAAGGATGTTATGTTATTTATAATAGGCTCCATTTGCTTATTTTGCACATGATTCACTGATTAACCATTAGGAGGTTACACCGTGTTATATTGGGAGGTTAATATTAGCGCATTATACATTCTAAATATAAACAATATTTATTCATGATTAAAAACCCATAAAACAAAACAAAAAAAGGAGGACTTGCACAAAGCGGTAAAAGTCAAAGCAGTTGCCTCTGGAACCCAGAGCCGCTGCAGAATTCCCCTGCTTTGGCCGTGAGCAAGGGGAGAAGTGCACAGGCAAGAGGAAGCCGCTCTGCAGGGAGACAACCCAACCATGGATGAAAGCCAGAGCCAAGCTGGAGAGGATGCCTGACACCGCTGGGAGTGTGCTGGGAGATAGGGACATGTTTCAAAGCATTATAAATTGTGGATAGACCCTCTGCACACTGCTGTACACCCTTTCCAGAAAACTATACAATGAAAAACAGGGATCTTTAGTTCACACATACTGCAATAAATGTTTAAAGGGACACTAAAGTTTAATTTTTTTTTTTTTTTAAATACCAACCATGTCATACTTACCTCCACTGTGCAGTTGGTTTTGCACAGAGGGGCCTGGATCCTCCTCTGCTGTGGTCCCTAAGCAGTGCTTGTGGCTCCTTCTCAAGTGCCCTGTCGGAGTAGCGCTCTCCTTTGCAGCTATTACCTCTTGTACAACCCCCCCCCCCCTTTAGATTGTAAGCTCAATCAACAGGGCCCTCCTGTTCCTTCTGTATTGAACTGTATTGTAATTGTACTGCTCCCCCCCTCCCTACATTGCAAAGCGCTGCGCAAACTGTCTGCACTATATAAATCCTGTATAATAATTATAATACATTGTTTTTTTTACACAGTACGGGGCTCTTTAACACAAAAAATAAAGAAACTGAAAATATTCTTTAGTATACAGAGGACATATCTAATCTTACCATACATAAGTTCAGTTTCCTTTTATATTCTCAACTTAGACGTCTACAGACATTGGTATTGTCAGATAACGTCATAGCCAAGTCTTTGACCTAAAAAGAGTCACACTATACTAAGTGCATAGACATTGCTGAGCTGTGCTGGAGCAGAAAACTTCTACCTGAAACAACTGGATTCCAGGTAAAGGCAATAATATCATAAAAAGAATACAGAAGGGATTGTAATGATTTTTAAAAAATGTATTTCAGAAATCTGTTGAGTAAAGGGAATGTTTTCTATAGCATTCCATTGTGTGGGTAACTGATACCTAGTACGTAGTCACCAGATAAACATGACTTCATCTGTGGCTGCCCCCCTAATCCATGTGCCCAGCCCCTAATCTACATGCAGGGCACCAGACACATGGATTTCTATGGGCTTTATTTTAAAAAATTTTGGAAGCAGGTGATTAAAAACCTGAGGCTCTAATTGGTTTTAAAAAGGGGTGGGCTCGAGACACAGAGCCCTGAGCCAACTCAGTTTTGTGACATAGCACATTAATATTAGCTAATATCTTCCTGCTTCTCCTCCCGAGAATACCCGATTGACCGATAGGAGAAGCAACCATATTGGCTGGTACCAGGGGGAGATCCGGAGGAGGCCATCCTCATCGGAGGGAGCGATCTCGCTCTACATCACCACAAACACCGGAGCCTGACCACGTGAGTACGGGTTTCAGGTGCTGGGGGGGTCAGGTGGTTTGTTTTTTAGCCACTGTGTTGTACTAAAATGAATATTGTATGGGGGGACAGCAAGTGTCTTAGCCCTTGTACACACGGTCGGACATTCTGACCGAAAATGTCCGATCGGACCATGTTGTTGGATAGTCCGACCATGTGTGGGCTTCATCTGACTTTTTCTGTCGGAATGTCCGACCAACAAAGTTTGAGAGCTGGATATAAAAATTTTCCTACAACACGATCCGATCGGACTTTGTCCGATCGTTTGTAGAGCATTCCGATCGGACAAAGTGCCACGCATGCTCGGATCAAATTCCTAGACAAAAGCTATTGGCTACTAGCCTGAACGTAGTCCCGTCATAACAAAATAACGTCATCACGTTACGAGCGGTCGGATTTTCCGACAAATTTGTCCGACCGTGTGTATGCAACACCAGTTTCAGGCAAAATCCGTCGGAATAAATCCAACGGATTTTGTTGTCGGAATTTCCGACCATGTGTACAAGGGCTTAGAATTTTTAATACATTTGTTGGGAATTATATCTAAACTTTCTTACTTCTATGGGAATCTTTAGACAGAATATTCCATCTATATAGTAATTTGTATGCAGCCATAGGTTACTATAGGTCTCCAGCTATAGAAAGATTCTCTGGGAACAAACACCTATTATGCCGCGTACACACGACCAGACTTTTCAACATCAAAAGTCCGACGGAATGATTCCAGCAGACCATTCGAACGTGTGTGGGCTGCAGCGGACTTTTGATTTGCAAAAGTCTGACAGACTTTAGAAATGGAACATGTTTCAAATTTTTCCGCCAGAACTCCGCCGGACCCAGTTCCTACCGAGAAATCCACTCGTGTGTGTGTGTGCTAGTCCGACGGACAAAAACCGATGCGAGGGCAGCTATTGGCTACTGGCTATGAACTTCCTTATTCTAGTCTGGTCGTACGATATCACATTCGAATCCGTCGGACTTTGGTGTGATTGTGTGTGGCCAAGTCCGTTCATTCGGAAAGTCCGTCAGAACTCTGTCAG
Source organism: Lithobates pipiens (assembly GCF_037356315.1). NCBI lineage: Eukaryota > Metazoa > Chordata > Amphibia > Anura > Ranidae > Lithobates > Lithobates pipiens. Next base: position 33,375,970 of record NW_027507788.1, on the reverse strand, counting down.
AACTCTGTCAGAACTCCGTCGAAAGTCTGTCGGACCTAAGTCCGGTCGTGTGTACGCGGCATTACTCTTTGCCCCCCTACACACGGTCGGACATTCTGCCAACCAAATCCGTCGGATTTTGTCCATTGGATTGTGTCCGAAACTGTTGCATACACACGGTCGGACAAAGTTGTTGAAAAATCCGATCTTTCAGAACGTGATGACGTAATTTCGTTACGATGGGACTACGTTCAGGCTAGTAGCCAATAGCTTTGATGTAGGAATTTGATCTGAGCATGCGTGGCACTTTGTCCGATCGGAATTCTCTACACATGATCGGAGTATGTCCTATCGGACCAGTTTGTCTGAAAATATTTCCAATAAGTTGGAAAATTTGGTCCGACGGATATTCCGACGGAAACAGTCCGATGCATACCACACACAGTCGGATCATCCGACAACACGGTCCGATAGGACACATTCCGACGGATTCTCCGACCATGGGTACAGGGGCTTTTATTGTTCTTAAATTGTAGTACATTGGATGAATAAGAATAATAGGAGGTTTACTTACTATAATAATGAGGTTGAGTTCTACACACCTAAAATCTTATATTCTATATCTTTATTAACAATCTTTTGTCTTTTATTCCGTGGTTCAAAATCTAAACTGTGAAATTTACAATACTGAAATATGTATTATAACAAACAGAAGTCACGTCAATCAATTTATTTAAGAGCTTAATATGTATGAAAAGTAAACTATATTACCAAAGGTATTGGGACACCTGCCTTTACACGCACATGAACTTTAATGGCATCCCAGTCTTAGTCCATAGGGTTCAATATTGCATTGGCTCACCCCCCGGGGGCCCCCAGATCCTGCCCCCCCATGTGAAAGCGTTTGGGGTACATTGTACCCCTATACATTCACCAAACAAAATGTCAAAAAGAAATATAAACACACACACAGTTTTTGACAATTCCTTAATTAAAAATAAAAAAACAACGTCCCCCGATGTAGATCCATCATCAATCATGATGCCCGCCACCTTCGCCGTACCCTTCTTTGCAGACTGAGCATTATTGTTTTCTTTTTTCGAGTCCAGTGGTGGCGGCAGGCGGCGTGATTGATGATGGCTCTACATCGAGGGACATTTTTTTTATTTTTAATAAAGGAATTGTTCTTATTTCTTTTTGACACTTGTTTGGGGAATGGGTAGGGGTACTATGTACCTCATACTCATTCACATTTGGGGGTCTGGCATCTGGGGCTCCCTTGTTAATGGGGGTTTCTATATGCCAATAAACCCCCTGCTATGGGACCCCCACAACCACAGCCCAGGGTTGTCAGTAAGAGGCCCTTGTCCACCCACCCCAAAACACTCCCCATGTTAAGGGCAAGTGGCCTGGTATGGTTTGGGAGGGCCAGTCGCTCATGCTCCCCCCTTTCCTGACCTGCCAGGCTGCATGCTTGGATAAGGGTCTGGTTTGGATTTTGGAGGGGAACCCATGCCATTTTCTTTTTACATTTTGGTATAGGGTTCCCTTTAAAATCCATACCAGACCCAAAGAGCCTGGTATGGATTGGTGGACAACCCCCCACGCCATTTTATTTTACATTTTTATATTGCAGCCAATGGTATTGTATTGCCGGCAATTTAAATGTCTTTTTTTTCTTTATAAATGTCAGTTTTGCTGCAGCAGGTTCTATACATGGTACAGATGTGCCACTTTACAGGCAGACTAAGGGGGTCCCCCCAGGCAATATATTTAAAGGAATTTTTCATTTTTATTGTTTAACTATTGTTTCATCATTAAAATCAATGCTCCTGTAAATACTATCTTTTTAAAATAAATTTGTATTGATACATGTCCCCCAGGACAGTACCGGACCCCATAACCATTTTGTGGGCAGTAACTTGCATATACGCCTTCAAAATGGGGACTTTTGATTTCTTAAGTTCGGGTCCCATAGACTTTAATAGGGTTTGCAATGTTAGAGAGTTCTGTCACAAACCAAATCGGGGGTTGTTTGGCCCAACACTAGTGGTGAGATTATTTAGCTTTAAATTCCTCTTTGATAATACATCAATAAAGATGTATTACTGTATGTCGGTGTTGTTTTGTTTATTTAATGCTGTGCTTCATTTTTCAGCTGACAAAAACCCTTTTTAGTACTGTAGTGAAACAATGAAGATTGTTCATATAATTATAAAAATAAATTTGTCCCCCAGTTTGCCTGGTCAGGATGTTTCTTTAGAGGTCACAGTGTACCTTTGTTACATATTGCTTAGACCCCATTTACACGTATTGTTTTTGACTTTGCAGAACATCAAACTTGATATCTGACTCCTGACATGTCTGGAAGTGTGGAGACCAACACCACCGAGGAAGATTCCTTTACCACTATGCATGAAGTACTCAATGTTTCATCAATGGTGGTTTTATCTGTGATATGTTTGCTGGGAATAGCTGGAAATGGTCTGGTCATCTGGTTTGTTGCCTTCAGGATGAAGAAGACGGTCAACTCTGTTTGGTTCTTAAGTGTAGCTTTTGCCGATTTTACCTTCAGCCTTTTCGTACCCTTAACTATCTCTTACATCGCTCTTAACTATTACTGGCCGTTTGGAACCTTCATGTGCAAGCTTAACCGCTTTTCAATTTATCTCAATATGTCTGCCAGTGTCCTACAACTCACCGTCATCAGTATTGATCGCTGCATCTCCATAGTCTTCCCTGTTTGGTGTTGGAACCATCGCACTGTGGGACTGGCTGTGAAAGTAATTATTGCAATTTGGATTATATCTCTTTTGCTCAATGTATCTTACTTTATAAATACACAAATATATGATGTAGGCGATGAATTTGTGTATTGTTTGGACAATTGGATAATGCACGATGTACAAACTATAATAAGATTTATTGTTCTGTTTGTTATAGCTTTTACCATCATTATCGTTTGTTACACTGTCATCTTTTTGCGTATTCGAAGAAATCGCAGAGTAACATCTAACAAACCTTTTAAAGTTATTGCTGCCGTCATCATTTCCTTCTTTATTTGCTGGTTTCCTTATCATGTCTTTGCCTTCATGTCTTCATACGGAAGCAACACATGGAATCCTAATATCTGGCTTGTAATTGCTATAGGCAGACCTATATCATCTTTATTGGCTTATTCAAACAGTTGTGTTAACCCTCTTCTCTACGTCTTTATTGGACAAGACTTCAAGCAAAAATTGTGGAGTGCCATTAAATCTGCGTTTGAGAGAACTTTTATCGAGGACACCGATCTGACAGATCCAAATAGACACAGATTTTTACCCGATCTTGCAATAAGTCAAATATGATTTTTAGCACATATTTAGGGATGATTTGCCAACATTTGTGGTTGTGTACTCTATGGACCTGAATAAAGTGTATATAGATTGGGAACATTGTTTTTATCATTGTTTTTCTTTTATGGGAACGCCCAAATTGTACCCCGTGGTCACAGAGACAGGCCAACAATAGGCAGACCATAGTGAAAGTGACCATAGTGAAAAAACTGTACAAGTAGACTACCAAAGATGAAATTTGCATCAGTATATAGCCATATACATGTAGAAATAAAATAACTTTATATCAAAAATCCATAACTCTAAACAGTCATAAAAGGCTGATTGTATTTAATCTGGACAAATATAGACAGTTTTCTCAATTGGTAGGATTTAAAACCGTTTATAACTGCATCCCAGCCCGAAATACATCATCACCAGGCAGAAATTGCGACAACCGGCATAGTCACAGGCTGCCGCACATTGCGCCACAAACCGCCGCTGATTGGGGCAGAAGGCGGCCAATGAGGCACCACCCAGTTTCTTGAGCGGGTGTACGGGGATTTTGGTTGTGCATTGGCCTCCATTTGGTCCGCCCCCCTCCCTGTCTGCTGCACTGGTCGCTCTGATGTGTGAGCAACAGGTTCTGGCGGTCTCTCATCACTATCGCTCCCTTGGAGCGATGTGGCCTCTTACGTCATCACGTGAGGTTCCTGCTCTCCTCTGGCCCTGCCTATGCTGCCGCCTCATTGGCCACCTTCCGCCACAATAAGCAGCGGTTTGCAGCGCAATGCGCGGCAGCTTGTGACTATGCCGGTTATCGCCATTTCCGCCTGGAGATGACGTATTTCCGGCTGGAATGCAGTTATAAACGACTGCCTTCAGACTGACCATTTAGGCCAGCGTCTCCATCGGGGATCACACGCATGCTCTTGGTCTCTCCCTACATATGTTATCTGTGAATATAAGGTAAAACCTTGTCTAGTATTACTGGAAGATAATTATTATGTATCTGGCTGTGCCGCTATGCCCCCCCCCCCCCTTTTCCTTATCTTATTCACTCACTGCATTTTCCATTTGTCATCTTTGCTTCTTATTTACCAGGCAGCACCTGTTTGAGCTGTTAATCATTTATTGGACATCTTGCCCTATTGATTAATGGTGCAGCGTTAATCCTTAGCTCAGACCGTGATGGCAGATTGCCCTCTTCCCTGCTTTGCGTGTATATTAACCAATTCCTGATGCCTATGGTTACCAACCATCGCTCCTTGTAGGCCCTTTCAGCTACTGGTAAGCCCTTCATTATTACTCCTAGCTACACAGTATATGTTTAATTATATTGTTTCTCGATTGGCCATCTTCTGTGGCATATATATTAAATATACATATATAGCTTCTAGATATCACATGGATAAATATAAATGCTTATTATCAAAATATACTTTCTATTTTTATTATGGTTTGCTTTTTTTCCTTTTTTCTATAGAATTTTACCATTATCTCAATTTGTAGGGATTATCTGTCTGAATTTATTCACATGTGACCCCCACAACCTATTATCTTACAAATGGACATAATATGCGAGTATCTATTGCTATGAATATGTTCTATGTTGTGTAGGGAATAACTTTCCTTTTATTTATACATATAACTAGGCTTTTGCTCCTCTTCCCCCGGCGGTCACCAAACTTGGGCTTTCTTTCCTGGCTAGATCCAGTGGCGGCTGGTGCTCAAACTGAAAAAAAAAAAAAAAACTCAACTGCAGCCTCACTGTGCCCATCAAACGCAGCTACTGTGCCCATCAATTACTACCACTGTGCCCATCAAATGCAGCCAACGTGCCCATCAAAAGCAGCCACTGTGCCATCAAACACAGTCACTGTGCCATCAAATGCAACCAATGTATCCATAAATTACCACCACTGTGCCCATTAAACACTGTAACTGTGCCCATCAAACGCAGCTACTGTGCCCATCAATTGCCACCACTGGGCCCATCAAACGCAGCCACTATGCCATCAAATGCAGCCACTGTGCCATCAAACGCAGCCACTGTGCCATCAAACGCAGCCACTTTAACCATCAATTGGCGCCAGTGTGCCACATCAATTGCCACCAGTCTTCCCCATCAATTGTCATCAGTTTGCCCCACCAAATGCTGCCAGTGTGCCCCCAACCCCCGCTCGGCACTTACCTGTCTCGGGTCAGCGCATTCCTCCACGCTCCTTCTGAGTCCTCAATGTCTTCTCCTGTCCTCTTCTGCTATGATTGGACGCCCAATAGGCATCCAATCACAGCGCCTGTCACTTCAGCCAATCAGAAAATGCACAGCAGTGCGCCCGCTGTTTACCAATTTGGAAACCTATTAGAGCCCATGGCTCTAATCAGGACGCCTATTAGAGCCGACAGCTCTAATCAGGCACTTCCAAAAACACCCCTGCCGCTGTAATTCAGATGCTCGGCGCTCGACAAGGGGCCGGACACCTGAATAGAGGGTGTCAGCGGCGACAATAGATAGATTCATGCAATGCATGAATCTATCTATTGAAGATTGACAGGTGCAGGAGAGAGGGGGCGGCGCTCCTGTGCCCTCTATGGACGCACCGCCACTGGCTAGATCCCATTAAAGTGACCACTCCTTTGTTTCTTGTACTGGATAGCATGATATATATATAGTTACAGGTACATAGTTAGTAAGGTTGAATAAAGACACCAGTCCATCCAGTTCAACCTGAGTGAGTGTCTACAATTGTCCCTATCCCTGTACATTGCACACTCACATCGGTCCCTACCCTCAAGCAGCCCACAATCCAAGGTCCCCATTTATATACTAGGGTAAATTTTTGAACATAAGCCAATTAACCTATTTGCATGTCTGGAGTGTGGGAGGAAACCGGTGTACCCGGAGGAAACCCACGCAGGCACAGGGAGAACATGCAAGCTCCAGGCGGGTAGTGTCATGGTTGGGATTCGAACCAGCAACCCTTTTTACTGCTAGGTGAGAGTGCTAAACACTACACCACTGTGCTATATATATATATATACGATCTGTCATCTCCTCTACACAGTCCCCTCCCCTCGTCAGTTAGAACACACACTAGGGAACGCAATTAACCCCCCTAGCATTAACCCCTTCCCTGCCAGTGAAATTTTTACAATAATCAGTGCATTTTTATAGCACTGATCGCTGTATAAATGTCAATAGTCCCAAAAATGTGTCAAAAGTGTCCTATGTATCCTCTATAATATCGCAGTCATGATAAAAATCACAGATCGCCGCCATTACTAGTAAATAAATAAATAAAAATGCCATAAAACTATCAACTATTTTGTAGACGCTATAACTTTCACGCAAACCAATCAATATACGCTTATTGCGATTTTTTTTACCAAAAATATGTTGAAGAATACGTATTGGCCTAAACTGAGGAAAAAAATCGTTTTTATGTATTTTTAGGGGATATTTATTATAGCAAAAAGTAAAAAAATATTGATTGTTTTTCAAAATTGACACTTATTTTTTTGCTCATAGCACAAAAAATAAAAACCACTGAGGTGATCAAATACCACCAAAATAAAGCTTTATTTATGGGAAAAAAAGGACGTCAATTTCGTTTGGGTGCAACGTCGCACGACTGTGCAATTGTCAGTTAAAGCGACACAGTGCCAAATCGCAAAAAGTGCTCTGATCAGGAAGGGGGTCAAATCTTCCAGGGCTGACGCGGTTAAGCTACAGTACATTTACACTGTTTCATTGAAAAAACATAATAAAAAAATGCATTTGCTTTTCTGCCGCGCTTTTACTGCATTTTTGCTACGTTTCTGGTGAATAAAAAGACATGTGACGGAAAAAATGCAACAAAAGTACAACTGCTAGGGAGTTTATATTATTGTATTCCACGCTTAGGTTCAGAAATAAGGCTGCTCCCTAAGGTGCTTTTGTTAAATCCCCTATATGAATAAAAAGATGTATGTATATGGGGTAAATGGCGCTGCCTATCACCTGAAGAGTGATTCTCTCCAACAACTCACTCCTCTAGGTGTGCATGCAATAGATAAATATTCTGTTCCTGTAAGTAAAAATTCCTGTCTCCTAAAGAGTGACTCTATGCAGTGGGTCTCTCCTCCCAGGTAAAGAAACAAAAAATGTGTGACTTATGCAATAGTAAAAAGACCCCCTGTCACCTGAAGGGTGACTCTCCACAATGAGTCTCTCTTCCCAGGTGAATAAATGAAAAATTGACTAGTGGCTACTCCCGTGGTAACCCTCAAAATCACATTAAAGGTATCAGTAAGGTATTATAGTGGTACCTTTATTCTACCAATGCCTGTTACTAAAGTGTCTGTGCAAAAGCATATCTCCCAACTTTTTGAGATGGGAATAAGGGACACCTATCAGCAAAAGTATGCAAGCATTAGGACACACCCCCTCGTCACACCCCCCTTAAAGGAGAATTGTATAAAAAAACAAGATTGGTTAAAGAGCTTTTTTTTTTATTTTATTTATTTTTTACCACTACTATTCCTTTATATTGGATTTTGGAATTTACAAATGCAGCAATTTAGAAATCAGATGAAAGGTTTAGCTCTGGGAAACGCTTTTTGATAGGTAAAAAATGCATTTTATATGCAACTATATGGATCAGACCATCAGAAATGAGGGACAAATAAGGAGGAAAGAGGGACAGAGGGATATTGCTCCAAATCAGGGACAGTATATCTATATCGAACTGTTGTCACAACGAAAATTTAAATAAAGCATTTCTTTATGTCGGATCTTTCGGTTTTCGGATTTTTTTCGTTATCGCTTGTTAAAAAATATCTGAAATTCGGATGAAAACGAATGCACATGTCTAATTGTTATAGAGTTATCATATGTTTACATATATATGGCTATACATGGATGGTTTTTCCACCTCTGGTAGCCTACTGATACAATAATCTTTTTTCTATTATCACGATCATTTCTTGTGGATTATCTACTTGTTGTTGACCTGTCTCGGTGACCCCAGGGTACACTTGGTACTCTTCTTCCTTCCATGTGTCCACATAGCGCTGCCCACCCGGTCGTCTCCTTGACCCGATTGGTGGGACTCCAGTTTGTGCATCGGCCTCCGTTTGGCCCGCCCCTTCTCTATATCTGTTGCACTAATTGGTTTACTTGCACACAGCAGATTACCATGCCCCCATTGCTCCTTCGTAACGACGGGGGTGTTTTGCGTCATCACGTGAGGTCCCTGCTCTCCTCTGGCCCCGCCTCTGCTGCCGTTTCATTGAGTGCCTCCCGGTGGTTTGCAGCGCATGCGCGGCAGCCTGTGGGTATGCCGGTTATCGTCACCTCCGCCCGTAGATGACGTACTTCCAGCAGGGACGCAGTTATAAATGGCTGACTTTAGATTGATCATTAGGTTTGCTTCGTTGACTATACACTCACCCTCGGTCTCTTTCTACATATGGCATCCGTGAATACAAGATAAAACTTTGCCCAGTATTGTTTAACGCTCATTAGTAATTATCTGATAATATCGCTATGGTATTTTGCCACTCATTCATCTATTGAATTTTTATTGGCTATTGCTGCCTTTCATCTATTAAACCCCATACACACTATCAGATTTTCTGCTGACTTTTTCCTTCAGATTTACCAAAACCATGTAGTACAAGGGCCTGCCTGATTGAATACACATTGAAATTCCTAAGGTTTGACCTCCTATTATATGGTTTTGGTAAATCTGAAGGAAAAACTCAGCAGAAAAACTGATAGTGTGTATGGGGCTTTAGGCAGCACCGTTATTGAGCTTTTTGTGAACCTCTGGACAGTTTGCCTCATCTGATTAACGGTTTAGCGTTAATCATTAGTCTAGACCGTGGTGGCAGTCTACCTTCTTTCCCTATTTGTGTCTATATAAATCAATCACCGTCGCTTGTGGTTACCATATTACCAACATCACCATTTTATAGGCCTTTTCAATTACTGGTAAGCCCTTTATTATCATTACTTGCTATACAGTAATTATATTACTTGATGTTAATTATGTAGGTTAAATTTGACATCAATTGGGCTGGGCTGTGTTAGAAGTTCTGCCTGGTCATGTGTACAGTGAGGTGCACATGACAAGCCAGAACCAGGCCTGGTTGGACATTTTGGGTATCAGCCTTCTCGGAACCAATCAGTGGGTGTGCTGGGCCCCGCTGAGGAGTCTGGGAAGGGGTACTTAAGATGTGGAAGTCACGTGCTCAGTAGGAGTTTGTGAGGCCCGAGCGGTCAGTTCTTGCTTTCCTGGACAGGAGTAGCCCCGCGAGGGGTCCTGGTCAAAGGGTGTTCGACATCCCTCAACATGCTTCTGTTGGTTAACCCCAATAGACCCTCCTGGTCTGGGGTAGGGGTCCGTCTGTTTCCGAGTCTCGGAACCGGCTGGTCCGAGGCGCAGTAACTGAGGGAGGATTCAGGGTGTCCGGGTGTGCTCTCGGCTTGGAGGAGCACCACAGCTCGTGAAAGTGACCGGGGGAGGACTCTTCGGAGGAGGGCCTGCAAGTGGCATCCTGGGAAGTGCCTGGTTACTGAGTTGGGAAGGACATTGACGAATCCACGCTTTTTCCAGTACTATCAAGGAGACAGAGAACGTTCCAGGTACTGAGGAAAAAGGTTCCTGTTCACTTTCAGTTACAACTTGTTCAAGGTCAGAGATTTTACAAGTTCTGAATCAAAGTGCTGACTGCCATAATCTCTGGCTAGAGATTTGTTCAGCCTCGAAGCACCCAGCTGTGAGTGGCTACTCTCTGGGTGGTACTAGAGACTTTGTTATGTCTGCAGTTCAAGGTGCCTGAGTTCTTCACCCTTGCCCTCTGTTCCTATATGAGACTGTGCTGTTCGATGTTACCCCTGCAAAATAAAACCTTTCAAAAGGACTTTATTGGTGTCAGCATTCAAGTTGTTGGGTATCAACCCTGGGAACCCCTAGACGTAGAAGAACAAGCCAAGCGGAGGTACCCGGTAAGCCCATAAAGTTACGGCTGCCCTACAAAGGTTTATGGCCGCTACACTTAAAATGACTTCCCATCCAAAATACATCATATGACATCCTTGACTTTGTGCGGGTATATCTGAATGATGGTTGCAGCTACAGGCATCATTCAGATATAGGCTTTTTCAGCTGGGGATTCCCTACAACATAAGAATGATCATAGCAGCTGTTCCACTGCTTGATCATTCCTACGGGCCACGAGAGGGGACAACCCCCCCCCCCTCCCGACTCCTACTGACTCACTACTTCCATCGGTGAGTCGGACACGGGATCCATCACCCCGGATGGTGACAAGATTTGCGATGGACCAGATGGTCGACGGAGTCTCTATGATCGTTTGGAGGCCAGGCACAATGTTATGACGTCACGCCCGGCCTCTGCATTCAAATGATTTCAGGCTTCCCAACCTAGAGGTGAGATGCGGGGTCTTATTGACCCCTGATCTCACTGTAAAGAGGACCGATCGTGCCATATTCCTATTACAAGGGATGTTTACATTCCTTGTAATAGGAATAAAAGTGATCACATTTTTATTTTATTTTTTTAAAGTGTTAAATTAAAAAAAGAAAAGTTAAATTAACAATAAAACATTTTTTTAAGAGCCCCTGTCCTGGTGTGCTCGCACGCAGAAGCGAACGCATACGTAAGTCCCACCTACATATGAAAACGGTGTCCAAATCACACATGGGAGGTATCGCCGCAAATTTTAGAGCAAGAGCAATAATTCTAGACCTCCTCTGTAACTCAAAACATGTAACCAGTAAAAAAAATGTAAGCGTCGCCTATGGGGATTTTTATGTACCGAAGTTTGGCGCCATTACATGAGCGTGTGCAATTTCGAAGCGTGACAGGTTGGATATCTATTTACTCGGCGTAACTTCATCTTTCACATTATGCAAAAAAATTGGGTTAACTTTAATGTTTTTGTTTTTTTTAAAGCATGAAACGAGATAAAAGAGAAACAAAAAGTTGCAACGACCGCCATTGTATTCTCTAGGGTCTTTGCTAAAAAACATATATAATGTTTGGGGGGGTTCTATGCAATTTTCTAGCAAAAAAATTATGAATTTGTGTAAATGTAAAATGTAGGAGAGAAAGGTCAGAATTGGCCTGGATGGGAAGTGGTTAAAATAGCTTATGGATACCACATGTTTAGATATAAATAGTTGTTATCAGAATGTACCTTGTATTTTTACTTTTTCTTTTTACCTTTTTAGAATTGTACCATTATCTCAATAGTGGGGAATACTTGATTTTATATGCATATGACCCCTACAACTTAATATTTTACAAATCTACACTCCATGTAAGTATCCATGCTATCAATACTCTGAAAAACCTTATACGCGGCACAGGGAAATTATTTTTTCCCTAGCTTACTTAAATATATACGGTAGCTGTGCCCCCCATGAGTGGCATTTGCTCCCCTTGCCCCAGTGGTCACCAGACTTGGGTTTTCTTTCTTGTTGGATCCCACTCAAATGACCATTTCTCTATTTACATTTTTCTGTACTGGATAAGATGTTGGCTTGCACAAAAGCTATGGCACCTACAAACTATGAGATATTTTTATGGAATTTTTATTTATATAGATTTTTTTACTAGTAATGGCGGCTATCAGAGACCTATAGCGGGACTTTGATATTGCGGCGGAAAAATTGAACACTGACACTTTTGACACTTTTTTGGGGACCAGTGACTCTAATACAGTGATCAGTGCTAAAAAATTTGCACTGTCACTGTACTACAGACATTGGATGAGAATGGGTTAACATCAGAAGGGTTAACTGTGTGCCTAACCAGTGTTTGTGTACTGTGGGGGAGGTGCTTTGGAGAAGGCATTGATCCATGTCCCTGCTTTGCTGGAACACAGGATCCATGCCTTTCCTTCTGGCAGAACGGCGGTCTGCCTTGTTTACATAGACAGATTGATGTTCTGCCTGTGTACTGAACGATCGGCGGGTGATGACGGACCTCAAGTCCACAGTACCCGCTGATCTGCTCCCACTGTGTATAATCACAGGGGGAGCGAGCTACTGGTGGCACACATTGATGCCCGCTACCTGGGTGAGCCGGATCACGTATATATATATATATATATATATATATACATGATTCGGCTCAGAGGTGCCGCACTGTAGCATTAAAATGGCTATAGGATGGACCTTAGGACCAATACGCAATACGCAAAATTTGAGGAATATAGGATTTGTACTAAGAGGGTGGAGTTGTTTTTTTTTGGGGGGGGGGGAGTGCTGGAGGCAAATGATAGAGAGGAGTTGAGCTGGGTGCTTATGGGATGAGCATGCGGATTAGTGTTTGATTTTTTGGGGGTGGAGAGGAGATTTTCGCTGACATATAATGCTCATACATCTTGGGGGGGGGGGCACAATTGTCAAGTTAGCCCTGGGCTCTAGATGACCTTGTCCTGGCACTGCTAGTCCCCCACAGTACACAGAACATGGAAATGCAATTATTTTAGTAACTATAAACTGCTCAATACCCTTTCTCATCAGTAGTAGACATGGGCGCCGTCAAAAAATTTGTTCCCTTCTGTTCCGTTTTTCTAATTAAAATGAATTCGTATTTCGTAATTCGTGTCCGAAATTAAATTACGAATTTTCGTAAAATTTTCGAACAATTACGAACATTCGTTATGATGAATTTATCATTATGAGGGGCTCCCAGCATCCCCGCGCTGTGCTGACTTCCTGTTTTTTTTTAACTTCATCATAACGAATAATCGAATAATCGTCATTAGCGAACATTCTGTCTGATTCTGCTGTAACAGAATTTGGATCTGAAGTTCGTATACGAAATTTTGTATTTCGTACAGAATTCGTATTTCGGATTTGTGCGAATTTCCGGAAATTCATACGAATTTTCGATTCGTACGAAACGAATGCACATGTCTAATCAGCAGTATATATAGCAGTCTTGTGACTTCTATCAGTTTCTAGCAAAGCTTGTAGGAGGAGTTTCTATCTTTCCCTGACCCTCTGTCTGTACAGTGCCGATTGTCCCTGTGCTGATCACATGCACCCTCCCAAGAAAAAAAACAAAAAAACTCTCTAGCAATAAACACCAAACTGAGCATGTGCAGCCTGTCCCCTGACTCTTTAAACATCAGGTTATTTTTTGGGGACAGTAAAAGAAGGGGAGGATCAGAGACACAGGATCAAACAGCCCTTTTTGCACGATGCAGAGGATTAACCCCTTTCGGTTCCACAGTGAGTATAACAAGCGTGCTTTACTGCATACACAGACTGATTTTACTGTTGTGGGTTTAGTAACACTTTAACCACTTACCGACCGCCGCATGGAGATGTGCGTCCCTTTTTTGAAGAGGGATATCTCGGTAACGGAAGCAGCTGCTGCCACAACTGAAGTATCCAACTCTTCAGGCGGCGGTTCAGTAAACGATAATGGTGGTCTCTGCGGTGGATTTGCCGCAAGATCCCTGTTATCGGTGGCGAGAGAGGTGCCTCCCCCCTCTCTTACCGAAGCCGCCGCCAGCGGCGGAGGCAATCGGGCCCTATCACTTCCTTGGTATAGAGACGAGTGAGGCTAAGATGGCCCCCACCCGTCTCCATATCATAGCAGGGCGGAAGCGACGCCAAAACGTCACTTCCGCCTATACATCTTAAAGACACATTTTTTTAATGTAATTTTTTCAATTCAAATTTTTTTATTTTTGCATTTAAGTCCAAATATGAGATCTGAGGTCTTTTTTGACCCCCCACATCTCATATTTAAGAGGACCTGTCATATTTTTTTCTATTACAAGGGATGTGTACAGTCCTTGTAATAGGAATAAAAGTGACCCAATTTTTATTTTATTTTTTTAAAACAGTGTAAAAATAAATAAAATAAAATAAATAACGAAAAAATTTTTTTTTTTTAAAGTGTCCCGTCCTGACGAGCTTGCGTGCAGAAGCGAACGCATACGCGAGTAGCGCCCGCATATGAAAATGGTGGTCAAACCACACATATGAGGTATCACCGCGATCGTTACAGCGAGATCAATAATTCTAGTCATAGACCTCCTCTGTAACTCAAAACATGCAACCTGTAGAATTTTTTAAAACGTTGCCTATAAAAGTAAAAGTTTGACGCCATTCAAGGAGCGGGCGCAATTTTGAAGCGTGACATGCTGGGTATCAATTTACTCGGCGTAACATAATCTTTCACAATATTAAAAAAAGAAATTGGGCTAACTTTACTGTTGTCTTATTTTTTTATTCGAAAAAAAGTGAATTTTTTCCAAAAAAACTGTGCTTGTAAGACCGCTGCGCAAATACAGTGTGACAAAAAGTATTGCAATGACCGCCATTTTATTCCCTAGGGTGTTAGAAAAAAAAAAGTATAATGTTTGGGGGTTCTAATTAATTTTCTAGCAAAAAAAAAAATTGTTTTAACTTGTAAACACCGAGTCTGAAAAAGAGGCCCGGCCCTTAAGTGGTTAAGTGGATAATGGTCATGCGTTTTTCTTCTGCTTTTTTTATTTTTTTAACACAAAAAAGGAAGAAAAATTGATCAGTGCGAAGGCCCCTTCAGCATTCAGTTGTATTTTGTGCATTTTTGTGTCTTAAGTAAGTTGAGTCATCGTGCTCGGAGCTGAAAGCGAAATGCGGCTTCTGAACTTGTTGAAGTTGTTTGAGCAAGCTGTGTATGATGTCATCCGAGGAGTAATGATGAAAGGCGTCTGGAGGACGGGAAAAAGTTGCCGGGGGCTTTCTGGTTAATCATTTTACCTTCCAGCATCATATTACTGGAAATACTTCCAGAGGAGACTGGGAGGGATACAAACACTTCCTGTCCAGCAGCGATCAGCGTTCTGAGCGTTTTTATATTTGAGCTCAGTTTCATCTGCGTATCTCATGTGATGGTCATGAAAAGTCGGTGAGTCCTCGGGGGGGGGGGGGGGGCACTGAGGGGCACTTCGGGGGGGGAGCAGTACATTAACCACTTCGCATCCAGGCCAATTCTGACATTTCTCTCCTACATGTAAAATTTATAATTTTTTTGCTAGAAAATTACACAGAACCCCCAAACATTATATATGTTTTTTTAGCAAAGACCCTAGATAATACAATGGCGGTCGTTTTTATCTCGCACGGTACTTGTGCAGCAATTTTTCGAACATGCTTTAAAAAATAAATAAAGTTATCCCAATTTTTTTGCATAATATGAAAGAGGAGGATACGCCGAGTAAATAGATAGATGTCACGCTTTAAAATTGCACTCGCTCGAGGAATGCCGCCAAACGTTGGTATTTAAAAATCCCCATAGGCGACGCTTTAAATTTTTTTACTGGTTACATGTTTTGGGTTACAGAGGAGGTCTAGGACTACAATTATTGCTCTCGCTCTAACGTTCGCGGCGATACCTCACATGTGTGGTTTGAACACCATTTTCATATGTGGGTGGGACTTACATATGCGTTCGCTTCTGTGAACGAGCTCACGGGGACAGGGGCGCCGTTGTTAATTGTATTTTTTTTTTTTTAGTTTGACACTTTAAAAAAAAATTGATTACTTTTATTCCTATTACAAGGAATGTAAACATCCCTTATAATAGGAATATGGCATGATCGGACATATTTACAGTGAGCTATGGAGTCAATAAGACCCCATATCTCACCTCTAGGCTGGGAAGCCTAAAATAAAAAAAAAATAAAAAAACGATCCTGGCTTCCCAGCCAAAACGGTGCCATTAATTCGAATGCAGAGGCCGGGCGTGACGTCATAACATCACGCCCGGCCTCCGAACGATCATAGAGACTCTGGGGACGATCTGGTCCGCCGGAAATCTCTATGATACCATCCGGGGGCCGGCGGATCCTGTGACCGACTCACCGATGGAAGCGGTGAGTCAGTACAAGCACCAGAGGGCGGCGGGAGGGGGCGGCGTCCCCTCCCACCACCCGTAAGAACGATCAAGCGGCGGAACAGCCACTATGATCGTTCTTATGGTGCAGGGAATCGCCGGCTGAAAATGCAGATATCTGAATGATGTCTGTGGCCTCAGGCATCATTCAGATATTACACCACAAAGCCCACAACGTCATATGACGTAGCTTGGGCGCCAAGTGGTTAAAGGGGAGGTCCACCCAAAAAAAAATACATAAAAAGGCTCCAAAATAAATAAATAAATAATTTTCACTTGCCAGAAATGGCTGTTGCTAGGCAGATAGTCCTAATCTGCCTCTTCCTATTCCGCAGTGATCTTCGGTATTCTCTCCTCCTCGCGTTGTCTTCTGGTGAATGGGGCGCGGTGTGTTGTGGGAACTGTGTGTGTCACACAACACAGCGCGCCCCATTCACAAAGCGCCGCGTGACTCGCGCATGCGCAGTTGGAAAAGGGCAGTGAAGCCGCAAGAGACGGGTCGGCCTCGGGCGGCTGACATCGCGGGCACCCTAGAAAGGTAAGTGCTTATTAAAAGTCAGCAGCTACAGTGTTTGTAGCTGCTGACTTTGAATTTGTATTTATTTTTTTGCTGGCCCACTTCTTTACTATCAACATTGCTTTGTGTAGATGAAATGTGTAATCAGATGAGAACTCTGTATCCGTCAGAGAACATTATTATAGAATATAATGACTGGGGCTGATCTACTGAGAAGGTAGAGACTGATAATGCTCACTGAGACACGAAAAACAATCGCTCTCTTTAACCACTTCCATACCGGGCCTATTCTTGCACTCCTCTTCTACATGTTAAAATCATACTTTTTTTGCTAGAAAATTACTCAGAACCCCCAAACATTATATATGTTTTTTTTCTTTTTTTAGCAGACACCCTAGGGAATAAAATGGCGGTTGTCGCAACTTTTTATCTCCCGCGGTATTTGCGCAACAATTTTTCAAATGCGTATTTTTTTGGGAAAAAAAAAACAGTTTAATTATTTAAAAAATAACAAAACAGTAAATCTAGCCCAATTTTTTTTTGTGTAATGTGAAAGATGATGTTACGCCGACTAAATAGATACCCAACATGTAACGCTTTAAAATCACGCACACTCATGGAATGACGCCAAACTTAAAAAACTCCACAGGCTACGCTTTCATTTTTTTTATAGGTTACATTTTTAGAGTTACAGAGGAGGTCTACTGCTAGAATTGTTTCTTGCGGTCTAACGCACGCGGCGATACCTCACATGTGTGATTTGAACGCCCTTTATATATGTGGGCGGGACTTACGTGTGCGTTTGCTTCTGAGCGCAAGCTACCAGGGACAGGGGCGTTTTCATTTTTTTTATTATTATTTATTTATTTTTTTACACTTTATTTTACTTTTTTTTATCATTTTTATTCCTATTACAAGGAATGTAAACATCCCTTGTAATAGGAATCATTTGTGACCGGTCCTCTTTATGGAGAGATGCGGGGTCAGTAAGACTCAACATCTCTCCTCCAGGCTGGAAGGCATGAGATTGGGAAAAAAAATCCACAATCTTATTCTTACCAGCCGCGATCGCGCCTTTGTTTAATCCGCGGCCCATATGTGACATCATAACATTGCGCCCGGGCCTCTAATGGTCATAAAGATGACTGATGACCATCTGGTCACCGGAAATCTCTATGGTCGTCATCCGGCGGCAGCCGATTATTTCTCCGGTTCCCCGATAGCACGCCTGTAGGAACGATCAAGCGATGGAACTGCCGCTATGATCATTCATATGGTGCACAGAATTGCCGGCTGAAAACCAGGATATCTGAATGATGCCTGCAGCTGCACATATTATTTACATATTCCCACTAAAAGTCAAAAACATCATACAATTGTTTATTATTTTTATTATTATTATTATTATTATTATTATTAAAGAGGTTGTGAACCCTCAAGGTTTTTCACCTTAATGCATTCTATGCATTAAGGTGAAAAACCTCCTGTGCTGCAGCAGTCCCCCCTCCTGGGCTTTGCTATTTTTTTATTAGCCAAAAGAAAAAACGATTATCTGTTGCATTATTTGTTGCTAGATTTTTTTAGCTATTTTTAGCTTTTTCATTCGCTTTTTTTCTTATTTAATTGTTATTCATTTATTATAATGTTTTTATGCTTTTACATTAGGGTAAGGGGTTCAAGTTCAGTTTAGGTTAGGATTAGGAGTTGGGGGTTAGGGTTATTTAGGATTATTTTATTTATTTATATTTTATTTTAATTATTATTATATTAAAAAAAAAAAAGAAAAAAAGATTTTTCAGCTATTTGTAGCTTTTCCAATAGCTTTCATTTCTTCTTTAATTATTATTCATTTATTATAACGTTTTTTCGTTAGAGTAAGGGGTTTGAGTTCAGTTTAGGTTAGGGTTAGGATTAGGAGTTGGGGGATATTTATGAATATTTTATTTATTTCTATTGTATTTTAATTATTATTATAAAAAAAAATACAATAAATTGATACTAAGTAACAATAAATAAATAATTAACCCTTAACTTTAATCCTTACCCCTTAAAAAAAAACAAAAAAAACAAAAAACGAAACATCCTAACTCTTGTGACGTTATTGCTTTGTCCTAGGAAGCTTACAATCACCCAGGAGGGCAGCAGGGCCGAGGACTTGCGGATGATTCTGTGACCCCCAGGGATTGATCTGTATATGCCTAAGTTCATCACCTGTATGCACCGGGGCTAGTGCATTTTAAATGTGAGTGGAACAGTTGTATTTTTTTTATTATTTATTAGTTTACAGTACTACACTATGTTAGTTACTTCATTACCCATATGTTGTTATCACCTATGAGAGGCCACACTTGCAGGAGCCCATTGATGGGAGCTTAAAAAGACATCTCTGATTGTGCCCCCAAGAGGGGAAGGTGCTACTAGGCTTAGTTGGGGGCCACTCGGGGGGGGGGGGGGGGGCAGAACGCATAGTGTGACTGGTGGAGAGTACACTTGGTGTTTGCAACTTACTTGCCATCTATTCAAGGTTGGATACCATAAGGTATGAGAAGAATGAACTTCTCATATGGACTTTGTTCTGTTCATTTAAAATTATAAGTGTTATATTTATTACTCCCACTAGGGGCCACCGTTGTGCACTTTGTTTTGTAAAGTTCTAAGTCTCATATTTACTACTACCACTAGGGGCCACTGTTGTGCACTTTGTTTTGTAAAGTTCGAAGTGTCATATTTATTACACCCACTAGGGGCCACCGTTGTGCACTTTGTTTTTTAAAGTTCTAAGTGTCATATTTACTACTACCACTAGGGGCCCCTGTTGTGCACGTTGTTTTGTAAAGTTCTAAGTGTCATATTTATTACTCCCACTAGGGGGCACTGTTGTGCACTTTGTTTTGTAAAGTTCTAAGTGTCATATTTATTACTCCCTCTAGGGGGAACCGTTGTGCACTTTGTTTTGTAAAGTTATAAGTGTCATATTTACTACTACCACTAGGGGCCACTGTTGTGCACGTTGTTTTGTAAAGTTCTAAGTCTCATATTTATTACTCCTGCTAGGGGGCCACTGTTGTGCACTTTATTTTGTAAAGTTCTAAGTGTTATATTTACTACTACCCATAGGGGCCCCTGTTGTGCACTTTGTTTTGTAAAGTTCTAAGTCTCATATTTATTACATCCACTAGGGGCCACTGTTGTGCACTTTGTTTTGTAAAGTTCTAAGTGTCATATTTATTACTCCCACTAGGGGCCACAGTTGTGCACTTTGTTTTGTAAAGTTCTAAGTGTCATATTTACTACTACCACTAGGGGCCCCTGTTGTGCACTTTGTTTTGTAAAGTTCTAAGTGTCATATTTATTACTCCTACTAGAGGCCATTGTTGTGCACTTTGTTTTGTAAAGTTCTAAGTGTCATATTTACTACTCCCACGAGGGGTCACTGTTGTGCACATATTGTTCATATTGCTAGGTAATCATTTGTACAGTGGAACCTTCTTTTACGAGTAACACGGTTAACGAGAGATTTGAAAGACTAGCAACTTTTTAAAAAAAAATCCTGACTCGGTTTGTGAATGTTGTCTCGCAAAATGAGCAGGATTTAAGCCAATGGGGTGTGCAGTATCGCATTTGGCCAAAGGGGCAGGGGAGGGCATCGGTGACACTCGGAACAGTTCGGAACCGCTGGGAAATACTCAGAATTACTTGGAAATACAACACACTCAGGAATACTCAGTTCTCAAGTGTTTCTGAACCTCTCCGAGGGTTTCCGAGTTCAGCCAAGCTGTCCCCGAGTATTTCCGAGGCTCTCTGGCGCCCCTCTCGCTTCTGTGCCCACATGCGGTATTGCATGCAATAGAAGTTAATGTGGAACGAATTATCTTAATTTCCATTGACTCCTATGGGGAAACTCGCTTTGATATGCGAGTGCTTTAGGATTACAAGCATTCTCCTGGATCAGATTATGCTCGTAATCCAAGGTTCCACTGTATATGTGTGATATAAGGTAGCACTTCATCTTTTTACATTTTTTTTCACTTTTCCTGCTAATAACAGTTGGTGTCTAGCAGCAACTTTAAATATTTAATCATACAGTTATTCATTATTAGTAGCGCAGAAGTACATTCTATTTATTTAATTATATATATAATATATTATTTATATATATACATATATATATATATATATAGATATATATATAGATATATATATATATATATATATCTATATATATATATATATATATATATATATATATATATATAATATATTATTTAACCACTTCCCACCCGGCCAATGCACATATACGGCCGGGTGGGAGCCGTCTACTCCTGATAGGACGTTCAGGAACGTCCATCAGGAGGAGCGGGATCGCGCGCGCGCGTGCCCGCGCAGCGGCGCGATCCCGATGCGCCCGTGTCACCGGGACACGGCGCATCTCAGATCGGCAGGAGGGCTCTGTGATTGGCCCTCCTGATCACATGATGGCCGTGTCCAATCACGGCCGTCATGTGATGTAAACAAACAGCCGGTTGCTAGGCAATCGGCTCCTCCTCTCCTCACACAGAAGTCATCGCTGAGGAGAGGAGAGCAGATCGCTGCAGCCGGCTGATGATCAGTGAGTATGAGCTGTTTTTACAGCTTTTTACTCACTGATCTTCAGTCTAGTGTAAACACACAACACACCACACAGTGTAAACACAGTCCCCACACATGTCCCCATAACACACATGTCCCCAAATAATAAAAACACATGTCCCTAATAATAAAAACATGTCCCCCACATATGTCCCACTAAAATCACTTGTCCCAATGATTATGTGCACACATATGTACGTGATCACCTGCACACATATGTACATGATCATTTGCGTACATATGTCAGTGATCACACAAACCAATTATTATACACTTAACGGAATTTTTTTTTACCAAAAACATGTAGCAGAATACATTTTGGCTTAAATTTATGACAAAATTTGATTTTATTGGATTTCTTTTAAAATAGAAAAAAGAAAATATTGTTTTTTTTCCAAATTTCCGCTTTTTTGCGCTTATATCGCAAAAAATAAAAAACGGAGTCCTGAATAAATAACACCAAAATAAAGCTCTATTTGTGCGAACAAAATGATAAAAATTTCATTTGGGTACAGTGTAGCATGACCGCGCAATTGTCACTGAAAGCGCTAGAGCGATGAAAGCTGAAAATTGGTCTGGGAAGGAAGGGGGCGAAAGTGCCCTGTATTGTAGTGGTTAATATACAGTGGGCCTGAATGTTGATGTGGCATCAGCTTCTTGCACTCCCTATAAAGAAGATCAAATTGGGAGAGGGAGAAGCAACACCAATTACCACCGATCATTTGTATTGAGTTAGCAAAGAGCATGCTGATAGAAGGAGAGGGCAGAGTGACAGAGAGATGCTGTTGTCATTCTTCTGCTTCTCCTTTCACTATCCACTACTATGGGAGAGGGACAAGACCTGTAAGTGCTACTTGACTGTAGCAGAGAAAAAAACACGTCTCCTGCCCTGCTAGACAGGGCTGTGCTGTGTGGCAGAGCTGTGTAAATCTCAGGCTTGGAGGAACATTTATTCCTCTGTGTATTTGGCTTATTTCTGAGAGTTCCGTTTTCAATTTTAAAAAAATGATGATGCAATGCTGGAACTTCTCCAATCTTGTTCTTGAGAAATAATTTCCATTTTAGGCAAAGCAGTAGCGTCACTATGAGAAGCGCAATGAGAAAAGCATTGCATACAATTCATGTACTCTACACACAATACCGGCTTTTAATACCCGAAGGACGCAGATATGTTGGCGTTTCTCACGTTGCATTTTGATAAATTATGACATAACTCAGGGGCTTATTTTTTCTGATATGGTACGCCTGTGAGGGGTTCTAACTTTATGACATTAAAAGCTGAACTCCAACAACATATACAATCTTTTTAAAACCTCCCTTCATTGCCCCCTTCAAAACCTCAAAAGAAACTCCCACTCACTCTGCTCCCTCATTTAGATAACCATGGCTTTATACCAGGGGGCATCATCATGGGGCTTGTAGAGCAAGTCTGGGCAGCAGCAGGTGGGAGGAGTCAGCTGAGCTCCCTACATGACTTCCTATGCCCTACAAGACTTGGTGGGAGGAGTCAGCAGGGCACCCTACATGGCTTCTTGTGCCCTAAAATACTTGGTGGGAGGAGTCAGCAGGGCACCCTACATGGCTTCCTGTGCCCTACCAGACTCATTGGGAGGTGTTGGCAAGGCACCCTACATTGCTTCCTGTGCCCTACAAGAACTGGTGGGAGGAGTCAGCAGGGCACCCTACATGGCTTCTTGTGCCCTACAAGACTTGGTGGGAGGAGTCAGCAGGTCACCCTACGTCGCTTCTTGTGCCCTACAATACTTGGTGGGAGGAGTCAGTAGAGGACCCTACATGGCTTCCTGTGCCCTACCAGACTCATTGGGAGGAGTCAGCAAGGCACCCCACGTGGCTTCCTGTGCTCTACCAGACTAGGTGAGAGGAGTCAGCAGGGCAGCCTACGTGGCTTCCTGTGCCCTACCAGACTCAGTGGGAGGTGTCAGCAGGGCACCCTATGTGGCTTCCTGTGACCTACAAGACTTGGTGGGAGGAGTCAGCAGGGCACCCTACGTGGCTTCCTGTGACCTACAAGACTTGGTGGGAGGAGTCAGCAGGGCACCCTATGTGGCTTCCTGAGCCCTACCAGACTAGGTGGGAGGAGTCAGCAGGGAACCTTGCATGATTTCCTATGCCCTACCGGACTTGGTGGGAGGAGTCAGCAGGGCACCCTACGTGGCTTCCTGTGCCCTACCAGACTTGGTGGGAGGAGTGAGAAGGCCACCCTACATGACTTCCTGTGCCCTACAAGACTTGGTGGGAGGAGTCAGCAGGGCACCCTATGTGGCTTCCTGAGCCCTACCAGACTTGGTGGGAGGAGTCAGAAGGCCACCCTACATGACTTCCTGTGCCCTACAAGACTTGGTGGGAGGAGTCAGCAGGGCACCCTATGTGGCTTCCTGAGCCCTACCAGACTAGGTGGGAGGAGTCAGCAGGGAAGCTTGCGTGATTTCCTATGCCCTACCGGACTTGGTGGGAGGAGTCAGCAGGGCACTCTATATGGCTTCTTTGACTTACCAGACTAGGTGGGAGAAGCTTCATTTTCCGGTTCCCTACTGCGCATGCGCGAGTCGCGCTGCGCAATAAGGATGGTCCCCGCTGTCTCTGGGATCCGTGTGTTTCCCAGCAGACAGCGGGGGACCTGCAGAAAGGGGCGTAAATATCCGCAGATTCTGCACAATATCTATGCTGGAAGTGGGTGCAGATACCTGTACTGTACAGGTACCTGCACCCCCCTCCCCCCCGAAAGGTGCCAATTGTGGCGCCGGGGGGGGGGGGTTCCAATGAGCGGAAGCTCCACTTTAGGGTGGAGCTCCGCTTTAAGCAAGCGCAGTATTTTTCTCGTTTTTATTTAAGAGGAGGATCTTGGCTGCTCTGTGCAAAACCATTACACAGAGCAGGTAAGTATAACAAGTTTGTTATGTTTTTTTTTTTTTTTTAAATCCTTTAAATCCTGGTGAAGGGATTATTCAAAAAAAATCAATAAGGCCAATAAAACTCAGTTGGCTCTCTCACTTCTTTCTTGGCAAAAGTAGGACAGGAGCCTCGTTTTACTTCTATGACCAGGGGTGGACTGACAACTCATGGGGCCCCCAGGCATTAGGAGATTATGGGGCCCCCAGGCAATCCGAGATTATGGGACCACACACAGCATACACACACACACAGTATACAATCACACAGTACACACAGTATACACAGACATGTTTCTATTGGCTGAGAAGGTACTGGAGAGGTGGGGCAGCTATAATCTCAGGATTTTTAGACCAAAAGGATGTCGGTAAGGGACATTTCAGAGACAGATGTAAAAAAACACAGATTTTTACATACTGTCCCTGGTTTTACTGAGGCTGGCAACCCTGATGGGGCCCCCTAGTGGCCCGGGGCCCTCGGGCAGTGCCCGACTGGCCCAATGGTCAGTCCGCCAATGGATATGTTATCTGGCTAAAAGTCTTCAGATTGGAGAAGACATTCCGTTCAGTGTTGTCTCTTAATATGTACATCTCTGGATTTGCTTGGTCAATATTTTTGCTTCTAAACATTGTTTATTTTGCCCGCGGAGACAACTGGCCTTTTGGATCTTTTATGTGCCAGCTGAACAAATTTGTGTTCTTTTTCTACATGTTCATTCACGCTTTTATTCTTACCTTGTATAGCATTGACTATTTCTTTGTTGTGATCTGCCCATTCAAGTACAATTACTACAGAAAACCCAAGTTGGCCTCGATAGAATCCTTTGTTTCCTGCTGTATTGCTTTCGCTATCAGCGTACTTAACTTACAAGTGCCCATAGGTATGGCAACATTCTTTGTAGGGTACTGCATTCCACTCCTAATCATGCTTTTGAGTTTCGTCATTACGGCCGTCCTTTATCACCGGAAAAAGACGTCAAAATATTCCCCAGCCTCAAAAATTATTTTCACCTTCCAGGCGTTGTTTGGGGTTTTCTGGTTGCCATATCACGTGTTCTCCTTAATACAATTATCCTTGCCCGTTTCTGGAGGAAAAAACCTGGAAGGGATTTCAGATATGGCGCAGCCAATTGCAATAAGTGTGGCTTCTCTGAGTTGCTGTGTCAATCCTATTATTTTTCTTTTGACATCTCCAGAGCTTAAAAAAGATAATGTACTCTAGTGTAGTGTAGTACTATTTTACAATTATTTATTTTACCCTAATGCCCTTTGTATTAGTATTTATACTCATCTGTTCTTGATCTTACAAGATCTTGGCTGTACAGCCTCATTAGGGCTCTTTCACATGGGCGACTGGGGAGGGGGGGGGCAGTAAAATAAATGGGTTACCTGTTGTATTACTGTCCCCAACAATTAGTAGCGTAGCATGGGGGGCCGCCAGAGCAGTCGCCCTTGGCACAACATTTAGAGGGGCCCGGACAGGGGCAATGCCGCCATAAGGCAGGAGGCAAACTAAGACCCCTATGCTGCAGCCGGTAAGAGAGAGGGCGCAGCATCAAGGTTTTAGTTTATCTGCTGTTTAGCTGCTGTCACTGGGAAAGAAGGGATAACTGATCAAAGCATGCAGAGGAGGGTAGAGCCATGGGTGGATACCAATCCTGACTGTGTGAAGGCAGTGAGAGCCATGCTATGTGGATGGGGGGGTCAGAGTGGAGGAGATCTGGTGGGGTATCTGGAGGTGTGATCAGAGTTGAGGGATTCGGGGGGATCTGGAGGTGTGATCAAAGTGGAAGGATAGGGGGATCTGGGGCTGTGATCAGAGTGGGGGGGTATCTGGGGGTGTAATCAGAGTGGGGGGTTTTCTGGGGGTGTGATCAGAGTGGAGGAATCTGTTGGGGTATCTGGAGGTTTGATCAGAGTGGAGGGATGAGGGATCTGGGGTGTGATCAGAGAGGAGATATCTGGTGGAGTATCTGAAGATGTGATCATGGTGGAGGTATTTGGTGGGGTTCCTGGAGGTGTGATCAGGATGGAGGTATTTGGTGGGGTTCCTGGAGGTGTGATCAGGGTGGAGGGATCTGGGGGGTATCTGGAGCTATGATCAGGGTGGAGGGATCTGGGGGGTATCTGGAGCTATGATCAGGGTGGAGGGATCTGGGGGTGGGATCATTAGTAGATTGTAAGCTCTTCTGAGCAGGACCCTCTTATGCTCCATGCACTCTGGACATTAAAATAATGTTATAAAAACACCAGTAGCTTTGCAGTGAGTCTTTCACCATTTTCAGACATTTTTGCAAAAGCATTTATTAAGTATTTTTAGTGTTTTTCTGTGTCAGAGTTTTTTTTTCAATGGATAAAAAAACGCTGATGAGTCACGTTTTTGAGCATTTATTGGTGTTCTTGAGCGTTTATGAGCATTTGGCGTTTTTTTGTGGTCAGAAAAAGGACTCCTGAACATGATTTTATGGCGTTCAGAAAATAGCCCATAAACTCCACTGCTGATAAATGTCCAAAACGTCCATGTGTGCAGTTTATGGGCTGTTAAAATAAATGCCCAAGTTCCCAAAAACGGCCGTTTATGAGCTGCAATGTGCATGGAGCCTTAATCCTCTTGTATGGTATTGTATTATAACTGTATTGTCCCCCTTTATATTGTAAAGCACTGTGTAAACTGTTGGTGCTATATAAATCCTGTATAATAATAATAATAATTATGTAAATAATCTTATGCCGCGTACACACGATCGGAAATTCGGCCAGCAAAAGGCCGATGAGAGATTTTGGTCGGAAAATTCGATCGTGTGTATGCTCCATCAGACTTTTGCTGGCCGAATTTCGCCCAGCAAAAGATTGAGAGCAGGTTCTCAATTTTTCGGTCGGAAAAGTTCCTATCCGAAAATGCGTTCGGGTGTATGCAATTCCGACGCGCAAAAACTCACGTAGGCTCAGATTCAACTATGAGACGGAAGCTATTGGCTACTGGCTATTGAACTTCCTTTTTCTAGTCCCGTCGTACGTGTTGTACGTCACCGTGTTCTTGACGGTCGGAATTTGGTGTGACCGTGTGTAGGCAAGACAGCTTGAGCGGAATCCCGTTGGAATTCCATCGGGAAAACCATGAGAGCTTTTAACGACCAAAATTCCGATTGTGTGTACGCGGCATTAGACTGGTTTTGGTCTAGTGCTCCTTTCTGCAATAAAGACTATGATGCCCACAAGTGACAAGAATGTGCTACTACACTGTTTTGAAGCGTCTGTTCTGGCCCAGGATCTGGCAAGCAGATGGTGCAAGGTCTGTTTTTAATTGTATCTAAAGTAAATTCTATTTGAAACATGCAGAGACTTTACTAAAGGTCAACGGCAACTTTTTCCAGAATATTTTATGTACTGCATTATAATATTAGGTTTGTACAATATTTAATTACAGGCATACCCCAGTTTTAAAGCGGAGGTCCACCCTAAAGTGGACCTTCCGCTCATTGCAATCCTCCCCCCCTCCGGCGCCACAATTGGCACCTTTCAGGGGGGAGGGGGGTGCAGGTACCTGTACAGTACAGGTATCTGCACCCACTTCCTGGATAGCTCTCTGCAGAAAGGGGCGTAGATTACGCCCCTTTCCGAAAGTCCCCCGCTGCCTGCTGGGAAACACACAGATCCCAGAGGCAGCGGGTCCATCCTCATTGCGCAGCGTGACTCGCGCATGCGCAGTAGGGAACCGGGAAATGAAGCCGAAAGGCTCCACTTCCTGATTCCCATACCCAAGATGGCGGCGGCAGCACCCGAGAGACGATCGAGAGATCGGCTTCGGGTGCCGACATCGCGGGCGCGCTGGGCGGGTAAGTGTCCTTATTTTAAAAGTCAGCATCTGCAGTATTTGTAGCTGCTGGCTTTAAAAAAAAAAAAAAAACGGCGGAACTCCCGGCGGACTCCCGCTTTAAGTACACAATTGGATTTATTTACTAAAGCCGGAAAGTGCAAAATCAGGCTCACTTCTGCATAGAAACCAATATGTTTCCAGGTTTTATTACCAAAGCTTAGTTGAACAAGTTGGGGTTAGAAGCTCATTGGTTTCTATGCAGAAGGGAGCCTGATTTTGCACTTTCTAGCTTTAGTAAATAAACCCCATTGTGTGCTTAAAAGTGGGGTATAACTGTATAATTACAAAATAATTACATTAGAATTTAGAAAGCTTAAAAGAAATCAAGAAATATCTATCAAATGCTACACTAGCAAATGCAAAACATCAGAGAGAACACCAGTACGGCAAAAAAAAAATATATATATAGTCATTTGATCCTAAAGAATTAATAAACAAAGAAAAAAAGAAAAAAATGTGCACATTTTAGCAAATAAGGTGTTCGCTTTAAATACCTGATCATTTAAGGGGGGAAAAAAACAGGATTTTTGCTACACTTGATTGGCATTCAAAACACAGCTTTACCTTATTCATTTACATTGACTTTGCAAGTTGAAAAGTATCTATTGCTTTAGTATATCGCCCAGATAAAGCAGCTTTCAGTATACTCACATTGTGTACTTAAAAATCTCTGGAGATTGTAAAATTCCGTTTTTAGTTTATATCTAATGTTATCAAACATAATGGAATTTAAAGATAGGCGTTTTACAGGAAATTCATCACCACCAAAATATCAGTAAAATTAACTTGTGATTCGTGATCTAGAAATCTTCTTAACCGGTTGCAAAATTGCACAGCAACACAGAAGTGAAGATGAAGAAATAAATAAAACAAGGTAAACGACAAGTAAGTGACTGACTTTTACAAATGCATAAACAAAACCGTGTATATATATATATATATATATATATATATATATATATATAGAGAGAGAGAGAGAGAGAGAGAGAGAGAGAGATGGGAGATCTATATATATATATATCTATCTAATAGATATCTATAGATATATCTATATCTATATCTATATATATATATATATATATATATATATATATATATATATATATATATATATATATTCAAAAATAGACAGTCCTGATGTTACAATTTAGTTGCTGAAGATCTCATCAATGGTGGGCTCTTATGCCGCGTACACAAGATCATTATTTTTCGGCCAGCAAAAGACCGATGAGAGATTATCATCGGAAAATGTGACCGTGTGTAGGCTCCATTGGCAGCAAAAATTTGAGAGCATGTTCTCAATTTTCCTGATGGAAAAAGTTTTTATCGGAAATTCCGATCGTGTGTATGCAATTCCGACGTGCAAAAACTCACTCATGTTCAGATTCAACTACGACACGGAAGCTATTGGCTACTGGCTATTGAACCTCCTTTTTTTAGCCCCGTCGTACGCGTTGTATGTCACTGCGTTCTTGGCTGTCGGAATTTGGTGTGACCATGTGTATGCAAGACAGCTTGAGTGAAATCCCGTCGGAAAACCATCAGAGCTTTTTCCAATGAGAATTCCGAGTGTGTAAACGGCATTACTGTTCCACCAAAACAAACATCCTTGAAAAATTAGATCAGGATCTCTAACAAAAGTCTTACAATAATGTTTTTTTACTTCGTATTTACATATTCATACAAAAATTACATATTATTGCTCTTCATCAATTGTAGCTTAACCACTTCAGCCCCCCGGAAGGATTTTCACCCTTAATGACCAGGCTATTTTTTGCGATACGGCACTGCGTCCTTTTTTTTTCCAGTAAATAGAGCTTTCTTTTGGTGATATTTGATCACCTCTGCGGTTTTTATTTTTTGTGCTATAAACAAAAAAAGAGAGACAATTTTGAAAAAAAAAAAAACACAAAATATTTGACTTTCTGCTATAATCCCCCAAAAAAAATAAGATTTCTTCATCAGTTTAGGCCGATTTATTCTTATATATATTATTATATATATTTTTGGTAAAAAAAAATAGCAAAAAGCGATTGATTAGTATTGTGAAAAGTTATAGCGTCTACAAAATAGGGAATAGATTTATGGCATTTTTTAAAAACTAGTAATGGCGGCGATCTGAGATTTTTAGCGAGACTGTGACATTGCGGCGGACAGATCGGACACTTTTGATACTTTTTTTCATGAATGAATGAATTGTCGGCTAATACAGAGAACACTCAGTGAGTGTTCTCTGGATTACGGGAGCTGACAATATAGCCGCAAGTGATTTTAAAATACTTTTTTTCCTGCGCAAATGACACTTTGTGCAGGGACAGTTCTAAGCACGGGAAACATGCGCCCCTTCACAGGCATACTATAGATACCCCCCAGCTACGAAATTTAAAGGAATATTACACTTTTATTGTTTCACTTTAATCATTATTAAAATCACTGCTCCTGAAAAAACGTCAGTTTTTAAAACTTTTTTTTGCATTGATCCATGTCCCCTGGGGCAGGACCCGGGGCCCCAAACAGTTTTTAGGACAGCAACTTGCATATTACCCTTTAAAATTAGCACTTTAGATTGTGAACGTTCGAGTCCCATAGACTTTAATAGGGTTCTAAAGTTCACACGAAGTTTAGGTCTGTTCGCAGGTTCTGGTGCGAACCGAACAGGGGGGTGTTCGGCTCATCCCTATTGGAGATACTGTTCTATTTTTTGTAAATGCTCCATCAGACAATTGTTGTCGGATTTTCCGCAGACAAATGTTGGATGGCGGGTTTTAACATTTTCTGCGGACAAACTAGCATTCGTAATGGAGAATTAACATTCGTGCAAATCTGGAAATGCAGCGCACAATTCTCATCATCTTTAATGGGATAATAATGAAGCTGCTTTGCTGGTGATAATGATGGAGTTATTGCAAACGGCTTTTCAAAGGCTTTTTTTTTCTAGTGATATCAAGAATAATATTATTATGTTTTTTTTTTTTTTTATTTGGTCAAGTTACCACAACACCATTATCTTGTAGTTTTTAAGATAAAAGATACAACTATGTTGGTGTCTCTTGTCAATTTTACATTGTATTTTTTAAACGTAACTGCCTACTCCCAAACTGTCATTTGAAGTAAAACACAGCCAAGTATTATTCTACACAATTATTTTAATTGTGCATTAAAAAAAGAAAACAAATAAAATTAGAAATTATATCTGCCAATAGAACTTAACCAAAAAGAGCATTCTATGCATCCAAATATATAGAAAATATACCAAATCAAATCATTATTATTCAACCAAAAAAATAATGTCAAAGCGATAGCTCCAAGGCCAATAATAAATAACACGTTATCTCCTCCGATTCTGCAACATGTCTGGTTGACGAGCGACCGTTCAGAAACAAACTGAAAAGCACAAAATTAAAAACGCAAACTGAAAAGCGTGAAAAGAAAATCGCAAATCAACACTCACCAAAGTTCTACTAACACAAATTAGCAGAAGGAGCCCAAGGGGTAGCGCTAAAGAGCTGAAAAACCATGTAGTACATCACACTGGCCAACAATTGAAAAGTGCGAAATGAAAAGTGCGAATCAACTCTCACCAAACTACTACTAACACAAAATTAGCAGAAGAAGACCAAAGGGTGGCGCTAAAGAGCTATTTGTATGCAAGACAAGTGTGGGTCAACACCGTTCGGACAAAAGTCCATGTTTTTTTTTGGCCAACAATCGGATCGTGTGTACGAGGCTTCAGTCTCTGTACTTGTCCCAGTGACCATTATTATTAAGACAGAACACGAAGGAAAAAATCTGCATTTTGAGTTGTCACAAGACCAGGGATAGAAGTTGTTTCTGTGAAAACTGTTGAAGATGAAGGGAGGACTTTTAAAATTCATGTTGTGTCTAGAGGACAAATTAAAGTAGAACTATGGGAAAGACGTTTTTTTAATTTTGGATAGAGTAAAGAAGGGTTATAACCCCTGTTGAATTCATTTTTTTCGCCATCTGTCTCCCATTCGGAAGGTTCCCCTTCACTTCCTGTGCCATAGCCAAACATGAAGTTAGGGGAAATCCCTGAAAATAAAGGGAATTCCTTGAGGACCCCCCAGGTCACCAAAACTAGTGTCCCCATTTGAAGATTTCCCTTCTATTACTTTTCTGGGGACAACCCAAAATTTGGAAATTGTCTTTTACTTTCAGTTTTAATGATAACGATAAACAGAGAGGGCGATTTTTCCCGGGGACACAGGCAGCAGTAAAAACTTTTTTTGCCTTTAGATCCTAACTGTCCCTGATTTTGAGGAACTGTCCCTGATTTGGAGCTATTTCCCTCTGTTCCTCATTCCTCCTCATTTGTCCCTCCTTTTGGTCTGATCTATATAGTTGTATATAAAATGAACTTTTTATCTATCAGTTTTTTCCAGCGCTAAACCTTTCTTCTGAATTCTAAATTGCTGTATTTGTAAATGCCAAAAGCCAATATAAAGAAATAGTAGTGGTAAAAAAAAGCACTTGTGGGTTTAACCAATTTTTTACAATTCTCCTTTAAGGGGGCATGACAGGGGGTGTGTCCTATGCCTGTATACTTTTGCTGATAGGTGTCCCTCATTCACCATCTCAAAAGGTTGGGAGGTATGCTTTAGCTATACCTTACTATACCTTAAGAAAAATCTTCCCAATGGGGCACAGAGAGCACAAAAAAATATATATGTATATATATATATATATATATATATAATGTTAATTTCAGGGGTTCCAACCTCATTCAAATTAATGTAACTTGCCTTTTCCTTAAAGGAAAAATTAAAATAAATAAATGCACATTTTTTTTTTTTCAGGTAAAAAAATGTGCATTTATTATTATTTGTTGCAGGAGCCTGTAAAGCATTGCACCAACAATCAGCAGACCTCTGATGCCATGCAGGTCTCCAATGATCGGATGAAGCATGAAACATGTTCCTAAAGGTGAACTGATCCTAAAGTATCATAGATTCATTTTTATTCAAGAGAACCCATGCCATTTTATTATTCACCTGTATAATTGTAAATAGGTTGTTTAGTGCTCTGTATTTTCTTCATGTTGTGGTCCCCCAGGTGGGTTATGCCATAATGTACTAATATGCACAGCAGTGGCGGCTGGTGCTCAAAATTTTTTGGGGGGGCGCAATTTTTTTTTTTAAATCATCAATTGCAGCCACTGTGCCATCAAACGCAGTCACTGTGCCATTAAACACTGCCACTGTGCCATCAAACGCTGCCACTGTGCCATCAAACTCTGCCACTGTGCCTTTAAATGCTGCCACTGTGCCATCAATTGCAGCCGCTGTGCCATCAAATGCTGCCACTGTGCCCAAATGCTGCCAGTGTGCCCATCAAAGGCTGCCACTGTGCCCATCAAACACTGCGACTGTGCCCATCAAACGCTGCCACTGTGCCATCAATTGCAGCCACTGTGCCATCAAGTGCTGCTGCAGTGCCCATCAAGTTCTGCCACTGTGCCAAAATGCTGCCAGTGTGTCCATCAAATGCTGCCAGTGTCCCTCCCGGGACACCCCGCTCACCCCCCCGTGGATAGATCATGGAACACCCCACTCACACACCGTGTCCTCTTCTCCAGCATCTCCTCTACAGTCAGCTTCCTCCGCTCTGTTCCACTTCCGCCAAAGGGCTGAGCATCCAATAGGGACACCTGGTGCTTTGGCCAATCAGAAAACAGGTCTCACTGACCAGCCTCCTGATTGGCGAGAAGTCATTGCGGTGTGAAAATAGCAAATATTAGCAAACGCAGCCACTGTGCCATCAAACGCTGCCACTGTGCCCATCAAACGTAGTCACTGTGCCATTAAACACTGCCACTGTGCCATCAAACACTGCCACTGTGCCTTCAAATGCTTCCACTGTGCCATCAATTGCAGCCACTGTGCCATCAATTGCAGCCACTGTGCCCAAATGCTGCCAGTGTGTCCATAAAACGCTGCCACTGTGCCCATCAAACACTGCCACTGTGCCCATCAAACGCTGCCACTGTGCCATCAATTGCAGCCACTGTGCCATCAAATGCTGCCACTGTGCCCAAATGCTGCCAGTGTGCCCATCAAACGCTGTCACTGTGCCCATCAAACGCTACCACTATGCCATCAAACGCTGCCACTGTGCCCATCAAATGCTGCCACTGTGCCCATCAAACGCTGTCATTATGCCCTCAAATGCTGCCACTGTGCCATCAATTGCAGCCACTGTGCCATCAAACGCTGCCACTGTGCCCATCAAATTCTGCCACTGTGCCCAAATGCTGCCAGTGTGTCCATGTGCTCACCCCCCCGCGGATAGATCGTGGAACACCCCACTAACACCCCATGTCCTCTTCTCCAGCATCTCCTCTACAGTCAGCTTCCTCCGCTCTGTCCCACTTCCGCCAAAGGGCTGAGCATCCAATAGGGACACCTGGTGCTTTGGCCAATCAGAAAACAGGTCTCACTGACCTACCTCCTAAGTGGCGGGAAGTCTTTGCAGTGTGAAAATAGCAAATATTCATTTGCTATGGTCACACAATTGGCTGAGATCAGGGCGCACTCTCTGCGCCCCGAGTCCACCCTTTTTTTAAGCCAATTAGAGCCTCTGGCTCTTATCAGGTGCTTTAAAATAATATACCGCCTCCTGTCCCTGCCATAGGCATTCATGCATCTGGTGTCCTGAAAGGGGCCTGGCACATGGATAGAGACGCGGCAGCAGGGATGGGGGGGTGGCGCCCATGCACCCACAATGCACGGGCCGCCACTGATGCACAGCATATTAGCATATTATGTCACACCCCTCAAACCGAGTCCTCCAGCGTTGTGCTGGGATCCATCAGGAGGGTCCTGGGTGCTTCCATCTTCTCCCTTTTTTCCTTCCATGTTTTGTGCCTTGAATGGCTGAGCCACGATCATTTCACTCCCACGCATGCGCACTGGCGTCACATCGCAGCAGCATGAATCGGGGGCCTGGAAATGTTTGCTGAGCTGCTTCCACAGGCGATCAAAGACTTAATACTCTTTGATTGACTCAGTGGCCTTGGAGGACCGGAATGACATTATGCCTCACTTCCGGTCCAGGCTGGAAGTAAATACATTTTTTTTAAAGCGAAAGGATCAAAAATGTTTTGAGCTACAGAAGTGATTTTGGGTCTTTTTGAGCCCAGATCACTCCATAAAGAAGACCTGTAAACCTTATTTCTATTACAAAGGGTGTTTACATTCCTTGTAATAGGAATAAAAGTGATCAAAAAAAGTTGAAGGGACAGTGAAAAAAAAAAAAAGTAAACTAAATAAGAAAAAAAAAATATAATTAACCCTTTCATGACTAAGCCTTTTTTTGGCATATGGTGTTTACAAGTTAAAATCCATATTTTTTGCTAGAAAATTACTTGAAACCCCCAAACATTATATATATTTTTTTAGCAGAGACTCTAGAGAATAAAATGGCGATTGTTGCAATATTTTATGTCACACGGTATTTGCGCAGCGGTGTTTTAAACGCAACTTTTTGGGAAAAGGGACACTTTCATGAATTAAAAAAAAAAGAAACAATAAAATTAGCCCAATCTTTTTGCATAGTGTGAAAGATAATGTTACGCCGAGTAAATAGATACTGTCACACTTTATAACATGTCACACTTTATAATTGCGCGCACTCGTGGATTGACGACAAAGTGCGGTACCTAAAAATTTCAATAGGCGACACTTTAATTTTTTTTTTACGGTTACCAGGTTAGCGTTGCAGAGGAGGTCTAGTGCTAGAATTATTGCTCTCGCTCTGACGATCGCGGCGATACCTCACATGTGTGATTTGAACACCGTTTACATATGCGGGCGCGACTTCCGTATGCGTTTTCTTTGTATATCTTTTTTTTTTTTTTTTTTTAATTAATAAATTGTTTTAAAAATAAATAAATAAAATTGATCACTTTTATTGCTGTCACAAGGAATGTAAACATCCCTTGTGACAGTAATAGGTGGTGACAGGTACTCTTTATGGAGGGATCGGAGGTCTAAAAGACCCCCCCACCCCTCCTTTACACTTCAATGTATTCAGATCGCCCCCCGGAAGCCGAGTACGCACATCTGCGTATGCTCGGCGGGAAGGGGTTAAAGTGCCCCCATCCCTCCGAGCTTGCGCAAGAAGATAATGCATACATAAGTCATGCGCTAATATGTGAATGCTATTTGCAACACGCATGTGAAGTATCGCCGTGAACGTTAGAGCGAGAGCAATAATTCTAGTGCTAGACCTCCTCTGTAATGCTAAACAGGTAACACGCAAAGGCATTTAACCACTTAAGGACCAGGCCTCTTTTTCAGATTTGGTGTTTACATGTTTAAAACATTTTTTTTTGCTATAAATTTACAGTATAAGCCGAGATTTTCAGCCTCTTTTTTGAGGCTGAAAGTGCCCCCCTCGGCTTATACTCGAGTCATCGCCGTCTGACTGCTCGATCAGCGTATCGAGCAGACAGACGGCGGACATACTACAATTTGAAAGCCGCGCCTCCTTCTCCGCCTCCGCCTGTGATAGGCGGAACACTGAATTTCCCAGCAGCCTGTGTTCCGCCTATCACGGACATCGTCTCATCCTCGTCCGTAGTACGAGGATGAGACGATATCGGTGATAGGCGGAACACAGGCTGCTGGGAAATTCAGTGTTCCGCCTATCACAGGCGGAGGCGGAGGCGGGGCTTTTGAATTTTAGAATGGCCGCCGAGGCGATCCTGGCAAGGCACGGGACGGAGGCAAGGCAAGGCACGGCACGGGACGGGACGGAGGCAAGGCACGACACGACACGGGACGGAGGCAAGGAGGCAAGGCACGGCACGGGACGGAGGCAAGGAGGCAAGGCACGGCACGGGACGGAGGCTCGGGGCACAGGTAGGCTGGACACACACACACACACACACACACACACACACACACACACATGGACACACACACACAGGGATGGATGGATGGAGACACACACACACAGGGATGGATGGATGGATGGAGACACACACACACAGGGATGGATGGATGGATGGAGACACACACACACACAGGGATGGATGGATGGAGACACACACACACAGGGATGGATGGATGGATGGATGGACACACACACACACAGGGATGGATGGATGGATGGACACACACACACACAGGGATGGATGGATGGATGGACACACACACACACAGGGATGGACGGACACACAGGGACGGACACACACACAGGGATGGACAGGCATATCTCACCCTCGGCTTATACACGAGTCAATAAGTTTGCCAGTTTTTTTGGGGGTAAATTGGGGGCCTCGGCTTATATTCGGGTCGGCCTATACTCGAGTATATACGGTACTTAGAACCCCCAAACATTTTATATATTTTTTTCTAACACCCTAGAGAATAAAATGGCGGTCATTGAAATAAATTTTTTCACACCGTATTTGCGCAGCGGTCTTACAAGCGCACTTTTTTGGGAAAAAATTCACTTTTTTGAATAAAAAAATAAGACAACAGTAAAATTAGCCCAATTTTTTTTATATTGTGAAAGATAATGGTACGCCGAGTAAATTGATACCCAACATGTCACGCTTCAAAATTGCGCCCGCTCCTGGAATGGCGTCAAACTTTTAGCCTCAAAAATCTCCATAAGTGACATTTAAAAAATTCTACAGGTTGCATTCTTTGCGTTACAGAGGAGGTCTAAGGCTAGAATTATTGCTCTCGCTCTACCGATCGCGGCGATACCTCACATGTGTGGTTTGACTACCGTTTTCATATGCGGGCGCGATTCAGGTATGCGCTCGCTTCTGTGCGCAAGCTCGTCGTGACGGGGTGTTTTTATAAACCTTTTTTTTTCTTATTTATTTTAATTGATTTTATTTATTTTTACACTGTTTTAAAAAAAAAAATGGATCACTTTTATTCCTATTACAAGGAATGTAAACATCCCTTGTAATAGAAAAAAGCATGACAGGTCCTCTTAAATATGAGATCTGGGGTCAAAAAGTCCTCAGATCTCATATTTGGACTAAAATGCAAAAAAATAAATAATAAAAAATATACCTTTAAGAGGTATGGGCGGAAGTGACGTTTTGACGTCGCTTCCGCCCTCCTATGGTATAGAGACGAGTGGGGGCCATCTTAGCCTCACTCGTCTCCATACCCAGCTAGCGAAAGGACCCGATCGCCTCCGCCGCTACCGACGGCTCCGGTAAGCGGCGGAAGGTGCGGGAGGGCGGCGGGTGGCACCTCTCCCGCCGCTGATAGCGGTGATCTCGCAGCGAATCGGCCACGGAGACCACCGTTATCGTACAGCCGACCGGCGCCTGAAGAGATGGATATATCGGTTGTGGCAGCAGCTGCTGCTGTTACCGAGATATCCCTTTTCAAAAATAGGACGTACATCGGCGTGCGCTGGTCGGGAAGTGAAGCATCACCTATGAAAAAAAAGCATCACCTACCATAGTTTGATGCCATTCCAGGAGCGGGCACAATTTTAAAGCGTGACGTGTTAGATATCTTTTTATTCGGCATAACATCATCCTTCACATTATACAAACAAACTGGGGTAAATATTGTGTTGTGTTTTTTTTTATTATTATTATTATTATTCATTAATAGACGTGCACACTGAAATATTTGTTTCAGAACTTCGTTCTCATCCAAAAAATACATTTATTTGGTTACTCCCGAAATTAGTTTTTATTTATTTTGTTTCGTTAAAAATGCATTAGTCCGAAAATCCGAAATAATTAAAGCGGAGGTCCACCCTAAAATGGACCTTCCGCTCATCGGAATCCTCCCCCCCTCCGGCGCCACAATTGGCACCTTTCAGGGGGGAGGGGGGTGCAGTTACCTGGATAATCCAGGTAACTGCACCCACTTCCGGGATAGCTTTCTGCGGAAAGGGGCGTAGATTACGCCCCTTTCCGCAAGTGCCCGCCCCTTTCCGCAAGTGCCCCGCTGCCTGCTGGGAAAACACACAGATCCTAGAGGCAGCGGGGACCGTCCTTATTGCGCAGCGCGGCTTGCGCATGCGCAGTAGGGAACCGGGAAATGAAGCCGAAAGGCTCCATTTCCTGATTCCCATACCCAAGATGGCGGCGGCAGCACCCGAGAAACGATCTACAGATCGGCTTCGGGTGCCGACATCGCGGGCGCGCTGGACAGGTAAGTGTCACTATTTTAAAAGTCAGCAGCTGCAGTATTTGTAGCTGCTGGCTTTTAAAAAAAAAAAAAACCCCGGAGTCCCGGCGGACTCCCGCTTTAAGGTCGAATCTGTCATTGAAGGCTTATGGTGTCTGTTGAATGTTCTAAGCCCTTGTACACACGGTCGGAGAATCTGTCGGAATGAGTCTTATCGGACCGCGTCGTCAGATAATCCGACTGTGTGTGGTATGCATCTGACTGATTCCGTCCGAATCTCCGTCCGACCCAATTTTCCAACATGTTGGAAATATTTCCCGACCAACTGGGCCGAACGGGCCTAATCCGATCATGTGTAGAGCATTTTCATCGGACCAAGTGCCACGCATGCTCAGATCAAATTCCTACATCAAAGCTATTGGCTACTAGCCTGAATGTAGTCCCATCGTAACGAAATTACGTCATCACGTGCTGAAAGATCGGATTTTTCGCCAACTTGGCCCGACCGTGTGTATGCAACAGTTTCGGACACAATCCGTCGGACTAAATCCGACGGGCAAAATCCAACTGATTTGGTTGGCAAAATCTCCGACCGTGTCTACGTGGGCTAAGAAGATTCGATGGAATAGCTTGTAGGCGGAAGATTCGGCAGAGCAGCTAAACTCTATGACGCTGCAATCGTACATTTCCGGTCTAATGTTGTATGACACTAGTAATAATTATAATTATTAATCAGTCAACCAACATTAGAATTCTTCTATAGCCTATGGGCAGAGCATTTGACCAGAAATGTCCACACGCAGCGA
Source organism: Lithobates pipiens (assembly GCF_037356315.1). Taxonomy (NCBI): domain Eukaryota; kingdom Metazoa; phylum Chordata; class Amphibia; order Anura; family Ranidae; genus Lithobates; species Lithobates pipiens. The sequence goes on along the minus strand of NW_027507788.1, from coordinate 33,335,884 downwards.
CTGCTTCGTCGAATCTTCATGTTGAATCTTTTCTCTCTATGTTGAATAATCTTGGACTAATAGAGTTAGGTTAGGCACATTCAACCTTTTTTGCTATTATCTCTATAATGTCGAATCTTTCTCTCTATGTCGAATCTTTTCTCTCTATGTTGAATAATCTTGGACTAACAGAGTTAGGTTAGGCACATTCAACATTTTTTGCTATTGTCTCTATAATGTCGAATATTTTCTCTCTATGTAGAATAATCTTGGACTAATAGAGCTAAGGTTAGGCACATTCAACCACAGGTTTGATGGACACAGATCGCTATTGTCAGTGTCATGTCGAATCTATCTATATCAAACTGTTGTCACAAAAATAAAAATAAAGCATTTGTTTATGTCGGATCTTTCAGTTTTCGGATTCTGCACATTCGTTATTGTTTGTTGAAACAATAACGAAAATACTCGAAATTCGGAAGAAAATGCATTCGGACGAAAACGAATGCACATGTCTATTCATTAAACGGTATTATTTTTTTAAAAATTGCCTTTGCAAAACCACTGTGCAAATACAATGGGACAAATTGCAACAATCGCCATTTTATTCCCTAGGGTCTCTACTAAAAAAAAAAAAAAAATTATAATGTTTGGGCTAAAGTGATAGAAAAGAGTATCCCTGCGCTATCGTAACTAAAATCTTTTAAGCCTCAAATAGGGTTGCAGCCAAACACCGACAGGGGTATAAGCCCTACCACTGAAACATATAACAAAAATCAAATAAATGGTGCTGCGCTCCCTTAAACCATTAAACTAAATAATATTAATCCATAAAATGCTGATCAATAAATACATAAATTATCTGTGAATAATTCGTGATCAGTGATTAAAGTGACTAGTGCAACAAAACATTCCAAACGAATATATATATATATATATATATATGTGTGTGCAGAAATAAAAATCACATATATAAAATCGCATAAATCAAGGCAAAATCGCATAAAATCACACAGTGAAAGTGATAAATGCCAATAAATAAATTATCTTACTCGGTGTAACTAAAAACACATAAAGTCGCATAAATAGAAAAGAAATCGCATATACCCATACAGTGATAAATGCAAAAAAAAAAAAATATCACACAAAGTGTGTATAAAGCAAAACTTGATGGTGAAACATTCAGTGCAAGCAAATGTAAAAAATCTCTCAGACTGCAAGCAAAATAAAAATAAAATTAAAAAGTGGCAAAGAGTCCGTAAGGTGCTTCTTGTAGTAGCAGGTGCAATACAACGCAAACTGTCCTTACGGACTCTTTGCCACTTTTTAATTTTATTTTTATTTTGCTTGCAGTCTGAGAGATTTTTTACATTTGCTTGCACTGAATGTTTCACCGTCAAGTTTTGCTTTATACACACTTTGTGTGATATTTTATTTTTTTGTATTTATCACTGTATCGGTATATGCGATTTCTTTTCTATTTATGCGACTTGTTGTGTTTTAAGTTACACCGAGTAAGATAATTTATTTATTGGCATTTATCACTTTCACTGTGTGATTTTATGCGATTTTGCCTTGATTTATGCGATTTTATATATGTGATTTTTATTTCTGCACATATATATATATATATATATATATATGCGTTTGGAATGTTTTGTTGCACTAGTCACTTTAATCACTGATCACAAATTATTCACAGATAATTTATGTATTTATTGATCAGCATTTTATGGATTAATATTATTTAGTTTAATGGTTTAAGGGAGCGCAGCACCATTTATTTGATTTTTGTTATAATGTTTGGGCGTTACAAGTAATTTTCTAGTAAACAATATTAATTTAAACTTGTAGACAAAAAGAAAATGGCTGATCTGCAAGTGGCATTCATGATACCTTTCCCCATTTTTTTTTTCCTTCTAAATAAATATAAAGTTATTTTGTCTAGTTGGCTATGCTATAATTTCTGCTTGTCCTTCTTTCAAATTTTTACTGTGAATGTTTAGTTTAGTGTAGAGTGAGCAAAAGTTAAAATTAGTTTTGATGCCATTTCTACTTTTTGGATTATTTCGAATTTTTACTTATATTACATGTATATGTTATTATTATTATTATTTTTGCAGGGCATCTGAATTTTATATCTAATCCCTGACAACATGTCTTCACATTATCCTGTTTATGTCAGTTATATTTTCCACATGGTGGCTCTTTCTTTGATATCTCTGTTGGGAACAATCGGAAATGGTCTTGTCATCTGGTTCGCTGCCTTCAGGATGAAGAAGACGGTCAACTCAATTTGGCTTGTAAGTTTAGCTGTTGCCGATTTTACCTTCAGCTTATTCCTACCCTTAACCATCACATATTTGGCCCTTAACTATGGGTGGCCATTTGGAACCTTCATGTGCCACCTAAACCATCTTGTTTTATTCATCAATCTGTCTGCCAGTGTCCTACAACTCACCGTCATCAGCATTGATCGCTGCATCGCCGTGGTTTTCCCCGTTTGGTGCCAGAACCATCGCACCGTGAGACTGGCTGTGAAAGTCGTTGTTGCAGTTTGGATCCTGTCTCTTATATTTAGCATACCTTACAGCATAGACACAAACTCAGCAGGCTTAACTTCGCTTTTGATTTGCTATATACCCGAAAGCGGTGCAAGTTTTATATACAAAGGTCAAGTCATCGTACGATTCATTGGCTTTTTTCTTGTACCTTTTCTGATCATTCTCTTGTGTTACGCTGTGATCTTTTGGCGCATCCACAGAAATCGTATAGCCGTATCTACCAAGCCCTTCAAAGTTATTGCTGCTGTTATATTATCCTTCTTTATTTGTTGGTTTCCTTATCACCTCTTTTCCATATGGATGCTCGTCGCACCAAATGATTTTGAACTCCATGTTAAGCTCCATGTTGGGACGGTGATATCTACCTGCTTGGCTTATGCAAACAGTTGTGTCAATCCAGTCCTCTATGTCTTCATGGGTCGAGACTTCAAAGAGACATTCTGGAGGTCCATCCAGTCTACTCTTGAGAAAGCATTCAGTGAGGAGGCCAACCAAGTCAAGACAAATAGAAATATAGGTGACTGCACATCCTCAGCGACGTGTGCAATAAGCCAGTTATGAAAATGATTTACTAAAGTATGGCATTACATCTAGGTCTGGAATCCAAATGCTTAGATTTAACCACTTCAGCCCCGGAAGATTTGGCTTCTGAATGACCGGGCCATTTTTTGCGATTTGGCACTGTGACGCTTTAATTGACAATTGCGCGGTCGTGCGACGCTGTGCCCAAACAAAATTTACGTCCTTTTTTTCCCCACAAATAGAGCTTTCTTTTTATGGTATTTGATCGCCTCTGCGGTTTTTATTTTTTTTCCCGCTTTAAACAAAAAAAGACCGTCAATTTTGAAAAAAAACACAGTGGGGGTTATTTACGAAAGGTAAATCCACTTTGTACTGCAAGTGTAAATCTGAGGGGTAGATCTGAAATGAGAGGAAGCTCTGCTGATTTTATCATTTAATCATGTCCAAGCTAAAATGCTGGCTTTTATTTTCCTTGCACGTCCCCCTCGGATCTACAGCGACTTTACTTCCAAGTGCACTTGCAGTGCAAAATGGATTTGCCTTTCGTAAATAACCCCAAATTTCTTTTAATTTATATTTATATAATTTACTTTTTGCTATAATAAATATCCCTTTTTTTTAAATAATTTTTTTTCTATGTTTAGGCCGATATATATTCTCCTACATATAAAAAAGGTATGGGGGCCTGGTTACTGCCCTGGGGATATGTATAAATGCATGCAGTGATTGTAATGTTACTGAAAGGGAAACTATAAAAATGTAAAATTCCTTTAAATACAGTGACTGGGATGTCCCCTTAGCCCCTGTACACACGGTCGGAGATTCAGCCAACCAAATCCGTCGGATTTTGCCCGTCGGATTTAGTCCGACGGATTGTGTCCCAAACTGTTGCATACACACGGTCGGGCCAAGTTGGCGAAAAATCCGATCTTTCAGAACGTGATGACGTCATTTCGTTACGATGGGACTACATTCAGGCTAGTAGCCAATAGCTTTGATGTAGGCACTTGCGTGGCACTTGCATGGCACTTGGTCCGATCAAAATGCTATACACATGATCGGATTAGGTCCAACCGGCCCAGTTGGTCGGGAAATATTTCCAACATGTTGAAAAATTGGGTCGGACAGAGATTCGGACGGAATCAGTCCGATGCATACCACACACAGTCAGATTATCTGACGACACAGTCCGATAAGACTCATTCCGACAGATTCTCCGACCGTGTGTACAGGGCTTTAGTCTGCCTGTAAAGTGGCACATCAGTACCATGTATAGAACCTGCTGCAGCAAAACTGACAAAAATAAAAGGAAAAAAAAATGAGATTTATATTTCCGGCAATACAATACCTTTGCGGGCAATACAAAAATTATAAAAAAAAGTGTGGGGGTCCCCCCCAATCCAAACTAGGCCCTTTGGATCTGCTTAAAATACTGAAAATATTGCATAAAAACTGCTAAAATAAAATTAAGTGTAAGCCCTTGTACACACGGTCGGAGATTCTGACGGAATGTGTCCTATCGGACAGTTTTGTCGGATAATCCGACTGTGTGTGGTCTCCATCGGACTGTTTCCGTCGGACTGTTTCCAACTTGTCCATAAAATTTTCTGACAAAATGCTCCGATCGGACATACTCCGATCATGTGTAGCCTACTCCGACAGATAAAGTGCCATGCATAATCAGATCAAATTCCTAGACCAAAGCTATTAGCTACTAGCCTGAACGTAGTCCCGTCCTAACGAAATAACGTCATCACATTATGTACAATCGGATTTTCCGATAGTTTTGTCCACCCGTGTGTATGCAACAGTTTCAGACAAAATCCGTCAGACAAAAGTGTGTACAAGGGCTCAGACAGACCCCATGGCAAGATATTGTCCTCAGTTAATCCAAGAAGTCCTTTACTTGTACTAGATATATCTCAGAAGGAAAATCACTGATAAGCTGGAATGCATTATGTTAAATGTTGAGCAACCTCCACCAGTGAAAGGAAATCTCCTCAATTAGGTCACTGTGAGGAGTAAGGCTTACCTGTAGGTCCAAGCAATATCTCCTAAACCTATATGGTTTAGGAGATATTTGCCCGAAAACGGGCACCGCTGTCTACGGCGCATGCGCCGTAGACAGCGGCGCGCAGGCGCACTGAGTGAGGCATTTCCAAGAATGGAGCTGCCGCGCGTGTCGACTCCCGTGCGCATGCGTGGGAGTGACGTCATCGCGGCTTCGCCGAATGACAGCGGCGCAGCTGCGAGACGCCACCAGCAAGATGGATGCGGCGGACTACAGGGGACAGCGGCGACTTCGCTGGCTCCTGTGTCAGGTAAGTGACACATAATGGGCTACTATGCGATGCATAGTAGTCCATTATGCTTTGTCTTTGCAGGGAATGAAAGAGGAAGTAAACTCATCAGGGTTTACTTCCTCTTTAATATGCAGATAAGATGGGTGCTCTGGGAAGGTGCATGTACACATGCTCATGTAAATATGTGTGTGCACCCATTTGTGCTCTTGTACTACTGTTCATGTGCTGGCATGGATGCATGTTCATTGTACTTAAATACAATATGACATTTAATGTGGTGAGATATTTGCATGCATTTGATAGATATATATTTATAGATATATATATATATATATATATATATATATATATATATATATATATATATATATATATATATATATATATATATATATTATGTTTTCTATGGAATTCATGTGTATCCTTTTTATGAATTTATATATCTATGTGCACAGGTGTGTGTGTGTAGGATCATTCCTTTTCACATGTTTCTAACACAAAACAATTTAAACAATATTAGTAGTAGTAAACCATCAACCTGTTAAGGCTTTTTAATGTTTTTATGCTATAATGTTTCATTTTTGCTAATACACTTCTGTTATCGCTACTATTATTTCAAAATTTAAATATGTGCAATTTTAATTATTATATCAATTTGAATCTATACTCCTACTATACGTCTCCAGTCTATACTGTGTAGCATACATTTTCTATGTGCTCTGTACTATACATATATGTGATCTCTATTTTATCTAGAGTGCTGCAATGTGGACTGGTATAGTGTTAAGGAGAACTAATTACTCATCACATGATATATCTCCCAACTAGCCACTCCTTTCCATGTTGATTTATGTTGGTCTACCAGTTTACACAGACTCTGTTCCTGTTTCCAGGGCTCTGATGAAGAGGTTGTCCTCGAAAAGAGTCGGCCTCTTTTTAAGTACTTGCCCTTGCAAGGGTATGTCCTACTTCTAACCTTTTAAGTGCATATTTTGTTACCTATCTTTTACATTACGTAGTCTATATATATTTTTTATATGTATGTATTCTATTATACATGAATAAACTGTGATTTTGATGCAAGCGGTTAATCATGTGCCTTCCTTCCCATGCTATTAGACTTCTGTTGGTGTACACAGTACTATGCACCCCTGGTGCAGTTGATACTACTTTTCTGGTGGTGTACACAGTACACAATACAAACAGGGAACCCATAGTTGCTATTAGACTTCTGTTTGTGTACACAGTACCTGCACCCCTACAGCAGTTGCTACTACTTTCCTGTTGATGTACACAATACAGTGCACCCATAGTTGTTATTACACTTCTGTTGGTGTACACAGTACCGTGCACTTATAGTGCAGTTGCTACTACGTTTCTGGTGGTATACACAGTACACAATACAGTGTAGTGCGGTGTTGCAAGACAAAATCCCCATCATGACCGAAAGGCCCCCAAGGAGAGGCAGATGCTCACAGGCCACTAAAAGAGGGTAATCAGGCTCTGTGTCTACAGTCCACAGTGCTGGTCATGGACATGGTGCATCTTCTGCGGGTGGCCGTGGGACATACTTGTCCTTTTTTCTGCTGCTGGGACAGGGGCAGAAAATTGGGCCTTTGGTGGTGGTGCCACAACACTGTAACCCCTCACAGATACTCTTGTTGGGTGCAGGAACAAGCCCTGCTGTGAAATATTGGATCGCAAATTGTAATTACATGCCCCTGTTAAACAGGGACAGAAAAATTGGGCCTTAGGCAGTGGTGCCCTAAACCAAAAATATTGCTGGAAGCTAGCATCATCAAGATTGAGGAGGAATAGGATAGTCACTCAGCATAGGTAGTCTTCAAGGGATCCCACATCCATAGAAAAATCAATCAGTTACATCAGCATCAGGTGCTTGATAGTTGCTGCTGATACAAGACTGATTGATTTTTATGATGGTGAGCCTATCAATGGAGTCTGTGGACAGGCACACTCTATGATCCATTACAAACCCTCCAGCAGCACTGAATGTGCATTCAGAAAGAACGCTGGATGCAGGACAGGCCAGGAGCTCAATTGCATATTGAGTTAGTTCTGAACAGTGGTCCATCCTCAAGACCCAGTAACCCAGTGGATGCTCTATTGGAAAGGTCTTCAAGTCTGCTCTTGCCCCTAGATATTACTGCACCATGTAATGCAGACACTGGCGATGGTTGCTTGAATCGATCAGACCTTGGTGCTGAGGACTGAAAAATTGTCTAAATGCATCGGTCAGCTGGCCACAGGAAATTGTAACGTCACAGGGTCTGGAAATGCATTGAACAAAACTTTCTTCAAGGCCTCCTGAAGATGTTTCATCCTCTGCTGCCTTTGCGAAGGCAGGAGGAGTTCTGCAACCTTACCCTTGTAACGTGGATCAAGAAGGGTTGCCAGCCAGTAATGATCCCTCTCTTTGATAGCATGAATCCTAGGGTCCTTACACTGCATGGAATCCATGATTCTGCAAAGGTTTGCAGAGGCATTCGATTGTGAGTCCTCTGGTCACTAAGGATCACATGATCTGTAACAACCTCGTCCCAGCCACATACAACTCCTTGGGTTTCTGGGGACTAAAAAACATCCCTTGAAGACTGCTGCTGAGTGTTACCCTCCACGTCCATGCTGACACAATCTTCCTCCTCCCCCTCCTTTTCTTCCTGTGTGTTTGGTCTGCAGGAATAATATCTGGATGAAGGGGGCCTTGAGAGGTAAGGAAGTCCTCCTCTTCCTCCCGCTGTTCTACCTCAAGCCATCTCCCAGGGAGGAGCACAAATGTGGGTCCTGTTTTAAGATGTCCCAATGTTTTTCCAAAATGTACTCCTTTTTTTGTATTGTCTGTGAAAGCTAGTAATAAACCGTACAGAGGTTTATTTCGGGGGCTTAGCGAATTTTGGTTTCTTTCTGGGTAGATAGATGTTATAAGCATGTTCGACTAAATCTGGAGGATAACCCTTATCAATGAACTTCTCCTTTAGAAGGGAACTCTGTAATATGTAGTCGCTGTCTCTGGTACAGTTTTGTCTAAGTCTGCAAAACTGACCCTTAGGGATGTTTTTTACCCACGAGGGGTGAAAGCAGCTGTTGAAATGAAAGTATGAGTTACCTGCGGTGGGTTTTGTATAATTACGGGCAAAGATGGTGTTTCCCTCGTGGCTCAATTCCAGATCGAGAAAGGCAAGACTATCCTTATCCCATACGGAAGAGAAGGACAAGCCTAACTTGTTATCATTACAATGGCGGATGAAATCGTGTACCTGGGATGGGGTACCATCCTAGATAATCACGATGTCGTCGATGTACCGACCAAAGAATATCACTTGTTGTGCAAAAGGGTTATTATTAAGGATATATTGATTTTCCCACAGACCCATGGTGAGGTTGGCATAGGAGGGCGCGAAATTAGCACCCATCGCTGTGCCGCGGGTCTGTAGATAAAATTCAGCTTCAAATTCAAAGTAATTATGAGAAAGACAATAAGTAGTTGCTCCAAAATAAATGAAGCCTGTCTGGTGTTGAGGCTTGAATCGAGTGATAAGAAATGTTGTACTGCTAATAAGCCACCTCCTGTGGAATCGAGGTGTATAAAGAATTTACGTCCAGTGACAACCAAGAGTAGTTTTCATTCCAAATGTATGGGGACAAGAGATCCAGAAGATGTATTGAGTCATGAATATATGAGGGTAAATTTTGGGCCAAGTGTTGCAAGAAAAAGTCGATATACAGCAGAGATATGCAATTAGCGGACCTCCAGCTGTTGCAAAACTACACGTCCCATCATGTCTCTGCCTCTAGGTGTCATGCTTGTGGCTGTCAGAGCCTTGCTATGCCTCATGGGACTTGTAGTTCTGCAACAGCTGGAGGTCCGCTAATTGCATATCCCTGATATACAGGGAAAAGCCACTGCTGAGCATGTGGATGGCTGGGACCGAATTTCTTTTTAGGGTTTAGCAACTGGGGTAGGGAAATTTTCCCTCTAAAATAACATGGTGGTGTACTGCTAGCAGATTGGCTGCAAGTACTTGGGACATCTATTGCTATACCTTCATTCCTCTCAGTGCAGGTTTTCGAGAGGACTGGAGGTATAGTAGGGTTGGACATCCCAGATTAGGAGCAAAGAGATGTCCATCTTTTTCTTTGATGTGGGTCTTTCAAGTGCTGTTGCCAACGGACTTGTTGCCTTATGAGTTTATGTGGAATAGCTGTAAAATATTGGAATTATGAATATATTTAATTTAGCTTTTATCTATGTAGGGCAGAACATATTATCTTCACAGAAATCTCTGGTAGACCAGACAAGTCGTTGCCTAGGCATGTATATACAAACAATGGGATCCAAACCTAATTGTTTTACACATACTTCAAAGGATCCCATGCTGGGATATACAATGAAGGGAGGCCAACCCGTAATCAATACTTAACTTCTCAGGAAAATTCAAGTTCCTGTTCAGAATAATCATCACTGGAGCAAACTTGGCACTATGCTACAGCTTGGGGAACATGACTGCCAGTTTTTTGTCCTTCTTGGGTACCTCCTCTCTCTAGGCTCAAGTTACTCCCTTCCTCAACCTGGGAACCAACATCAGAGCCTGAAATCACTGTGCATCCTCCAGCAGCATGTACCCGACACTGTGGTTGAATAGTTCGGGGGACTCCTCTGTGCATGATGGTGGGGCTACGGAAGGAGTGACTGTGAACAAGGAGCCAGTAGAATAGGCCCCTTTGGCAGCTGTATAGGAAGGAAAACTACTCTAAGCCTGGGTGGCATAGGATGAGCATGGCTTTGTTATCCACCTCACCAACTCTTCTGCATGTTCTGGCTCAATAACATGGCCAGCAGCAGCAAAAACGGACAAGTGTGCCCCACGGCCACCGGCAGGGGATGCACCATGTCCATCACCAGCATTGTTGCCTGTAGACACAGAGCCTGCTTGCCCTCTTTTAGTGGCCTGTGAGGGTCTGCCTCTCCTTGGTGGCCTTCTGGACATGAGGTATATTTTGCTTTGCAACACCGCACTACACTATATTGTGTACTGTTTAAATCACCAGAAATGTAGTAGCAACTGCAGTAAGGCCACACTGTATTGTGTACTGTGTGCACCACCAGAAAATTAGTTGCAACTGCACTTCGGCTGCACTGTATTTTAATTACAATTTTTGATCTAATATTTCACAGCAGGGCCCATTCCTGCCCCTACCAAGAGTATATGTGAGGGGTTACAGTGTTGTGGCACAACCACCACCACCACCGCCTAAGGCCCAATTTTTCTGCCCCTGCTTAACAGGGGCATGTAATTACAATTCTTGACATAATATTTCACAGCAGGGCCTGTTCCAGCACCCACCAAGAGTATCTGTGAGGGGTTACAGTGTTGTTGCACAACCACCACCACCGCCTATGGCCCAATTTTTCTGCCCCTGTTTAACAGGGGCATCTAATTACAATTCTTGACATAATATTTCACAGCAGGGCCTGTTCCAGCGCCCACCAAAAGTAACTGTGAGGGCTTACAGTGTTCTGGCACCACCACCACCTAAGGCCCAATTTTCCATAGAGTGTATAGGGCAGGCTGTATAGTATATACAGGCAGTTCCCTATTTTCCAACATCCAACTTACAAATTACTCCTACTTACAAACGGAGGAGGACAACAAGAAATGAGAGGAAATCTACCCTTAGGAAGGGAAATTCTCTCCTGTAAGAGTTAATATGGGAAAAGGGTGTCTCCACTGATGCTTTATCACCAATCCTTGTTTCCATAATAACCCAACATTTTCCAAATTCAATTGTCATTGGGACAGAAAGTGAGGTGAAATCTTCTGAACAGGGGCAAAGACAGCAAAACAAATGTTGTTACAGGGGTGATATCCAAAATAGGCTTTAAAATAGATTTTTGGGCTGGAGCTACACTTAAAAATAATAATAAATCTTCTCCCCAAGTACAAGAAGAGGCTTTGTACGGAGGGTCAAACAGGAATCAGGCTCTCTTTTATTAGAACCAGGATACAGTCTTTTATACAGTAGAAGAGGAGCCACCCCCCCCCCTCCCCCCTGCTCATATTAATCTAAGAATACACCTGTAACCAGAAACAGAATTCCTTTAGTCCTTTAGTCCTCTAGACAGCCTAGATGACTAAGAGACTTGACCTTTAGGACAGAAATGCCATCTTTTAGCTCAGAAGACACAATCGACATTATCACCAATCAACAAAGAACTCCTTCATACAATAGCAAGGTTAATTGGAACAAACAACAATGGGTGAAAGACTCTTAGAAGCTGTGGCAAGCCAGACTAGACTGATTTACATTATAGAAGACAACAGACAGGTGGCTGGAGTTGATGACATTAGCATCTAACAGTATGTGTTCCAACAGTATGAATCAGTCACTATTTGAAATATGGCATATACAGGGTTCCCAGAGCCTGTGTCTCTTGGGGGGATATGGACCTGAATCAAGTAACACCACCTCAAGGGTCCCCAGGCATACAGCTCACAAAGAGCAGCGTTCCCCCAAATGCCAGGGCCCAATGTCGGTTGGCAAGAGTCTAGCATTTAGTCCACTCCAAAAGCCTCTGTCCTGGCTAGGTCTGTCACAATATTACTGTCCCATTTGAAGTAATCCAATCATATTCTCAGGGTTCATTCATTTCTTGGTCACCCTGCCCCCAAAAGTGACTCCCGTCACAACATTCTGTAATATACTATATCAGGGATTCTCAACCAGGGTTCCATGGAACCCTAAGGTTCCTCCAAATATTGCTAGGGATTCCTTGAGCAATGAGCATTTTCTACCCCTCAGATAAGTTCCCAGTGACAGCACTGATCTTTTTAGCTATCTCTAAAGCCGCGTACACACGGGCAGACTGTCTGTCCAACTTAGTCCGCCGAAACACATTTCAGCGGACAGTCCGCTCGTGTGTGGGCTTCAGTGGACTTTTTCAGCATGCAGTCTGGCGGACTAAGTATTTCGGAATTTCCGTAATATTGTCCGTCAGACTTTGGTTTCAGCGGACAATCCGCTCGTGAGTAGGCTAGTTGGACAGACTAAGTATGGCGCATGCTCAGAAAGGATTTACACGGCCGAAGGTTGCATTGCAGTGTATTGGACGTCGTATTTCTAGTCCCGTCGTACGTGCTGTACACGTCATCGCGCAAGCTTTCAGCGGACTGTCTGTTCGTCGTGTGTGGTCAAGTCCGTTCATTCAAAAGTAGGACGGACTGTCTGTCGGATTGTCTGACGGACTTAGTTGGACGGATAGTCCGCCCGTGTGTACGCGGCCTAAGTATGGCGCATGCTCGGAAAGGATTTACACGGCGGAAGGTTGCATTGCTGTGTTTTGGACGTCCTATTTCTAGTCCCGTCGTACGTGCTGTACACGTCATCGCGCAAGCTTTCAACGGACTGTTTGTTCATCGTGTGTGGTCAAGTCCGTTCATTCGAAAGTAGGACGGACTGTCCGTCGGATTGTCTGATGGACTGTCCGCCGGATTGTCTGACGGACTAAGTTGGCCATACAGTCCGCCCGTGTGTACGCGGCTTAAGGGGATAATTCTTCCCAATCACCACAAGTGTAAGAGCGTTCTTCCCACTGACCATCACAAGAATGTATCATGAATTGAAGATATGGTAATTTTTTAAAAGTTTGAGAAGGGCTATACTATATATATATATATATACATTGTATATTGCAAATCACTTTCTATGTAACCTTTTTTTTTTTTTTTAATGACAGAACTACAGTAAATTTTTTCTTCAGTAAACTTGGGCTGAAAGAAAAAGAAAATGTACTTTTTCTTTACTTAAATCTGAAGATTAAAAAAATATATACAAACCGATAAGCTCATCCTTTAGCACCAAAAATATAATTCCATAACTCTAAAAGCCCTGTAGAAAACAGATGCTTTATCTTATCACGCAAATTTCTAACTGTATTTCATTTTTCAAATGCACAGTTTTAGAAGTCTCATTCTTATCTCCTTATCTTCATGAGAAATATATTTTTCAAAGAGTTACAGTCAACTCTAGATTTAGTCCCAAAAAAGAAGAGCAACATAACGGATCCAGGATAGCTGCTGAACGGTCCTGGAGCTTAACACTCAGAGAAAATTTCCCAGAAATAAACTGATTTCAGGTAAGGGATGCCAATTCATAAAATAAGTAATGGTCATAAAATAATTAATTGGATATAACATCACATTGATTGCTGACTGCTATGTTGGTTGTATGGGGGGGGGGGGGGGTAAAGATAACTTTTTGCAGCACTTCATTGTGTGATATGGTAAAATAATTTTGAACTTTTTAGAAGTACGGTACTTTGCACTTATAATACCTAATAGCAAATAATAATGTTGTCACGGCATAAAACTACAGGTAGTTGTAGAAAGCAGATTTTTTTTTTCTTTTTTTTTATCAGAGCAAATAAATGTATTACATTTTAAACAAACCTAAAAAATATACAATGATCTGTTCAGTGAATTCTGAAAGTGCTTTTTGAAGTGCAGTCGCTCTAAATCTAAGGAGTAGATCTGAAATTAGTGGAAGCTCTGCTGATTTTATCATCCAATCATGTGCAAGCTAAAATGCTGTTTTTTATTTTCCTTGCATGTCCACCTCGGATCTACGACTTTACTTCCAAGTGTACTTCCAAGTGCACTTGCAGTGCAAAGTGGATTTTCCTTTAGTAAATAACACCCAGTATCTCACAAAATGAGTACACCCAGGGCCGGACTGGGAATGAAAACCAGCCCTGGAAATTATTACATACCAGCCCCATAGCATTATTATACCAGCCCAGAAGCATAACGTCATTATTTTCTTGTTCATAAAAGAGAAAACCACACATTTTAAAGCATATTTGAAGAGTGCATTATATATGGATAGGACACATATAAAAGCACATAGGGCTATATGTATAACCAGCTTAGTTATGTAGCATGAGGCTGTATATTCTGCAATATTTTCATTTTTGGTAAACTCGTTCAATGAATCCAAGCGCTGCAAGATAACATGCACTGCATTGGTGTCACAGTAACCATGAACAAAGTTCAGGAATATTACTTATCCCATTGTTTTGCAAATCTATGTAAACTAAAAACTGTATTTGCTGTATTCACTGTTTTACTAACCTGACAAGCTTATTATTCTAAATAGGAAACCTTCATTTTGTTTGCAAATATTAAAGATGCTAACTACCAGCAAGAATGAGTCCTTACATTTAAAGAACACCTGTCATTTCAGATCCACCATGGCAGCGTCTGTTAGCGGGCATCCACTCGCCTGCTGCCCCCACGTCACCCTAACCTTGTTGTGTCACTGCCACATCACCAGCCATCCCATTAAAGTGAATGGGACTCAACCGCGGGTCAGAAGAGGAGCCGCTGCAGGATAGAGATGACAGTTGCTCTTTAACCACATCCCACACGGCCACTGCACACATACGGACGGGTGGGCGCTTCCTCCTTCTAAATGGACGTTCAAGAATGTTCCTCAGAAGGAGGGGGATCACGCGTGTGCATGCCCCTGCAGCGGCGCAATCCCGATGCGCTTGTGTCACTTCGACAATCACAGCCGGCATGTGATGTAAATAGAGAGTCACTTGCTAGGCGATCGGCTCTCCTCACACGGAAGCTGTCAGTGAGGAGAGGAGAAAGGATCTCTGCAGCCGGCTGGTGATCAGTGAGTATGAGCTGTTTTTTTACAACTTTTTACACACTGATCACCAACCTAGTGTCCCACACATGTCCCAACACAATGTAAACACACAAAGTCCCCAAAATAATGTCCCCACACAGTAAAAACACCTATCCCTCACATATATAACAGTAAAATCACATGTCCCAATGATCATCTGCACACATCTGTACATGATCACACAAACCTACTATTATACACTTAACAGGATTTTTTTTTTTACCAAAGACATGTAGCAGAATACATTTTGGCTTACATTTATGACAAAATTAGATTTTATTTTATTTCTTTTAAAATAGAAGGAAGAAAATATTGCTTTTTTTTTTCAAAATTTCCGCTTTTCTTTCGCTTATATTGTAAAAAATGAGTCATGAATAAATACCAACAAAAGAAAGCTCTATTAGTGTGAACAGCATTGCATGACCGCGCAATTTTCATTGAAAGTGCGAGAGCGCTGCAAGTTGAAAATTGGTCTGGGAAGGAAGGGGGTGAAAGTGCCCAGTAATGCACACAAATTGCCAGCACACCATTACCCTTTACACATGTATGGTGTTAGGGTGTATCAAAATTTAAGAAGTGTTTGCTCTGTCCCTTAATGCCCACCTCCTTTTTATAGGGCACACAGTGTATAGGGACATATAATGTAAAACATGGTGGTATTTCCCCACCCAGGGGAAATACAACCGGGCAGTGGCGGTGCATCCATAGAGGGTGCAGGAGCGCAGCCCCCTCTCTCCTGCACCCGTCAATCTTCATTAGATAGATTCATACATTGCATGAATCTATCATCGCCGCTGCTGCCCCCTATTCAGTTGTCCGGCCCCTTGCCAGGCATCTGAATTACAGGGGGTGTTTTTGGAAGTGCCTGATTAGAGCCGTGGGCCTTAATAGGCTTCAAAAATGGTAAACAGCGGGCACACTGCTGTGCGTTTGCTGTTTACACAGTGCTGTGTTAGGGAATCAAATAAATTGCTTCCCTAACACTGACCCTCCTCTCAGCCAATCAGGTGCATCGGGTCTGGTTACCTGTCACCTGATTGGCTGAAGCGAGAGGCGCTGTGATTGAATGCCTATCAGGCGTCTAATCATAGCAGGAGCAGGAGAGGACAGGAGAAGACATTGAGGACTTGGAGGGAGCGTGGAGGACAGAACTGACCCGAGACAGGTAAGGGGGGACACTGGCAGCATGTGATGGGGCAAACTGGTGGCAGTTGATGGTTACAGTGGCTGCGTTTGATGGCAGTGGCACAGTGGCTGCGCTTGATGGCACAGTGGTGGCAATTTATGGGCATAGTGAGGCTGCAATTGATGTTTTATTTTATATTTTCAGTACTTTGCGCCCCCCCAAAAAACTGCAAAAACATATTTAAAAAAGCACTCCTTTTTTAGCTGCAAAAAATGATAGAGAGAGAGGGAGAGAGAGAGAGAGAGACGGAGAGAGAGAGAGTGGCTGCGTTTAACGGGCAGGATGGCTGCATTTGACGGGCACAGTGGCTGCGTTTGATGGGTACAGTAGTGGCAATTTATGGGCACAGTGAGGCTGCAATTGATGTTTTATTTTATTTTTTCAGTACTTTGCGCCTCCCCCCCCCCAAAAAAACTGCAAAAACATATTTAAAAAAGCACTCTTTTTTAGCTGCAAAAAACGAGAGAGAGAGAGAGACAGGGAGAGAGATGGGGAGAGAGAGAGAGAGTGGCTGCGTTTGACGGGCACGGTGGCTGCGTTTGACGGGCACGATGGCTGCGTTTGAGGACACGGTGGCTGCGTTTGACGGGCACGGTGGTTGCGTTTGAGGACACGGTGGCTGCGTTTGATGGGCACGGTGGCTGCGTTTGACGGGCACAGTGGCTGCGTTTGACGGGCACAGTGGCTGCGTTTGATGGGTACAGTAGTGGCAATTTATGGGCACAGTGAGGCTGCAATTGATGTTTTATTTTATTTTTTCAGTACTTTGCGCCCCCCCCCCCCAAAAAACTGCAAAAACATATTTTAAAAAGCACTCTTTTTTTAGCTGCAAAAAACGAGAGAGAGAGAGAGATGGGGGAGAGAGAGAGACGGGGGAGAGAGAGAGACGGGGGAGAGAGAGAGAGAGACGGGGGAGAGAGAGAGACGGGGGAGAGAGAGAGACAGGGGAGATAGAGAGACGGGGGAGATAGAGAGACGGGGGAGAGAGAGAGAAACGGGGAGAGAGAGAGAGATGGGGGGAGAGAGAGAGACAGGGGAGAGAGAGAGAGACAGGGAGAGAGAGAGAGAGAGAGAGACGGGGGAGAGAGAGAGACGGGGGAGATAGAGAGACGGGGGAGATAGAGAGACGGGGGAGAGAGAGAGAAACGGGGAGAGAGAGAGAGACGGGGGGGAGAGAGAGAGACAGGGGAGAGAGAGAGAGACAGGGGAGAGAGAGAGAGAGAGAGAGACGGGGAGAGAGAGAGAGAGAGAGAGATGGGGGGAGAGAGAGAGACGGGGAGATAGAGAGACGGGGGAGAGAGAGAGAAACGGGGAGAGAGAGAGAGACGGGGGGAGAGAGAGAGAGACGGGGGGAGAGAGAGAGACACGGGAGAGAGAGAGAAACGGGGAGAGAGAGAGACAGGGAGGAGAGTGGCTGCGTTTGACAGGCACAGTGGCTGCGTTTGACGGGCACAGTGGCTGCGTTTGATGGGCACAGTGGCTGCGTTTGATGGGTACAGTGGTGGCGAGTTATGGGCACAGTGAGGCTGCAAATGATGTTTTATTTTATTTTTTCAGTACTTTGCGCCCCCCCCCCCCCCCAAAAAACTGCAAAAACATATTTAAAAAAGCACTCTTTTTTTAGCTGCAAAAAATGAGAGAGAGAGAGAGAGAGAGAGAGAGAGACAGGGAGAGAGACGGGGGAGAGAGAGAGAGAGAGTGGCTGCGTTTGACGGGCACGGTGGCTGCGTTTGACGGGCACGGTGGCTGCGTTTGAGGACACGGTGGCTGCGTTTGACGGGCACGGTGGCTGCGTTTGACGGGTACGGTGGCTGCGTTTGACGGGCACAGTGGCTGCGTTTGATGGGTACAGTAGTGGCAATTTATGGGCACAGTGAGGCTGCAATTGATGTTTTATTTTATTTTTTCAGTACTTTGCGCCCCCCCCCCCCCCCCAAAAAACTGCAAAAACATATTTTAAAAAGCACTCTTTTTTTAGCTGCAAAAAACGAGAGAGAGAGAGAGAGAGAGAGAGAGACAGGGAGAGAGAGAGTGGCTGCGTTTGACGGGCACGGTGGCTGCGTTTGAGGACACGGTGGCTGCGTTTGACGGGCAGGGTGGCTGCGTTTGACAGGCAGGGTGGCTGCGTTTGACGGGCAGGGTGGCTGCGTTTTACGGGCACGGTGGCTGCTTTTGACGGGCACGGTGGCTGCGTTTGATGGGCAGGGTGGCTGCGTTTGACGGGCACGGGGGCTGCCTTTGACGGGCATGGTGGCTGCGTTTGACGGGCACTGTGGCTGCATTTGATGGGCACAGTGGCTGCGTTTGACGGGCACAGTGGTGGCAACTTATGGGCACAGTGAGGCTGCAATTGATGTTTTATTTTATTTTTTCAGTACTTTGCGCCCCCCCAAAAAACTGCAAAAACATATTTTAAAAAGCACTCTTTTTTTAGCTGCAAAAAATTAGAGAGAGAGAGACAGGGAGAGAGACGGGGAGAGAGAGAGAGAGTGGCTGCGTTTGACGGGCACTGTGGCTGGCTTTGACGGGCGCAGTGGCTGCCTTTGACGGGCACGGTGGCTGCCTTTGACAGGTACGGTAGCTGCGTTTGACGGGCACGGTGGCCGCGTTTGACGGGCATGGTGGCTGCGTTTTTGACGGGCACGGTGGCTGCGTTTGACGGCCACGGTGGCTGATTTTGGAGGGCACGGTGGCTGCTTTTGACGGGCACGGTGGCTGCTTTTGACGGGCACGGTGGCTGCTTTTGACGGGCACGGTGGCTGCGTTTGACGGCCACAGTGGCTGCTTTTGGAGGGCACAGTGGCTGCTTTTGACGGGCACGGTGGCTGCTTTTGACGGGCACGGTGGCTGCTTTTGATGGGCACGGTGGCTGCATTCGACGGGCACGGTGGCTGCGTTTGACGGGCACTGTGGCTGCGTTTGACGAGCAGGGTGGCTGCGTTTGACGGGCAGGGTGGCTGCGTTTGACGGGCACGGTGGCTGGGTTTGGAGGGCACAGTGGCTGCGTTTGACGGGCAGGGTGGCTGCTTTTGATGGGCACGGTGGCTGCATTCGACGGGCACGGTGGCTGCGTTTGACGGGCACTGTGGCTGCGTTTGACGAGCAGGGTGGCTGCGTTTGACGGGCAGGGTGGCTGCGTTTGACGGGCACGGTGGCTGGGTTTGGAGGGCACAGTGGCTGCGTTTGACGGGCAGGGTGGCTGCGTTTGACGGGCACAGTGGCTGCGTTTGGAGGGCACAGTGGCTGCGTTTGGAGGGCACAGTGGCTGCGTTTGACAGGCACAGTGGCTGCGTTTGGCACAGTGTCTGTGTTTGATGGGTACAGTGGTGGCAATTGATATTTGTTTTTTCAGTACTTTGCACCCCCCCCCCCAAAAAAAAACTGCAAAAACAAATTAAAAAATGCACTGTTTTTTCACTTGCAAAAAATTTGAGAAAGAAGAGAAACAGGGGGAGAGAGAGAGAGAGACAGGGAGAGAGATAGAGATCGATAGAAAGAGAGTCACAGAGAGAAAGAGAGAGAGTCAGAGTATTTTTTCAGTACTTTGCGCCCCCCCCAAAAAACTGCAAAAACATATTTTAAAAAGCACTCTTTTTTTAGCTGCAAAAAACGAGAGAGAGAGAGAGAGAGAGAGAGAGAGAGAGAAAGAGAGACAGGGAGAGAGAGAGAGAGAGTGGCTGCGTTTGACGGGCACGGTGGCTGCGTTTGAGGACACGGTGGCTGCGTTTGACGGGCAGGGTGGCTGCGTTTGACGGGCAGGGTGGCTGCGTTTGACGGGCAGGGTGGCTGCGTTTTACGGGCACGGTGGCTGCTTTTGACGGGCACGGTGGCTGCGTTTGATGGGCAGGGTGGCTGCGTTTGACGGGCACGGGGGCTGCCTTTGACGGGCATGGTGGCTGCGTTTGACGGGCACTGTGGCTGCATTTGACAGGCACAGTGGCTGCATTTTATGGGCACAGTGGCTGCGTTTGACGGGCACAGTGGTGGCAACTTATGGGCACAGTGAGGCTGCAATTGATGTTTTATTTTATTTTTTCAGTACTTTGCGCCCCCCCCAAAAAACTGCAAAAACATATTTTAAAAAGCACTCTTTCTTTAGCTGCAAAAAATTAGAGAGAGAGAGAGACAGGGAGAGAGACGGGGAGAGAGAGAGAGGGTGGCTGCGTTTGACGGGCACTGTGGCTGGCTTTGACGGGCGCGATGGCTGCCTTTGACGGGCACGGTGGCTGCCTTTGACAGGTACGGTAGCTGCGTTTGACGGGCACGGTGGCTGCGTTTGACGGGCATGGTGGCTGCGTTTTTGACGGGCACGGTGGCTGCGTTTGACGACCACGGTGGCTGATTTTGGAGGGCACGGTGGCTGCTTTTGACGGGCACGGTGGCTGCTTTTGACGGGCACGGTGGCTGCGTTTGACGGGCACGGTGGCTGCGTTTGACGGCCACAGTGGCTGCTTTTGGAGGGCACAGTGGCTGCTTTTGACGGGCACGGTGGCTGCTTTTGACGGGCACGGTGGCTGCTTTTGATGGGCACGGTGGCTGCATTCGACGGGCACGGTGGCTGCGTTTGACGGGCACTGTGGCTGCGTTTGACGAGCAGGGTGGCTGTGTTTGACGGGCAGGGTGGCTGCGTTTGACGGGCACGGTGGCTGGGTTTGGAGGGCACAGTGGCTGCGTTTGACGGGCAGGGTGGCTGCGTTTGACGGGCACAGTGGCTGCGTTTGGAGGGCACAGTGGCTGCGTTTGGAGGGCACAGTGGCTGCGTTTGACAGGCACAGTGGCTGCGTTTGGCACAGTGTCGGTGTTTGATGGGTACAGTGGTGGCAATTGATATTTGTTTTTTCAGTACTTTGCACCCCCCCCCCCCAAAAAAAAACTGCAAAAACAAATTAAAAAATGCACTGTTTTTTCACTTGCAAAAAATTAGAGAAAGAAGAGAAACAGGGGGAGAGAGAGAGAGAGACAGGGAGAGAGATAGAGATAGATAGAAAGAGAGTCACAGAGAGAAAGAGAGAGAGTCAGAGTATTTTTTCAGTACTTTGCGCCCCCCCCCAAAAAACTGCAAAAACATATTTTAAAAAGCACTCTTTTTTTAGCTGCAAAAAACGGAGAGAGAGAGAGAGAGAGAGAGAGAGAGAAAGAGAGACAGGGAGAGAGAGAGAGAGTGGCTGCGTTTGACGGGCACGGTGGCTGCGTTTGAGGACACGGTGGCTGCGTTTGACGGGCAGGGTGGCTGCGTTTGACGGGCAGGGTGGCTGCATTTGACGGGCAGGGTGGCTGCGTTTTACGGGCACGGTGGCTGCTTTTGACGGGCACGGTGGCTGCGTTTGACGGGCACGGTGGCTGCGTTTGATGGGCAGGGTGGCTGCGTTTGACGGGCACGGGGGCTGCCTTTGACGGGCATGGTGGCTGCGTTTGACGGGCACTGTGGCTGCATTTGACAGGCACAGTGGCTGCATTTGATGGGCACAGTGGCTGCGTTTGATGGGCACAGTGGTGGCAACTTATGGGCACAGTGAGGCTGCAATTGATGTTTTATTTTATTTTTTCAGTACTTTGCGCCCCCCCAAAAAACTGCAAAAACATATTTTAAAAAGCACTCTTTTTTCAGCTGCAAAAAATTAGAGAGAGAGAGAGACAGGGAGGAGAGACGGGGAGAGAGAGAGAGGGTGGCTGCGTTTGACGGGCACTGTGGCTGGCTTTGACGGGCGCGGTGGCTGCCTTTGACGGGCACGGTGGCTGCCTTTGACAGGTACGGTAGCTGCGTTTGACGGGCACGGTGGCTGCGTTTGACGGGCATGGTGGCTGCGTTTTTGACGGGCACGGTGGCTGCGTTTGACGGCCACGGTGGCTGATTTTGGAGGGCACGGTGGCTGCTTTTGACGGGCACGGTGGCTGCTTTTGACGGGCACGGTGGCTGCGTTTGACGGGCACGGTGGCTGCGTTTGACGGCCACAGTGGCTGCTTTTGGAGGGCACAGTGGCTGCTTTTGACGGGCACGGTGGCTGCTTTTGACGGGCACGGTGGCTGCGTTCGACGGGCACGGTGGCTGCGTTTGACGGGCACTGTGGCTGCGTTTGACGAGCAGGGTGGCTGCGTTTGACGGGCAGGGTGGCTGCGTTTGACGGGCACGGTGGCTGGGTTTGGAGGGCACAGTGGCTGCGTTTGACGGGCAGGGTGGCTGCGTTTGACGGGCACAGTGGCTGCGTTTGGAGGGCACAGTGGCTGCGTTTGGAGGGCACAGTGGCTGCGTTTGACAGGCACAGTGGCTGCGTTTGGCACAGTGTCGGTGTTTGATGGGTACAGTGGTGGCAATTGATATTTGTTTTTTCAGTACTTTGCACCCCCCCCCCCCCCCAAAAACTGCAAAAACAAATAAAAAAATGCACTGTTTTTTCACTTGCAAAAAATTAGAGAAAGAAGAGAAACAGGGGGAGAGAGAGACAGACAGGGAGAAGGAGAGAGAGACAGGGAGAGAGATAGAGATAGATAGAGAGAGAGTCACAGAGAGAAAGAGAGAGAGTCAGAGAGACAGACAGAGACAGAGTGAGAGCTCAGGGCAGCAGGGGTACCTTCTTCTGTTCTGATCTAGGGGCGGCCGTCCTCCTATTCTCCTCGTGCAGACGGTGCAGTCTAGTGGGCGGGCCGAGTCAAAGCAGAAGAAGAAATCAGCGGTGCTGGCGCCGCACGGGCTGAAATTCAATAAGGAGTCAGCGTCCTCATGCTCCTCCCCTCACTCCCAGGCATTTCAATGGGCAGAGCCAGATCAGAAGAGGCGGCACAGGCACACACAAGCAGTGCCAGTGCATTGCAAAGTGCAGCGGCCGCCGCTGCAGTTTATTGGGCTGATGCCAGCCAGCGCAGGGACAAAAGCGGCCCCAGGGCACTGAATGCAGACGGCCTACCGGGAAATTTCCCGGTATCCCGGTAGGCCAGTCCGGCCCTGAGTACACCCTTCACATTTTTGTAAATATTTTATTATGTCTTTTCATGTGACAACACTGAAGAAATGACACTTTGCTACAATGTAAAGTCATGAGTATACAGCTTGTATAACAGTGTAAATTTGCTGTCCCCTCAAAATACCTCAACACACAGCCCTTAATATCTAAACCGCTGGCAACAAAAGAGAGTACACCCCTAAGTGAAAATGTCCAAATTGGGCCCAATTAGCTATTTTCCCTCCCCGGTGATCTGTTAGTATTACAATGTCTCAGGTGTGAATAGGGAGCAGTTGTGTTAAATTTAGTGTTTTCGCTCTCACTCTCTCATATTGGTCACTGGAAGTTCAACATGCCACCTCATGGCAAAGAACTTTCTGAGGATCTGAAAAAAAAAAAAACAATTGTTACTCTACATAAAGATGGCCTAGGCTTTTAAGAAGATTGTCTAGACCCTTAAACTGAGCTGCAGCACGGTGGCTAAGACTATACAGTGGTTTAACAGGGCAGGTTCCACTCAGAACAGGCCTTGCCATGGTCAACCAAAGAAGTTGAGTGCACTTGCTCAGAGCCAGAGGTTGTCTTTGGGAAATAGACGTATGAGTGATGCCAGCATTGCTGCAGACATTGAAGGGGTGGGAGATCAGCCTGTCAGTGCTCAGACCATACGCCGTACACTGCATCAAATTGGTCTGCATGGCTGTTGTCCCAGAAGGAAGTCTCTTCTAAAGATGATGCACAAGAAAGCTTGCAAACAGTTTGCTGAAGACAAGCAGACTAAGGACATGGATTACTGGAACCACATACTGTGGTCTGATGAGACCAAGATAAACTTATTTGGTTCCTATGGTGTCACACGTGTGTGGTGGCAACCAGGTTAGGAGTACAGAGACAAGTGCGTCTTGCCTACAGTGAAGCATGGGGGTGGGAGTGTCATGGTCTGGGGCTGCATGAGTGCTTCTGGCACTGGGCAGCTACAGCTCATTGAGGGAACCATGAATGCCAACATGTACTGTGACATACTGAAGCAGAGCATGAGCCCCTCTCTTCGGAGACTGGGCCGTAGGGCAGTATTCCAACATGATAACAACCCCAAACGCACCTCCAAGACGACCACTGCCTTGCTAAAGAAGCTGAAGGTAAAGGTGATGGACTGGTCAAGCATGTCTCCAGACCTAAACCCTATTGAGCATCTGTGGGGAATCCTCAAACGGAAGGTGGAGGAGCGCAAGGTCTCTAACATCCACCAGCTCTGTGATGTCATCATGGAGGAGGGGAAGAGGACTCCAGTGGCAACCTGTGAAGCTCTGGTGACCTCCATACCCAAGAGGGTTAAGGCAGTGCTGGAAAATAATGGTGGCCACACAAAATATTGACACTTTGAGCCAAATTTGGACATTTTCACTTGGGGGTGTACTCACTTTTGTTGCCAGCGGTTTAGACATTAATGGCTGTGTGTTGGGCTATTTTGAGGGGACAGCAAATTTACACTGTTATACAAGCTGTACACTCACTACTTTACATTGTAGCAAAGTGTCATTTTTATTCAGTGTTGTCACATGAAAAGATATAATAAAATATTTACAAAAATGTGAGGGTTGTACTCGATTTTGTGAGATACTGTATATGGGATTGCAATCACGTCAATACCCATTGTTTTAGTCTATCCTATTAATTTTAGGTTTTCTTTTTACAGAAAAAACATGGAAGTGTCAACGTTTAATCAATCTTTGGACAATGATACCACATGGAACCATTATTATTTCATTCAAGCCACAGATAATGACACTGAATGGGACCATCACACTTTTTTCTATGTTTCACCAAACATTTTTCCATTTCTTAAAGCTTTCTGCATTCTTTGTTACAGTATCACCTTTATTGTCGGAATTGTAGGAAATTGCTTAGTCATCTGGATTGCTGGTTTCAAGATGAAGACTGTCAATGCATTGTGGTTCCTCAACCTGGCAATGGCTGACTTGATGTGTTCTTCTTTCCTACCTGTTCGGATTGTAGAATGGTCTTTGTTCAACCTATTTCATTATCCTCAGGAGCTGTGTCTTGTTAGCTCCATTGTATTGGTTCTTAGCATGTGCAGCAGTGTCTACTTCCTAACAGTCATCAGTGTTGATCGTTGTGTGTCTGCAATGTGGCCAATATGGACAAGAATAAACAGAACACTCAACGTGGCCCGTGTGGTATCAGTTATCACTTGGGTGGTTGCTTTCATTATGAGCACTCCCATTGGTATTTACTACTTTGAAATAGATTTTTCAGACTGTGCTCCAAAGAGGGCTCAAATGGCTTTCGCTACTGATCCCCTCGTACAAAGCATACGGTTTATCAGACTTGCTTTTATGTTTGTGTTACCTTTTGCCATTATTCTTATTTCTTATGGTCTAATTTTTTATAAGATGAAGAAACTGATAAAAAGAAGATCTCGTCAGTCTTATCGGATGGTGATCACTGTTGTGGTCTGTTTCTTCATCTGCTGGATTCCGTATTATACTTGGCCATTCATCTACATTGGTCATGATAACTTCCAATTAGATAATCTGATAAATGAAATTGCTATATGTCTGGCTTACTTTAACAGTTGCATCAATCCTGTTCTTTATGTGTTGTTTTCCCAAAACTTTAAGGACAACTTTTTTAAGTCCATCCCAGCTAGGATGGAGATGGCCTTTTCTGATAGGTGCGAACCTCAGAGTGGTGAAGATATTGGCTCAGAAACAATTCAAATTGATCTAAGAAGCATATGAAAAGTGGTTTGTTGTAGTATTAAACCCTCAGCATTTTTTAACCTAAAGTGACATTAAAGACTCATTTAAAAACAAAACAAAAAACAAAAACAAACATGTCATACTTACCTGTTCTGTGTAATGGTCTTGCACAGAGCAACACCGATCCTCCTCTTTTTGGGCCTCCGCTGGCGCTCCTGGCTTCTCCTCTTCAGCCAGTACCACCAATGGCGACCTGCCCACTCTGGGGGCACTGGTGTGTGGTCAGTCTTAAGCAGGGGCGGACTGACAACTCATGGGGCCCCTGGGCAATAGGAGATTATGGGCCCCCAGGCAATCAGAGATTATGGGGCCACAAAGTATACAATCACACAGTATACATATACATGTACACACAGTATACACAGACATGTTTCTATTGGCTGAGAAGGTACTGGAGAGGTGGGGCAGCTATAATCTCAGGATTTTTAGACCAAAAGAATGTCAGTAAAGCCCCGTACACACGACCGGACTTTTCAACATCCAAAGTCTGACGGAATGATTCCGGCAGACTATTCGATCGTGTGTGGGCTGCAACGGACTGACAGACTTTAGAAATGGAACATGCTTCAAATTTTTCCGCCAGAACTCTGCCGGACCCAGTTCCTACCGAAAAAGTCGCTCGTGTGTATGCTATTCCGACTGACTAAAACCGACACTAGGGCAACTATTGGCTACTGGCTATGAACTTCCTTATTCGAGTCCAGTCCTACGTCATCACGTTTGAATCCGTCGGAGTTTGGTGTGATTGTGTGTGGCCAAGTCCGCTCATTCGAAAAGTCCGTCAGAACTCTGTCGGAACTCCGTCAGAACTCCGTTGAAAGTCTGTCAGACTTAATCCCTCGAAAAGTTTGGTCGTGTGTACGCGGCATAAGGGATATTTCAGAGACAGATGTAAAAAAAAACTCAAATTTTTACATAGTGTCCCTGGTTTTTCTGAGGCTAGCAACCCTGATGGGGCCCCCCAGTGGCCCAGGGCCCTCAGGCAGGGCCCGAGTGGCTGAATGGTCAGTCCGCCCCTGCTCTTAAGCCCCGTGCTATGCATCCATAAGACACATGGAGCCCTCTGCCCCACCCCCCCACTCTCTCCTCATTGGCTCACTGGCTGTGATTGATAGTAGCAGGAGCCAATGGCACCCGCTGCAATCTCAGCCAATGTGGAAAAAGAGACCCAGGAGAAGCTCAGCTCTCCTGTAATAGATCAAGAGAGAGAGCTCAGGTAAGTAGAAAGGGGCTGGGGGGAGGGGGGGCGCTGCACACAGAAGGTTTCTTTACCTTCATGATTTGAAAGCATGAAGGTATAAAATCCTGAGCCTTTAAAACTACTTTAACCAGTTCCCGACCAGCCGCCACAGTTATACTGCGACATGTTGGTTCCACTGCGTGCAAATCTGCAGCACTAGCTTTTGCAGGCACACGTCCTCCACCGGAGGCCCGCAAGTGCACCCACCGGGAGCTCCCGGGGGCTGGCGGGAGCGATCGTGGGAAAGAGAGGCAGAACAGGGATCTGCCAGTGTAAACAAGGAGGGTCCCCGTTCTGACAGGGGAGGAGAGAGAGATCAGCTGTTCCTAGTGATCAGGAACTGCGATCTCTCTCTTCTCCCACTCAGTTCATCCCCCATACAGTTAGAAACGCCTCCCTAGAAATACTTAACCCCTTGATCACCCACTAGTGTTAGCCCCTTCCCTGCCAGTGCCATTTATACAGTAATCAGTGCATTTTTATGCCCTGTACACACGGTCGCCCTGTACACACGATCAGATCGTGTTGTCGGAAAATCCGATCATGTGTGAGCTCCATCCAGGGGCGGACTGACCATTCAGCCACTCGGGCACTGCCCGAGGGCCCTGAGCCACTGGGGGGGCCACATCAGGTTTGCCAGCCTCAGTAAAACTTGGGGCAGCCAAACCTGCTCTCAATGGCCTTAGCCTAGGTGGCTAGACTAGACCTCGGAGTAGTAGATGATCACAGAGTGGCACTGGCCTCTCTGCCAGATTTGACCGTGAAAGCAATGTTTACGAGGTCGAACTACCATTTAAGTTAAACTGAAAAGTTATTCGCTGCAACATCTGTAATTGTGAGACATGTTTGGGAGGCTGCGACCTTCATTGTTTCAGTTGTTACTTTATGTTTTGGGGCTTTACCCCGTATGTGTGAGATTAATAAAAATGATGTTTGCAAAAAAAGAAAACCTGGGGCAGCATGTAAAAATCTGTGTTTTTTTTTACATCTGTCTCTGAAATATCCCT
Source organism: Lithobates pipiens (assembly GCF_037356315.1). NCBI lineage: Eukaryota > Metazoa > Chordata > Amphibia > Anura > Ranidae > Lithobates > Lithobates pipiens. The sequence goes on along the minus strand of NW_027507788.1, from coordinate 33,307,651 downwards.
TACTGACATCCTTTTGGTCTAAAAATAGCAAAAAACAATAGAAACATGTCTGTGTATACTGTGTGTACATGTATATGTATACTGTGTGATTGTATACTTTGTGGCCCCATAATCTCTGATTGCCTGGGGGCCCCATAATCTCTGATTGCCTGGGGGCCCCATAATCTCCTATTGCCCAGGGGCCCCATTATAGCACTGATAACTGTATTGGTGTCACTGTTTACACAAAAAGTGTCACTTAGGGTCAGGTTTGTCCGCCGCAATGTCGGTCCCACCAAAACTCGCAGATCGCCGCCATTGCTAGTAAAAACAATAAAAAATCCCTAAATCTTTCCCCTTTTTTGTAAATATCAATATACTCTTATTGCAATTTTTTTACCAAAAATATGTAGCAGAATATATATTGGCCTAAACTGATGAATACATTTGTTTTAAAAAAAATGTTTGGATATGTATTATAGCAAAAAGTTAAAAAATATAGTTTTTTTCCAAAATTGTCGCTCTTTTTTTGTTCATAGCGCAAAAAATAAAAACCGGCAGCTATAGCCGCTTGCTGTATCACTCGGCTCCGCTCCGGCGCGCTGCGTCATTGGATGTGATTGACAGCAGCGCGAGCCAATGGCTGCGCTACTTTCAATCCATCCACTCCAGCCAATCAGCGGCCAGGCTGAGCGGCAAAGAGGACGCCAGGGGCGAGCGCGGGACTTTTCGAGGGGTCAGGTAAGTAAAAGGGTGGTGCTGGGAGCGCCAGCACTGTCAGATGTTTTTTCACCTTAATACATAGAATGCATTAAGGTGAAAAAATATTTACCTTTACAACCCTTTTAAGCTTTGACAAAAAAAAAATATATATAGTTTTAGTAAAAAAATAAAATAAAAAAATAAATAAATTGAGTGCAATAAAATAAACATAGCTAGGTAAACTAAATGTTAAAAATCTCAGCCAAGAACTTGCAATTTTCAACTTCCAATGCTGCTTCTCTGAACTTTCAGGCTTCACAGGTAAGAGTAGCCTGTTCGTTTGGAGAAGGGAGGAGCAGGGGTGAACCTTCGTATCCTAGATTATGGGGCTGTGGGATTCTATAGATGCACACAGTGTAGGGAGAAACAACGGAAGTCCCTGCATTTAAGGCTGGCTCCAAAGGTTAATAAGAGAAAGGAGCCATCCTAAAACAGGATATTTGGGACTGCAGTCATGGCGCCAGCTTAAAGGGAAAGTAAAGGCACAATCTAACTAACGCATGGGACGCCGCTCTGCTAACCCAATCATTGAGCGTATATGAATGGCCTCAGGCATTGATACTCAGCCAGCCACACCCCCTGCCACCTTGAGTGAAATGCATCAGGGGCCGTGGCAAGCAGAGTAGCACTGGCTGAGACCAGAGAGGATTCCCTTCCTGGGAAATCAATCAGGTTGAGTTAGTCTTATTAAAAAAAAAAAAAAAGAAATTGAATGCAGCCATCACAAGGACCAACGCCAGCCTTATCAAAACTGTTTATAATAATAAATAGCATTGTTTTAACTCCAAAAAACAGATTGAATAGCTTGTAATGTTATTACTTTTGCATTTGTCTAGTTTCATAGTTTCATAGTTAGTAAGGTTGAATAAAGACACCAGTCCATCCAGTTCAACCTGAGTGAGTGTCTACAACTGTCCCTATCCCTGAACATCGCACACTCACATCAGTCCCTACCCTCAAGGAGCCCACAATCCAAGGTCCCCATTCATATACTAGGGCCAATTTTGGACAGAAGCCAATTAACCTACCTGCATGTCTTTGGATTGTGGGAGGAAACTGGAGTACCCGGAGGAAACCCACGCAGGCACAGGGAGAACATGCAAACTCCAGGCAGGTAATGTTGGTTGGGATTTGAACCAGCGACCCTTCTTACTGCTAGGTGAGAGTGCTAACCACTACACCACTGTGCTGCCCCAGCTGTGCTGTCTAGAAGGTATATCTTTGTGCAGATCTTTACTTATGTCATTTGTGAGTTTAATTTCCTTTTCATGTAAATAAGCAACATTTCTGCAGATTAGAAAATCTTCACACCAAAGGAATTTTGCTGATAATTAGAATATTTAATAAAAGGTAATATAATTACAACTGTTATCGTTTTAAATGTATAATTCAAATGTATACTCTTTTTGCTTGCTTTATTGTAAACAATAAAATGATTTTGGTTTATCTTATGTCATCCTTACACAAAATTAATGAAGTGGTTTTGCTTAACCTCTTGGCGTTCGCGCTATAGTCGAATGACGGCCACATCACGGTCCCGGCCCCTTACCACGTGATCAGCTGTCAGCCAATGACAGCTGATCACATGATCTTTTTTTGCTTTTTTTTGCTGACAGCGTGAGTATAAGAAGTAAGAAAACATTATTTTTTTTATTTTTATTTTTTTTTATGAAAACTTGATGGAAACTTCATTTTTTTTCATTTTGGTTAAATTTCTGCTCATTTAATGTTGCATCTTCAAGACAGAAAGTCAAGAGAAATCTCCCCAGCCTGGGCAAAGACAGAAAAAAAAAAAGTTTGGGCTTTACATCATACGCTTAAAGTGGGGTTCCCCCTTAAAAAAAATAAAAATAAAAGTCATCAGTAATAATAATAGACACTTACCTGTCCCAGGATCCAGCGATGCGGGCGAACGAAGCCCGCCCTCGTTCCCCACTCTGCTCGTGGTGCCGTCATTCTTACTGTGGGCACCCGGCTGTGGCTTCACAGTCGGGCACCCACTGTGCACGCCACAGTCATCTGGGACACGTGACAGGTCCCAGATGACTGTGCGGCGCCGAGGGGAAGTGATGTCACCAGCCCGGGCACTCAAGGAGGCAGACTACGAGGGACCCCCTAGCAACAGGCATTTAGAGGTGAGTAAAATATTTTTTTTCCAATAATTTTTTTTTGAATTTTAAGCTATTTTTTTTTTTGGTGGCAACACCACTTTAAGACTAAACTGTAACTTTTGCCTTTCATATCATTCAAAGGTATAAATGGTGATTGGCTATTTTTTTTTTTTTCTATGAGAGAATGAAACATGGCTCATGGATGTTGTTCTCTACTTTATAACGCTGATTATGTTTTTTTACTTATGTTTATCTTTTTTTTTATCTTTCTTATCTTACAAAAATGAAGAAACTGATTAATTAACAGACAAACAACAGACAGATTCAAAATGATTGAAGACATTTGCGCATTGACATTTTTTTCCTAAAATAAATAGTTTTAAGTAACTGACACTGAGCCAGACCTTTCCTATAAGTGGGAGCAAAGTTTGCCATGTCACTGGGGTTGGGGAAGATTCTGTGACACCATTTTATTGTGTAGAGCAGTGGTCTTCAAACGGGGGCCAATGACATCAATGATATGACACAATTCCTCCCAATGACAACAATAATGGGTCACAATTCCTCCCAGTGACACCAACAACGGTGCCCAATGACACCAGTGATTGGACACAATTCCTCCCACTGACACCAATGATGGGGCCCAATTCCTCCCACTGACACCAACGATGGGGCACAATTCTGCCCAATTACACCAATGATCTGGCACAATTCCTCCCACTGACATCAGGGCCTTTTCTACTCCCAACTTCCACAATTTGCCCCCCCCCCGCCAGGTCTGAAGGTCAGTAAAGTGGCCCTTTGTTTAGAAAGTTTGGAGAGTCCTGGTATAGAAATTATTAAAGTGTATTCTGTACCATGTGGAAGTAGACTGTGGTGGACAGGAATTTATTTGTGAGATGTTATATCAGGCAATTGGCTCAATTCACACAACTTTAACACAAGAAAAAGTATTTTTATTTTAGCTATGTGACTATAATTTTCAAATTTCATTGGACTCCACTGGAGATAACTAATGCTTTTTTGAAAAAAGTATCCTTATCCTGGTTCACTTCGTGAACTCAGCCTAATAATAATAATAATAGTAATAATAATAATAATAATAATAATAATAATATATAATGATAATATGTCTACTGTAATAAATAACAAAACAGATACATATTCATAAGAAACAGAAACATTACGGCAAACAGACATGTTGAAACATCCTTCTGACGTTATTATCGTGTGTGTAGAAAGGACATAAACAAGAAGGTTAAAGGTTTCCATTAGAGAACACCAATTCATACCATCTCTTCTCTGCATGAAAAGCCACATTCTATCAGGTAAAATATCATGATTTTTTTTTTTTGTATAGATAAATATAAGGTTGGCATTGTAATGTCTTTGTTCATGGTCTTCTATCAGAAATGTTTTCATTTTTTAATAGTTTTTCCACATACAAGATTTGATATGCTGGCCAGTGCTACATATAAATAATGCTTTCTTTCTTTCTTTCTCTCTCTCTTTCTTTCTCTCTTACCTTTTTTTATTGTACAGATTTTTGTATCAACACCTCGGCATTTGGTTTGCTAGTCATGTGTGATATTCTGACCAGTGCGGCATATAAATAATGCTTTAATTCTTTCTTTCTCTCTCTTTCTTTCTTTCTCTCTCTTTCTTTCTCTCTCTTTCTTTTGCCTTTCTCTTCCTCTCTCTTTCTTTCTCTCTCTCTTTCTTTTCCCTTTCTCTCCCTCTCTCTTTCTTTCTCTCTCCTCCCCTCTCTCTCTCCCTCTTTCTCTCTCCCCCTCTCTCTCTCCCCCTCTCTTTCTTTCTCTCTCTCTCCCTCCCTCTTTCTCCCCCTCTCTCTTTCTTTTCCCTTTCTCTTCCTTTCTCTCTCTCTTCTCTCTCTCCCCTCTCCTCTTTCTCTCCCCCCCTCTCTCTCTCTTTCTTTCTTTCTCTCTCTTTCTTTTCCCTTTATCTCACTCTCTCTTTCTCTCTCTCTCTTTCTTTCTCTCCCTCTTTCTTTTTCTCTCTCTCTCCCCCTCTCTCTTTCTCTCTCTCTCTCTTTCTTTTCCCTTTCTCTCGCTATCTTTTTTTCTTTCTCTCGCTCTTTTTCCCTTTATCTCTCTCTCTCTCCCCCCCTCTTTTTTTTCTCTCTCTCTATCTTTCTTTTTCTTCTCTCTCTCTCTTTTCCCTTTCTCTCTCTCTCTCCCCCCCTCTTTCTCTCTTTCGTTTCACTTTCTCTCCCTCTCTATTTCTTTCTCTCTCTCTCTCCTCCCCTCTCTCTCTCCCACTCTCTTTCTCTCTCCCCCCCCCCTCTTTCTTTCTCTCTCTCTTTCTTTTCCCTTTCTCTCCCTCTCTCTTTCTCTCTCTCCCTTTCTCTCTCTCTCCCCCCCTCTTTCTTTCTCTCTCTCTCTCCCCCCCTTTCTTTCTCTCTCTCTCTCCCCCCTCTTTCTTTCTCTCTCTCTCTCTCCCCCCCTTTCTTTCTCTCTCTCTCTCTTTTCCCGTTCTCTCCCTCTCTCTTCCTCTCTCTCCCTCTTTCTATCTCTCTTTCTCTCCCTCTCTCTCCCCCTCTTTCTCTTTCATCTCTCTTTCTCTCTCTCTCTCTTAATCTCTCTCTCTCTCTCTCCCTCTGTCTCTCTCTCTCTTTTTCTCTCTCTCTCTCTCTTTCTCTCTCTGTCTTTCTCTCTTTCTCTCTCTCTCTTGCATTTTGGGAGCTGCAAACCCTGGCAAATGACACGATAGGTACATTTTGACGTGATGCAACATGACCCGCCACTGACACAACCATGTGAACAACATTGAGTGCTGCAATGTACACAATTTTGATGGGAATTCTTAAAGATCATAAACATTAGTGGCCACAACTGGTAACTCTTTAAATGTGCTTTCATCTAATTGTGTCTTTTGATGCAACCAATTCCTGCTCACCAAAATGCAGAAGAAGAATTTACTAATCTTACCCTGTAGCATTCTTGTGACTGTACCTGTCAGTGTCTGTGTAAATTTATTTAGAAATTTAGAATAGATATAGAATAGAATAGAAATTTCTTTATCAAGCACAGTTCCAAAGTGAAAGAATAGAACAACAGGCACCTAGGCAATAAGTAGCCAAACCAATATTTATGGGAGCCCATTCACACTGACATCACCCGCTGAAGAGCGATCCATGGTGGAGCACATTTAGGGGGCACTTGATGGTCGGTAATGAGGCGATATGTCTCCTCCTTGCCTCCTGTGTTACCTCCTAAAAATCTGCACCGTTGTGCCACAACTGCATGGATTCCACATGGTGCGGCATGGCACTATTTGGTCAAAAGAATCTTGTACAGCCAGTGGTACTGCCCATCAAACACCTGCAGGATACATACCAGAATAGAACTTTCTTTTGTTGGCTGTTTCAATAAAGGAAGATTACCATTTTGCATCTTGGTGTGTGGCATGCCTGTTGCTGGTTCAATTGATTTCAACATCCTAGATGCCATAGACGTCAGCACAGGGTATGCCAGGTATGCCTGTGCACACCCTAATCACCCTGTTCAGTGCCGATTACCCTTGTTGCCTGGTCCCACCCCCCACAACACAGCACTACCGGCTTCCCTCCTCTTCTCTCCCGCTGGCTGCTGCAGGCACACAAGGAGATATTTCAGGGTGGAGGGAGAATCATTCAGCGGCCCCTTTTCTTTCTGAATGAACACAGTGAGTGATTGGAACTGATTACATTGTAATACACTCCTTCCTGGCTATGCTAGGCGGGCAAAGTGACAGAGTGATGCCACATCATCCATATCACTTTCCGGGTCACCAACAAGAAGGGGAGGAAAGCAGACATGTGTCCAATGTTCTTCATCCCCTCCATCCACCTCCTTTCGCCATGTTGGACCTTGGACCTGCAGATGGGCAAGTGGAGCCCAGAATACATGCATGCCAGGGGTGGTACCGGTAGGAGGGTGTGTGGAAGCAATCTGGGGGAAGAACACCAAATGCTTCCACCAGTCAGGAGTCTGCCTGTCAGTTTTACAGCTGCAGCCACTATAAGGTCTGTATGATGTACGAATCTGGCAGTGAAAGGGTTAAAAAAAAGGAGGAAAAAATATATTGAAGGGTGCCCTTCTAGGAAGGGCACCTGTAGGTACATGCCTAGTGGAAAATCTGGCCCTGATAAAGGTGTATCCCTTTAGGAATGTCACCTCTCAGTCTAAGCTGGGTAGTAAAATTTAGTTTGCAACTAGGAGCCTGACTTCTCTGACTCCCAGCCATTTGATCGTTCCTTGTTTAACCTCCTAAGTCTTAGCATCATTTATAAATGGAACTAGCATCAAAGGCATTTAAACACACTCAGCTTTCAGGTGGAAATGATTTGGGACAGACTACATCCTTGCCATGAATCCCAGGTGCCACCTGCATGCATAGCTCCCAACTTTTCCTGATTTTGAGGGACTGTCCCTGATTTGGAGCAATGTCCCTCTGTCCCTCTTTCCTCCTCATTTGCCCCTCATTTTGGTCTGATCTGAATAGCTGTATATAAAATTTACTATTTACCTTTCAAAAAGTGTTTCCAAGTGCTAAACCTTTCATCCAAATTCTAAATTGCTGCATTTGTAAAATTTAAATGTCAATATAAAGGAATAGCAGTGGTTAAAAAATGCCCTTGTGGATTTAATGAATCCTTTTTTTTAGTTAATTCTCCTTTAAGGGGGCGCGGCAGGGTGTCCTATGCCTACATACTTTTGCAAGTAGGTGTCCCTCGTTCGCATCTCAAAATGTTGGGAGGTATGTGCAGGCCCAAGACCAACATGGCAGATGCCATTGGGTAGGGAGCTCAGCAACTAAACATTTGTAGATCCTCCGCCTGGTGAATGAACCAGAAAGTGATATTTACTGAATTATGTCACTTCTTGTTTAAGAGCTGTCATACCCAATCACATAGCTCCCAACTGTCCCTGATTTTGAGGGACTATCCCTGATTTGGAGCAATGTCCCTCTGTCCCTCATTTCTCCTCATTTGTCCCTCATTTTGATCTGATCTATATAGATGTGCATAAAATGCACTTTTTATCTATCAAAAAAGTGTTCTCCAGCACTGAAACCTTCATCTGATTTCTAAATGGGTGCATTTGTAAATTCCAAAAGCCAATATAAAGGAATAGAAGTGGTAAAAAAAATCACTTGTGGTTTTAACCAATCTTGTTTTTTTTTTGTACAATTCTCCTTTAAGGGGGTGTGGCCGGGGGTGTGCCCTATGCCTGCATGCTTTTGCTGATAGGTGTCCCCCATTCCCATCTCAAAAAGTTGGGAGGTGTGCCATCAGGGAAGTAGCACATGGAGCATGATCTGTGCTCTTTTATTGCAAGGGATATAGCAGGGCTCTAATAGATATAGTAAATATTAACTCTTAATGGCCAGTGTAGGGCATTCATTGAACAGTAGAGTTGCCACCTCTTGCAGAAATAGTGCTTGTTGTGGGTTGAGGCTTGTGGAGGGAGCAGAGTTTGTACATTACAAATCAAAATGTTTTATCAATCACCATCATCAGCTTGTTTTATCAATCAACCTTGTCAGCACCTTCTTTTTTTACCATTTTACAGGCGCACGCAATTTACAGTCTTGACATGTTTTGTATCTATTTACTTGACTCAACTATATCTTATATGTTACCCAAAAATTGGTTATATATTGTAATTGTGTGCACTAAAATTCATTTTAATGTAGTTTCACCTGGAATAATACTCTCACCGGCCACTTTATTAGATACACCTTGCTAGTACCGGGTTGAACCCCCTCTTGCCTTCAGAATTGCCTTAATTCTTGGTGGCTAGGGATGAGCCGAACACCCCCCGGTTCGGTTCGCACCAGAACCTTCGAACGGACCGAAAATTCGTACGAACTTTAGAACCCTATTAAAGTCTATGAGGCTCGAATGTTTGAAATCAAAAGTGCTAATTTTAAAGGCTAATATGCAAGATATGCAACAGACAACACCAGCGATAAGGGGTGTCTTCAGGTGTATACTGTGCTGGAGGCACACAACACCGACTTTAACTCCTGCAGATGCCTGTATGAAAGAACACCAGCAATAAAGGGTAGATACAGGTGTATACTGTGCTAGAGGCACACAACACCCACTTTAACTCCTGCAGATGGATGTATTAGAGAACACCAGCAATAAAGGGTAGATACAGGTGTATACTGTGCTGCGCTAGAGGCACACAACACCCAATTTACCTCTTGCAGATGCCTGTATTAGAGAACACCAGCAAAAAAGGGTAGATACAGGTGTATACTGTGCTGGAAGCACACAACACCCACTAACTCCTGCAGATGCCTTAGAAAAGAACACACTGTCCCTGCCTATCTTGCTCTTTCCCTGCACGCCGGAACATACTACACAAGGCCGCCACGCTGGCGGCCTTATATAGTGTGGGGCATGTACAGTACTAAACCCCCTGAGCTATAATTGGCCACAGGCATCCTGCCTGTGTCCAATTATGGCTCTCCTCGCTTCCGGCGCTGTGATTGGCCAAGCATGCGGGGTCACAGTGCATGCTTGGCCAATCATGAGCCAGCAATGCACTGTGATGGCGTAGTGCATTGTGGGCCGTTCGTGCCACATGAATTTGGTGCGAACGGTCCACAAAGTTCTGAATTCGCCGAACAGATGAACAGCCGATGTTTGAGTCGAACACCGAGCTCATCCCTATTGGTGGCATAGATTCAACAAGATGTCGGAAACATTTCTCAGAGATTTTGGTCCATAATGACATGATAGCATCACGCAGTTGGTGCAATTTTGTCAGCTGCACATCCATGATGAGAATTTTTTCTTCCTCTACAAGGTGCTCTATTGGATGGAGATCTGGTGGCTGTGGAGGCCATTGGAGTACAGTCACCTCATTGTCATGGTTAAGAAACCAGTGGTGAGATGATTGGAGTTTTGTGACATGGTGCATTGTCCTGCTGGAAGGAGCCATCAGAGGATGGGTACACTGTAGTCATAAAGAGATGGACATGGTCACCAACAATACTCAGGTAGGCCGTGGTGTTTAAACGATGCATCTGAATGTCGCAGCTGAAATCAAGACTCATCCGACCAACATTTTTCCAATCTTCTATTGTCCAATTATGGTGACCCTGTTTAAATTGTAGCCTCAGTTTCCTGTTCTTAGCTGACAGGAGTGGCACCCAGTGTGGTCTTCTGTTGCTGTAGCCCATCTGCTATAAAGTTCGACGTGTTGTGCATCCAGAAATGGTATACTGTATACCTTGTTTGTATCGAGTGGTTATCTGAGTTACTGCCCATTCTTCTCTGATCACTGAAGCCAACAAGGCATTTTCCTCCACATAACTGCCACTCTCTGGATACTTTCTCTTTTTCGGACCATGCTCTGTAAACCCGAGAGATGGTTATGTGTGAAAATCGCAGTAGATCAGCAGTTGTTTAAATACTCAGACCAGGCCGTCTGGCACCAACAACCATGCCACGTTCAAAGTCACTTAAATTGCCTTTCTTTACCATTCCCATGCTCAGTTTGACCTTCAGCAAGCCATCTTCACCATGTCTAGATGCCTAAATGCATTGAGTCACTGCCATGTGATTGGCTGACTAGCAAGTTGGGTTAGAAAGCAATTAAACAGGTGTACCCAATAAAGTGGCTGGTGAGTGTATATTTGATAAAAAGCTGAGAAAATATTGTGTTTTATTCTTCAGGGCCTCTGCTTTCAGAAAATATACACTGTTTTTGGTTTTTAAATAGTAGTCTAGAAACAAAATGCTGATTTTAACACGGGTGTGAAAAATTACTAAATTGCCCAGGAGACAAAACGGTTAACTAGTTGCCACCTGCCCACCGTCAAATGATGGCAGCGAGGTGCAGTTCTCATTTTGGGATGCCGTTGCACGCCCCCAGGGGCACACACAGCGCAGCAATTGTGGCTGCGTTGCCAGAACATGGTGCGACCCTGATCTCTGTAAAGAGCAACGTCTTCAGCTCTTTAACTATGTGATCAGCTGTGTCCAATCACAGCCGGTCACATGTAAACACAGAGATGCCGATAATCAGCACTCCTCGCCTCACACTGATAGACTGTGAAGAGAGGAGGGCCGATCAGCGGCATCTCCTCACAGGGGACAGCTAGGTATGTAATCAGGGCACTGATCATCAGTGCCCTGATTACAATTAAGTGCCCACTAGTGTCACCAATTAGTGCCCACCATTGCCCACCAGTGGCAGAAATCAGTGCCCACCCCTGCCCACAAGTGCTACCAATCAGTGCCTATTAGCGATGCCAGTCGGTGCTGGCTATCAGAGCTGCCTATCAGTGCTGCCCATCACTGCTGTCGATCAATGCCCATTGGTGTTGCCCATCAGTGCCAAACATCAATGCCCATAAGTACTGCCTATCCGTACCACCTATCAGTGCCCACCATTGCCGCCTATCAGTGCCCACCTGTGCCACCTATCAGTGGCCACCAGTGTTGCCTATTAGTGCCCATCAGTGCCACCTAACAGTGCCCATAAGTGCCACCTATCAGTGCCACATATCAGTGCCACCTATCAGTGCCCATAAGTGCCGCCTCATCAATATCCACCAGTTCAGCCTATCAGTGCCCATCAGTGCCGCTTCGTCAGTACACATCAGTGAAGGAGAAAAATTACTTAGTTATGAAATTTACTGACAGAAACTAGGTAAAACTATTTTTTTTTCAAAATTTTTGGTCTTTTTTTTGTAAAAAATAAAAAAACCCAGCAGTGATTATATACCACCAAAAAAATCTCTATTTGTGTGAAGAAAATGATAACAATTTCACACAGTTACAGTGTAGCATGACAGCGCAATTGTCATTCAAAGTGCAACAGCACTGAAATCTGAAAATGGCTTGGGCAGGAAGGGGGTGTAAGTGCCCTGTAGGCAAGTGGTTAAATATGCAGCCTTGAAGATGTATGGATCCACTTTCTCATTATATATTCATAAAAATATGCAGTAATTGTGTTCATGAAACATTTTTATTATGATACACTGTGCTGACAATTTTTAATATTTACACCTGCAGATATTCATCCAGCATGGAAGCCACGGATTACAATCAGTCCCATGAAAACTATATGTTAGAAAGCCATGGCAATTTCTTTGTTTCCCCCAGTGTGTTTCCATATCTTAAGGCCTTTTGCATCACTTGCTACAGTTTCACCTTTGTTGTCGGAATTGTGGGAAATGGTTTAGTCATCTGGATTGCTGGGTTCAAGATGAAGACCGTCAGTGCGGTGTGGTTCCTCAACTTGGCCATTGCCGATTTCCTGTGCTGCCTCTTTCTTCCCATCGGCATTACGGAGTGGTCTTTGTTCACCATATCTTACTTTCCTGAAGAGTTGTGTAAAATAAGTGTAATGACATCGATTCTAAACATGTGTGGCAGCGTCTACTTCTTAACCGTCATCAGCGTTGACCGTTGTGTGTCTGTGACAAGGCCAATTTGGGCAAAGCTACGCAGGACACGCAACTTAGCACACGTTATTTCCGGCATGGTTTGGGGGCTTTGTCTGATTTTGAGTGTTCCATTTATTGCCTTCCACAATCTACACACTGACTTTTCAGACTGTTCGGAAAAGTCTAAGCAGGTTGAAAACAGTTCATCAAATCAATTTGTGAAAATGTTGCGACACACCAGATTTACCTTTATGTTTGTGCTGCCCTTCACCGTCATCCTTGTGTCTTATGGTCTTATATTTCTGGAGTTAAAAAAAAAAAGGAGAGGATCAAATCTATCCCAGCAACCCTACAAGTTATTAATTGCAGTTGTGCTTGGCTTCTTCATCTGCTGGTTCCCATATTATACCTGGCCTCTTGTCCACATTGGCAAAGCTAAATACCAAGTAGACAACCTGATAAATGAAATTTGCATATGTCTGGCTTACGTGAGCAGTTGTATAAATCCTATTCTGTATGTGTTCTTTTGCCGAGACTTCAAGGACAATTTAATCAAATCCATTCCAGCAAGCCTGGAGAAAGCCTTCTTGGATAGATCTGAACTTCAGAGTAGTGAAGAACTGGCTGGTTAAAATATTTATCATAATTACACATGAAACGTTCACTGCCAAGAATGATCAAAACTCAAACTGACCATTGGCTCACATGATATGCACTGTACGTGCATTGCTTAGACAATTTGTGGACATGACTCAACATCACTCTGAGACAGTGATTCTCAACAAGGGTTCCGTGGAACCCTAGGGTTCCTCCAAGGTTGCTAGGGGTTCCTTCAGCATTGGGCACTTTCTGCCTCTCAGATAAGTTCCCACTCATACCATTGATCTTTTTAGCTATCTGTAAGAAGGTAATTCTTCCCAATGACCACAAGTGTAAGGACCATTCTTCCCACTCACCATCTCACTATTGTATTATGAGTTGTAGATTTCTAATTTTTAGCAGGGGTTCCCCGAGACCAGAGATCTAGTTCAAGGGTTCCTCTGTGTTGAAAAGGTTGAGAAAGGCTGCTCTGGGATCATATATTTAAAGTGTGGAGAATCAACTGAAACCATTTATAAATGCAGAGGTCTTGGTAGATTTTACAAAGAAAACAAAAGGTCCCATTTAATATGGAGAGTGGATATTGTTATATTTAATATATGCAATACGGTACACCAGACTTTCTTGACCTTTTTTTAAACTCAGAGGAACCCCTTGAATTATTTTCCAGTCTCAAGGAACCCCTTCTAGAAATTACAATATTTACAACTCATGGTAAATTAATGTGATCCCATCCCATCAGTGGGAGGAATGCTCCTTACACTGGTGGTCATTGGGAAGAATTACCACCTTACAGATAGCTAAAAACGTCAATGGTGTCAGTGGGAACTTGTCTGAGAGGCAGAAAATGCCCATTGCTCAAGGAACCCCTAGCAGCCTCTAGAGAAACTGTTGGGTCAATGGGTCTCAGCATAGGAAGTATTGTACATCAAGATTTTCAAGAACGTGTAGTAGGATGGGAAAACATTGTATGTAGGTTGGTACAGGGGTTCAACATTATGTCTACATCAGAGATTTTAGAAGGAAAAGAGTGCATGGCTGCTGCACTATAGATGCTGGAATGTTTGAGAGGGATGCTACTCATTAAGATCATATCAATGTTTTCCTATGGGTAGTACCCCAAGGTTGATATGTACGTGTACGTGTGTGTGGGATTGTTAGTTGAAGTGATATTATATATAATACAGTACATTAAAAAAAAACATGTCATATTTACCTGCTCTGTTCAGTGGTTTTGCACAGAGCAGCCCCGATCCTCTTATTTTCAGGACCCTGCTGACACTCCTGAATCCTTCCCCTTGACAAGTGCCCCTAATAGCGAGCTGCTTTTATTGGGGGCACTGGGGCCTGCTCATTACTGAGCCCCGCTCTATGCATCCACCGGCTCCACCCTCCTCTCTCTCCTCATTGGCTCACTGGCTGTGATTGACAGCTGTGGGAGCCAAAGGCAAAGGCTCCCACTGCTGTGCTTCAGCCAATGAGGAGAGAGAGACCCCAGACAATCGAGGCTCACGTGTACATCACTGGATTGAGAGGAGGCTCCGGTGAGTAATGGGGGGAGGTGACGGTTGAGCAGCACACAGAAGGTTTTTTACCATCATGCATAGAATGCATGGAGGTAAAAAACCTTCAGCCTTCACGACCCCTTTAATGTAGAATTAAAAACATAACCTAGAGATAAAAAGGGTTCATATTTACCTCATCATACCTAGAAGATAGCACTTGTTATGGCCCTCGAGGAACAGCCACTGAGCCTCCAGTCTGTGGCAAGTGGCAGGGCTGCATATAAGAGTTAACCAGTGAATTACTGGACCCCCAGATCTGTATTGTAAAGCTGCAGGACTTATTGAACCCAGTTATTTTCCATAAAGGACATGCTACCTATACATCCCCTATATTGTGCATTCTCTTTGATTTTAAACTCCACAACAGCTGTGCATTGGTTTCACAACTTCAAACTGAAAAAAGTCTATTCTACTGGTTCATATTTTTAAACTGGGTTAATGCTTATAACATCGATGTGCTACCGGCAACTAGCGGATTTTGTCACTCGCTCCCAAAACCCCTGAGAGCTCTCTCTGAACTGACGCCTGTGGAAGTCGCTTTTTCCAAGGACCACGCCATAGAGAAACCCATCTCTCACTTTTACCACACACTGTTAGCACTGGCATCCACAAGAACTCCCATGTTTGTCTGAAACTGGGAACTAGATTTACAAAAGGAACTGCCAACAAGTCAAAGATCTAACATCCTTCTCCTGGCTCACACCTCCTCCGGAGCATCTAGAATGGCGGAGGTTAATTACAAACTATTGACTAGATGGCACCATCCAGCTTTGGTACAACCCAAGACTTTCCCACAGATATCTCTGTTGTGTTGGAGGAAGTGTGGAGAGAAAGCCACACACGCCCACATTTGGTGGTTTTGCCCACGGCTACGTCTGTTCTGGCTAGCCATTTTGTACTGGATCAAAGAAATTCAGGGTTGGGAAGTTCCCAACAATCCGTGGGTTGTTTTATTCCACTGTTCGGGCAAGCCAGTAGAACCATATAAAAAGTCGATTACACCCTATCTTCTCAATGCCGCAAAGACACTTATCCCTCAGTATTGGAAAACAATGACCATTCCGACCCTACGTCAATGGTTGATTAAAGTGGATAATAGCTACTTCATGGAAGATATGACCCTCTCCCCTCTCCCTTAGAAACAAATCCGACTTAGCAAAGAAGATATGGTCCTGCTGGCTCGGGTTACAGTACACTTGGGTATATGCGGAAATTATGTCTCAACATACGTAATATGGTCATGATTGGGTGCTTTTGTATGAGGGAAAATGGACCGAGTCGGATACACTCTCCCCACCCCTTCACCACCCTCATCCCTACCTCTTCACCCTCCTCCCTACCTCTTCACCCACCTCCCTACCTCTTCACCCTCCTTTTGCTCTCTCTTTACTCCTTCTTACCTTTTTTCACATACTATACTGTCTAAGGAGGTATACCCTATTAATAGCTGCCTACAGAGTGGATTCCAACGCCTGTATTCTCGATAGGACAACTGTTTGTCTACTATGATTCCTCTCTTGAGTAGGGCACTCTGAATCTAGAAAGGGCTTTAGTCGAGACGTATTGTGTTCCGTAGACGTGCCATGTTGTCACCATATATTGCATACAGTATAAAGATGAATGTCCTAAACATGTAATACTACTCTGTATTGTGCACCAACTGTTCACTGTTACATTGTGTAAAGTGTACTTTTGATTCCCCTTACGCTTAATAAAAACGAATTGAACACAAAATAACATTGATGTGCTTTCCTTTCCTGTACTCAGATAAAGTCTCATGTAATTGCTAAATGTAAACACTGGAGGGCAGTGTATAAAAATGTTGCTGTGGATTACTACTGATTTGCTTATGCTGTTTGATCTCTTATTAAAAATTCAGCGAGCTGAAAACTTACTGTGTTGCATTAATTGTTATCCATTTTTTTTTAACTATTTCAATACCGGGCACTTACACCCCCTTCCTGCCTAAGCCAATTTTCAGCTTTCAGCGCTGTCGCTCTTCAAATGACAATTGGCCGGCGTGCGCGCCTGCTATCCTGATCCCACGTATAGCTACGACTTTACTCTCTCTCTATTTCTTTCTCTCTCTTTCTGTGATGTCATGTTCAAATACGGTTGTCTGCTATCAGAAATTCTTTTATTTTTTAGTAGTTTGTCCACATACAAAATTCAATATGCTGACCAGTCCTACATATAAATAATGCTTTCTTTCTTTCTTTCTTTCTTTCTCTCTCACTTACCTTACCCTAGATTTTTAGTCATGTGTTTGTATCTTGTTCAAATACGCTTGTCAGACACCCCCCTCTGTATTGTTTTTATTTTATGGATTTTTGTATAATTATATTGGCTATTAACACGTTCTAAACACATCTCACACGGGCTGTAAACACCATAGTGGCATTTGTGATGCAATTAGCAGCGTGTTTATATTGATTTCAGTGGAAGCATTTGGGGAGCTGCAAACCCTTCCAAACCACACGATAGGTACATTTTGACGTGATGCAACATGACCCGCCGCTAACAAAACCACGTGAACAACATTGGGTGCTGCAATGTACACAATTTTGACGGGCATTCGTAAAGATCATAAACATTAGTGACCACACCTGCTAACTCTTTAAATGTGCTTTCATCTAGATTGTATGTTTTGATGCAACCAATTTCTGCTCAGCGAAAAGCAGAAGAAGAATTTACTAATCTTACCCTGAGCCATTCTTGTGACTGTTCCTGTCAGTGTACCAGGGGCAAACTGACCAATCGGGCACTAGTGCACTGCCCAAAGGCCCCATGCCACTAAGGGGCCCCATCTGGGTTGCTAGCCTCAATAAAACCAGGGACAGTATGTAAAAATCTGTGCTTTTTTAAAAATCCCAAGATTATAGCTGCCCCGCCTCTCCAGTACCTTTTCATTGTGATTGTGTATTCTGTGTGTGTATATTGTGTGTCTGTGTGTATACTGTATGTGTATGTATACTGTGTGGCCCCATAATCGATTGCTTGGGGGCCCCATAATCTCATATTGCCTGGGGGCCCCATAATCTCCTATTGCTCAGGGGTCCCATTATCTTCTCCTATTGCCCGAGGGCCCCAAAATCTCATATTGCCCGGGGGCCCAATGAGTTGTCAGTCCGCCCCTGCTGTGTACATAGCATTTCTTTATCAATCACTGTTCCAAAGTGAAAGAATAGAACAACGGGCACCTAGGTAATAAGTAGCCAAACCAATATTTATGGGAGCCCGTGCACACTGACATCACCCGCTGAAGAGCGGTGGAACACTTTAGGAGGCACTTGATGGTCCTCCTTGCCTCCTGTGTTACCTTCTAAAAATCTGCACCGTTGTGCCACAACTGCCAGGATTCCACATGGTGCAGCATGGCACTATTTGGTTGAAAGGATCTTGTACAGCCAGTAGTACTGCCCATCAAACACCTGCAGGATACATACCAGAATAGAACTTTCTTCTGTTGGCTGGTTCAATAAAGGAAGAATATCATTTCGCATCTTGGTGTGTGGCATGCCTGTTGCTGGTTCAATTGATTGCAACATCCTAGATGCCATAGACGTCAGCACAGGGTATGCCAGGTATGCCTGTGCACACCCTAATCATCCTGTTCAGTGCTGATTACCCTTGTTGCCTGGTCCCCCCCCCCACCCCAACGCAGCACTACCGGCTTCCCTCCTCTTCTCTCCCGCTGGCTGCTGCAGGCACACAGGAAGATATTTCAGGGTTGAGGGAGAATCATTTACCGGCCCCTTTCTTTTCTGAATGGACACAGTGAGGGACTGGCACAGATTACATTGCAATACACTCCTTCCCGGCTATGCTAGGCGGGCAAAGTGACAGAGTGACACCAGATCCTCCATATCACTTTCCGGTTCACCAACAAGAATGGAAGGAAAGCAGATAACGTCTCCAACGTTCTTCATCCCCTCCACACACTGGCATTCGCCATGTTGGTCCTGGACCTGCAGATGGTCAAGCAAGGAAGTAGCGCATGGAGCATGATCTGTGCTCTTTTAGTTGCATTTGAGTGCAATTAAGATAGCAGGGCTCTAATAGATATAGTAAAAATTAACTCTTAATGGCCAGTGTAGGGCATTCATTAGACAGTAAAGTTGCCACCTCTTCCAGAAATAGTGCTTGTTGTGGGTTGAGGCTTGTGGAGGGAGCAGAGTTTGTACATTACAAATCAACATGTTTTATCAATCACCATCATCAGCACCATCGTTTTTCACCATTTTACAACTGCACACAATTTAGAGCCTTGACATGTTTTGTATCTATTCACTTGACTTAACTATATCTAATGCCGCGTACACATGATCGGAATTTCGGCCAGCAAAACACAGATGAGAGCTTTTCATCGGAAAATGCTACTGTGTGTATGCTCCATCGGAATATAGCTGGCCGAATTCCCGCCAGCAAAAATTTGAGAGCGTGTTCTCAATTTTTCAGACGGAAATTACGATCGCCTGTATGCAATTCCGACGCGCAAAAACTCATGCACGCTCAGATTCAACTACGAGATGGAAGCTATTAGCTACTGGCTAGGTCGTCACTGCGTTCTTGACGGTCGGAATTTGATGTGACCGTGTGTATGCAAGACAGCTTGAGTGAAATCCCGTCAGAATTCCTTTGGGAAAAGCATCAGAGCTTTTTCCAACCAAAATTCCGATCACGTGAACGTGGCATTATATTTTACCCAAAAATTGGTTATATATTGAATTTGTTTGCACTAAAATTCATTTAGTGTAGTCTCACCTGGAATAATACACTCACCGGCCACTTTATTAAGTAGACCTTGCTAATACCAGGTTGAACCCCCTCTTGCCTTAAGAACTGCCTTAAAGTGGAAGTAAACCCATCAATATAACAGTTTGAAAAAACAGTTACATTCCCGGCATGCCAGAAGTGCTAACTGTCACATTGGTTGTACTCTCAACCAAACTGTCAAACCATCCAATGGCTGGTGTCATAACTATCACATGTGCAGCTTCATGGCCGTTACAGATTAAACGGAGGCCAAGATGGCAGCTTCCTTGGCTGAAAATGATAGGGAGGTTTACTTCCACTTTAATTCTGGGTGGCATAGATTCAACTAGGTGTTGGAAACATTCCTCAGAGATTTTGGTCCATAGTGACATAGTGATAGTAGCAGCACGCAGTTGGTGCAATTTTGTCAGCTGCACATCCATGATGAGAATCTCCCACATCCCAAAGGTGCTCTATTGGATTGAGATCTGGTGACTGTGGAGGTCATTGGAGGACATTCATTGTCATGTTCAAGAAACCAGTGGTGAGATGATTGGAGCTTTGTGATATGGTGCATTATCCTGCTGGAAGGAGCCATCAGAAGATGGGGACACTGTAGTCATAAAGGGATGGACATGGTCAGCAACAATACTCAGGTAGGCCGTGGTGTTTAAATGATGCTCAATTGGTACTAAGGGGCCCAAAGTGTGTGAAGAAAATATCCCCCACACTATTACACCACCACCAGCCTGAACCATTGATACAAGGCAGGATGGATCCATGCTTTCATGTTGTTTACATCAAATTCTGACCCTACCATCTGAATGTCACCGCTGAAATTGAGACTCATCCGACCAACATTTTTCCAATCTTCTATTGTCCAATTTTGGTGGGTCAGCCTCAGTTTCCTGTTCTTAGCTGACAGGCGTGGCACGCAATGTGGTCTGCTGCTTGCCGTAGCCCATCTGCTTCAAGGTTCGATGTGTTGTGCGTTCAGAGATGGTATTCTGCATACCTTGTTTGTAACGAGTGCTTATCTGGGTTACTGTTGCCTTTCTATCATCTCAAATCAGTCTGCCCATTCTACTCTGACCTCTGAAGCCAACAAGGCATTTTTCTCCACACAACTGCTGCTCACTGGATATTTTCTCTTTTTCGGAACATTCTCTGTAAACCCACGAGATGGTTGTGTGTGAAAATCCCAGTGGATCAGCAGTTTTTGAAATACTCAGACCAGCCCGCCTGGCACCAACAACCATGTCACATTCAAAGTCACTTAAATCCCCATTCCCACGCTTGGTGTGACCTTCAGCAAATGATGCATTGAGATGAATCGAAATGCATCTCAATGCATCTAAATGCATTGAGTTACTGCCATGTGATTGGCTGATTAGCAAGTTGTGTTACCAAGAGATTGAACAGTGGGGAGGCACAGTGGTGTAGTGGCTAGCACTCTCACCTAGCAGCAAAAAGGGTTGCTGGTCGAATCCCAACCACGACACTACCTGCCTGGAGTTTGCATGTTCTCCCTGTGCCTGCGTGGGTTTCCTCCGGGTGCTCCTGTTTCCTTCCGCAATCCAAAGACATGCAGGTAGGTTAATTGGCTTCTGTCCAAAATTGGCCCTAGTATATGAATGGGGACCTTGGATTGTGGGCTCCTTGAGGGTAGGGGCCAATGTGAGTGTGCAATGTTCAGGGATAGGGACAATTGTAGACATTCACTCAGGTTGGACTGGATGGACTGGTGTCTTTATTCAACCTTACTAACTATGTAACATGTGTACCTAATAAAGTGGCTGCTTGATAAACAGCAGAGCAAATATTGTGTAACAGAAAAAAATAGCAATAGCCTCCGTTTTATTCTTCAGGGCCTCTGCTTCAAGAAAATATACACTGTTTGGGGGTTTTAAGTAATATTCTAGAAAAAGAACGATGATTTTAACACGTGTGTGAAAAATGAATGAATTGGCCAGGACAAGAAGTGGTTAAATATTAAATATGCAGCCTTGAAGATATAGTATAGATCCACTTTCCCATTATATATTCATAAAAATATACAGTATTTTTGTTCATGAAACATTTTTATTATGATACGCTGTGCTGACAACTTTTAATATTTACATCTGAAGCCACGGATTACAATCAGTACCATGAAAACTATGTTAGAAAGCCATGACGCTTTCTTTGTTTCCCCCAGTGTGTTTCCATATCTTAAAGCAGTTGTAAACCCGCTGAATTATTTTTTTTCTCACCTGCAAAGGAAAAGGCATAATGAGCTAGTATGCACCGCATACTAGCTCATTATGAAATACTTACCTTAGAATGAGGTCCCGACATCTGGCCGGATCCACGCCGAGGGAACATGTCAGCTCCCTCGGCGTGGATCGGTCAGATATCGGGGCCTCGTTCTAAGGTATTTCATAATAAGCTATTTCTTCTGGGTATCGCGGCTCCGGCGCTGTGAGTGGCTGGACCCGCGATATCGTCACTCTCGCGCATGCGCACGGGAGATTTCTTCCCGGCAGGGTCCGGCGTCTGCCGGGCTTCCAGCCGAGAATCCCCTGTGCGCATGCGCCGCTGCAGTCAGTGGCGCATTGCGAGGGAAATATCTCCTAAACCAGTGGTCATCAACCCTATCCTCAGGGACCACTAACAGGCCAGGTTTGCAAGATGACTGAAATACATCACAGGTGATATCATTTGCTGCTCAGTGATTGCAGTATTCTAGTCTGCATCTCTCCAAGGTAATACATAAAACCTGGCCTGTTAGTGGGCCCAGAGGACAGGGTTGATGACCACTGTCCTAAACCATACAGGTTTAGGAGATATTTTTTTTACCTACAGGTAAGCCTTATTATAGGATTTCCTGTAGGTAAAAGTCAAAAAATCACTTTACAACCACTTTAAGGCCTTTTGCATCACTTGCTAAAGTTTCACCTTTGTTGTAGGAATTGTGGAAAATGGTTTAGGCATCTGGATTGCTGGGTTCAAGATGAAGACCGTCAGTGCGGTGTGGTTCCTCAACTTGGCCAATTGCCGACTTCCTGTGCTGCCTCTTTCTTCCCATCGGCATTACGGAGTGGTCTTTGTTCACCATATCTTACTTTCTCTCATATCTTACCATATCTCACTTACTTTCCTAACCGTCATCAGCGTTGTCCGTTGTGTGTCCGTGACAAGGCCAATTTGGACAAAGCTATGCAGGACACGCAACTTAGCACACGTTATTGGTTTGGGGGCTTTGTCTGATTTTGAGTGTTTTCCACAATCTACACACTGACTTTTCAGACTGTTCGGAAAAGTCTGAGCAGGTTGAAAACAGTTCATCAAATCAATTTGTGAAAATGTTGCGACACCAGATTTCTCTTTATGTTTGTGCTGCCCTTCACTGTCATCCTTGTGTCTTATGGTCTTATATTTCTGAAGCTGAAAAAAAAAGGAGAGGATCAAAACTATCCCAGTAATCTTACAAGATATTAAGTGCAGTTGTGCTTGGCTTCTTCATCTTCTGGTTCCCATATTATACCTGGCCTCTTGTCCACATTGGCAAAGCTAAATACCAATTATGCCACGTACACACGATCAAACAATCCGGTGGAAAAGTCCGGCAAACTCAAGTCCGCCAAACAATCCCCCGGTGTGTAGCCTCCGGCATACTTTTTTGACCCGACAGTACGGCGGACTTAGAATTTCGTGTTGCACATCAATCTGCCCGCCGCACTTTTGAAATGAGCAAACTTTTCCCGCCCGGAGAAAAGTCCGCTCATTTCGAGCGGGTCTCCATTTAGGCGGGGCCCGCGAAGGAGACGTCGCTGGCCCCGCCACCTGGTATGGACTTAAAGGGCAACCCCCAACACCAAAAAAAATCGGCGTGGGGGTCCCCCCCAAGTCCACAACAGACCCTTGTCCGAGCACGCTACCCGGCCGGCCAGGAAAGGGGGGCGAGCGAGCACCCCCCCCCTCCTGAGCCGTACCAGGCCGCGTGCCCTCAACATGGGGGGTGCCTTGGGGAAGGGGGGGGTGCGCGGCCCCCCCACCCCAAAGCACCTTGTCCCCATGTTGATGAGGACAAGGGCCTCTTCCCGGCAACCCTGGCCGTTGGTTGTCGGGGTCTGCGGGCGGGGGGCTTATCGGAATCCGGGAGCCCCTTTAATAAGGGGGCCCCCGGATACCGGCCCCCCCAGCCTATCTGAATGAGTATGGGGTACAATGTACCCCTACCCATTCACCTGTAAAATAAAGTACAAAAAAAACCACAACACACGAGATAAAATAATTTATTGCACAGCTCCGGGAGTCTTCCGTCTTCGGGGGTCTTCTCGCCGGACTCCTCCGCTATCTTCTTGTAGCTCTTTTGCTAGCGGAGGAGTCCGGCTTTCTTCCTCGCCGCCGGCCTCTTCTCCCGACTTCGGGGGTCTTGTCCCCCTCTTCGGTTCTTCTGCCGGGCCACCGCGCCTTCTTATAGCTCTTTTACAGGCGGTGGCCCGGTCTTCTGACGCCGCTGCCGCCTTCCGTTCTTCTTCTCCTTCTTCTGGAGATGTTGACTCAACGCTCTCTCCGGCCACAATGCCAGGGACGTGCTGTGCGGCCACTTATATAGGGACAAGGGGCGGTGTCACATGGCTTTATGTCACATGGGTTGGTGTCACATGGTGACCCCGCCCCCTTACGATGTCACAGTCCCCATGTGACATCAACCCATGTGACCAACCCATGTGACATAAAGCCATGTGACACCGCCCCTTGTCCCTATATAGGTGGCAGCACAGGGCGTCCCTGGCATTGCGGCCGGAGAGATCGTCGAGTCAACATCTCCTGGAGAAGAAGAACGGAAGGCGGCAGCGGCGACAGAAGACCGAAGAGGGGGACAAGACCCCCGAAGTCGGGAGAAGAGGCCGGCGGCGAGGAAGAAAGCCGGACTCCTCTGCTAGCAAAAGAGCTACAAGAAGATAGCGGAGGAGTCCGGCGAGAAGACCCCCGAAGACGGAAGACCCCCAGAGCTGTGCAATAAAGTATTTTATCTCGTGTGTTGTGTTTTTTTTTGTACTTTTATTTTACAGGTGAATGAGTAGGGGTACATTGTACTCCATACTCATTCACATAGGGTGGGGGGCCGGTATCCGGGGGCCCCCTTATTAAAGGGGGCTCCCGGATTCCGATAAGCCCCCCGCCCGCAGACCCCGACAACCAACGGCCAGGGTTGTCGGGAAGAGGCCCTTGTCCTCATCAACATGGGGACAATGTGCTTTGGGGTGGGGGGACCGCGCGGCCCCCCCTTCCCCAAGGCACCCCCCATGTTGAGGGCATGCGGCCTGGTACGGCTCAGAAGGGGGGGGCGCTCACTCGCCCCCCTTTCCTGGCCGGCCGGGTAGCGTGCTCGGACAAGGGTCTGTTGTGGACTTGGGGGGGACCCCCACGCCAATTTTTTTCGGCGTTGGGGGTTCCCCTTTAAGTCCATACCAGGCGGCGGGGCCAGCGACGTCTCCTTCGCGGGCCCCGCCTACCTGGAGACGCGCTTGAAATGAGCGGACTTTCCTCCGCGTGTGTGGGCGAGTCCGTTCATTTCGAAAGTACGGCGGACTTAGTACGCCGTATTAGTCCGCTGAAAAAGTACCGTGTGTGGGCAAGTAGCCCGTTCGAAAATTCCGACGGACAGTTTGGCGGACGTCCGCCAAACTAAGTACGTCGGACAGACGGCTACGCATGTACGCGGCTTTAGATAACCTGATAAATGAAATTTGCATATGTCTGGCTTACGTGAACAGTTGCATAAATCCTATTCTGTATGTGTTCTTTTGCCGAGACTTCATGGACAATTTAATCAAATCCATTCCAGCAAGCCTGGAGAAAGCCTTCTTGGATAGATCTGAAATTCAGAGTAGTGAAGAACTGGCTGGTTAAAATATTTATCATAATTACACATGAAACGTTCACTGCCAAGAATGATCAAAACTCAAACTGACCATTGGCTCACATGATATGCACTGTACGTGCAGGGCCGTCTTTAAGGCAGGGCAAAAGGGGCAGCTGCCCTGGGCCCTGTCGTTGTTGTGGGGCCCAAAGTAGCTGCCTCATACTTGCCAACTATCCCAGTTTAAATGTCCTTGTCCCTTGAAGTTTTAGCCCTGTTATGTACAGATGACTCACCTGCAGACCCTGTGTTTACATGTAAATAACTGGCATTCATATGCAGATAGCAGCGGCTTTACTAAGCAAATAGCTGTGGCCAGCTGCATTGATATGTAAATAAAAGTGGCATTCATATGTATATCATGCTCCCCTGCAGTGAGAAGATGATATGCTGTAACCTCTAGCAATCAGTGAGCAGTATTACTGTACAGTAATCTCTAGCAACTAATTAACAAGCAGAAATCATTTGCTGTAACCTCTAGCAACTAATCAGTGAGCCATAATGTGTGCTGTAACTTCTAGCAACCAGTCAGTAAGCAGTAATGCTATGCTGTAACCTCTGGCAACCATTAACAATTGCTGCCTGATCTGATACAGCAAACTGATTTTAAGTCCAGCTTCTATTTATTGTATGTCTCAGAGCAGGTGAAGAGTGAAATTGCATGGGAGGGGGCCCCCTAAAAAAAATTTGTCCAGGGTCCAATCAATATTAAAGACGGCCCTGTGTACATGCATTGTTTAGACCAGTTTTGGACATGACTCAATTTAACCATTACCTTTAAAAAAACATCACTTCTGGGATCATAGATTTAAAGTGTGGAGAATCAACTGAAACCATTTTTAAATGCAGAGGCTGAAAACTGACAAAGACAGAATGTTGAAACGCGTCTAGGGAAGACCGCCTGGCTTTAGGGTTGCCACCTGTACAGGTTTCACCTGGACAGTCCGGTTTTTGAATGATGTGTACGGGTTTTCATCTGCTCCAGACCCGTACACATCATTCAGACTGGACTGCCCGAGAGTGATGAGACTGCTCTGTGGATGATGTGTCTCCCCTCCCCCGCCATCTCACTAATGGCATAGTGTCAGTCCACCCCGCAATATTGCTGAGTGCAGGGGGATCCGAAGAACTTCAGGCAGCCCACACTGCCTGCCAATGATTGCGTGCAGGAGGGAGCAGGTGGGTGGGCCCAGACAAGGAGTGGCAGCTGAAGAATTCGAAAGCAGGAATGAGGATACCCCATGTCTACTGCCAGTTTCCTTTCTATGGCAGCAGCACACCCTTTCTCCTGGGCACAGGCTCCTCTTAGGCTGGATCGGCTTTATAAAGGAAGTAAACCCTGATGAGTTTACTTCCTCTTTCATTCCCTGCAAAGGCAAAGCATAATGGACTACTATGCATCACATAGTCCATTATGTGTCACTTACCTGACACAGGAGCCAGCAAAGTCACCGCTGTCCCCTGTAGTCCACTGCATCCATCTTCTCGGTGGGGTCTCGCAGCTCCGCCGCTGTCATTCGGCGAAGCTGCCACTCCTGCGCATGCGCAGGGAGCCGACACACGCGGCATCTTCGCCACTGACGATGCCACACTCAGTGCGCCTGCGCAACACTGTCTACGTCGCATGCACCGCAGACAGCGGTGCCTGTCTTCGGGCAAATATCTCCTAAACCGTATAGGTTTAGGAGATATTTCTTGGGCCTACAGGTAAGCCTTAATCTAGGCTTACCTATAGGTCAAAGTGGTTTGTAAGGGTTTACAACCACTTTAACAGAGCTCCTCTACAGGTGGGCGGAACAAGCGGCCCTACACGGACTGCAGCCCGATCACTGCTTCCTCCTGCCCAGCAGACATCCAGGCCCACCCTGGGGGGGCAGACTGAAGAGAACAGAGGATGGAGGCCACACTGTATATTCTCCTCCCGCGAGTCACAACCTGTTATGCCCTCCAAACTGTGTGATCCTGTTCTGCATCGTGCAGTGGAGCTTTACTGAAAGCTCCAGGCCCCTCCCCCAATATAGGCCCATGCCAGTGGCTTATCAATATCTGTAGCCTTCTTGAAGGACGAGGAGCCCCCTGTGCCCTGCACACATGGAGGAGACAAGTGTAGTCACTGCAGCCATGTCTTGTCTCTGCAGATGTCTGTGTGACTCCTATCACATGATCTGTTCCCCTCACACAGATCCTCAGTGTCTGGGGGAGGGGCGCTGATGTTCTCCTCACCAGCAGGAGCCCGGGAGGGAGGAAGGACATCTCCCATGCTGTTCACATAAGGTTAGTACATTTGTTAGGGAGGTGTTGTGTAATTATTGTGCTAGAGGACACACTGCTGCTTCCCCCCATGTAATATGCTCTCTTGTGCCCAGTGCCCCCCATGTAATATGCTCTCTTGTGCCCAGTGCCCCCCCATGTAATATGCTCTCTTGTGCCCAGTGCCCCCCATGTAATGTGCTCTTTTGGGCCCAGTGCCCCCCATGTAATGTGCTCTCTTGTACCCAGTGCCCACCATGTCATGTGCTGTGCATTGCAGTGCCCACCATGCAATGTGCTATGCCCACCATGTCATGTGCTGTGCAATGCAGTGCCCACTATGTAATGTGGAGTGCCCACTTTGTTGTGCAGTGCCCACCATGTCATGTGCATTGCAGTGCCCCATGTAATGTGCTGTGCCCAGTATGTCATTTGCTGTGCATTGCAGTGCCCTCCATGTAATGTGCTGTGCATTGAATTGCTCTTCATGTGATGTGCAATGCCCACTATGTCGTGCTGTGCCTTGCAGTACCCACCATGTAATGTGCAGTGCCCACCATGTAGTGCTGTGCCTTGCAGTGCCCACCATGTCATGTGCTGTGCCCACCATGTAATGTGCAGTGCCCACCATGTATTGTGATGTGCCATGTAGTGCCCGCCATGTCATGTACTGTGCCATGCAGTGCCTGGCATGTAATGTGCAGTGCCCACCATGTCATTTGATGTGCCACCCGGTGCCCACCATGTCATGTGCTGTGCCATTCAGTGCCCACCATGTCATATGCGGTGCCTTGCACTGCCCGCTATATAATTTGCCGTGTCCACCATGTTATGTGCTGTGCCATGCAGTGATCCCACCATGTAACGTGCAGTGCCCAACATGTAATGTGCTGTTCCATGCAGTGCCCACCACATCATGTGCAGTTCCCACCATGTCATATACTATTCTGTGCCCAGCCTGCCATGTGTTGTGCTAAGCATGTAGTGTGTTGTGCCCACTGTGTAATGTGCTGTGCTGTTCAGCAGTGCCCACCATGTAATATGCCATTCCTAACATTTAATGTGCAGTTGCATTGCCCACCATGAAATGTGCTGTGCCATGCAGTGCCCACCATGTAATGTGCTGTGCCACGCAGTGCCCACCATGTAATGTAATGTGTCATGCAGTGCCCACCGTGTTATGTGCAGTGCCCACCATGTAAATTGCTGTGCCCACCATGTCATGTGATGTGCCCACCATGCCATGTGCTGTGCCATGCAGTGCCTACCATGTAATGTGCTGTACCCATCATGTAATGTGCTGTACATTGTCCACCATGGCATGTGTCGTGCAGTACCCACAATGGAATGTGCTGTGCAGGGCTCACCATGTCATGTGCGGTGCCCACTATTTAATGTGCTGTGCTCAAAATATAATTGCCTGTGCTGTGTCGTGCAGTGCCCACCAATGTGCCCAATGGAATGTGGTGTGTAGGGCTCACCATGTCAAGTGCTGTGTCCACCATTTAATGTGCTGTGCTCACAATGTAATGTGCTGTGTTGTGCAGTGCCTACCATGTCATGTGGTGTCATGCAGTGCCCACCTTGTCATGTGTTGTGCAGTGCCCACTATGCCATGTGCAGTACCCAACATATAATATGCTGTGCCCACCACATAATGTTCAGTGCCCACTTGTAATGTGCAGTGCTCACTATGTAATGTGCTCAGCTGTGCCCGACATGTCATGTGCTGTGTCGTGCCCACCATGCAATGTGCTGTGTTATGCAGGGCTCACCATGTCATGTGCGGTGTCCACCATGTAATGTGCTGTGCTGTGTCATGCAGTGCCCACCATGTCATGTGTTGTCATGCAGTGCCCACCTTGTCATGTGCAGTGCTCACTATACCATGTGCAGTACCCAACATATAATATGCTGTGCCCACCATATAATGTGCTGTGCAGTGCCCACTTGTAATGTGCAGTGCCCACCATGTAATGTACTCAGCTGTGACCGCCATGTCATGTGCTGTGCCCACCATATAAGGTCCTGTGCCCACCATGCAATGTGCTGTGTTGTGCAGTACCAGCCATGTCATGTGCTGTGCCTACCTTGTAATGTGCTGTATTGGACAGTGCCAACCATGTCATGTGCTGTGCATGGGCATCCGCAGAACTATTTCCAAGGGGGGGCATCATTTTAAGGCCACTCATGCTCCGCCCCTTTTCGACAATCTCATGGCCACAAAATATGGCCACAACAGATGTATTGCAATGTAAAAAGATGTCCATTCTCTAGGCTATATGGGCATATCTCAGGTGCACTGTGCAGGGCTCAGTCAGTCGGCTCCAGCTTGGTGGCTCTGGTTTTATCCTATAGTCTCCTGTCCACTGTCCACACAAGTCTGACTTTTCCCATGACCCCCATCCCGGCGGTGCTCCCACTCTTTACTCCTCTCCAGACTCCCTCAGAGACTGCAGACATGCTACAGGAGATGGTCAGAGACTGCAGACATGATGCAAGAGCTCAATGCAGCCTCACCAGTGCCCATCAAATGCAGTCTCACTGTGCCCACCAATGCAGCCTCACTGTGCCCACCAAATGCAGCTTTACTGTACCTATCATTACAGCCCCTCCTGTGCCCCATGTCCCAATCTGCAGTCCCTGTCTGTGGGAAGGTGTGTTGTTGATGCTTGGTACGGTACCTTGCATGCCAGCAGGATATCCATGACGGGCAGCAGCAGGCAGGGTCTGTTCTCGTTTTGGATGGGGACGGTGCTCCTTCCAGAGGATCTGTCTGCTGTGAGATGGAGTGGTCCCTGGCCACCTGCACCTTCAGCCGTCCTCATTTTCCGGCCCGTCAGCCTGTCCTCTGGTCCTGGGGAAGCGGAGAGCACTGGGTGGGAGTTGGAGTGAAGAGGGAGCCTACTAGAGAGTAGAGAGTACTGGCGGGGTTGGAGAACACATGGGTGGGGGCAAGGAGTGAGGGAGAGTGGAGATCACAGGGGTGGGGAGCAGAGAGCGCTGGGGGTGGAGAGTACTGGGGGGGGTACAAAGAGCAGGGGGGTGGAGAGCACCAGTGGGGGCCAGAAAGAACAGGGGTGGAAAGCACGGGGGACTGGAGAGCACTATGGGGGGTGGAGAGCACTGGTAGGGTTGGAGAGCACATGGGTGGGGGCAAACTGCAGGGGTGGAGAGCACAGAGGGTAGAGAGCACTGGGGGGCTGGAGAGCACAAGGGGGGCAGAAAGGACAGGGGTAGGGAGAATGGGGGGGGGGGCTGGAGAGTGATGGGGAGAGCTGAAGAGCTCTAGGGGGGGAAAGAACAGGGGGGAGAGCATGGGGGGAGCGCTGGGGGGGAGTGGAGAGCACTGGGGGGGGGGGGAGAACTGGAGGAAGTGGAGAGCACTGGGGGGAAAGAACAGGGGGGAGAGCACTGGGGGGGAAAGAACAGGGGGGAGAGCACTGGGGAGAAGAACAGTGGGAGAGCACGGAGGGGGGAGGACTGGGGGGAGTGGAGAGCACTTGGGGGGGCACTGTGGGGAGTGGAGAGCACTGGGGGGGGACAGGGGGGAGAGCACTGGGATGGTGGCTAGAGAAGTATGGGGAGAGCTGGAGAGCAGGGGGGGCAGGAGAGTGTGGTGGTGGAGGAGAGCATGGGGGGGGCAGGAGAGTGTGGTGTGGTGAAAAGCACTGGGGGAGCAGAAAAACAGGGGTGGAGAGCATGGGGGCTGGTGAGTACTGGAGGGGTACAAAGAGCAGGGGGAGTGGAGAGCACCAGTGGGGGCCAGAAAGAACGGGTGGAAAGCACTGGGGACTGGAGAGCACTATGGGGGGGTGGAGAGCACATGGGTGGGGGCAGAATGCAGGGGGAGTGAAGAGTACAGGGGTGGGGAGTGGAGAGTGCTGGGGGAGCCAAAAAGAAGAGGGGTGGAGAGCACTGGGTGGGGGCTGGAGAGCACCGGGGGGCAGAAAGAACAGGGGTGGGGAGAATGGGGGCCTGGAGAGCATTGGGGTGGGGGCTGGAGAGTGATGGGGAGAGCTGAAGAGCACTGGGGGGAGTGGAAAGAAGAGGGGGGAGAAAGAACAGGGGGGAGAGCACTGGAGGGAGTAGAGAGCACTGGGGGGGGAAAGAACAGGGGGGAGAACAGGGGAGGAGAAGGAGGGGAGAGCACAGAGGTGAGAGGACAGCACTGGGCGGGGGGGGGGGGGAACAGGGGGGGATAGCACTGAGGGGGGAGAGCACCAAATTGGGCCATATTAGCCATTTTCCCTCCCCAGTGTCATGTAGTGTTACAAGGTCTCAGGTGTGAATGGGCAGCAGGTGTGTTAAATTTGGTGTTATCGCTCTCACACGCCCTTCTGTATTAAACTGAACTGTAATTGTGCTGTCCCCCCTCTACATTGTAAAGGTCTGCGTAAACTGTTGGCGCTATATAAATCGTGTATAATAATAATAATACTGGTCACTGGAAGTTCAACATGGCACCTCATGGCAAAGAACTCTCTGAGATCTGAAAAAAAAGAATTGTTGCTCCACATAAAGATGGCCTAGGCTATAAGAAGATTGCCAAGGACCTGAAACTGAGCTGCAGCACAGTGGCCAAGACCATACAGCGGTATAACAGGACAGGATCCACTCAGAACAGGCCTCGCCAGGGTCCACGAAAGAAGTTGAGGTCACGTGCTCAGCGTCATATATAGAGGTTGTCTTTGGGGAATAGACATATGAGTGCTGCTAGCATTGCTGCAGAGCTTGAAGGGGTGGGGGGGGGGTCAGCCTATCACATACGCCGCACACTGCATCAAACTGGTCTGCATGGCTGTTGTCCCAGAAGTAAGCCTCTTCTAAAGATGATGCACAAGAAAGCACACAGTTTGCTGAAGACAAGCAGACTAAGGACATGGATTACTGGAACCATGTCCTGTGGTCTGATGCAGGGGCGGATCCAGGGGGGGGCAACAGGGCAATTGCCCCCTCCGAAAATATTACTGACTGCAGTGCAGTCCAGACTCCCGAGTCTCTCTCTGTGTCATCACCAGCTGATCAGTGGCACAGAGAGAGAGAGACTCCGTAATAATTACGCCGCTGCACTGAGGAGGTGGGTGGAGCTGCGCCGCTGGCTTGGCCTCTGTATGTTTTTCCTACACTGGTTGCTAGTGCCTAGCAACCAGTGACATCAGTGAGTCACATTGCCGCTGCTGAGGAGGAGAGTGAGAGAGAGCCCCGGCATTCAGATTGGAGTCTTCTTCTGACCGACTCCATCCCTGACTGAGAGTGTTGGCTCCACCCCCTCAGCTCCTCCCCCCTCCATCTTCTCCACAGTCCATCCTGCAGGCCTCCGCCCCTGAGTGGATGTTGGCTCCACCCACCTCCTCACTCCATCTTCTCCACACTGCAGTGCAGAGCGGCATGAACCAAGGACTAGTGATGGACGAACTTCCGACGGGATGTTTCGCGAACGAGGCCGACCGTTCGCGAAACCGAACGTTCACGGCCTGCCCCATTGACTTCAATGGGAGGCGAACGTTTCAAACCTTTAGGTCGAATTTGCAGCCACAGGATAATTATTAGCTGGGCAAACATAGTCCCACCACATGGCCAATGACATAACACATGTATGAGGTGAATTTGGGATCGGTAACTACAAGCATTCTTTTTTTATATGGGAAATTGTTCTGACAATTCAGGACTGTGAAGCGCATGAAGGCAATGGAGGAGAGGGAAGGTCAGGGACCAGGGTAGGCAAAGAAGAGGGTGCAGGAGATGATCACCAGCAGCGTCACATACAGCAATGACACATGCACCGTGATAGAGGCATCTGACAACAGCACCGTGATAGAGGGCACTGACATCAGCAGCGTGACATAAAGCATTAACACCAGCACCGTGACATACAGCATTGACAGCAACACCGTGATAGAGAGCACTGACATCAGAAGCGTGACATACAGCACTGACATCAGCACCGTGATATACAGCACTGACAGCAGCACCGTGACAGAGAGCACTGACATCAGAAGCGTGACATACAGCACTGACATCAGCACCGTGATATACAGCACTGACAGCAGCACCGTGACAGAGAGCACTGACATCAGAAGCGTGACATTAAGCACTCACACCAGCACCGTGATATACAGCACTGAGAGCAGCACCGTAAGCAGCCCCAGGAGAAACTCAGCACAGCACAGGGATGGTGGGATCCCCTCATAATAAGCAGACCCAGGAGAAACTCAGCACAGCACAGGGATGGTGTGATCCCCTCATAATAAGAACCCCCAGGAGGAAGTCAGCACAGCACAGGGATGGTGTGATCCCCTCATAAGCAGCCCCAGTAGAAATATGACACCGCTCAACCTCTTCAAAGAGGGTAGGGGCATATAGTACAGTGTGCTTTTTTGGGACAAGGAAGTGAGCCAAATGAAGAAAGAAGGTCTGTGTGCTTGATTAAAAAAATTGTTTATAGACATATACATGGTCTACTGGTAGTTAACACTGTCGTGAGCTAGTCGTGTACGCTTATCGGTCACGATCCCCCCTGCTGCGCTGAACGTCCTTTCGGACAGGACACTGGATGAGGGGCAAGCCAACAGTTCGATTGCAAATTGGGCAAGCTCTGGCCAGAGGTCAAGCCTGCCCACCCAGTAGTCCAGGGGTTCATCACTCCTCAGAGCGTCCACATTGGCCGTTAACCCAATGTAGTCGGACACCTGATGGTCTAGGCGTTCCCTGATGCTGAATCCAGATGACACCTGTCAATTAGGGATGAGCTTCGTGTTCGAGTCGAAAGTACGTTCGACTCGAACATTGGCTGTTCGGCCGTTCGTCGAATTCCGAACGTTTTGACCGTTCGCGTCAAAATTCGAGTGGCGCGCGCGCGGACCACAATGCACTGCGGTGGCGCAGTGCATTGCTGCCTCATGATTGGCCAAGCATGCACTGTGACCCCGCATGCTTGGCCAATCGCAGCGCCAGCAGCGAGGAGAGCCATGATTGGCCACAGGCATCCTGCCTGTGGCCAATCATAGCTCAGGCTGTGTAGTGCACGCCCCACACTATATAAGGCCGCCTTTGAGGCGGCCTCGTGTAGTGTGTTAGCATCTGAAGCAGTGGGTGTTCTGTGTACCTTCAACACAGTTACACACCAATCGTTTTTGGCTGATTTCCTATCTTGCTGCTGTGTAGTGGTTGTTGTCTGTGCCCTGACCGCAGTATACACCGCTATATTCACCTCACCTATATAGCTAGTGATCTAGCTTTAACCACTTAACAACTGCCCATTGCCGATTAACGGCTTCAGGGCGGTTGTTTAACTCTGAGAGGCCGTTAATTAACGGCCTCCCAGAATTCTGCTCTCGCGCGCCCCCTGGGGCGCGCACTCGAGAGCATCCATGACCGCCGGGTCCGCAGGACCCGGCGCATCACGGATCACGGTAAACGGCCGCTCATAGCGGCCGTTTACCACGTGATCGCTCCGTCAAATGACGGAGTGATCACTTGTAAACAAACTGATCGGTACAGCGGAGGGGAAAGAGATCGGTGTCAGCAGCGATGTGGGCTGCATCTGCAGTGCCCACATCGCTGCTCACCGAATTTAACCCCTCAATTCCCTGCCAATACTCTGCAATGCCAGTGCATACTCTGCAGTACCCTGCCATTACTCTGCAGTACCCCGCCATTACTCTGCAGTACCCCGCCATTACTCTGCAGTACCCCGCCATTACTCTGCAGTACCCCGCCATTACTCTGCAGTACCCCGCCATTACTCTGCAGTACCCCGCCATTACTCTGCAGTGCCCTGCCATTACTCTGCAGTACCCGCCATTACTCTGCAGTACCCCACCATTACTCTGCAGTGCAGTACCCTGCCATTACTCTGCAGTACCCTGCCATTACTCTGCAGTACCCCCCATTACTCTGCAGTAACCCCCATTACTCTGCAGTAACCCCCATTACTCTGCAGTACCCTGCCATTACTCTGCAGTACCCCCCAATACTCTGCAGTACCCTGCTATTACTCTGTAGTACCCCGCCAATACTCTGCAATACCCTGCCATAAATTGCTATACCCAGCCATACTCGGAGATACCCAGCCATACTCGGTGATACCCTGAAATACCCAGCCATAGACGCCCCCCACCCCTCACCGCCCTCCGGTGCTTCTACCAACTCGCCAGTACGATCAAAGCCAGAATCTTTTTTTAATTTTTTATTTCAGGCTTCCCAGCCTAGAGGTGAGATGTGGGGTCATATTGACCCCCAGATTTCACTGTAAAGAGGACCTGTCACCCCATATTCCTATTACAAGGGATGTTTACATTCCTTGTAATAGGAATAAAAGTGATCAAAAATATATTTTTGGGGAAAAAAATGTCAAACTAAAATAAATAAAGTAAAATGAACAATAAAAAAAAAAAAAAAAAAATTAAAGCGCCCATGTCCCCATGTGCTCGCATGCAGAAGCGAACGCATGCGTAAGCCCCGCCCACATATGAAAACGGTGTTCAAACCACACATGTGAGGTATCGCCGAGAACGTTAGAGCGAGAGCAATAATTCTAGTCCTAGACCTCCTCTGCAACTCAAAACATGTAATCAGTAAAAAAAAAATTAAAGCGTCGCCTATGGGGATTTTTTAAGTAGCGACGTTTGGCGCCATTCCACGGGCATGTGCAATTTTGAAGAGTGACATGTTTGATATCTATTTACTCAGCATAACTTCATCTTTCACTTTATGCAAACATTGGGCTAACTTTACTGTTTTTTTTGTTTGTTTTTTAAGCACAAAACATTTTTTTCCCCCAAAAAAACGCGTTTGAAAAATTGCTGTGCAAATACCGTGTGAGATAAAAATTTGCAACGACCACCATTGTATTCTCCAGGGTCTTTGCTAAAAAAAAAATATATATATAATGTTTTGGGGTTCTCTGTAATTTTCTAGCAAATAAATGATGATTTTTACATGTAGGAGAGAAATGTCAGAATTGGCCTGGGTGCTCCAGAACGCCTGATGGAGCTCCCTGCATGTTGGGCCTCTGTATGTGGCCACGCTGTGTAAAAGTCTCACACATGTGGTATCGCCGTACTCGGGAGTAATAGCAGAATGTGTTTTGGGGTGTAATTTGTGGTATGCATATGCTGTGTGTGTGAAATAACCTGATAATATGACAATTTTGTGAAAAAAAAAAAAAAAAAAAAGGAAATAGGCCGTCAGTACTTCAGGTGTGATCAATTTTCAGATATTGGCACCATAGCTTGTGGACTCTATAACTTTCACAAAGACCAAATAATATCCACCAATTTGTACTTATTTTTACCAAAGATATGTAGTAGTATGAATTTTGGCCAAAATTTATGAAGAAAAAATGACTAATCTGCTAAATTTTATAACAGAAACGAAGAAAAATTCATTTTTTCGCAGAATTTTCGGTCTTTTTTCTTTTATAGCACAAAAAATAAAAAACTGAGAGGTGATTAAATACCACCAAAAGAAAGCTCTATTTGTGTGAAAAAAAGGACAAACATTTCCTATAGGTCCAGTGTTGCATGACTGAGTAATTGTCATTCAAAATGTGAGGGCACCGAAAGCTGAAAATTGGTCTGGTTATTAAGGGTGTTTAAGTGCCCAGTGGTCAAGTGGTTAATAATAGAGCTTGCAGTCAGTAGTGTTAGGAGATAGTGCGTGCTGTCTGCGTGCTCTGTACCCAGTACATACCGCTATAATATAGGGCAGGCCCCTACTTTCAAACATCCAACTTACAAACATCTCCTACTTGCAAACGCAAGGAGACAGCAGCAAGTGAGATGAAAAAAGATGGACGACAAAACAAATTATACAGGGGTGATAACCCTTCCCTATGTTTTCCAAAAAGCTTTAAAATAGTTTTTTTGACTGGAGCTACACTTTAAAAATGTACCAGTTGAAAATTACAAACAGATTCAACTTAACACAACAAACCTACACAGTCCCTATCTTGTTTGCACCGCCTGTATACTGCTGTTCTGAGTATATAGGGCCTGGGGGCCACACGCATTTCCTTTTTTTAATATGGGTACGGGGTTCCCCTTAATATGCGTACAAGACCTAAAGGGGCTGGTAATGGGCAGGGAGGGCTACCCATGCCATTTTTCTCAATGATTTTCAACCATATTGCAGGAACCAGATATAACATTAAAACCGCAAGCAGTTTTAAATGGTGTTATTTCCGTTTAATGTCATTTTGTGCAGGGACTGTTCTAAACACGGGAAACACGTGGCACTTCACAGGCATACTACAGACACCCCCCAGGCACCATATTTAAAGGAATATTTCACCTTTTTTTTTCACTTTAATCGTCATTAAAATCAGTGCTCCCGCCAAAACGGCCGTTTTTAAAACTTTTTTTTGCAGTGACCCATGTCCCCTGAGGCAGGAGGCAGGTCCCCAAACCCTTTTTAGGACACTACCTTGCATATTAGCCGTTAAAATTAGCACTTTCCATTTCGAACGTTCGAGTCCCATAGACTTCAATGGGGTTCTAACGTTCGTACCGAACGCGGGGGTCGTTCG
Organism: Lithobates pipiens; assembly: GCF_037356315.1. NCBI lineage: Eukaryota > Metazoa > Chordata > Amphibia > Anura > Ranidae > Lithobates > Lithobates pipiens. The sequence continues at coordinate 33,269,776 of NW_027507788.1, read as the reverse complement.
CAAGTTCTGGTGCGAACCGAACCGGGGGGTGTTCGGCTCATCCCTACTGTCGATGGGTCAGCTGAAAGAATGACCTCATATCCGAGGTCACCAACACATCTTCAAACCGGCCTCTTCTTGCAGGCGCTGTTGGATTGGTACCCGCAAATCCTTCTCTGGGAGTGGGAATTGCTCCTCTGCCAGCGCACGCAAAAGCAGAATGCAGCATTTCTCGAAGCAAGGCCTGGAATTGCTGCATTCTGACAGCCCTCTGCGACGGCGGTAACATTTCCGCCATTTTGTGTTTGTACCGGGGGTCTAAGTACGTTGCCACCCAGTACTGGTCCTTGACCCTTATGCTTTTTATACGGGGGTCCCTATTAAAACACTGGAGCATGAAGGCCCCCATTTGCACTAAAGTGGAAGCGGTGTGGTGGCCTGGCTCCTGCTCATCATCCAGGATAATGTCGTCCTCTTCACTCTCCTCTCCCCATCCACGCACAACAGGGATCCCAGAAAGGTTTAAAGCAGGCTCTTCTTGCTCCTCCTCATCCGCCCCGGCACCATCCTCCTCTGACTCCTCTTCAGACTCCTGTTGTTGACTTGTCTCAGATAGAGTAGCCCCCCTGGGAATTCATCCAGCATTGCGACTTCCTCATCTTCCCGCTCCTGCTCCTCCACAGCCTGATCAATGACACGACGCAATGCACGCTCCATAAAGAAGGCATAAGGTACCATGTCACTGATGGCGCCATGGCTGCGACTGACCAGTTTGGTGATCTCCTCAAATGGCCGCAGAAGTCTGCATGCGTCGCGCATGAGCAGCCACTGGCGCGGTGAAAAAACCCAGCTCCCCAGAACCGTTTCTTTCCCAGAGTTCATACAGGTAGACGTTAACTGCACGTTCTGCTGGAGCAGCCTATCAAGCATATAGAAGGTTGAGTTCCATCGCGTCGGGCAATCGCAAATAAGACATCTGACCGGCAGATTGTGTCGCCGCTGAATGTCAGCTAGGCGAGCCATGGCCGTGTAAGATCTTCTGAAATGGGCCGAGATTTCCTTGCCTGCCGCAAGATGTCCTGGACCCCAGGGTATTTGACAAGGAATCGCTGCACGACCAAGTTTAAGACGTGTGCCATGCATGGCACGTGCGTGATTTTGCCCTGTTTCAATGCGCTAAGCAGATTGGCACTGTTGTCACACACCACTTTACCAACTGTCAAATTGAGCGGTGTTAGCCACTGATCTGCCTGTGAACGCAAAGCTGAAAGGAGTGCCGGCCAGTGTGGCTCTTGGCTTCCAGGCACAAACAGACGCAGCACGGCATGGCAACGTCTCACCTGGCATGTCGAATAGGTTCTGGGGAGCTTGGGCGGCGCAGCGAAAGAGACGCTAGCAGCAGAAAAGGAGGAGGCAGCTGAGGAGGAGAGGGAGGAGGATGGAGTAGGGAGGAGGAGGAGAAGAAGAGTCAGGCCTGCATGCAATCCGTGGCGGTAAAACCAAATCTACACGGGTGCCACGGGTTACATGCTTGACGGCCGTCAGAAGGTTCACCCAGTGGGCAGTAAAAGTGATATACCGTCCCTGCCCAGTTTGCTAGACCACGTGTCTGTGGTCAGATGTATCTTGGCAACGACACTGTGTGCCAGAGATACATTCACTTGCCGCTGAACATGGCCATATAGCTCTGGGATGCCCCTTCTCTGAGAAATACTTCCTTCCTGGGACCTTCCATTGTGGTGTTCCAATGGCCACAAATTTGCGAAAGGCCTCCGAGTCCACCAGTTTACATGGCAGTAGTTGGCGGGCTATCAGTTCTGACAAGCCAGCCGTCAATCGTTGGGCAAGAGGGTTATCCGGCGTCATCATTTTTTTACGCTCGAACATTAGGCCCACGGAAGCCTGCCTTTTTGCAGAAAAACGTGAGCTTGGCGTGATGGGAAGGTGGAGTGGAGGACAATTGTGAGGAGAAGGAGAAGTAGAAGACGAGGCTGGACGGTGAGAGCCTGCAGTGTGGCTTTGTGTGTTACGTTTGCTCCCACTCGGCTCGGTGATGGCTGCCCATGTGCCTTCTTAAGGCGGTCGTCCCTAGGTGAGTGTTGGGCTTACCGCGACTAATGCGTTGACTGCAAAGATTGCAGATGGCAACGCTATTGTCAGCAGCGGACACATTAAAAAAAGCCCACACTGCGGAGCCATGTGCCGGTGTCCTGGGAGCGCCAGATGTGACCGTACATGGTCGATGACTCGCTCCTGATACATTTGCAGTCTGCTTTGTCCCTCCTGTGCAATGTAAGTTATTCCTGCTTCTCCTCCCTATCTGCTGGTCTATATCTCCCTCTGAACTCCCCTCCTCTTCCTCTTGTGTGGGCACCCACGTGACATCACTAGACACGTCATCATCAACGTCACCTTCCCCACCACTATAAGTAGAGATCTCGGAGTAGGCAGCAACACCAGGGACCAACCTCCTCCTTGGGCTGATCTGGGTACTGTCGTCAGACTGCTGAGTAGCGGTTGTTGCTACCTCCTCTTCCTGATCCAATAACAAGAGTGGCTGCGCATCAGAAATGTCCTCTTGATATGGATCGGAAAATAATTCCTGTGACTCAAGCGGAAGGTATGTGCTGGTGGTGGTGGTTGTGGTGGTGTTGTTGGTGGTAGTGTCTTTGGGGGTGCACATAGCAGAGAGTGAAGAAGAGGGTGCAGATCGAGAGGATGAGGAGGGTGCAGAAGAGTAAGGCTGAGCGAGCCATTCAACCAAGTCTGGTGCGTCCTTTAAAGCAATTGAACGCACCTTCTGCAACTTCCCACTTTGGCTCAAGCCTGTTGCTCCTGCCCTACCCCTACCACCCCTGCGGAAGGGCCTGCCTCTTCCTCTGCCTGTCATTTTTTAAATGACCCTGTGACAAAACTCTCAGTCCCTATACCGATGAAGGACTGCTGCAGTATAGGGCAGCGGTCAGCAGTAGTGCACCTCAACCCTATGTATTGTGGACCGATACCAGTCCTTATAGAATAGCAGACTGTACCTCACTCAACCCTATGTACTGTAGCACCCTAGACAGACCAAGTTACCAGTCCTTATAAGGACTTTTGTTGACCAAGTAGGTTGTGTGTTAGTGATTAGCAGACTGTACGTCAGTCCCTATGCCAATCAAAGACTGCTGCAGTATAGGGCAGCGGTCAGCAGTGGTGCACCTCAACCCTATCCATTGTGGACCGATAGCGGTCCTTACAGAACAGCAGACTGTACCTCACTCAACCCTATGTACTGTAGCACCCTAGACAGACCAAGTTACCAGTCCTGATAAAGAGCTTTGTGGAACAAGTGAGTTGTGACTGATTAGCAGACTGCAGCAGATGGGCAGCAGTCAAGTATAATATTCTTTCTATATTTGGAAGAAAGAATATTATACGTGTACAAGCCTATTACCATACCACTGATACCAGTCCTGAAAAGAACCTTTGTGGAACTAATAGTAACAGCAACTCTTTAAACTGACCCTCACTGCCTAACACACTGCTTCCTTCCTTTCCCTATACAAACTGGCAAAACAGAGGAGACTGGAACAATTACTGGTTACTGGAATAGCTCTTTTGTGGACCTGATAGTAACAGCTGATGATGATGATGATGACTAATCTGGCTGTCCCTAAAATAGCAGCAGACACAGCGCTCTGTCCCTTTCTCTAAACTGACAAAAGACACTCAGGCTGCTGCAAGAATCAGTAGCACAGCAAACCTATATACACCTAACACCTATACCAGTCCTGAAAATAACTTTTGTGTACCAAATAGCTAGCATTTTATCTGTCCCTGCTCCAAACAGCAACCTTTCCCTATAGTGACAGAAGAAAGAATGTAAAATGGCCGCCGGATCGGGTGTATTTATAAGTTAGGGGGAATGTCCAAGTGTCCATGTGCTGTCATGTCTCAATTGGCTGTCCTGTACCCCATGATGGATGTGTCATCATAGGTCAAAGTTCTTTTACACATTAAACACGTAAGTCCGCCGGGGCGAACGACGCCAATAGTCCGCGAAACGAGCGGACCGCGAACGACCGAAATTCGCCGCGAAACGACCGCCGGGCGAACCGTTCGGCCATCACTACTCAGGACATCTAATGTCATCTAATGCTGCCTGTGGAGTGCGGACATACTAGTGCAATTACCGGATCCTGCTCATCCTGCTCCCGCTCAACTCATTGCTCCTGTGACCTGCATGGGTGCCCCTCCCCCACCAGAGGTCCAGAGCACCAAAATATTTTACTAAAAGTGAGTAAAAGAATAAATGATTGTGTCAAATTGCAAAATAGATGTGTGCCATAACTGTCATTATGTATGAAAAAAATGCCCTTAAAACTTGATCAATGTTAACCCCTTCATCTCCGGGAAAGTTTTACCCCCCTTCATGAACAGGCCATTTTTTGTGATATTGCGCTGTGTTACTTTAACTGAATAACAATTTCCCACAAATAGAGGTTTCTTTTGGTGGTATTTGATCACCTCTGGTTTTTATTTTCTGCAAAATAAACAAAAAAAGACCGACAATTTAGAAAAAAAAAAAAAAAAACAATATTTTTTACTTTTTGCTATAAAAAAATGTATTCATCAGTTTAGGCCAATGTGTATTCTGCTATATTTTTTTGGTAACCCCCCCAATAAGTGTATATTGATTGGTTAGCACAAATATAGCGTCTGCAAAATAGGGGATAGAGTTATTGAATTTTTATTTATTTATTTTTTACTAGTAATGGCGGCGATCAGTGATTTTTCAGCAAGCGATACCTAATTTTCTGGCAGTGCCCCTCCCGAGACTAGACTCTGGATCCGCCCCTGGTCTGATGAGACCAAGATAATCGTATTTGGTTCAGATGGTGACAAGCGTGTGTGGTGGCAACCAGGTGAGGAGTACAAAGACAAGTGTGTCTTGCCTACAGTCAGGCATGCTGGTGGGAATGTCATGGTCTGGGGCTGCATGAGTGCTGCCAGCACTGGGGAGCTACAGATCATTGAGGGATCATTGACATGAATGCCAACATGTACTGTGACATGTGAAGCAGGGCATGATCCTCTCCCTTCAGAGACTGGGCCGCAGGGCAGTATTCCAACATGATAACCACCCCAAACACACCTTCAAGATGACCTGAGGGTAAAGGTGATGGACTGGCCAAGCATGTCTCCAGACCTAAACCCTATTGAGCATCTGTGGGGAATGCTCAAACAGAAGGTGGAGGAGCGCAAGGTCTCCAACATCCACCAGCTCCGTGATGTCATCAGAATAGAAGAGGACTCCAGGGGCAACCTGTAAAGCTCTGGTGACCTCCATGCCCAAGAGGGTTAAGGCAGTGCTGGAAAATAATGGAGGCCACACAAAATATTGACACTTTGAGCCCAATTTTGACATTTTCACTTAGGGGTGTACTCACTTTTGTTGCCAGCGGTTTAGACATTAATGGCTGTGTGTTGAGTTATTTTGAGGGGACAGCAAATTTACACTGTTATACAAGCTGTACACTCACTACTTTACATTGTAGCAAATTTCTTCAGTGTTGTCATATGAAAAGATAGAACAAAAGATTTACATAAAATGTGAGGGGTGTACTCACTTTTGTGAGATACTGTATATATATATATATATATATATATATATATATATATATATATATATATATATATATATATATAAAAATTATATATCTTTTTTAGTAGAGGCCCTATAGAATAAAATGATGGGTTTTGTCACATGGTATTTGTGTAGTGTTTTTTCAAATGTAAAAAATACACTTTAACCACTTCAGCTCCGGACCAATAAATACCTTAAGGACCAGAGGTGTTTTTGCAATTTCGCACTGCGCTGCTTTAACTGGTAATTGCGCGGTCATGCAATATTGCACCCAAACGAAATTTGCGTCCTTTTCTTCCCACAAATAGAGCTTTCTTTTGATGGTATTTGATTGCCTCTGCGATTTTTATTTTTTGCGATATAAATGGAAAAAGAGCGAAAATTTTGAAAAAAAATGATATTTTCTTCTTTTTGTTATAAGAAAAATCGAATAAACTAAATTTTAGTCATACATTGAGGGCAAAATTTATTCAGCCACATGTCTTTAGTAAAAAAAATGTCAATAAGCGTATATTTTTTGGTTTGCGCAAAAGTTATAGCGTCTACAAACTAGAGTACATTTTCTGGAATTTACACAGCTTTTAATTTATGACTGTCTATCTCATTTCTTGAGGTGCTAAAATGGCAGGGCAGTACAAATCCCCCCCAAATGACCCCATTTTGGAAAGTAGACACCCCAAGGAAATTGCTGATGGGTATGTTGAGCCCATTGAATATTTATTTTTTTTGTCCTAAGGGATTGAATAATGACAAAAAAAATAAAAATAAATTTTTTTTACAAAAAGTTGTCACTAAATGATATATTGCTCACACATGCCATGGTTATATGTGAAATGACACCCCAAAATACATTCTGCTGCTTCTCCCGAGTACGGGGATACCACATGTGTGGGACTTTTTGGGAGTCTAGTCGCGCACGGCACCCCGAAAACCAATCACCACCTTCAGGATTTCTAAGGGTGCAAATTTTTGATTTAACTCCTCACTACCTATCACAGTTTCGAAGGCCATAAAATGCCAAAATAGCACAAAACCCCCCCAAATGACCCCATTTTGGAAAGTAGACACCCCAAGCTATTTACTGAGAGGCATGTTGAGTCCATGGAATATTTTATATTTTGCCAAAAGTTGCGGGAATATTACAAACTTTTTTTTTTTTTGCACAAAGTTGTCACTAAATGATATATTGCTCACACATGCTATGGGCAGAAGTCAAATTACACCCCAAAATAAATTCTGCTGCTTCTCCCGAGTACGGGGATACCACATGTGGGGGACTTTTTGGGAGCCTAGTTAACTAGCTACCTAGCGACACTAGCGACACTGATGCAGCGTTCAGAAAAATTATCGCTTAGTGACACTGGCAAAAGGGGGTGAAAGGGTTAACTAGCGGAAATCAGGGGGTTAAAACCATTATTGGGTAGTATATCGGGGTACCTAGCGCTATAAAAACCTGGCGGTGAACCTAAAAAAATAACTAGCTACCTAGCGACTGTAGCGACACTAATGCAGCGATCAGAAAAACGATCGCTTAGTGACACTGGCAAAAGGGGGTGAAAGGGTTAACTAGCGGCAATCAGGGGGTTAAAAACATTATTGGGTAGTATATCGAGGTACCTAGCGATATAAAAACCTGGCGGTGAACCTAAAAAAATAACTAGCTACCTAGCGACACATGCAGCGATCAGAAAAATGATCGCTTAGTGACACTGGCAAAAGGGGGTGAAAGGGTTAACTAGCGGCAATCAGGGGGTTAAAAACATTATTGGGTAGTATATCGGGGTACCTAGCGATATAAAAACCTGGCGGTGAACCTAAAAAAATAACTAGCTACCTAGCGACACTAGCGACACATGCAGCGATCAGAAAAATGATCGCTTAGTGACACTGGCAAAAGGGGGTGAAAGGGTTAACTCTAGGGGCAATCAGGGGGTTAAATCTTTATTGGGGGGTGATAGGGGGCTACCCTGGACCTAACACTAACTGTCCTGACAGTTTTTACTGTCACAACTGACACTGAATGCATTGATCAGTAAAGAAATGATCAATGCAATCAGTGACACTGTGACTGGGGGGGGAGGGGGGGCGGGGGGGGCGATCGGGGGGGGTTTGTGTGCCTGTGTGTACCTACATGTCAGTGTAGTGTTCGTGCAGACTTACTTTTACTCTTCTCCTCGTAGTCCGGTCAAAAAGACCGCCCCGAGGAGAATGACATCACTTCCTCCTTCCTGTGTAAACAATACACAGGGGAGGAAGCTTCTCATTGGCCAGGAGCGATCCAGAGGGGGTGGCCGAAAACCAACGGCCATCCCCTCATCACGGAGCGCTCCTGGACCGAATCGGACCGCCGTAACCAGCGGGAGGGGGTCCGATCGGACCCCCCACCCGCTGGAAGGCAATCACGTAGATGTACGTGATTATGCCTGCCTGTGCCATTGTGCTGACGTACAATGGCAATACGGCGGTCCTCAAGTGGTTAATTAACCACTATAAATTATTTATATATATATATATATTATACTGCAGCAGGTCGGCACGATCCCGCAAACCATCGTAGCTATATGCCGATCCCTTTAAGTGGGATAGCAGATGAACACGCGCACCCGCTGCAATGAACGCTGGCCACATGCGATCGTGGGCACAAGAGGCAGAACAGGGACATATGTGTGTGTGTAAACACACATCCCAGATCTGTGAGGAGAGGCAGATTGTGAATTCCTACAAGCTGGGAACCACGATCTGTCATTTCCTCCAGTCACTTCCATCCCCCACAGTTAGAAACAAACACATAGGGAACACATTTAACCCCTTGATCTCCCCCTAGTGTTAACTGCTTCCCTGCCAGTGACATTTTCACAGTAATCAGTGCATATTTATAGCACTGATCGCTGTCGCTGTATAATTTTTAATGGTCCCAAAAAAGTGTCAAAAGTGTCTCATCTGTCTGTTGCAATCCTGATAAAAATCCCTGATTGCCGCCATTACTAGTTTAAAAAACAAAACAAAAAACACGTACAAATGCCATAAATCTTTCCCATAGTTTGTAGACGCTATAACTTTTGCGCAAACCAATCAATATACGCTTATTGCGATTTTTTTTTTGATTTTTTTTACCAAAAATATGTAGGAGAATATGTATTGGCCTAAACTGATGAATACATTTTAACATTCTTGGGGATATTCATTATAGCATAAAATTTCAAAATGTTTTTTTTTTTTCAAAATTGTCTTTTTTTGGTTATAGTGCAAAAAATAAAAACCGCAGAGGTGATCAAATACCATCAAAAGAAAGCTCTATTTGTGGGGGGGGGGGGAAACAGTGTTAATTTTGTTTTGGGTACAGCGTTGCACGACCACGCAATTGTCAGTTAAAGCGACACAGTTTCAAATTGTAAAAAGTGCTCTGGTCAGAAAGGGGGTAAAAATCTTTTGGGGCTGAGGTGGTTAAGTTAACAAAAAAAAGATATAAAAAGATATATTTTTTTTATATTATACAATAATATATATATTTTAATTATTATTATTATTTATTTGTATTTTTTACCTTTTGGAGATTTTATATATATATATATATATATATATATATGTATAATCTCCAAAAGGTAAAAAATACAAATAAATAATATATATTATTAAAATAATTTTTTTTGTAATTTTTTTTACTATCTCCTGGAGATTTTATATATATATATATATATATATATATATATATATATATATATATATATATATATATATATATATATATAATCTCCAGGAGATAGTAAAAAAAAAAAATTACAAATACATTTTAATAATAAATATATATAGAAATATGAATAAATAAAATATATATATAATCTCCAGGAGATAGTAAAAAACATTACAAATAAATTATATTTTAATATATATATATTTCCACTATTGAGAAGAAAAAAGTAGGGAGAAATCAGTTACCATTTACCACCAATTTATCTTGGGGGAAAAAATAAAATAAAAACACAGAATAATCCTTCTGGTTACTAACAGACATCAGAGCTACAAAATTGTGTTCAGTCATTACCAGCAGTCACTAAGGGGTTAATGAACAATGAGCTCAGCCTTTCATATATTAACAAAGTGACTGTTAGTTTTGGCCAACTGACAAATCTCTTTTTAGCTGAGCTCAGTGCATTTTGCAGCAGTGCGGTTAAGCGAGGTGCAGCCTACTGCCATTATGACATCACAGAGGAGAGATTTCTGAGCTTTTATAAAGAGCCTCAGTGCTGGCTGTGTGTCATTTGGAGCAAGAGTCTCAGAGCAAGAACATACGTGTGGAGTTCTTCCTGGCAACTCTCATTCTAGTTACAGAGCGAATATTCAGATTCTGTCTGATTATATAAGCAGTATATATATTATATATATAGTATATATAGATATATATTAATTTCTGTGTCACATTTCCAGATTATTTGTGACACATTTATAAAAATGAGCCTTTGGAAAGTGATTGTCGCTTTCTATTTCCTATACGCAGCATGCTGTATAGGAAATGCAAATGCTCACCCGGTATATAGACGCATTGATGGTACAGCGGGCACCAAACTGGTGATCCCGTGTGAGGTCACCGCTGACCATCGCTTTAGTTCCACCAACATCAGGATTGAGTGGGGGTGGACTCCGGAAGACGGAGGCGCTCCATACACACCAATCCTGAGACGTGATCTTGATGACCTGCTGAAGCAGCAAAGCAGGAAATATTCTATCCATCCACCACCTTCCGATAAAGCGGATTGCTCCATATTGATGGAACCGGTCCGCAAAACCGACAGCGGGACCTACGAGGTCCGACTCATCGTGGACGAGGAACCAAGACAGCCGTTCATGAGATTCTTCCTTCATGTGACTGGTAAGTGTTAGAGGATTTGGTTTATTGTTCATTCTATAGGGGGGTCTTCTGCTGTGGGAGGGGCATCTTCTTCTGTGGGGGGCGAGGTATTCTCCTGTTGTGGGAGGGTCTTCTTGTGCTTTGGGGGTCTCCTTCTGCTGTGGGGGGGGCATGGTCGTTTGCTGTGGGAGGGGGTCTTCTTCTGCTGTGGGGGGGGCATGGTCTTCTTCTGCTGTGGGGGGGTATGGTCTTCTGCTGTGGGGGGGGGGCATGGTCTTCTTCTGCTGTGGGGGGAGGGGGCTCTACTGAGGACCAGGCTGGGCAGGTATTGGTGGGCTTCTGGGTGATCTGATAACCCTTTCCCTGCCAGTTCTCTCCCCATAGAAGGCATAACTCACATCTTATACCCAGAAATGCCCCACCCAGGAGACGTCTGCCCCTTACATGATGTATTGTATCTCATCATCACTTCTCACACTATACAAATATGTGACATGCGGAGCTCCGCCCACTTTTACATCTCCTCCTCCTCCCTCCCTAATCTGAGCACCGCAAACAAATTGGATATTTGATATTTTTTTCCCGGCACTTACTGTGTTCATTTTAGTATTTGTTTTTCCCGGCCTCCTCTCAGCCAATCGCTGTCATTTGTGGTTTGCAATGCCTCCTGGGAGATGTGTGTCATCAATGGGCGTCGCGTTATTTGTGAACCAGAAATGATGCGATGCCCATCCAGCGCCATGTTTAAAAAGGGTAACCAGGCTTTTGTTGCCATAGTTACCAAAGCTTCTTATTCACAGTGAGGGGCGGTGGGGGAGGCGGCTGGAGAATCTCAGCTCTGATTACATACAGAGCCCGGGGGAGGGGACAAGACACACCAATCCTTTATAATAGAGCAGTATGATAGGGGCAGTTTATGGAGGCAGTTTTGATGGGGCAAGTTTTGATGGGGGCAGTTTATGGAGGCAGTTTTGATGGGGGCAAGCTTTGATGGGGGAAGTTTTCATCGGGGCAATTTAATGGGGACAGTTTATGGAGGCAGTTTTGACGGGGCAAGTTTTGATGGGGCAGTTTATGGAGGCAGTTTTGACGGGGCAAGTTTTGATGGGGCAAGTTTAATGGGGGCAGTTTATGGAGGCAGTTTTGATGGGGCAAGTTTTGATGGGGGCAGTTTAATGGGGGGCACTTTATGGAGGCAGTTTTGATTGGGCAGTTTAATGGAGACAGTTTTGATGGGGCAGTTTAATGGGGCAGTTTTGATGGGGGCACTTTATGGAGGCAGTTTTGATGGGGGCAGTTTATGGAGGAAGTTTTGATGGGGGCAAGTTTTGATGGGGCAAGTTTTGATGGGACAGTTTAATGGGGGCAGTTTATGGAGGCAGTTTTGATGGGGGCAGTTTAATGGGGACAGTTTATGGAGGCAGTTTTGATTGGGCAAGCTTTGATGGGAAAGGTTTTGATGGGGCAAGTTTTGATGGGGGCAGTTTATGGATGCAGTTTTGATGGGGCAAGTTTTGATGGGGGCAGTTTATGGATGCAGTTTTGATGGGGCAAGTTTTGATGGGGCAAGTTTTGATGGGGCAAGTTTTGACATCCCCCCCCCTCCCACCTGCAATGCTCTGCAACACCCGCCAATACCCTGCAACACTCTGAAATACCCTGCAACACCCTGCAACACTCTGCAATGCTCTGCAACACTCTGCAATGCTCTGCAATGCTCTGCAACACCCGCCAATACCCTGCAACACCCGCCAATACCCTGCAACACTCTGCAATACCCTGCAACACTCTGCAATGCTCTGCAACACCCGCCAATACCCTGCAACACTCTGCAATGCTCTGCAACACCCGCCAATACCCTGCAACACTCTGCAATACCCTGCAACACTCTGCAATGCTCTGCAACACCCACCAATACCCTGCAATGCTCTGCAACGCCATACTCTGAGATACCCAGCCATACTCGGAGATACCCAGCCATAGACATCCCTCCCTCCCGCTGCCCTCCGGTGCTTCTACCGAATCGCCAATACGATCAAAGCCAGAATCTTATTTATTTTTTTATTTTTTTTCAGGCTTCCCAGCTTAGAGATGAGATGCGGGGTCTTACTGACCCCATATCTCACTGTAAAGAGGACCTGTCATGCCATATTCCTATTACAAGGGATGTTTACATTCCTTGTAATAGGACTAAAAGTGATCAAAAAAATTTTTTTTGGGGGGGGGGGGGAAATGTCAAACTAAAATAAATAAAGTAAAATCAACAATAAAAAAAATTTTTTTTTGAAAGCACCCATGTCCCCATGTGCTCGCATGCAGAAGCGAACGCATACGTAAGTCCCGCCCACATATGAAAACGGTGTTCAAACCACACATGTGAGATATCGCTGCGAACGTTAGAGCGAGAGCAATAATTCTAGCCCTAGACCTCCTCTGTAACTCAAAACATATTACTGGTAAAAAAAAAAAAATTAAACTGTCGCCTATGGGGATTTTTAAGTAGCGACGTTTGGCGCCATTCCACGAGCCTGTGCAATTTTGAAGAGTGACATATTAGGTATCTATTTACTCAGTGTAACTTCATCTTTCACATTATGCAAAAATTGGACTGCGTTTTTTTTTTTTTTTAAGCACGAAACTGTTTTTTTTCCCAAAAAAAAGCATTCGAAAAATTGCTGCGCAAATACCGTGCGAGATAAAATGTTGCAACGACCACCATTGTATTCTCCAGGGTGTTTGCTAAAAAAACATATATAATGTTTTGGGGTTCTCTGTAATTTTCCAGCAAATAAATGATGATTTTTACATGTAGGAGAGAAATGTCAGAATTGTCCTGGGTGCTCCAGAACGCCTGATGGCGCTCCCTGCATGTTGGGCCTCTGTATGTGGCCACACTGTGTAAAAGTCTCACACATGTGGTATCGCCGTACTCGGGAGTAATAGCAGAATGTGTTTTGGGGTGTAATTTGTGGTATGCATATGCTGTGTGTGAGAAATAAACTGATAATATGACAATTTTGTGAAAAAAAAAAAAAAAGTAAAAAAATTCTTGCAAAGAATTGTGGGAAAAAATGACAACTTCAAAAAACTCATCATGCCTCTTACTAAATACCTTGGAATGTCTTCTTTCCAAAAAGGGGGGTATTTGTACTTTTATGGCATGTTAGGGTCTCAAGAATTGAAATAGGCCGTCAGTCCTTCAGGTGTGATCAATTTTCAGATATTGGCACCATAGCTTGTGGACTCTATAACTTTCACAAAGACCAAATAATATCCACCAATTTGTACTTATTTTTACCAAAGATATGTAGTAGTATAAATTTTGGCCAAAATTTATGAAGAAAAAATGACTAATCTGCTAAATTTTATAACAGAAACGAAGAAAAATTCATTTTTTCGCAGAATTTTCGGTCTTTTTTCTTTTATAGCACAAAAAATAAAAAAAACGAGCGGTGATTAAATACCACCAAAAGAAAGCTCTATTTGTGTGAAAAAAAAAAGGACAAAAATTTCCTATAGGTCCAGTGTTGCATGACTGAGTAATTGTCATTCAAAATGTGAGGGCACCGAAAGCTGAAAATTGGTCTGGTTATTAAGGGTGTTTAAGTGCCCAGTGGTCAAGTGGTTAATGGGGGCAGTTTATGGAGGCAGTTTTTCTTGGGGCAAGTTTTGATTGGGCAAGTTTTTATGGGGCAGTTTAATGGGGGCAGTTTATGGAGGCAGTTTTGATGGGGCAAGTTTTGATGGGGCAAATTTTCACGGGGCAGTTTTGATGGGGGCAATTTAATGGGGGCAATTTAATGGGGGCAGTTTATGGAGGCAGTTTTGATGGGTTGGTTTATGGGGTCAGTTTTGATGGGGCAGATTAATGGGGCAGTTTTTGAAGGCAGTTTTGATGGGGCAATTTTGATTGGGCAACTTTTGATGGGGCAGTTTATGGAGGCAGTTTTGATGGGGCAAGTTTTCACGGGGGCAGTTTTGATGGGTGCAATTTAATGGGGGCAATTTATGGAGGCAGTTTTGATGGGGCAAGTTTTGATGGGGCAAGTTTTGATGGGGCAAGTTTTGATGGGGCAGTTTAATGGGGGCAGTTTTGATGGGGGAAAGTTTTGATGGGGCAATTTAATGGGGGCAAATTAATGGGGGCAGTTTATGGAGGCAGTTTTGATGGGGCAAGTTTTGATGGGGGCAGTTTATGGAGGCAGTTTTGTTGGGGGCAAGCTTTGATGGGGCAGTTTAATGGGGCCAGCTTATGGAGGCAGCTTTGATGGGGCAAGATTTGATGGGGGCAGTTTATGGAGGCAGTTTTGATGGGGCAAGTTTTGATTGGGCAAGTTTTGATGGGGACAGTTTAATGGGGGCAGTTTATGGAGGCAGTTTTGATGGGGCAAGTTTTGATAGGCGCAAGTTTTCACGGGGGGCAGTTTTGATGGGTGCAATTTAATGGGGGCAGTTTTGATTAGGCAAGTTTTGATGGGGGCAGTTTTGCCGGCGGTATTACAAAAAAATATTTTGATCACTTTTATTCCTATCACTAGAAATGTAAACATCCCTTGCAATAGAAGTAATAGAAATAAGCAGTGACAGGTCCTCTTTATGGAGAGATCGGGGGGTCAATAAGACTCCACATCTCTCCTCTACAATGGAAAGCATTAGATATAAAAAAAAATGGATCTAATGCTTTTAAAAACAAAAAAACGAACGACTTCGGGAAAAGTAAAAATCCTCCCTTGCGGCTTCCTTACTGCAAGTGAGAATTGCTCATTTGTGTCTAGAGGACGAGGAAAGTTATACTTCCCCCGATCCTCCAGCAGATGGCGCTCCCCTATGCTCCTCCAGTGGACAGTCCCTTGGCCTGTCCAATGCAGAGGAAGTGAGGGGAAATCTATCCAATGGGGACACAGACAGCAATGTTTTATAATAGGTTGGGGAAGATTTTGATCCTTTGTTAGGTTTTTATTGGGATGCCCCCATTGGGGAGAATTGTCACCACTTCCTGTTCCTGTGATCCTGGTCCCCAGTACAGGAAGTAAGAGGAAATGGACGACTCTAACCTTCCCCTGCTCTATAAAAAAAAAAATGTAAAAGACCTGATTTGTCCTAAATTCATAGCCAATTGGATGAGGGACATTTGGAATAGATTTATAGTCATGAATGGAAAATGGTTTGTTGAATATTATAGCTCATTATTTGGACATTTAAGTGAATTTCCTTTGTTTTTATTTCATCAGATCCCACGTCCACTGAGACTACCGAGACCGAGGCCATCAAGAAACACCAAAGAAATATGGAGACGCTTTGGCAAACCCCTCCAGATGCTACCACTGACGCTGTGTATTCCGAGGCGGAGGAGACCCCTCCAGTCTCTTATACTGAGGAGGTCGGGGAGGACCCCAACAACGTGGAGGTAGAGGCGGAGACCCCTCCAGTCTCTTCCACAGAGGAATTCGGGGAGGACCCCAACAACGTGGAGGTAGAGACGGAGACCCCTCCAGTCTCTTCCACAGAGGAATTCGGGGAGGACCCCAACAACGTGGAGGTAGAGACGGAGACCCCTCCAATCTCTTCCACAGAGGAATTCGGGGAGGATCCCAACAACGTGGAGGTAGAGACGGAGACCCCTCCAGTCTCTTCCACAGAGGAATTCGGGGAGGACCCCAACAACGTGGAGGTAGAGACGGAGACCCCTCCAGTCTCTTCCACAGAGGAATTCGGGGAGGATCCCAACAACGTGGAGGTAGAGACGGAGACCCCTCCAGTCTCTTCCACAGAGGAATTCGGGGAGGACCCCAACAACGTGGAGGTAGAGACGGAGACCCCTCCAGTCTCTTCCACAGAGGAGGTCGGGGAGGACCCCAACAACGTGGAGGTAGAGACGGAGACCCCTCCAGTCTCTTTCACAGAGGAATTCGGGGAGGACCCCAACAACGTGGAGGTAGAGACGGAGACCCCTCCAGTCTCTTCTACAGAGGAATTCGGGGAGGACCCCAACAACGTGGAGGTAGAGACGGAGACCCCTCCAGTCTCTTCCACAAAGGAGGTCGGGGAGGACCCCAACAACGTGGAGGTAGAGATGGAGACCCCTCCAGTCTCTTCCACAGAGGAATTCGGGGAGGACCCCAACAACGTGGAGGTAGAGACGGAGACCCCTCCAGTCTCTTCCACAGAGGAATTCGGGGAGGACCTCAACAACGTGGAGGTAGAGACGGAGACCCCTCCAGTCTCTTCCACAGAGGAGGTCGGGGAGGACCCCAACAACGTGGAGGTAGAGATGGAGACCCCTCCAGTCTCTTCCAAAGAGGAATTCGGGGAGGACCCCAACAACGTGGAGGTAGAGACGGAGACCCCTCCAGTCTCTTCTACAGAGGAGGTCGGGGAGGATCCCAACAACGTGGAGGTAGAGAGGGAGACCCCTCCAGTCTCTTCCACAGAGGAGGTTGGGGAGGACCCCAACAAAGTGGAGGTAGAGACGGAGACCCCTCCAGTCTCTTCCACAGAGGAATTCGGGGAGGACCCCAACAACGTGGAGGTAGAGACGGAGACCCCTCCAGTCTCTTCCACAGAGGAATTCGGGGAGGATCCCAACAACGTGGAGGTAGAGACGGAGACCCCTCCAGTCTCTTCCACAGAGGAATTCGGGGAGGACCCCAACAACGTGGAGGTAGAGACGGAGACCCCTCCAGTCTCTTCCACAGAGGAGGTCTGGGAGGACCCCAACAACGTGGAGGTAGAGACGGAGACCCCTCCAGTCTCTTTCACAGAAGAATTCGGGGAGGACCCCAACAACGTGGAGGTAGAGACGGAGACCCCTCCAGTCTCTTCTACAGAGGAATTCGGGGAGGACCCCAACAACATGGAGGTAGAGACGGAGACCCCTCCAGTCTCTTCCACAAAGGAGGTCGGGGAGGACCCCAACAACGTGAAGGTAGAGATGGAGACCCCTCCAGTCTCTTCCACAGAGGAATTCGGGGAGGACCCCAACAACGTGGAGGTAGAGACGGAGACCCCTTCAGTCTCTTCCACAGAGGAGGTCGGGGAGGACCCCAACAACGTGGAGGTAGAGATGGAGACCCCTCCAGTCTCTTTCACAGAGGAATTCGGGGAGGACCCCAACAACGTGGAGGTAGAGACGGAAACCCCTCCAGTCTCTTCTACAGAGGAATTCGGGGAGGACCCCAACAACGTGGAGGTAGAGACGGAGGCCCCTCCAGTCTCTTCTACAGAGGAATTCGGGGAGGACCCCAACAACGTGGAGGTAGAGACGGAGACCCCTCCAGTCTCTTCCACAAAGGAGGTCGGTGAGGACCCCAACAACGTGGAGGTAGAGATTGAGACCCCTCCAGTCTCTTCCACAGAGGAATTCGGGGAGGACCCCAACAACGTGGAGGTAGAGACGGAGACCCCTCCAGTCTCTTCCACAGAGGAATTCGGGGAGGACCCCAACAACGTGGAGGTAGAGACGGAGACCCCTCCAGTCTCTTCCACAGAGGAGGTCGGGGAGGACCCCAGCAACGTGGAGGTAGAGATGGAGACCCCTCCAGTCTCTTCCACAGAGGAATTCGGGGAGGACCCCAACAACGTGGAGGTAGAGACGGAGACCCCTCCAGTCTCTTCTACAGAGGAGGTCGGGGAGGATCCCAACAACGTGGAGGTAGAGAGGGAGACCCCTCCAGTCTCTTCCACAGAGGAGGTTGGGGAGGACCCCAACAACGTGGAGGTAGAGACGGAGACCCCTCCAGTCTCTTCCACAGAGGAATTCGGGAAGGACCCCAACAACGTGGAGGTAGAGACGGAGACCCCTCCAGTCTCTTCCACAGAGGAATTCGGGGAGGATCCCAACAACGTGGAGGTAGAGACGGAGACCCCTCCAGTCTCTTCCACAGAGGAGGTTGGGGAGGACCCCAACAAAGTGGAGGTAGAGACGGAGACCCCTCCAGTCTCTTCCACAGAGGAATTCGGGGAGGACCCCAACAACGTGGAGGTAGAGACGGAGACCCCTCCAGTCTCTTCCACAGAGGAATTCGGGGAGGATCCCAACAACGTGGAGGTAGAGACGGAGACCCCTCCAGTCTCTTCCACAGAGGAGGTCGGGGAGGACCCCAACAACGTGGAGGTAGAGACGGAGACCCCTCCAGTCTCTTTCACAGAAGAATTCGGGGAGGACCCCAACAACGTGGAGGTAGAGACGGAGACCCCTCCAGTCTCTTCTACAGAGGAATTCGGGGAGGACCCCAACAACATGGAGGTAGAGACGGAGACCCCTCCAGTCTCTTCCACAAAGGAGGTCGGGGAGGACCCCAACAACGTGAAGGTAGAGATGGAGACCCCTCCAGTCTCTTCCACAGAGGAATTCGGGGAGGACCCCAACAACGTGGAGGTAGAGACGGAGACCCCTTCAGTCTCTTCCACAGAGGAGGTCGGGGAGGACCCCAACAACGTGGAGGTAGAGATGGAGACCCCTCCAGTCTCTTTCACAGAGGAATTCGGGGAGGACCCCAACAACGTGGAGGTAGAGACGGAAACCCCTCCAGTCTCTTCTACAGAGGAATTCGGGGAGGACCCCAACAACGTGGAGGTAGAGACGGAGGCCCCTCCAGTCTCTTCTACAGAGGAATTCGGGGAGGACCCCAACAACGTGGAGGTAGAGACGGAGACCCCTCCAGTCTCTTCCACAAAGGAGGTCGGTGAGGACCCCAACAACGTGGAGGTAGAGATGGAGACCCCTCCAGTCTCTTCCACAGAGGAATTCGGGGAGGACCCCAACAACGTGGAGGTAGAGACGGAGACCCCTCCAGTCTCTTCCACAGAGGAATTCGGGGAGGACCCCAACAACGTGGAGGTAGAGACGGAGACCCCTCCAGTCTCTTCCACAGAGGAGGTCGGGGAGGACCCCAGCAACGTGGAGGTAGAGATGGAGACCCCTCCAGTCTCTTCCACAGAGGAATTCGGGGAGGACCCCAACAACGTGGAGGTAGAGACGGAGACCCCTCCAGTCTCTTCTACAGAGGAGGTCGGGGAGGATCCCAACAACGTGGAGGTAGAGAGGGAGACCCCTCCAGTCTCTTCCACAGAGGAGGTTGGGGAGGACCCCAACAACGTGGAGGTAGAGACGGAGACCCCTCCAGTCTCTTCCACAGAGGAATTCGGGAAGGACCCCAACAACGTGGAGGTAGAGACGGAGACCCCTCCAGTCTCTTCCACAGAGGAATTCGGGGAGGATCCCAACAACGTGGAGGTAGAGACGGAGACCCCTCCAGTCTCTTCCACAGAGGAATTCGGGGAGGACCCCAACAACGTGGAGGTAGAGACGGAGACCCCTCCAGTCTCTTCCACAGAGGAATTCGGGGAGGATCCCAACAACGTGGAGGTAGAGACGGAGACCCCTCCAGTCTCTTCCACAGAGGAATTCGGGGAGGACCCCAACAACGTGGAGGTAGAGACGGAGACCCCTCCAGTCTCTTCCACAGAGGAGGTCGGGGAGGACCCCAACAACGTGGAGGTAGAGATGGAGACCCCTCCAGTCTCTTTCACAGAGGAATTCGGGGAGGACCCCAACAACGTGGAGGTAGAGACGGAGACCCCTCCAGTCTCTTCTACAGAGGAATTCGGGGAGGACCCCAACAACGTGGAGGTAGAGACGGAAACCCCTCCAGTCTCTTCCACAAAGGAGGTCGGGGAGGACCCCAACAACGTGGAGGTAGAGATGGAGACCCCTCCAGTCTCTTCCACAGAGGAATTCGGGGAGGACCCCAACAACGTGGAGGTAGAGACGGAGACCCCTCCAGTCTCTTCCACAGAGGAATTCGGGGAGGACCCCAACAACGTGGAGGTAGAGACGGAGACCCCTCCAGTCTCTTCCACAGAGGAATTCGGGGAGGACCCCAACAACGTGGAGGTAGAGACGGAGACCCCTCCAGTCTCTTCTACAGAGGAATTCGGGGAGGACCCCAACAACGTGGAGGTAGAGACGGAGACCCCTCCAGTCTCTTCCACAAAGGAGGTCGGGGAGGACCCCAACAACGTGGAGGTAGAGATGGAGACCCCTCCAGTCTCTTCCACAGAGGAATTCGGGGAGGACCCCAACAACGTGGAGGTAGAGACGGAGACCCCTCCAGTCTCTTCCACAGAGGAATTCGGGGAGGACCCCAACAACGTGGAGGTAGAGACGGAGACCCCTCCAGTCTCTTCCACAGAGGAGGTCGGGGAGGACCCCAACAACGTGGAGGTAGAGATGGAGACCCCCCCAGTCTCTTCCACAGAGGAATTCGGGGAGGACCCCAACAACGTGGAGGTAGAGACGGAGACCCCTCCAGTCTCTTCTACAGAGGAGGTCGGGGAGGTTCCCAACAACGTGGAGGTAGAGAGGGAGACCCCTCCAGTCTCTTCCACAGAGGACATCTACGATCAAGTTGTTAAAAGTGGCTACCTCCCATATATGATCGTACCCCTTGTAGCCTGTGTCCTGGTCATAATCATTGGAGTCCCTGCAGGACTTTACTTTTGGTAAGTTATCGCACATTCTTCATAGGTTTTCTCAATTACACTTCATGCTATCACCCACTGTATCTGAGCCCTCCCCCCTCCCAATATTTACCACTTTGCCTATAGGTGGGCAGTTGATCAGACCGAGGCGGTGTGTTTTCTGTACTTATTGCCCAGGGTTTAGCAGCACAAGCCCCTCACTGGTCATCATGAGATTAAAGCACCTCTAATGCCCCCCCTTACACACAGTCGGACTTTCCAACGACAAAATCCGTCGGATTTATTCAGACGGATTTTGGCCCAAACTTCTCTTGCGTACGCACGGTCGCATAAAGTTGTCGGAAAATCCAATCGCTCGGAACGAGGTGACGTAGAACACGTACGACTGGACTATAAAGAGGGCAGTAGCCAATAGTTTTCGTCTCGTAATTTATTCTGAGCATGCGTGGCACTTTGTCGGTCGGAAATTGTCTACACACGATCGCAATTTAAAACGATCGGATTTTGTTGTCGGAAAATTTTAGATCCTGCTCTCAAACTTTTTGTGTGTCGGAAGTTCCGACGGATAAAGTCAGATGGAGCCCACACGCGATCAGATTTTCCGACAACACAATCCGATCGCACATTTTCCGTCGGAAAAATGGGGTGATGGCGTGTGACTATTTATTTTCTATCAAGCGCAGATTTAGGTGGCATCGCCTATTATTTCTGAAGATTATTGCTGGTTTATGGACACATTCTTATAACATTTCTTTCTTTATCTCAGTGGAATTAGGTGCTGCAGATGTCAAAGAAAGAGGGACAGCGTAACCAGGATGGAGGAGGGACTATTAGAACTGGGAGGAGGACAAAAGATGAAAGTCAGTAAAGATCTGCTAGAGAGAGAAAAAGTGGAGATGCAAGAAAAACTGTCAGGGAGGGAAGAAGAACTGGCAGAAACAAAAAGAGTCCTGTCACTGAGAGAGAAAGAACTTGCGGAGACACGAGAAAAAATTTACAACAAAGAACAAGAATGTTGAGGACATGTGGCCTGGTATGGTTGGGGGTGGGGGAGATGCAGGGAAGGGGGGGGAGCCCCTCTATCCCAAAGCACCCCCCATGTTGAGGACATGTGGCCTGGTATGGTTGAGGGTGGCGGGGATGCTGCGGCTGCCATCTTTGGTAAGGGAATCAGGAAGAGAAGCCTTGAGCCTCCGGAACCATACCAGGCCACATGCCCTCAACATGGGGGGTGCTTTGGGGTATGGGGCTTCACTCCCCCTAAGTATCTTGTCCCCATCAACATGGGGACAAGCTGTTTTCGGGAAGGGGGAGGGGAATCCCTCTATCCCAAAGCACTCCCCATGTTGAGGACATGTGGCCTGGGGTGGGTGGGATGCGGAGAGGGGCGGGGAGGGGAGGGGAGCCCCTCTATCCCAAAGCACCCCCCATGTTGAGGACATGTGGCCTGGTATGGTTGGTGGTGGGGGAGAGGAGGGGAGGGGGGGAGGAGCCCCTCTATCCCAAAGCACCCCCCATGTTGAGGACATGTGGTCTGGTATGGTTGGGGGTGGGTGGGATACGGAGAGGGGAGGGGGGGGAGGAGGAGGGGAGGGGAGCCCCTCTATCCCAAAGCACCCCCCATGTTGAGGACATGTGGCCTGGTATGGTTGGTGGTGGGGGGGGAGGGGGGAGGAGCCCCTCTATCCCAAAGCACCCCCCATGTTGAGGACATGTGGCCTGGTATGGTTGGTGGTGGGGGAGATGCGGGGAGGAGGAGGGGAGGGGGGAGGAGCCCCTCTATCCCAAAGCACCCCCCATGTTGAGGACATGTGGTCTGGTATGGTTGGGGGTGGGTGAGATGCGGGGAGGTGGAGGGGGGAGAGGAGCCCCTCTATCCCAAAGCACCCCCCATGTTGAGGACATGTGGCCTGGTATGGTTGGGGGTGGGGGAGATGCGGGGAGGAGGAGGGGAGGGGAGCCCCTCTATCCCAAAGCACCCCCCAGGTTGAGGACATGTGGCCTGGTATGGTTGGGGGTAGCGGGGATGCTGCGGCTGCCATCTTCAGTAAGGGAATCAGGAAGGGAAGCCTTGAGGCTTCACTTCCTGATTCCCTACTGCGCATGCATGACTCGCGCTGCCACTGGTCCCTGCTGTCTTCTGGGACCTGTGTGGCATCCTTAACAATAGCTGGTTGTTAAGGAGTGGGCCACGTCCTTAACAACCAAAGACTCATCAGCTGTCGGCGGGTTTCCCACTGAGAGCTGAATGAAAACAAAAGAATTGCCAACAATAAGATTTTAAGATAAATCAGCGTAGGGGTCCCTCCAATCCATACCAGGCCCTTTGGGTCTGGTATGGATTTTAAGGGGAACCTCACACCAAAATTTTAAAAAATAGTGCTTTGTGGGCCCAAAATCTATATAAGACCTTTATCCAAGTATGCAGGCTGGTAGTCCAGAAAAGGGGCTGGAGGCGGACAGGTGAGTGTCCTTTCCCCCCTACCTCCGGAACCATACCAGGCCACATGCCCTCAACATGGGGGGTGCTTTGGGGTATGGGGCTTCCCTCCCCCTAAGTATCTTGTCTCCATCAACATGGGGGCAAGCTGTTTTTGGGGAGGGGGAGGGGAACCCCTCTATCCCAAAGCACTCCCCATGTTGAGAACATGTTGGTATGGTTGGGGGTAGCGGGGATGCTGCGGCTGCCATCTTCAGTAAGGGAATCAGGAAGAAAAGCCTCGAGGCTTCACTTCCTGATTCCCTACTGCGCATGCGCGACTCGCGCTGCCACTGGTCCCTGCTGTCTTCTGGGACCTGTGTGGCGTCCTTAACAATAGCTGGTTGTTAAGGAGCGGGCCACGTCCTTAACAACTAATGACTCATCAGCTGTTGGCGGGTTTCCCACTGACAGCTGAATGAAAACAAAAGAATTGCCAACAATAACATTGTAAGATAAATCAGCGTGGGGGTCCCCCCAATCCATACTAGGCCCTTTGGGGGTCTGGAGAAGCTGAAAGGTGCCAGTCGGTGACCCCAGAAGAGGAGGAGCTGAAGGTTGACAGTCGGTGACCCCAAAAGAGGAGGAGCTGAAGGGTGCCGGTCGGTGACCCCAGAAGAGGAGGAGCTGAAGGGTGCCAGTCGGTGACCCCAGAAGAGGAGGAGCTGAAGGGTGCCAGTCGATGACCCCAGAAGCAGAGGAGGAGGAGGAGGAGGAGATCTTTAGTCTGAATATGTATACACAGATGGACAGAGCATGCGATTCCTTCATCCTCAAATCGGAAGGACCGAGATTTTTTGACCGAAGGCAAGATGAACTCCAAATTGCAGATGAGTGTGGTCCAGGTAAAAACAGAACTAACATTTATTTACTGACACACAGAGGTCAACAGACAATGACTGGCATACACTGACCTGCACTAACAGAGGACGTCCATATGTACATAAACTGACCGCTCCATGCTTTAGATAGATGAACACAGACACACAACCAAATTAGGAGAGAGTAGATCGCACACACAGATTATAGGATGAGGCCGTACTACAAACATACATCCAACATTAGAGATAGGATGACTAGCATCCAGTAGGGTAGCTTAGTGTAGTTAGTGTAGGTCCTGCCCTAGAAGAGTCTACCTTGCCGTGGTGGGCAGGCTTGGAATCTCTTGGCCAAAAGTGTGTCAGCGAATGGGCGATCACCAGAGCTTCACTTCTGGCCAATTGATTTTACCAAAGGACTCTTGGTTTAATCAGAGTATATATAGTTGGAAAAGGAAAAAAAAATGCGTACAGATCCATAATTACACTTTCATAAACACGCAATAAAAATTTGGTATATTTACATTTGAATTGCTTCCTCTTTTATTTCATCCTTTCATGGCCGGGGGAGGGGTATTACCACTTGGATGAACAGGCCACATTTTCAAGGCTGGAAGGGGCTCTATGGCTACTTCTTCCATTTCACTTGGATGTGTATAAGGTGTTTATGTATTAACATTAGGGGTGCGCATCTTCAGTGGTCTCACCATTCAATTTGATTATCCTGTCCGCGATTCGATTTGATTCCACGATGCATCACGTTTGATACCCAAGTGCCTATAGAGAAATATAGAAAGAAATATATTTATTTTCAAAAAAAAAAATGACACAGTATTTGTGAAAAGATCACTAAGACAAGATATAAACCATTAATGAAATAATAAGAATAATAGAAAAGTTATTGTAATGTAAAATATATTATTATTATTAGAATTGCACTTACTGAATAAAATATATGTGCCACTGACTGTGTGGCCTGCGCTGCCGCCAGCCTGAGCCAATATATTATTGACACAAATTAAATGACAACGTATCCCATTAGTTATGGTTTTATGACTATATGTCATTGTCTTAGTGATTGATTCACATCACACAACTTCATTGGATACCTTTTTGTATGATTTTAGTTATGGTTTTTCTCATCATCACACGGCCTCACACATGCAATGCATGCCATGCGCAGCCATGATGCCATGCATGGGCATGTGTGGGGCAGTGATGATGATGAGCAAAACCATAAATCATCAAAGGAAGCCATGAAGTTGTGATGTGAATCAAATCAATCACTATGATAAGACCTACCATAAACCAGATTTCATTACATGGCATGGTCACTTTTATGTTTAGGTCCACCATCATTATTATTTATAATGACTAGTCATAATTTGGCATTTTTTTCACTGCAGTGAAGTCCACATGAATGGTGGTGCATCAGATATATTATATATACTACTAGTAGAGTTAAGCCCCGTACACACTATCAGATTGTCTGCTGAGTTTTTCCTTCAGATTTACCAAAACCATGTAGTAGAAGGGCCTGCCTGATTGCATACACATTGAAACTCCTAAGGTTTGACCTCATATTATATGGTTTTGGTAAATCTGAAGGAAAAACTCAGCAGACAATCTGATAGTGTGTACGGGGCTTTATATATACTCAGGGCTTTATTTCACAGAAAATAGGTACAGGAACTCAACCGCCTCTTACCCTTCACTGGATGATCCTGCCCCTTTAAAACGCTCCCACTGTTAGTAGAATTTGACCACACCCACAATTTGATGCGATTTGGGGGGTGTGCGTGTATTCAAATTCCACCAACAGTGGGAGGGTCTTAAAGGGGCAGGATCATCCAGTGGGGGTGTCGGCCTCTGCACTGTACCTTGGGCAGGGCTGGACTTACCATTGGGCTTGACTGGGCTCAAGCCCATGGGTCCCGCCCAATAGGGGGCCCCCGTGGGCCCCGCCGAGATACATAGCTGAGTGTACTCAGCTTGGCTCACAGTCACACACTATGATGGACATAACGCAGGGACTGGGCCTGACTGTGAGCTGAGCCGACTGTCGGCTACTCTTGTCTCCGCTCGGGACTGAGAGAGGACCCAAGAGCCACCAAGAGGACCCGAGAGCTACTGAGATACACAGGACTCTGTATCTTGGTGGGGCCATTTTTAAACTTCAAGACTGCAATGACAAGGTTGCAAATGACAAAGCTACAATGACAAGGCTGCAATGACGCTCTATAAGGCTGCAGATGGATGGGCAAGGCTGCAGAGGGACACTGATAAGGCTGCATTTATGGGCATTTAAATGTAAGTTTTTTTCCTTAAACTTCCCTCCTAAAAAAAAAATTTTGCTTAAAATTCCTTCCTAAACTTGGGGTGCGCGTTATACACTGGCGTGTGTTATATACGCCGATAAATACGGTAATGTATAGAAGGTAGGGCCCAAAAGTGACTCAAGCCCAGGGACTCCCACCACCCTAAGTCCTGCCCTGACCCTGGGCACCTGCATCTCCCTTGCCCCCACCTTGCACTCAGTGGGAGCCATTGGGAAGACAAACTGCCACTTGTAAACAGAGAAGCCGGACTTTGGTGTTTACAAGCAAAAGAGGTGAACAGGAAGCAGAGGGCCTGAGCCAGAGGTGGTGGAACCGAGTTCCACCAAGTTCCAGCCTGTCAGGGTTTTTTCCACAGAAAATAGGTACGGGAACTCAAACATAACTCCCCAAAAAAATGCCTCTCACCCTCCCCCACTGGATGATCCTGTCCCTTTACAACCCTCCCACTGGCTCCCTGGGAACCCTGATGCAAGGAGGAGGCTCTCTGGGAACCCTAATGTAATGGGGCTCTGAGGATATATACACACACCCGTATATTATATACATGTGTATGGCCGCCCAAGCGTATGACTTTCTTTACTATTGTAAGGCGCGCCCCTGTTCTTGAATTAGCCCGGGCTGGACTTTAGTGACCACTGGAAAGCCCTTTCAATCGATTGGGTAAAATCAGACAATCACACGAGTTGAGGATTATCGTGACTACGAGTTCTTTATTTCCTGTATACTACTTTTTATGTGCTTCAAATTGCATTGTCAGCCAATCAGATTTAGACAAGACATTCAAGACATTTGACCAATCATGAAACATTAACATCTAGTGCGTCATACAGTTAATGGACTTTTTTAGGGGAATTCTGATCAAAAGTCTCCAGACATACAGACATATATTTATATAAATGACCTTAAGAAATCATCTATAATTAAACCACATAGCTTCATTTCACCTTATGAATATTTCCTACTTCCTATAAATTCTAACAGCTAGCTCTGACCACAAATGCATCCTGTTTCTTGCAGACATCAGAAGTAACTTGCAAAGCATGGTGTTTCACTAAACTTCAGTAAATATCTGTTTAAACTTGTCTTATTACATTTAGACTCTGCTTGAACTTAAAGGGGGACTCTCCCTACCCTTACAATCCCTCCTTTGATCATGAAGGACGAAGTCCTCTCTTGATCATTCTCAGAACCACCTATGTTCTGTGTAGAATCTAGCCATGGCTGTGTATGGGTCTGAAGTGGAAGGTTTGATTTTGGTAATTCTACCCATTTAGACAAAATACAATCTTAATGGTGGCATAAATTGCAATTCCCAGGATAAGTATGATGATGAGGATCATTCCTACTTTCTTAAAGAAATTCATGATACTATCCCAGAACGAATCAAACCAACCTCCCACACCAGAGAATGGATTCCAGGAGTCTCCCAGACGTCTCATTCGGTCCTGCAATTTCGCCCTTTCATCATTGTGTCCCTTTATATGTTGCTAACAATATGATTGCTGCTATATTACATGTCCCATCCCTCCTCTGGATGTGATACTCAGTTGTTGCTGCAATTTGTGCTTTTGACATTATATCTCCTGTCTGTATACAGAAGGGATAATTATAAATCATTTCTGTAAATGTTGCTCTACCCCTGACCCCTTTACTGTTATGCCTACTCATTCCGCATGAAGATGTAAGCCAGCACCCAAAAACAGTTAATAAGAATACCTTCATGGTTAATGCAATTGACAAAATAAGAATAATTTTAACATTGCACCTTCTGGGCTTTGTGAATTGGGGCTTGGGGGACCCTAGAAGGAAGGCAGCTTGGCTGTGGGACAAAGGGGCTGTAGGGGAGAGGGGCAGGGAGCGATGGGATCAGAGTCTCTTCGAATACGAGGGAGAGGGTGGCAGGGAGTGGTTGGGTCAGTGTCTCTTCGGATCCGTTTGGTCCTGGCTTTGGGTCCATCTCTGGTTCTGGGACCATCTCTGGTTCTTGCTGCTGTGGCACTTTCTTTATCCTTGATGCGTGGATCCATTGCGGGCTTTGCTCGGTCAGAATTGCTGTCCTGGAGACCTTGAGGACTTCAAATGGACCTTGGAAGGCGGGACCTGGTTGCTTGCGGACTGCAAGTTGTTTGATCAACACTTTGTCTCCTGGTATGAAGGGATGCTTGAGCTCTGTGAAAATAGGAGAGAAAGTGCCAGCAACCTTATCATAGTTTTCAGTAAGGCTACCTACCAAATGTTTCACGTGCTCTTCCTGTAAGGAAAATAAGTTAGACTCCTCACCTATTTTAGGGCTTTTGTGCTGGCCTACCCATTAGGTTTTCAAAGGGAGAGAGACCTGTCCTGGCATGAGGGGTGGTCCTTATCTGGAAGAGTACCCCTGGCAAGAAATGAAGCCAGTTCTTCATAGTACCCTGTGTGGCTTTCCTTAGCTTGTCCTTAATGTTCCTGTTCATCCTTTCCACTACTCCTGCACTCTGTGAATGGTAAGGAATGTGGAACTTCCATATCCCCAAAACTTTCACTAACTGTTGGGTGAGTTTTGCTGTGAAAGCGGGCCCCTGGTCAGAGTATATGGTAGCAGGTAAACCAAACCTACTGACTCCCTCCTTGTTTGACCACAATCCATCCGGATTGCGTGTCAAACCTGCATGAACCCAGCAATCCATGTCTTTGGGTTGTGCTTTTCTTTGTACAAGGTATCTTGTTGGCTGCTCTGTCAGCTAAATTGTTACCTTTAGTAGTTTCTGTTTTGTCAAAAGAATTGCCTTTCACTCTTATAATATTAACCTTGGATGGTAAATGCAGTGCTTTCAGGAGGTTTTCCACCCATTTTTGGTTGGCAATTTGTTTGTTGTCTGCAGTTTTAACCCCCCGATTAGTCCAGATCATTCCATAATCATGGGCCACGTTGAAAGCGTATTTGCTGTCAGTGTAAATGTGTAAATGTTCACTTCCTGTCCCTGAAATAACTGACATGTTCTAGTTAAGGCATGTAGCTCAGCTTGTTGTGCTTAACTGGTCAGGCAAAGTAACTACTGCATACCCTGTTTTGTACGTGCTATCTGAGGGCCTGGAACAACTTCCGTCAACAAAAATGTCTTAAAATTCAGGGTTGAGAGTGTCAGTCTTGGTGAAGTTGTATTAGTCAATTCTTTAGAACAGTCATGGTACCATTGCACTGGATCTCTGAGCTGTCATGTGTTGAGTTGACATGTTTTTGTAGAATATGCACTACAGTGTGTGTGGTATACAGAGTTGTGTCAGTGCCGAGAGTAATTTTACATGCCTCCTTTACAGTCATTGCAAAGCAGCCACAGCTTGTAGACAGGCAGGCAGGCCCTGGACTTGAATTGGTAGTTTTATTTATTTATTTATTTATTTATTTTTTTGAAAGGTAGGCCACGGGGCGGTAGTGAGTACCGGGCATTTGCGCTAGAACCGCAGCGAATGCAGGGTCCCTGACTACAAAGGATTTTCTGTAATCTGGCAAGCCCAGTGCTGGGGCACTGGCCAAGGACTGAAACAAAGAGTTAAAAGCTTGTGTCATTTCCTCAGTATATGTGACCTGTTTTGGGGCAGTCAATGCAGTGGCAGGGCGTAGGACTGAGTCATAAAAAGAACAGTCTGGGATCCATCGCCTACAGTAGATGATAAAGCTGAAGAAGGAAAAGAACGCTGCCTTATCCTTCAGGGGACCGAGACAGGTCAGGGTTGTGACTTGTTCAGGTGACACCTGTCGTGTCACGCCTGAGATAATACATCCTAGGTATTCCACCTTGTCCCTGCACCACTGGATCTTTTTCCAAGACGCCAAGTGGTCCTTGAGAAACAGGTGATTCATCAGGCTTTTCGAAGTCTGCTGCACACTGCATCCCGCTCACACTACACAACAGTAGGTCATCTACATATTGTAGTGGGACAGATCCCTGGGGTGATACCCATCCAAGGTGACTTTCAAAACCATTGAAAAGGCTGCCAGACTGTCCACACATCCCTGAGGGAGACAACGTGTCCAGGTCAGTTGTTGGCCAGGGACCCCAGGTAAAAAGGGAAGATTTCCTCAAAATCCTCATGTACATCAATGCTAAAGAAAAAACATTGGATAAGTCTAGTACCGTGTAAGTGGTTGATGTGGCAGAAATTTTTAAGATCCCGGTAATGTCTGAAACTATTTGTTTAATCCCTGCAGGTCCTGCACCATCCTCCACTCCCCACTGGCCTTTCTGACAGGATTTATGGGGGTATTCCAGGGACCAATGATGGGTTTAAGGATTCCCCTTTGTAAATACAATTTGTGGCTGTATACTCTGTAGTTTTTAGTGTTCAGTGTGTATTGTTTCTGAAAGATGCAAGAGGTGCCGGGCTTGAAAGTAGGGACATATGGAGTGCATTTGATATGTCCTACATCTGTCTTGGACTTCGCCCAAATTGGGTGAGTCTCCAGGGGGGGGGGGCTGGTATGGACATGAAGTAAAATGTCAGGTCCCTTCGCTTAGGCATAGTTAAGTCACAGTTAACTGCTTTAGCTGTCATACCCCCTTGTAAGTCAAATTTAATGGCTATCGCCATCCTCAATGAGGACATAAGGTCCCGTCCCATTAGACATAAAGGGAAATCAGTGAGGATGGCAAAACTTTGCTTGGTTAAGGGTCTATCCTGCAAGTCTGACACCTGAAGTGGTTCTACGGGGTGTTTGTCATTAGGTTGATTTGGAGAACGACCGGGAGTTCTACTTTCACTTTGTATGTGAGGAGGTTTCCGTTCTTGCGGATATCCCTGTTGGTGTTGTTGACCCCTTCCCTGATATTTGCCTCTGAAATCAGCTCTCCTTGGACACCTCACCGTGGTCTATAGCCCTTCCTTTGAGGACAATCAGATTTCCAGTGGGAAGAATCCCCACAGTTAAAACACCCTTGATTGTCATAGGGCTGAGGATATGACCCTCGTGGTCAGTCATTGAGAGCAGGAAACATGGCAGAAATACCAGGGGAGATTTCAAGTGTGGTTTGTGTGAATAATCCCCCTTTTGTATGAAAAACCCCGGAGGATGTTCGTTTTTTTTAACGTCTTCCATAAAATATTTAGGACTCTGTGTAGCCCAATCAGAATTAACAAATTTTATAATTTGTGTGACTTTAGGGTCTCCATTATTCATGGCTGTACTGACAAACAATAGTGGGCTACCAATTTCACAGGATGTGTAAATTTTAAACAACTGTGACACAAAGGAATAAAAATCTCCCCCTGTTACATCTTCTGACACTAATTCTGTTTCATTTACAGACTTTTGGAGAGGCATTTTAAGGTGACTCATTTTTAAAGAGAGGTCATCATCTTGTGACTCCTCTATTTCTTCTTCCTTGCTCTCTGACAAGAGAGCGAGAACGACTTCTAGAACTATGTATGTATGTATTTCTGTAACATCTGTCCCATTTATTCCCATAGAGCAGCCCTCGGTATAGTTCTCAGTGATAAAATGGGGGTCATTACGTAAGGGACAGGGGGCATGCATCTAGGGGATGAGGAAACCGTTCTCTATATTCCTTCAATGTTTTAGACCATGCTTTATAACATTCAATCATGTAATCATTATTATGGGGAAATGGTGGATAATTGTACTGTTTGTGTTGCTCACAAAATTTAGTAACCTCCTCCCAATTCTCTTGGCAACAAGGGCCGTCAGCAGTTAAAC
This sequence comes from Lithobates pipiens, assembly GCF_037356315.1. Classification (NCBI taxonomy): domain Eukaryota; kingdom Metazoa; phylum Chordata; class Amphibia; order Anura; family Ranidae; genus Lithobates; species Lithobates pipiens. The sequence goes on along the minus strand of NW_027507788.1, from coordinate 33,237,512 downwards.
CTGAAACTTGAAGAATATGAGCTCTGGATACTATGTTTGCCCAAAAGGGTTCAGTACAATGTTTTCCATAATTTCCCAACACGAAATCAAATGGGGTGGGCTGTTCCAGCTTACCTCCTGGACCTCCCTTACCCAGCTGATTTCCCATGTTCAATTCTTATACTTTAACTTATAATATGACTTCTATTTATATACATTATTTGCAGAACACACTCTCAATGATTTTGGACAGACTATAAATTGTTCACTTGTTCTGAATTCAATAATATTCCTGACACCTTTAACAGTTAAACCTTCTTGAAACACAACATTATTATATATATTAAACCTTAATGTTTGTATCCGTGGTGCACCTTCACGGAACATAAAACCCTTTTTCCCACCTTGTGATAATAACCATCATCAACACTAGCAACCAAATAGGTTTGAGATTATTTGTATACAAATAATAAGCCTGTTAAACACTCAGGGCAGCGTCCTGCCAACAAATACCCAGGAAAATGTCCTGACATTAATTCTAGAGGTTTCCAGTGACCAGTCCTTTGTAATTGAAAACTTAAATTTTCAATTATTTGTCTATATTCTTATGTTTCATCCCAGCCATCCTAGCGAGGATTTTTTCTTTATCTTATTCCTGACCCCGGCCCGCCTAGCGAGGGTCTCAACACTTATAACTCTTTAACTGAGCGAGCTGCCTTCTTTCAAAGACAGAGACAAATTATATCATTGTCTTGAAAACCACAATCAAGTACATCAAGTGTTCTAGGTACAGCATTAAAACAGGCAAGTTTCTCAAAAAGACTTTTAAAAAGTAATTTCAAAGAAAACCTACCTGTTCAAATGACTGCACCCCACTTCTGGTACCACTTGTAAGGCGCGCCCCTGTTCTTGAATTAGCCCGGGCTGGACTTTAGTGACCACTGGAAAGCCCTTTCAATCGATTGGGTAAAATCAGACAATCACACGAGTTGAGGATTATCGTGACTACGAGTTCTTTATTTCCTGTATACTACTTTTTATGTGCTTCAAATTGCATTGTCAGCCAATCAGATTTAGACAAGACATTCAAGACATTTGACCAATCATGAAACATTAACATCTAGTGCGTCATACAGTTAATGGACTTTTTTAGGGGAATTCTGATCAAAAGTCTCCAGACATACAGACATATATTTATATAAATGACCTTAAGAAATCATCTATAATTAAACCACATAGCTTCATTTCACCTTATGAATATTTCCTACTTCCTATAAATTCTAACAGCTAGCTCTGACCACAAATGCATCCTGTTTCTTGCAGACATCAGAAGTAACTTGCAAAGCATGGTGTTTCACTAAACTTCAGTAAATATCTGTTTAAACTTGTCTTATTACATTTAGACTCTGCTTGAACTTAAAGGGGGACTCTCCCTACCCTTACAACTATGTTACTATGGGCTCTAGCCCCAGATCTTTTGTAGACCTAGCAATGCCCCTGCTGGGGACAAAAGGGATGTGAAATAATGTGATACAGTTATGTAATCTGTAAGATTACACTGTACTGTATATGTATTGTGTGTTTTTAACTTTTAGAATTTGGCGCCGTTCTCCATCCTCGTGCATCGCAATGCTCGCAGGGAACGGAGCTCAGTACTGCGATGAATCAAGCAGAGACACGGCTCGCACACACAGCGGGAAGACATCATAGGATCCTGGGGACAAGGTAAGTAACTTTGGATCCTGCAATGCGAACCCGAGTGTGGCTCGGGGGTTACCGCTTTTGGTACTGAAAATTCACCTCAAGCCACACTCGGGAATACCGCTAAGAAGGTTAACTAAAAGAGCATCATTTCAAAATTGTACTTTAACCCCTTCCCGCCGAGCGTAGGCAGATGTGCCGTTTTCAGTGATCTGAATAGTTTGAAGTGTAAAGGAGGGATCGGGACCCGATCCCTCCATAAAGAGTACCTGTCACCACCTATTACTGTCACAAGGGATGTTTATATTCCTTGTGACAGCAATAAAAGTGATCATTTTTTTTTTTTTTTAAACAATTTATTCATTTAAAAATAAATAAAAAAAAATATAATTTTTTTTAAAGCGCCCGCCGTCCCCGCGAGCTTGCGAAGCAAAAAAAACACATACGGAAGTCGCACCCGCATATGTTCAAATCACACATGTGAGGTATCGCCGCGATCGTCAGAGCGAGAGCAATAATTCTAGCAGACCTCCTCTGTAACGCTAACCTGGTAACCGTAAAAAAAAATTAAAGTGTCACCTATTGAGATTTTTAGGTACCGTACTTTGTCGTCATTCCACGAGTGCGTGCAATTATAAAGTGTGACATGTTTGGTATCTATTTACTCGACGTAACATTATCTTTCACATTATGCAAACAAATTGGGCTAATTTTACTGTTTAATTTTTTTTTATTTCATGAAAGTGTCCCTTTTCCCAAAACGTTGCGTTTAAAACACCGCTGCGCAAATACCGTGTGACATAAAATATTGCAACAATCACCGTTTTATTCTCTAGAGTCTCTGCTAAAAATATATATATATATATATATATATATATATATAAATAATGTTTGGGGGTTCCAAGTAATTTTCGAGCAAAAAATATGGATTTTAACTTGTAAACCCCAAATGCCAAAAATAGGCTTAGTCATGAAAGGGTTAAAACCACACACACAGTCTGTGATTTCAGAAACATGTTTACAATTTGAATTGAACTGGAATTTGATGTAAAATTTGATTCAAATTTGAATTAGAATTTTGGAAATTCGGACGAATTTTGTTTCATTATCCGGAGCATTCTGTTCTTGTTTATACTGTAATTCAGGTATTCGGATATATCAGAATCTCTAAATGATGAAAAATATTTATTCGTAGCGAAATGAACCCCACGTGTCTAGTAAAAATAACCCAAATCGGTGGATATTATTTGGTCTTTGTGAAAGTTATAGAGTCCACAAGCTATGGTGGCTATCATTGAAAATTGATCACATCTGATGTACTGACGGCTTGTCTCATTTCTTGGGACAATAACAAGCAAGAAAAGTACAAATACCCCCCAAATGACCCTTTTTGGAAAGTGGACATTCCAAGGTATTTAGTAAGACCCCTTTCACACTGAGGCGTTTTTCAGGCGCTTTTAGGCTAAAAATAACACCTGAAAAATGTCTCCCCTGCAGTCTCAGGCCGCGTACACACGGGCGGACTGTTCGCCCAACCTTGTCCGCTGAACAGTGTTTGGGCGGACAGTCCGCTCGTGTGTGGGCTTTCAGCGGACAGTTGGACGGACAAAGTCTTTCGGAAATTCCGAAAAACTGTCCGCTGAAACTGTGTTTGAGCGAACAGTCCGCCCGTGTGTAGGCTACTTTCGAAATGAGCAAACTGTTCCCGCTCGGAAAGTCCGCCCATTTCGAGCGCGTGTACAGGTAGGCGGGGCCCGCGAGGGAGACGTCGCGGGCTCCGCCGCCTGGAATGTGCTTAAAGGGGAACCCCAACGCCGAAAAAAATCGGCGTGGGGGTTCCCCCAAAGTCCACACCAGATCCTTGTCCGAGCACGCTACCCGGCCGGCCAGGAAAGGGGGGCGAGCGAGCACGCCCCCCCTCCTGAGCCGTACCAGGCCGCGTGCCCTCAACATGGGGGGGTGCCTTGGGGAAGGGGGGGCCGCGCGGCCCCCCCACCCCAAAGCACCTTGTCCCCATGTTGATGAGGACAAGGGCCTCTTCCCGACAACCCTGGCCGTTGGTTGTCGGGGTCTGCGGGCGGGGGGCTTATCGGAATCCGGGAGCCCCCTTTAAGAAGGGGGCCCCCGGATACCGGCCCCCCACCCTATGTGAATGAGTATGGGGTACAATGTACCCCTACCCATTCACCTGTGAAATAAAGTACAAAAAAAAACACAACACAGGGAAAAAATATTTTATTGCACAGCTCCGGGGGTCTTCCGTCTTCGGGGGTCTTCTCGCCGGACTCCTCCGCTATCTGTGTGTAGCTCTTTTACTAGCGGAGGAGTCCGGCTTTCTTCCTCCCCGCCGCCGGCCTCTTCTCCCGACTTCGGGGGTCTTGTCCCCCTCTTCGGTTCTTCTGCCGGGCCACCGCGCCTTCTTGTAGCTCTTTTGCAGGCGGTGGCCCGGTCTTCTGTCGCCGCTGCCTTCCGTTCTTCTGTCGCCGCCTTCCGTTCTTCTGCCGGGCCACCGCGCCTTCTTGTAGCTCTTTTACAGGCGGTGGCCCGGTCTTCTGTCGCCGCTGTCGTCGCCGCCGCCTTCCGTTCTTGTTCTTCTTCTTGTTCTTCTTCTTCTTCTCCTGGAGATGTTGACTCGACGAGTTCTCCGGCCGGAATGCCAGAGCCGCGCTGTGCGGTCACTTATATAGTGACAATGGGGCGGTGTCACATGGTATATGTCACATGGGTTGGTCACATGGGTTGATGTCACATGGGGACTATGACATCGTAAGGGGGCGGGGTCACCATGTGACCAACCCATGTGACATATACCATGTGACACCGCCCCATTGTCACTATATAAGTGACCGCACAGCGCGGCTCTGGCATTCCGGCCGGAGAGCTCGTCGAGTCAACATCTCCAGGAGAAGAAGAAGAAGAACAAGAACGGAAGGCGGCGGCGACGACAGCGGCGACAGAAGACCGGGCCACCGCCTGTAAAAGAGCTACAAGAAGGCGCGGTGGCCCGGCAGAAGAACCGAAGGCGGCGACAGAAGAACGGAAGGCAGCGGCGACAGAAGACCGGGCCACCGCCTGCAAAAGAGCTACAAGAAGGCGCGGTGGCCCGGCAGAAGAACCGAAGAGGGGGACAAGACCCCCGAAGTCGGGAGAAGAGGCCGGCGGCGGGGAGGAAGAAAGCCGGACTCCTCCGCTAGTAAAAGAGCTACACACAGATAGTGGAGGAGTTCGGCGAGAAGACCCCCGAAGACGGAAGACCCCCGGAGCTGTGCAATAAAATATTTTTTCCCTGTGTTGTGTTTTTTTTTGTACTTTATTTCACAGGTGAATGGGTAGGGGTACATTGTACCCCATACTCATTCACATAGGGTGGGGGGCCGGTATCCGGGGGCCCCCTTCTTAAAGGGGGCTCCCGGATTCCGATAAGCCCCCCGCCCGCAGACCCCGACAACCAACGGCCAGGGTTGTCGGGAAGAGGCCCTTGTCCTCATCAACATGGGGACAAGGTGCTTTGGGGTGGGGGGGCCGCGCGGCCCCCCCTTCTCCAAGGCACCCCCCCATGTTGAGGGCACGCGGCCTGGTACGGCTCAGGAGGGGGGGCGCGCTCGCTCGCCCCCCTTTCCTGGCCGGCCGGGTAGCGTGCTCGGACAAGGATCTGGTGTGGACTTTGGGGGAACCCCCACGCCGATTTTTTTCGGCGTTGGGGTTCCCCTTTAAGCACATTCCAGGCGGCGGAGCCCGCGACGTCTCCTTCGCGGGCCCCGCCTACCTGTACACGCACTCGAAATGGGCGGATTTGCCTCCTCCTTACGTGGGCGAGTCCGTTCATTTCAAAAGTTGAGCGAACTGTTTGGCAAACAGTTCGCTGAAACAGTCCGCTCGTGTGTGGGCAAGTCCGCTCATGCAAATTTTGAGCGGACTGTTTGCCGAAACTGTTTGACGAACAAGGTTGGGCAAACAGTCCGCCCGTGTGTACGCGGCCTCAGTGTGAAAGGCCAAGGGCTGCCAAGGGCTTCACACTGAGGCAATGCACTGGCAGGACATTAAAAAAAACTCCTGCAAGCTGCATCTTTGTAGCAGTGTATAGACTGCCCCTAAAGTGCCCCTTCCCATTAAAATGAACGGGAAATGCCACTGAACCGCCGGCAAAGCGCTGCTGCAGTGGTGCTTTGCGGGTCGTTTTAACTAGGGCTGCGGAAATTAGCGATTAATTGTTCGATTAATCGTTCATTTCATAAAAATAATTTTGATCAAGGATGATCCGCGGAGTGAGCTCCGCTGTCTCGCCCATAGGAAAGGCCACGGCTTCGGCCTAGCTCCAGAGCTGCGGCCATCTTGGTCCACCCAACGGCGTGCTGATGTCATCGTCGCCCGCCTGCTTGTTCCGTCTACTCTGAGGACGGACGGGTCTGCCTGCTGTCTATTCTGGACAGAGCAGACAATCATAAATATTAAGGTATGGGGGAGATGTGGGGAGATGGGATGTGGACAGTACAGTATGGGGGAGATGTGGACAGTACAGTATGGGGGAGATGTGGACAGTACAGTATGGGGGAGATGTGGACAGTACAGTATGGGGGAGATGTGGACAGTACAGTATGGGGGAGAAATGTGGACAGTACAGTATGGGGGAGAAATGTGGACAGTACAGTATGGGGGAGATGTGGACAGTACAGTATGGGGGAGGTGTGGACAGTACAGTATGGGGGAGATGTGGACAGTACAGTATGGGGGAGATGTGGACAGTACAGTATGGGGGAGCTGTGGACAGTACAGTATGGGGGAGCTGTGGACAGTACAGTATGGGGGAGAAATGTGGACAGTACAGTATGGGGGAGATGTGGACAGTACAGTATGGGGGAGATGTGGACAGTACAGTATGGGGGAGATGTGGACAGTACAGTATGGGGGAGATATGGACAGTACAGTATGGGGGAGATGTGGACAGTACAGTATGGGGGAGATATGGACAGTACAGTATGGGGGAGATGTGGACAGTACAGTATGGGGGAGATGTGGACAGTACAGTATGGGGGAGATATGGACAGTACAGTATGGGGGAGATGTGGACAGTACAGTATGGGGGAGATGTGGATATTACAGTTAATGTTAAACTAAAAATTTTCTTAAAAAGTTTATTAAAAAAAAATTGTAAAAACTGTATGTGCGTTAATAATTAATCGAAATTAGTCGATTCATTGATTAAAAATAAAATCGATTAATCGAACAGGAAAATTTTAATCAGGAGCAGCCCTAGTTTTAACCCTTTTTCAGCCTCTAGCGGGGGTTAAAAGTGCCCCGCTAGCGGGCGAAAACCTCTGAAAAAACGACAGTAAAGCACTGTTAAAAATAGCGCCACTTTACCGCCAATACCGCCGACACCCCCGTGTGAAATCAGCCTAAGAGGCATGGTGAGTTTTTCAAAGTTGTAATTTTTTCACACAATTCTTTACAAAATGAAGATTTCTTTTTCACAAAATTGTCATATTAACAGGTTATTTCTCTTACATGCCATATGCATACTTGTAACTACAACCCAAAATACATTCTGCTACTCCCCACATGTGTGAGACTTTTTCCCAGCCTGGCCATATACAGAGGCCCAACATGATGGGAGCGCCATCAGGTGTTCTAGAAGCATAAATTACACATCTAACTTCTTGGCTACCTATTACATTTTTGAAGGCCTCGGAGCACAAGGACAATGGAAACGCCCACAAAATGACCATATTTTGGAAAGCAAACACCCCAACATATATTCTATGAGGCACAATGGGTCTTTTGAACATGTAATTTTTTCCACAAGTTTTTGGAAAATGTGGAAAGAAAATGAAAACACTTTTAACACATTTGTTACACATTTTTACTGCACTGAGAGGCGCTGATGAGGATCCACAGATAGAGTAGCACTGATGACTACTCACTGATGTGCACTATTGGGCACTGAAGAACACTAATAGGATACTGTAGTGGTGCTGATGAGCTCTAAGAAGGCATTGTAGTGGCACTGATGATCACTGTAGTAGCACTGATGAGCACTCACTGATGGGAACTGTAATGCACTGATGTGCACCAATGACACTGAGAAGCACTCACTGATGGGCACTGTAGGGCACTGATGAGCATTGTAATGGGACCGTATGGCAATGATAAGCACTGTAGTTATTTAGGGCATGAATGGCACTGAATTGCACTGATAGCATTGTAGGGGCACTGCTGAGCACTGTTGACACTGATGTGCCACTTATGAGCAATCTTGCCACTGTATGGGGCACTGATGTGGCACTGATGAGTACTGTTGGCACTGTATGGGTACTGATGTGGCACTGATGACACTGTATGGGCACTGATTAGTACTATTGTCACTGTATGGGCACTGATTAGTACTGTTGGTACTGTATGGGCACTGATGTGGCACTGATTAGTACTGTTGGCACTGTATGGGCACTGATGTGGCACTGAAGACACTGTATGGGCACAAATGTGGCAATGATTAGTACTGTTGGCACTGTATGGAAACTAATGTTGCACTGATAAGCACCATTGACCAGTGGCGGCCCATCCATAGGGGGCGTATGGGCAGTCACAAATTTATTTATTTTTTAAAAAAGGCCCTTAAAAAATTGAAAAATATGTCCTTTAACTGCACTGTGTTCGGGTGCCAGACACAGCGCACGATGGGAAGCGCCACGTCTATGAAATCAAGAGATTGCACATGAGACGGTTCATTTGCAGGGCTTTGACCTGCCTTGTGGCGCAATCCATTGCGGCGGACAACTTCTGCCCGTTGTATCACTACGGCCGGGTACTTTGTTCTCCAAGTTACGACGTCACTTCTAGTTCCCCTGTGTGAGTGATAAACCGGAAGTGACGTCAGCAGCTCTGTGGAACGCATGGCCCGAGCAGAGAGAAACAGAGCGGAGGAAGCATGAGGAACGGACTCCTCCACTGACGCTGCTGCCCACTGAAGGAGACACAGCAGGAGAAGAGGACACCACAGCCCTGTAAGTGCCAGACCTCCCGCTGAGAATGAGGGGGGTGCTGTCAGTGTGTCCTGTGAGCCCCTAACAGGGGGGTGCTGTCAGTGTGTCCTGCGAGCCTGAGCAAAGGGGGTGCTGTCAGTGTGTCCCACGAGCCGGGGGGGTTGGCTGGTGGTGCTGTCAGCGTGTTCTGTGAGCCCCGGAGTGGGGGATGGTATCAGTGTGCCTCGATCCCCGCTGGGGAGGAGGAATTGCTGTCAGTGTATCCTGCCTGTCCTGCAAGCCCCAAGCGGGAGGGGTGCTATCAGTGTGCTGCAGTCTGGGGGGGTGCTGTTATCGTGTCCTCCATCAGTGTGGGGGTGCTGACAGTGTGCTGCGAGATCAGTATCTATGTGATGCTGCTGATCTATATACCATATATGTGATGCTGCTGATCTATATACCCTATAGGTGATGCTGATCTATATGATCTATATACCCTTTATGTGATGCTGCTGATCTATATACCCTGGTTAAGCATGACCAATTGGCCAACGATGGTCCAGACTTGAACCAAGTGACAGTTCTATTCAGGCCACCAGCCAGTTAGTGTACAGTGCAGGTCCCCCTCCTCTGCAGTGATTGGTTGCTACGACCACCAGTATCCTATCAAACCATCATGTCGTTTCTTTGTTTTTTCTTCTTCTGAGATTTCAAACATTGGACCACATTTCCACTTAAAAATGTGATACTTTTCCCTGAATAATAAGTACACAAAAGGGTAAGGGGTGGAAAACGAATAATATATATTATAATATAATTATAGTATGTAATAGTATTATAACATGACATTTTATATAGAGATGTAAATTAGTATTCGCCTGGTTGTCATATATACTGTGGTATCATTATGATGGTGAGCAGCCATAAGTCAGTGTTCAGATTTAGACCTCGGGAGGCCCAGGACACTTCAGGTTGAAGAGGGGGAACCATCATGCACAGAGTTGGTTTACATTCTTAATGACAATCACGCGTTTTCAAAATGCACGAAACACAGTCATCCTAATGTCACGCGTGTGCACACACATACACACACACACACACACACACACACACACACACACGCAGTCATAGGCCACCTATGGCTCGCTTGAGCTGCCAAAATTCACAGCACACTGTGAGTGTGCTGAAGTGTGCTGTGAGTATAGGGGGTGTATGAGGAATGCATGGAGTATGCTGTGTGTATAGGGGGTGTGGGGAATGCATGGAGTGTGCTGTGAGTATAGGGGGTGTGGCGAATGCATGGAGTGTGCTGTGAGTATAGGGGGTGTATGAGGAATGCATGAAGTGTGCTGTGAGTATAAGGGTGTATGAGGAATGCATGGAGTATGCTGTGTGTATAGGGGGTGTGGGGAATGCATGGAGTGTGCTGTGTGTATAGGGGGTGTGGTGAATGCATGGAGTGTGCTGTGTGTATAGGGGGTGTGGTGAATGCATGAAGTGTGCTGTGAGTATAGGGGGTGTGAGGAATGCATGGAGTGTGCTGTGAGTATAGGGGGTGTGGTGAATGCATGGAGTATGCTGTGTGTATAGGGGGTGTGGTGAATGCATGGAGTGTGCTGTGAATAGAGGAGGTGTGGTGAATGCATGGAGTGTGCTGTGTGTATAGAGGGTGTGGGGAATGCATGGAGTGTGCTGTGTGTATAGGGGGTGTGGGGAATGCATGGAGTGTGCTGTGTGTATAGGGGGTGTGGTGAATGCATGGAGTGTGCTGTGTGTATAGGGGGTGGGGTGAATGCATGGAGTGTGCTGTGAATAGAGGAGGTGTGGTGAATGCATGGAGTGTGCTGTGTGTATAGAGGGTGTGGGGAATGCATGGAGTGTGCTGTGTGTATAGGGGGTGGGGTGAATGCAGAGTGTGCTGTATGTATAGGGGGTGTGGGGAATGCATGGAGTGTGCTGTGTGTATAGGGGGTGTGGGGAATGCATGGAGTGTGCTGTGAGTATAGGGGGTGTGGTGAATGCATGGAGTGTGCTGTGAGTATAGGGGGTGTGAGGAATGCATGGAGTGTGCTGTGAGTATAGGGGGTGTGGTGAATGCATGGAGTATGCTGTGTGTATAGGGGGTGTGGCGAATGCATGGAGTGTGCTGTGAATAGAGGAGGTGTGGTGAATGCATGGAGTGTGCTGTGTGTATAGAGGGTGTGGGGAATGCATGGAGTGTGCTGTGTGTATAGGGGGTGGGGTGAATGCAGAGTGTGCTGTATGTATAGGGGGTGTGGGGAATGCATGGAGTGTGCTGTGTGTATAGGGGGTGTGGGGAATGCATGGAGTGTGCTGTGAGTATAGGGGGTGTGGTGAATGCATGGAGTGTGCTGTGAGTATAGGGGGTGTGGGGAATGCATGGAGTGTGCTGTGTGTATAGAGGGTGTGGTGAATGCATGGAGTGTGCTGTGTGTATAGGGGGTGTGGTGAATTCATGGAGTGTGCTGTGTGTATAGGGGGTGTGGTGAATGCATGGAGTGTGCTGTGTGTATAGGGGGTGTGGGGAATGCATGGAGTGTGCTGTGTGTATAGGGGGTGTGGGGAATGCATGGAGTATGCTGTGTGTATAGGGGGTGTGGGGAATGCATGGAGTGTGCTGTGTGTATAGAGGGTGTGGGGAATGCATGGAGTGTGCTGTGTGTATAGGGGGTGTGGTGAATGCATGGAGTGTGCTGTGTGTATAAAGGGTGTGGGGAATGCATGGAGTGTGCTGTGTGTATAGGGGGTGGGGTGAATGCATGGAGTGTGCTGTGAGTATAGGGGGTGTGGGGAATGCATGGAGTGTGCTGTGTGTATAGAGGGTGTGGTGAATGCATGGAGTGTGCTGTGTGTATAGGGGGTGTGGGGAATGCATGGAGTGTGCTGTGTGTATAGGGGGTGTGGGGAATGCATGGAGTGTGCTGTGTGTATAGGGGGTGTGGTGAATGCATGGAGTGTGCTGTGTGTATAGGGGGTGTGGTGAATTCATGGAGTGTGCTGTGTGTATAGGGGGTGTGGTGAATGCATGGAGTGTGCTGTGTGTATAGGGGGTGTGGGGAATGCATGGAGTGTGCTGTGTGTATAGGGGGTGTGGGGAATGCATGGAGTGTGCTGTGTGTATAGGGGGTGTGGGGAATGCATGGAGTGTGCTGTGAATAGAGGGGGTGTGGTGAATGCATGAAGTGTGCTGTGTGTATAGGGGGCGTGGTGAATGCATGGAGTGTGCTGTGAATAGAGGAGGTGTGGTGAATGCATGGAGTGTGCTGTGAGTATAGGGGGTGTATGAGGAATGCATGGAGTGTGCTGTGTGTATAGGGGGTGTGGGGAATGCATGGAGTGTGCTGTGAGTATAGGGGGTGTATGAGGAATGCATGGAGTGTGCTGTGTGTATAGGGGGTGTGGGGAATGCATGGAGTGTGCTGTGAGTATAGGGGGTGGGGTGAATGCATGGAGTGTGCTGTGTGTATAGGGGGTGTGGGGAATGCATGGAGTGTGCTGTGTGTATAGGGGGCGTGGTGAATGCATGGAGTGTGCTGTGAATAGAGGAGGTGTGGTGAATGCATGGAGTGTGCTGTGAGTATAGGGGGTGTATGAGGAATGCATGGAGTGTGCTGTGTGTATAGGGGGTGTGGGGAATGCATGGAGTGTGCTGTGAGTATAGGCGGTGTGGTGAATGCATGGAGTGTGCTGTGAGTATAGGGGGTGTGGTGAATGCATGGAGTGTGCTGTGTGTATAGGGGGTGTGGGGAATGCATGGAGTGTGCTGTGTGTATAGGGGGTGTGGTGAATTCATGGAGTGTGCTGTGTGTATAGGGGGTGTGGTGAATGCATGGAGTGTGCTGTGTGTATAGGGGGTGTGGGGAATGCATGGAGTGTGCTGTGTGTATAGGGGGTGTGGGGAATGCATGGAGTGTGCTGTGTGTATAGGGGGTGTGGGGAATGCATGGAGTGTGCTGTGTGTATAGGGGGTGTGGGGAATGCATGGAGTGTGCTGTGAATAGAGGGGGTGTGGTGAATGCATGAAGTGTGCTGTGTGTATAGGGGGCGTGGTGAATGCATGGAGTGTGCTGTGAATAGAGGAGGTGTGGTGAATGCATGGAGTGTGCTGTGAGTATAGGGGGTGTATGAGGAATGCATGGAGTGTGCTGTGTGTATAGGGGGTGTGGCGAATGCATGGAGTGTGCTGTGAGTATAGGGGGTGTATGAGGAATGCATGGAGTGTGCTGTGTGTATAGGGGGTGTGGGGAATGCATGGAGTGTGCTGTGAGTATAGGGGGTGGGGTGAATGCATGGAGTGTGCTGTGTGTATAGGGGGTATGGGGAATGCATGGAGTGTGCTGTGTGTATAGGGGGCGTGGTGAATGCATGGAGTGTGCTGTGAATAGAGGAGGTGTGGTGAATGCATGGAGTGTGCTGTGAGTATAGGGGGTGTATGAGGAATGCATGGAGTGTGCTGTGTGTATAGGGGGTGTGGGGAATGCATGGAGTGTGCTGTGAGTATAGGCGGTGTGGTGAATGCATGGAGTGTGCTGTGAGTATAGGGGGTGTGGTGAATGCATGGAGTGTGCTGTGTGTATAGGGGGTGTGGGGAATGCATGGAGTGTGCTGTGAGTATAGGGGGTGTGGTGAATGCATGGAGTGTGCTGTGTGTATAGGGAGTGTGGTGAATGCATGGAGTGTGCTGTGTGTATAGGGGGTGTGGGGAATGCATGGAGTGTCTTTATTTTAGCTCATTTTCTGCTGTTTTTTTTTTTTTTAAAGATTATTTTTTTAAGGGGGCGGGGGTTGGGCTTGCCTAGGGCACAGCATAGTCTAGAACTGGCACTGTTTGGGTACTGTAAATCAGTCACTCCTGATCTGAGGGGCAGTCTAATGATCGCTGTGCCCAAGGCAAATCAGAGTGCCAAGATCCCAGGACAGGATTCCTGTAGCAGCAGATCAGGCTGTGCGCTGCTCACAGAAATCAAATGACAGGAGCACAGAGTGGAGTTCCCCTCCCCCTCCCCGGGCTCAGCAATCAGCAGCAGGTCCCTTATAAAAAGAACAGCCATCAACCATCCTAATTCCTCCTCCTCGGAGCACAACAGAGAGCCTCCCCTCCCCCTCTCCTGTCAGATGAGGAAGCGCTGTACACTCAGTCAGCTCTCTGCTCCCTCCCCCGCGGCCTACCAAGGAAACAGCCAGCAAGTCGTCGTCGACGACGACACCATCATCATCATCATCATCATCATCATCATCATCATCCTCATCATCCTCATCATCCTCATCATCCTCATCATCATCCTCATCATCCTCATCATACCTTCCTTGCTTCTGGGCTCTCCGCTCTCTCGGCTCCTCTCTTCTCTCTTCTTTCTCCCGCCAGATGCAGCACCTCTGCACAGCATTCTGAATCAATCCCCCCTCCTCTCAGCCGGGACTAAATACACATCAGTGGCTTATGTGGCTGTATCCCTCCTCTACAAAAAAGAGTCCCCAGCCAAGAAGCAGAGAGGATTCACAGCAGGTACAATATTATATAAAATAAATAATGTGAATTGTATGTCAATACCTCAGTGCAATTTATGAGGGTGCTATGAGGTGCCACCCCTATGAGCAGGGCCGCTGATAGGCCAGTACATCTGGCCCTGCTGTACCGGGCCTGACCAGCAGGGGGGCCCAGGCAACCTAACTGCCAAAAATTGTATGTATAAAAAAAAAAAAAAGTTCCTCCACGATCATGGAACATCCAGCCATAATCCCCTCTACCTCCAGCACACCCCCAGACCCACCAACCCCACAACCCATAACCCCCACCACAACCCCCCCCCCCCCCCCCCGTCGGCAGTTTTTTTTTTTTTTCAGTATGTGTTCTACGCTATGTGTATGCGGCTGCCTGTAGTGGGGGGGACTCTTTCTTCTTTTTCGGGCGCGGAGGAATACATCTTCTGCACCCGCTCCGCACATCGCACAGCATTAACATAGAAAGGTTATGCTGCGGAGTGATATGCCCAATCCTCTCTCTCTCTACACATGACTAACCAGAAGCAGAGAGAGCAGGGGCCGGGCGATCGAGGTGAGATCTTATCTTGAAGTTGGGGACAAGGTGAGGTGTGTATTTTTGTCATACTTATAATGATTACAATCCTTTATTTTAAAAATCGTAAGCAATTTTGTACCCCCCAGCAGTGCCATCCGCCCCCAGCAGTGCCATCTTCCCCAGTGCCATCCGCCCCAGTGCCATCTGCCCCAGTGCCATCCACCCCAGTGCTACCTGCCCCCAGTGCCATCCACCCCAGTGCTACCTGCCCCCAGTGCCATCCACCCCAGTGCTACCTGCCCCCAGTGCCATCCACCCCAGTGCTACCTGCCCCCAGTGCCACCTGCCCCCAGTGCCACCTGTCGTCAGTGCCACGTGTCATCAGTGCCACATAGTGCCATCTGTCATCAGTGCCACGTATCAGTGCCATTTGTCATCAGTGCCACCTGTCAGTGTCACGTGCCATCTGTTGTCAGTGTCACGTGTCTGGGGAGGGGCAATGGGTGGGGCTGGAGGAGGGACTAGGGGCAGGGCCAGGGTGGAGCTGAAGGGGGCCCCGTCAGGTAGGCTGTACGGGGGCCCCATGATTTCTATCAGCGGCCCTGCATATACTTGAACATTATGACTAGTGGACAGTGGCATCTCTAGGGGGTGGCTTTTGGGGCTATAGCCCCAATTCTGTGACCCATAGCCCCGAGTCTCTGTAGGGGTCCCCAAGGGGAGGGGGGGCTCTCTGGGGACCCTGATGCAAGGGGAGGCTCTCTGGGGACCCTGATTTTAAGGGTGAGGCTCTCTGGGTACCCTGATGCAAGGGGAGGCTCTCTGGGGACCCTGATTTTAAGGGAGAGGCTCTCTTGGGACCCTGATTGAAGAGTAAGGCTCTCTGGGGACCCTGATTTAAGGGGGCTCTCTGAAAACCCTGATGCAAGGGGGAGACTCTCTGGGGTCTCTGATGTAAGAAGGAGGCTCTCTGTGGACCCTGATGTAAGGGGGGCTCTCTGGGGATATACACACACACATGTATATTACTGTATATACATGTGTATGCCCGCCCAAGCGTATGACTTTCTTTACTATGCTGCTATGGGCTCTAGCCCCAGATATTTTGTAGACCTAACAACACCCCTGCATGTGGATACATTTTGCTTGCAGAGGAAGAAAGGGGGCGTGTCTGGCTGGACCCTGATTACTGAGTCTTAAAGTGGTTGTAAACTCATTTTTTTAACTTTTACCTACAGGAAAGCCTATAATAAGACTTACCTGTAGGTAAAAAAAATATCTCCTAAACCTGTACGGTTTAGGAGATATTCCCTTCGGTATGCGCTGCTGACTGCAGCGGCGCATGCGCACAAGGGGATTCTTGGCCTGAAAATCCGTCAGTGGCCGACCAACCGGAATGAAATCTCCCGCGCGCATGCGTGGGAGTGACGATATCGCGGCTCCGGACACTCACAGCGCCGGAGCCGCGATACCCGGAAGAAACGCAGAGGGAGCATGTCAGCTCCCTCGGCGTGGATCGGGACAGATGTCGGGGCCTCGTTCTCAGGTAAGTATTTCATAATGAGCTAGTATGCGGTGCATTCTAGCTCATTATGCCTTTTGCTTTGCAGGTGTTAAAAAAAAATTAAAAATAGCGGGTTTACTACTGCTTTAAGCTAGTTATAAATGGATCAAAATTTGTCCGGTTAAGCAGGGACTGTACGAATTTAGATTTATATGTGGACACTGTGGTTGAACAGAAGTCAATCTTCTGTTTGCTTTGTGTTCAACCGCCCAGTCAGTATATTTCCTCAGGCTGCAGCCCTGATCTGGCACAAGCAATGGCTGCAGCAATGATCTGTGTATTTTGATGGCGGGGGAGTCCCCCAATACAAGGGCACGGGGGGGGGGGGGATTCCTCCATTCACATTAAATGCATGGATGGGAAAATAGGGTCACTTTTTTTTCCCTCCAATCTTTTGGTTGTATGAAAAAACTAACCCTTAACTCTAGTGCCTATTGGACTGAACAGTCAAATTTGTACACCCAACACTATGACTGGAACAAAAACATAGAGGTAAGATTAGAGAAATGAAACAAGTGCAAGCTCTATATCAGGGGGAATTAAAATTCACGGGGGTCCGGTCAGTAAAATTTTCTTCCCGCGGAGGTCCGAATGTCATATTGGTCATGACTCAGATCCTTCACATTACAGCCTCCCGTTCACGTCACAATTGTTTTCTATTGCCATTGTAGATACCTGGGTTTTTCTAGGGCAGAAAAACAGATCTCTGCACAAGTGTGGACAAGCCCTTACATCAGTGCCCTCAGTCCCCCTTCACATCCCTCCCTTTTACATTACAGATCCTCTTCACCACAGACCCCCCTCCAGCACAGATCCTCACTCCATCACATATCCCCCCATTACAGACCCCACTCTATCACAGATCCCTCCATCACAGATCCTCACTCCATCACATATCTCCTCCCATCACAGATCCCCCTAATACAGACCCCACTCCATTACAGACCCCTTCTCCGTCACAGACCCCCTCTCCATCACAGGACCCCTTCTCCATCACAGGACCCCTTCTCCATCACAGACCCCTCCTCCATCACAGGACCCCACTCCATCACAGACCCCTCCTCCATCACAGGACCCCACTCCATCACAGGACCCCACTCCATCACAGGACCCCTCTCCATCACAGACCCCTCCTCCATCACAGGACCCCACTCCATCACAGACCCCTCCTCCATCACAGGACCCCACTCCATCACAGGACCCCACTCCATCACAGGACCCCTCTCCATCACAGGACCCCTCTCCATCACAGGACCCCTCTCCATCACAGGACCCCTCTCCATCACAGACCCCTCCTCCATCACAGGACCCCTCTCCATCACAGGATCCCTCTCCATCACAGACCCCTCCTCCATCACAGGACCCCTCTCCATCACAGGACCCCACTCCATCACAGACCCCTTCTCCATCACAGGACCCCTCTCCATCACAGGACCCCACTCCATCACAGACCCCTTCTCCATCACAGGACCCCACTCCATCACAGACCCCTTCTCCATCACAGGACCCCCCTCCAGCACAGATCCTCACTCCATCACGTATCCCCCCATTACAGATCCCACTCTATCACAGATCCCTCCATCACAGATCCTCACTCCATCACATATCTCCCCCATCACAGATCCCCCTAATACAGACCCCACTCCATCACAGACCCCTTCTCCGTCACAGACCCCCTCTCCATCACAGGACCCCTCTCCATCACAGACCCCTCCTCCATCACAGACCCCTCTCCATCACAGACCCCTCCTCCATCACAGGACCCCTCTCCATCACAGGACCCCACTCCATCACATGACCCCACTCCAACACAGGACCCCTCCTCCATCACAGACCCCTCTCCATCACAGGACCCCACTCCATCACAGGACCCCTCCTCCATCACAGACCCCCACTCCATCACAGATCCCTCTCCATCACAGGACCCCACTCCATCACAGGACCCCACTCCATCACAGGACCCCTCCTCCATCACAGACCCCCACTCCATCACAGACCCCTCTCCATCACAGGACCCCACTCCATCACAGGACCCCTCCTCCATCACAGACCCCCACTCCATCACAGGACCCCACTCCATCACAGGACCCCACTCCATCACAGACCCCCTCTCTATCACAGACCCCCTCTCCATCACAGACCCCTCTCCATCACAGGACCCCCCTCCATCACAGGACCCCCCTCCATCACAGGACCCCACTCCATCACAGATTCCCCGATACAGACTCCCTCCATTACAGTCCTCCCTCAACATTAGAGTCAGACTGTCCCTTTCATCATCGCAGCATTCCCCCTTATCTCCCCCTCCCCACACTGCCCTACCTTATTCACACAAGCCGGGAAGCACGCATGGCAGGTCCGGACAAAGGGCGGGACTTTCAAGTTAAAGGGAGGTGATTGGTTGCTGGGACTGCCCCACTGCCTAGCAATCAATCACCCACTTCGTAACGTGATAAGTCCCGCCCTTTGTCCGGACCTGCAGCGCTTCCAGGCTTGGGTGAATAAGGTAGGGCAGTGTGGGGAGGGGGAGAAGGGTGGAGTGATGCGATGATGAAAGGGAGAGACTTGCCACGCCTCCCATGTAAACACCACTCCATGTAAATCAAGGATTTTAGCGGCAGCGGCAGGCTGGCAATCTGGCAGAGGGGAGAAAACATGCAGGCAACTATTTGTGAGGCTGCGGGCCGGATATGGCTGCTACTGGGTCCGGATTCGGCCCGCGGTCCGCCATTTAGTGATGCCTGCTCTGTATGATCATTTTCCTTTATTCTGTTACTTTAATTGGGCTTTAATAACCATTTGGAAGCATGCACTGATCTAGCTCAAATAGTTTAAAGCGGAGGTCCACCCTAAAGTGTACCTTCCGCTCATCGGAACCCTCCCCCCCTCCGGCACCACAATTGGCACCTTTCAGGGGGAGGGGGGTGCAGGTACCTGTACAGTACAGGTATCTGCACCCACTTCCGGGATAGCTCTCTGCGGAAAGGGGCGTAGATTACGCCCCTTTCCAAAAGTCCCCCGCTGCCTGCTGGAAAACACACAGATCCCAGAGGCAGCGGGGACCGTCCTTATTGTGCAGACCGACTCGCGCATGCACAGTAGGGAACTGGGAAATGAAGCCGAAAGGCTCCACTTCCTGATTCCCATACCCAAGATGGTGGCGGCAGCACCCGAGAGACGATCGAGAAATCGGCTTCGGGTGCCGACATCGCGGGCGCGCTGGGCGGGTAAGTGTCACTATTTTAAAAGTCAGCAGCTACAGTATTTGTAGCTGCTGGCTTTTAAAGAAAAAAAAAATGCGGAGTCCCGGCGGACTCCCGCTTTAACAGAATTAAACATTAAGATTGTTACCTACAGATAATAATAATGCTAAGTGAAATTAGCAAAGTCAGATTGCATTGAAATCATATACTTTATAATAATATGGCAGGCAAAATATCACTTCTCAAAGTACTTTTAATAAAAAAAAAGCCATTTTTGAATATCATATATTATTTTATTATTTCTTTTTTATTATTTTAGATATTTTTTTTTTATCCTGTGTTATTTTATTTTTGTATAGTATAAGTAAATGCACATTGGAGAAAATAAAGCAACAGAACTTGCTTGGTAATATAACATCAACTCCTTTTTAACTAATACTTTAAAACCATATGAATGTTTCACATCCTTGTATTTCTTTAGCATCCCATATACTTAACATTATGACTAGTGGACAGTGGCATCGCTAGGGGGTGGCTAGTAGGGAAGTGCATAGTAGGGTATATATAGGGGATTAAAGCAAATCTGTTGCCTTGCCATGGTATTTTGGATTTCTCACCATAACATAGATATTATTATTATTATTACTATTATAAAACCTGTATAATAATAATAATAATAATATCTATGTTATGGTGAGAAATCCAAAATACCATGGCAAGGCAACAGATTTGCTTTAATCCCCTATATATACCCTACTATGCACTTCCCTCGCTTGCTGTCACTCCATTTAGTGATGAGCCAAAGGAAATGTCAGATGTTCTTGGATATGGACAAGCATGGCCATTGGCAATGTGATAGCTCTTGGTCAATCATCACTGTAGCTTGGGAGGTCCATAGACTTATGTAAAATGCAATGACTTTAGCGATTTATAGCTTGCGTGGAGATTTTCTTTACCCCTGATGACTGAATAGAGAGGTGGTCGGGTAAGTATTTGCTTCTGAGTGTAGGAAAACCTCTTACTTTTTGTTCGAGTTCTGTGGGTGCACTTACATGTTTGGTGATCCATTGGGCCATGTATTGGTTGATGCAACCATGACTCTTAAGACCATAGGAAAATGCTTTCAACTATAACCAGAAGTAGAACATGGATGCCTAAGTCTATTAGTAGTGCACTTTCAAGGAGATTGTTGGTCCATAAAGTAGCAAGAAATAAGTAATTAAAGAAGACTTGGATGAGGCAAGTTCACCGTAATGGAAAAGATTTTCTTCCCCTCGGCTATCTTCAATCATTCATTGCATTTTCCAGTCTGGCCTTTATGGATTTTTTATAATTGGCCCCGCGTGCTCGGCCCAGTAAGACATAAAGAATGGGATTGATGCAACTGCTGATTGAGATCAGGCAAAGGCAAACATTACTTATTATGAAATCGGGAAGTGTTGCACTCATCCCCGTAAGCCACGCTAGGACTGGCCATGTGCTGAAAGGAAACCAGCAGATAAAAAAGCAAACCACTACTGCAATGATGATCCTGAAAGTTCTTTGAAACCCTTTTGGCCTTTTAAATCTGTTCTGACATAGTTTGTAGATAATAAGACCATAACAAATAAGGACGATGATAAAAGGTATCCCAAACGTTAAAATATTTTTGGACATTATGATATATGTTTCATAACTAATTTCAAAATCTAAACTATAAATATAACGCATTTCAATCTCATTTAACTCTGGCACAGATATATAATAACTGTTGTAGCTGGCAAAGCCATGTAAAAAAGCAAAATTAATAAACAGCACAGCCAGAGGAACAAGCCAAAGAACGACGGATACAATCCTCACTAATCTCCGTGTTCGGTGCACTTTAGCCCAAAGTGGCCACACGATGGACACACAATGGTCAATACTAATGACTGTTAAGAAAGTCACACTAACAGCGGAGTTCAAGTTCATCATGAAAAAGTTGATGATCTTTAAAAAAAATATATAAAATCTCCACGTAAGGTATATGATCCACAACACCAGAAACAGCCAGCCATTCTATGACGCGAAATGGAAGACAAAGGCAAAATATGAAGTCAGCGATGGCCAAGTTTAGGAACCACACCGCACCGATGGTCTTCATCCTGAAGCCGGAGATCCATATTACCAATCCATTTCCTATGATTCCAACAATGCAGGAGATACAGTAACAAGAGATGGTTAAAACTTTGATGACTTCGTATGCCTCTGCCACATATGTTTCATTCATGGTGCCAGCAGTGGAGGGAGAAGGATTAAGTGAACTCCTGTTAAAACAGAAGGGATGGATTATTAATTTTAAAGAACAAATTTGGAATTCTCAGCCACCGAGCATATGAACTTGGTAGCTGCAGGATCTCCAGTCTCATGCCGCGTACACACAGTCAGACTTTCTGACGGGAAATGTTGGATGTGAGCTTGTTGTTGGAAAGTCCGACTGTGTATGTGCTCCCTCAAACATTTGCTGTCGTCATTTCCACCCACAAAAGTTTAAGAGCAGGTTCTCAAATTTTCCGCCAACTTCACTTGTTGTCGGAAAGTCCGATCGTGTGTACACAAGTCTGTCGCACAAAAGCTCACACATGCTCGGAATCAAGCAGAAGGATCCGCACTGGCTATTGAACTTCCTTTTTCTCGGCTTGTCGTACGTCTTGTACATCACCGCGTTCTCACGTTCGGAATTTCCAACATTTGTGTGACCATGTGTATGCAAGACAAGTTTGAGCCAACATCCTTTGGAAAAAAATCCACTGTTTTGTTGGCGGAAAGTCCGATCGTGTGTACATGGCATTAGTGTGAAAGCAAGTCAGTATTACTAGAATCTGAGTAATAAAAAATCAGTGCTACTTCATTACCGCGTCAGTTCTACTTGCTATCCATCCATTGATTATTATAATGACAGGAAAGATTCAGCTCACCTAGAGAGGGGAAAATGTATTAATTGACCCCGTAGCACAACCCCCCGACCCCCCCCCCCCCCATACACACACATGCACACTCTATTTTGAAGGCAATGAGGTTGATTCACTAAAAATGGAGAGCAGCTTTGCATAGAAACCAATTAGCTTCCAGGTTGTACTCTCAAAGCTTAATCGAAAAGCTGAGGTTCGCAGGCTGATTGGCTACCATACACAGCTGCAGCAGGTTTTGTACTCTCCAGTTTTAGTAATATATATATATATATATATATATATATATATATATATATATTTGTGCCTTAACCACTTTAGGACTGCTGCATGTAATTATACGTCAGCAGAATGGCATGTACGGGCACAAGCACGTACCCGTACGTGCCTGCCTTCCAGCGGGTGGGGGGTCCGATCGGACCCCCTCCCGCTGGCTGCCGCAGTACATTTCGCTTCAGGAGTGATCCGGGATGAGGGGGTGGCCGTTGGTTTCTGGCCATCCCCTCTCGATCGCTCCTGGTGAATGAGAAGCTTCCCCTGCCTGTGTAGTGTAAACACAGGCAGGAGGAAGTGATGTCACTCTCCTCGGGGCAGTCTTTTTGACCGGACTGTGAGGAGAGGACATAGTAAGTGCACCAAACACTACACTGACATGTAGGTACACACAGGCACACAAATCACCCCCCCCCCCCCGATCACTCCCCCCCCTCCCAGTCACAGTGTCAATGATTGCAGTGATCATTTATTTACTGATCACTGCATTTAGTGTCAGTTGTGTACCCCCATATACTACCTAATAAAGATTTTAACCCCCTGATTGCCCCTAGAGTTAATCCCTTTCACCAGCGATCACCATATAAGTGTCACTGGTGACGCTGGTTAGCCAGTTAGTTATTTAGTTATTTAGGTTCCCCGTCAGGTTTTTATATAGCTTCAAGGACCCCCATATACTACCTAATAAAGATTTTAACCCCCTGATTGCCCCTAGTTAACCCTTTCACCAGTGATCACCGTATAAGTGTTACGGGTGACTCTGGTTAGTTAGTTTGCTTTTTATAGCATCAGGGCACCTACCATTTATTACCCATTAAAGGTTTAACCCCCTGATCACCCGGCGGGTGATATCAATTAGGTTTTAGGGTCAGGGTCTGCGTCGCCCCAGGCAGCGCTAGGTTAGTGCCAGTACCGCTAACACCCACGCGCAAAGCATACACCTCCCGTAGTGGTATATTATCTGAACAGATCAATATCTGATCTGATCAGATCTATACTAGCGTCCCCGGCAGTTTAGGGTTCCAAAAAAAGCATTGTTAGCGGGATCAGCCCAGATACCTGCTGGCACCTGCGTTTTGCCCCTCCGCCCAGCCCACCCAAGTGCAGTATCAATCGATCACTGTCACTTACAAAACACTAAACACATAACTGCAGCGATCGCAGAGTCAGGCCTGATCCCTGCGATCGCTAACAGTTTTTTTTTTATAGCGTTTTATATTTAAATCCTGAAGGCGGTGCTTGGTTTTCGGGGTCCCGTATGCGGCTAGGCTCCCAAAAAGTCCCACACATGTGGTATCCCCGTACTCGGGAGAAGCCATACAATGTATTTTGGGGTGTAATTTCACGTATGCCCATAGCATGTGTGAGCAATATATCATTTAGTGACAACTTTGTGCAAAAAAAAAAAAGTTTGTAATATTCCCGCAACTTGTGGCAAAATATAAAATATTCCATGGACTCAACATACCTCTCAGCAAATAACTTGGAGTGTCTACTTTCCAAAATGGGGTCATTTGGGGGGGTTTTGTGATATTTTGGCATTTTATGGCCTTTGAAACTGTGATAGGTAGTGAGGAGTGAAATCAAAAATTTGCACCCTTAGAAACCCTGAAGGCAGTGATTGGATTTCGGTGTCCCGTACGCAGCTAGACTCCCAAAAAGTCCGACACATGTGGTATCCTCGTACTCAGGAGAAGCAGCAGAATATATTAAGGGGTGCAATTCCACATAAAACTATGGCATGTGTGAGCAATATATCATTTAGTGACAACTTTTTGTAAACTTTTTTTTGTGTCATTATTCAATCACTTGGGACAAAAAAAAAAAATTCAATGGTCTCAACATGCCCCTCAGCAATTTCCTTGGGGTGTCTACTTTCCAAAATGGGGTAATTTGGGGGGGAGGGTTTGTACTGCCCTGCCATTTCAGGTTTATACTAACCTAACTCTACTCAATAGAATTGCACAGGGAAGCCCTTAACCTCCTTTTCTTGGCTCCCCCACCAGAACGTCTGGCTCCTCACCTCCTCCACGTGTCCCCCAAAGAAAGTGGCTTCCTATGGGGCACTCATGCGGGATCACTCCCAAGTCTCGTCTATTGACACAGACATCGAGGCTCTGTACCCGCCCCCTGCTCCCTCGTCATTGGCTTTGATTGACAGCAGATGGAGCCAATTGCTCCTGCTGCCTCAGCAAAGCCAGTGAGACCAGGATGTGAGGGGAGAGAAGAGCTACAGATGTAAACAGCACTGGGTTGAATGAGGGCTCTGGTAAGCGAGGAGGAGGTTAAGGGTAGGGATGGTGCCGATGTTCGACTCGAACATCGGGTGTTCACCTGTTCGCCAAATAGCAAACAATTTGGAGTGTTCTCGGCAAATTCGAAAGCCGCAGGACACCCTTTAAAAAGTCTATGGGAGAAATCAAAAGTGCTAATTTTAAAGGCTTATATGCATGGTATTGTCATAAAAAGTTTTTGGGGACCCGGGTCCTGCCCTAGGATAATCAATGCAAAAAAAAAGTTTTAAAAATTGCCCTTTTTTCGGGAATAGTGATTTTAATAATGCTTAAAGTGAAACAAAAGTGTAATATTCCTTTACATTTCGTAACTGGGGGGTGTCTATAGTATTCCTTTAAAGTGGCGCATGTTTCCCATGTTTACAACAGTCCGAGAGCAAAATTACATTTCTATAGGAAATAAAGTCATTTAAAAGTACTCGCGGCTATAAAGAATTGTCGGTCCTGGCAATACACATAAAAGTTCATTGATAAAAACGGCATGGGATTTCCCCACAAGGGAACCCCAAACCAAAATAAAAAAAATGGCATAGGGGTCCCCCCAAATTCCATACCAGGCCCTTCATGTCTGGTATGGATATTAAGGGGAACCCCGTGCCAAAATATAAAAAAAATGGTGTGGGGGATGCCCCTTCAGGTCTGGTATGGATTTTAAGGGGAACTTCATGCTAAAATTTAAAAAATGGCATGGGGCCCCACAAAATTCCATACCAGACCCTTATCTGAGCACGCAAACCTGGTAGGCCGCAGGAAAAGAGGGGAGACGAGAGAGTGCCCCCCTCCTGAACCATATCAAGCCACATGCCCTCAACATTGGGAGGGTGCTTTGGGGTAACAAGGGGACCCCCAGATCCTGCCCCCGTGAAATGGTAATGGGGTACAAATGTGTGAAAATGGTAAAAAAAAGACAATACGCGCCTTGGGACAAGTCCTTTATTAAAAAAATAAAACTGTCTCACGAAGTCCATTCATCTTCTTCTTCTCTCGCTCCAATGTACCGAAAAAAAAAACTGTAACCGAGTGACCTCGCTATGGGAAAGACATACGGATGTCCCCATGTGATAGAGGGGGGCAGTCCCTCTAACGCTACGGGGAAACCATATGTCCCTGTGCGCCAGAGGGGGCTGGGTCACCCGGCGATGTCATTGTGTTGCCCCGCCCTCAGTTATAAATTAACTGCCACCTGAGAGGCCAGTCATTACAGCAGGTGCCTCCCATGGAGGCAGATCGTAGGCGGCATGCAGCTTTTTTTTTTTTTCTCGGTCTGTCAGAACGAGAGAAGAAGAAGATGAATGGACTTTGTGGTACAGTCTTATTTTTAGTTTTTTTTATATAAAGGACTCGTCCCAAGCCGTGTATTGTCTTTTTTTTTAAACATTTTCACACATTTTTGGTGAAATGGTAGGGTCCCGTTACCATTTCACACAGGGGGCTGGGATCTGGTGGTCCCCTTGTTGTTCCAGATTCCAATAAGCCCCCCGCCCACAGACCCCCACAACCACCGGGCAAGGGTTGTGGGGAGGAGGCCCTCCTCCCCATCAACATGGGGACAAGGTACTTTTTGGGGGCATGTAGCCTGGTACGGCTCAGGAGGGGGGGCGCTCTCTCGACCCCCCTTTTTTTACTGTGGCCTGCCAGGTTGTGTGCTCAGATAAGGGTCTGGTATGGATTTTTGGGGGGACCCCCACGCCATTTAAAAAAAAAAAATGTTGCTGTGCAAAATGTCATTTTTCTCTTGGACTGTTGTAAACATGGGAAACATGCATCATTTTACAGGCATACTAGAGACACCCCCCAGGTATGAAATTTAAGGGAGTATGAGACTTTTATTGTTTCACTTTAAGCATTATTAAAATCACTGCTCCCGAAAAAAACTGCCATTTTTAAAACTTGTTTTTGCATTGATACATGTCTCCTGGGGCCGGACCTAGGTCCCCAAACACTTTTTAAGACAATAACTTGCATATAAGCCTTTAAAATTAGCACTTTTGATTTTTCATGTTGGTGTCCCATAGACTTTAATGGTGTTCGCGTATTTGAACAAATTTTATGCCTGTTCTCATGTTCTGCTGCGAACTGAACAAGGGGTTTTTCGGCTCATCCCTAGTTAAGGGGGATAACAATGTCTAAACATTTTTACCATATAGGCTTTATAACAACTTTAAAAGTATACATATGTTTACATAGTTGCACGGTTGCACTAATTATCCCCAGAGCTTAGTAAACGTGGCAAAGCTCTGCTGATTTCCATCATCCAATCATGTGCACACAAAAATGCTGTTTTTTTATTTTCCTTACACCTGATTGGGTATTCTTTACAAAGTGAAGCTTTACCACTAGTGATGGACGAACTTCCGACGGGACGTTTCGCGAACGCGGACCGTGAACGCGGCCGATAGTTCGCGAAACGGAACGTTCGCGGCGGGCCCCATTGACTTCAATGGGAGGCGAACTTCGCAAACCTTTAGGTCAAATTTGCAGCCACAAAATAATTATTAGCTGGGCAAACATAGTCCCACCACATGGCCAATGACATATCACATGTATGAGGTGAATTTGGGATCGATAACTACAAGCATTCTTTTTTTATATGGGAAATTGTTCTGACAATTCAGGACTGTGGAGCGCATGAAGACAATGGAGGAGAGGGAAGGTCAGGGACCAGGGTAGGCAAAGAAGAGGGTGCAGGAGATGATCACCAGCAGCGTGACATACAGCAATGACACCTGCACCGTGATAGAGTCATCTGACAACAGCACCGTGATAGAGAGCACTGACATCAGCAGCGTGACATAAAGCATTAATACCAGCACCGTGACATACAGCATTGACAGCAACACCGTGATAGAGAGCACTGACATCAGCAGCGTGACATAAATCACTCACACCAGCACCGTGATATACAGCACTGACAGCAGCACCGTGATAGAGAGCACTGACATCAGCAGCGTGACATTAAGCACTCACACCAGCACCGTGATATACAGCACTGACAGCAGCACCGTAAGCAGCCCCAGGAGGAAGTCAGCACAGCACAGGGATGGTGTGATCCCCTCATAATAAGAACCCCCAGGAGTAAGTCAGCACAGCACAGGGATGGTGTGATCCCCTCATAATAAGCAGGCCCAGGAGAAAATCAGCACAGCACAGGGATGGTGTGATCCCCTCATAATAAGAACCCCCAGGAGGAAGTCAGCACAGCACAGGGATGGTGTGATCCCCTCATAATAAGAACCCCCAGGAGGAAGTCAGCACAGCACAGGGATGGTGTGATCCCCTCATAAGCAGCCCCAGTAGAAATATGACAACGCTCAACCTCTTCAAAGAGGAGGGTAGGGGCATATAGTACGGTGTGCTTTTTTGGGACAAGGAAGTGAGCCAAATGAAGAAAGAAGGTCTGTGTGCTTGATTAAAAAAATTGTTTATAGACATATACATGGTCTACTGGTCACATGTGTTGAATTCCTCCGAGATCCATGCCTCATTCATTTTTTGAAATGTGAGGTAGTTAACACTGTCGTGAGCTAGGCGAGTACGCTTATCGGTCACGATCCCCCCTGCTGCGCTGAACGTCCTTTAGGACAGGACACTGGATGAGGGGCAAGCCAACAGGTCAATTGCAAATTGGGCAAGCTCTGGCCAGATGTCAAGCCTGCCCACCCAGTAGTCCAGGGGTTCATCACTCCTCAGAGCATCCACATCGGCCGTTAACCCAATGTAGTCGGACACCTGATGGTCTAGGCGTTCTCTGATGCTGGATCCGGATGACACCTGTCGATGGGTCGGCTGAAAGAATGACCTCATATCCGAAGTCACCAACACATCTTCAAACCGGCCTCTTCTTGCAGGCGCTGTTGGATTGGTACCCGCAGCTCCTTCTCTGGGAGTGGGAATTGCTCCTCTGTAAGTGCTGCATTCTGACAGCCCTCTGCGACGGCGGTAACATTTCCACCATTTTGTGTTTGTACCGGGGTTTTAGTACGTTGCCACCCAGTACTGGTCCTTGACCCTTATGCTTTTTATACGGGGGTCCCTATTAAAACACTGGAGCATGAAGGCCCCCATTTGCACTAAAGTGGAAGCGGTGTGGTGGCCTGGCTCCTGCTCATCATCCAGGATAATGTCGTCCTCTTCATTCTCCTCTTCCCATCCACGCACAACAGGGATCCCAGAAAGGTTTAAAGCATGCTCTTCTTGCTCCTCCTCATCCGCCCCGGCACCATCCTCCTCTGACTCCTCTTCAGACTCCTGTTGTTGACTTGTCTCAGATAGAGTAGCCCCCCCTGGGAATTCATCCAGCATTGCGACTTCCTCATCTTCCCGCTCCTGCTCCTCCACAGCTTGATCAATGACATGACGCAATGCACGCTCCATAAAGAAGGCATAAGGTACCATGTCACTGATGGTGCCATGGCTGCGACTGACCAGTTTGGTGATCTCCTCAAATGGCCGCAGAAGTCTGCATGCGTTGCGCATGAGCAGCAACTGGCGCAGTGAAAAAAAACCCAGCTCCCCAGAACCGTTTCTGCCGCAGAGTTCATACAGGTAGACGTTAACTGCACGTTTCTGCTGGAGCAGCCTATCAAGCATATAGAAGGTTGAGTTCCATCGCGTCGGGCAATCGCAAATAAGACGTCTGACCGGCAGATTGTGTCGCCGCTGAATGTCAGCAAGGCGAGCCATGGCCATGTAAGATCTTCTGAAATGGGCCAAGATTTTCCTTGCCTGCCGCAAGATGTTCTGGACCCCAGGGTATTTGACAACGAATCGCTGCACGACCAAGTTTAACCACTTGCCGACCGCCGCACGACGATATACGTCGACAGAATGGCACGGGCAGGCATGTGGGCGTATATATACGTCCCTGCCTTCCCGCGGGTGGGGGGCCCGATCGGGCCCCCCCCCCCCGGTGCCTGCGGCGGTCGGTATTCGTTCGGGAGCGATCCGGGATGAGGGGGCGGCCATTCATTCATGGCCACCCCCTCGCGATCGCTCCCGACGAATGGAAATGCTCCGTGACATCACTTCCTCTCCTGTAATGTAAACACAGGCAGAGGAAGTGATGTAATCTCTCCTCGTGTCGGTCTTTTTCGTTCCGGCACCGAGGAGAGAGGATCGGTGAGTTGCACCCAACACTACACATACAGTAGAACACGCCAGGCACACTTTTCACCCCCCCCCCCGATCACCCCCCCAATCACCCCTGCCCCCCCAGTCACAGTGACACCAATTGCATTTTTTTTTTTTTTTGCATTGGTGTCATTTGTGACTGTAATAACTGTTAGGGCAGTTAGGGATAGCCCCCTTTAGCTCTAGGGTGCCCCCCTAACCCCCCCCAATAAAGGTTTACCCCGTGATCACCCCCCGTCGCCAGTGTCACTAATAAGCGATCGTTTTTCTGATCGCTGTATTAGTGTCACAGGTGACGCTAGTTAGGCAGGTAAGTATTTAGGTTCGCCGCAGCTTTTTATAGTGTCAGGGACCCCCATATACTACCGCATAAAGCCCCCTGATTGCCCCCCAGTTAACCCTTTCACCAGTGATCACCATATAACTGTTACAGGTGACGCTGGTTGGTAAGTTTTTTTTTTTTTGTTTCAGGGCACCCGCCATTTATTACCTAATAAAGGTTTAACCCCCTGATCACCCGGCGGGTGATATAAGTTTGAGGGTCAGATAAGGTCTGCGTCGCCCCAGCGTCAGGTTAGTGCCAGTACCGCTAACACCCACGCGCAAAGCATACACCTCCCTTAGTAATATAGTATCTGATCAGATCTATATTAGCGTTGCCAGCATTTTAGGTTTCCCAAAACGCATTGTTAGCGGGATCAGCCCAGATACCTGCTAGCACCTGCGTTTAGCCCCTCCGCCAAGCCCAGCCCAGCCCACCCAAGTGCAGTATCGATCGATCACTGTCACTTACAAAACACAACACACATAACTGCAGCGTTCGCAGAGTCAGGCCGCGTACACACGGGCGGACTGTTCGCCCAACTTTGTCCGCTGAACAGTGTTTCAGCGGACAGTCCGCCCGTGTGTGGGCTTTCAGCGGACAGTTTCAGCGGACAGTTTGACGGACAAAGTCTTTCGGAAATTCCGAAAAACTGTCCGCTGAAACTTTGTTTGAGCGAACAGTCCGCCCGTGTGTAGGCTACTTTCGAAATGAGCAAACTGTTCCCGCTCGGAGGAAAGTCTGCTCATTTCGAGCGCGTGTGAAGGTAGGCGGGGCCCGCGACGGAGATGTCGCGGGCTCCGCCGCCTGGAATGGACTTAAAGGGGAACCCCAACGCCGAAAAAAATCGGCGTGGGGGTCCCCCCAAAGTCCACAACAGACCCTTGTCCGAGCACGCTACCCGGCCAGCCAGGAAAGGGGGGCGAGCGAGCGCGCCCCCCCTCCTGAGCCGTACCAGGCCGCGTGCCCTCAACATGGGGGGTGCCTTGGGGAAGGGGGGCCGCGCGGCCCCCCCACCCCAAAGCACCTTGTCCCCATGTTGATGAGGACAAGGGCCTCTTCCCGACAACCCTGGCCGTTGGTTGTCGGGGTCTGCGGGCGGGGGGCTTATCGGAATCCGGGAGCCCCCTTTAAGAAGGGGGCCCCCGGATACCGGCCCCCCACCCTATGTGAATGAGTATGGGGTACAATGTACCCCTACCCATTCACCTGTAAAATAAAAGTACCCAAAAAAAAAACACAACACACGAGAAAAAATATTTTATTGCACAGCTCCGGGGGTCTTCCGTCTTCGGGGGTCTTCTCGCCGGACTCCTCCGCTATCTTCGTGTAGCTCTTTTGCTAGCGGAGGAGTCCGGCTTTCTTCCTCCCCGCCGCCGGCCTCTTCTCCCGACTTCGGGGGTCTTGTCCCCCTCTTCGGTTCTTCTGCCGGGCCACCGCGCCTTCTTGTAGCTCTTTTGCAGGCGGTGGCCCGGTCTTCTGTCGCCGCTGTCGCCGTCGCCGCCTTCCGTTCTTCTTCTTCTTCTTGTTCTTCTTCTTCTTCTCCAGGAGATGTTGACACGTCGCTCTCTCCGGCCGGAATGCCAGAGCCGCCCTGTGCTGCCACTTATATAGTGCCAATGGGGCGGTGTCACATGGTATATGTCACATGGGTTGGTCACATGGGTTGATGTCACATGGGGACTATGACATCGTAAGGGGGCGGGGTCACCATGTGACATCAACCCATGTGACCAACCCATGTGACATATACCATGTGACACCGCCCCATTGGCACTATATAAGTGGCAGCACAGGGCGGCTCTGGCATTCCGGCCGGAGAGAGCGATGTGTCAACATCTCCTGGAGAAGAAGAAGAAGAACAAGAAGAAGAAGAAGAACGGAAGGCGGCGACGGCGACAGCGGCGACAGAAGACCGGGCCACCGCCTGCAAAAGAGCTACAAGAAGGCGTGGTGGCCCGGCAGAAGAACCGAAGAGGGGGACAAGACCCCCGAAGTCGGGAGAAGAGGCCGGCGGCGGGGAGGAAGAAAGCCGGACTCCTCCGCTAGCAAAAGAGCTACACGAAGATAGCGGAGGAGTCCGGCGAGAAGACCCCCGAAGACGGAAGACCCCCGGAGCTGTGCAATAAAATATTTTTTCTCGTGTGTTGTGTTTTTTTTTTGGGTACTTTTATTTTACAGGTGAATGGGTAGGGGTACATTGTACCCCATACTCATTCACATAGGGTGGGGGGCCGGTATCCGGGGGCCCCCTTCTTAAAGGGGGCTCCCGGATTCCGATAAGCCCCCCGCCCGCAGACCCCGACAACCAACGGCCAGGGTTGTCGGGAAGAGGCCCTTGTCCTCATCAACATGGGGACAAGGTGCTTTGGGGTGGGGGGGCCGCGCGGCCCCCCCTTCCCCAAGGCACCCCCCATGTTGAGGGCACGCGGCCTGGTACGGCTCAGGAGGGGGGGGCGCGCTCGCTCGCCCCCCTTTCCTGGCCGGCCGGGTAGCGTGCTCGGACAAGGGTCTGTTGTGGACTTTGGGGGAACCCCCACGCCGATTTTTTTCGGCGTTGGGTGTCCCTTTAAGTCCATTCCAGGCGGCGGTGCCCGCGACGTCTCCTTCGCGAGCCCCGCCTACCTGTACACGCGCTCGAAATGGGCGGACTTGCCTCCGCCTTACGTGGGCGAGTCCGTTCATTTCAAAAGTTGAGCGAACTGTTTGGCAAACAGTTCGCTGAAACAGTCCGCTCAAAAAGTGCCGTGTGTGGGCAAGTCCGCTCATGCAAATTTTGAGCGGACTGTTGCGGCAACTGTTTGACGAACAAAGTTTCAGCGAACAGTCCCCGCGTGTGTACGCGGCCTCAGGCTTGATCCCTGTGATCGCTAACAGTTTTTTTTGTAGCGTTTTGAAACAGTCGCTGACAGGCTAGGTGCTTTTTTACCTGTGAGTCTCACTAGTGTACCCCTAAATTTAGAGCCCAGAATGGCAAAGCGAAGGTACACTAGTGAAGAGGCCTACACGTTTCTGAGCATGACAGATAGTGAAGAGGACGTCACTCATCTGTCAGATTCAGGCTCAGAATACGATCCTGTAGAGGACAGCGGCTCCATGACAGATAGCTCTGACGACGGAGATGAGGTCCCTGTTAAGGACAGGTGTGCCCGATCCTGAATGTATTCTGTTGTTCAGGTGCAGGAACCGCAGGTCACTCGTATGGAGCAGAGACGTACTAGAGCCGCTCATCCTTCTGGTGAACTGGCAAGCACCAGCAGCCTAGTACACCCTGGACGTACATCCAGCACTGCAGTAACACGTGGTGACGTGGCGAGTCCCATAAGTGCAGTTCAAGCTGGCGAGGTGGCAAGCACAAGTAGTGTCCCGCTGCCACCAAGACAAAGACAAAGACAGGCCCGTCGTACCCATAGTGCCCTTCCTGCAGAATTCGCCAATCCTAATTGGGTGCCCACCACTTCTGCAGAACCCGTACTTCCCCCATTCACTGGCCAACCTGGCATTAACGTGGAAACAGTTGATTTTACGACACTTGACTTTTACTCACTGTTTTTCACCGAAGATCTCTATAGATCTATTGTGGACCAAACCAATTTGTACGCTGGTCAACACATCGCCACTATTCCCCAGTCCGCCCTTGCCAGACAATGGAAACCAGTTACGGTTTCCGAATTTAAAATCTTTCTGGGCCTCTCCCTCAACATGGGCATAACCAAAAAGAGTGAGTTGTGGTCATATTGGTCCACTGACCCAATTCACCATATGAGCGTGTTCTCTGCTTCCATGTCCAGGGCACGATACGAGATGATTTTGCGGTTCATGCACTTCAGCGACAATGAACTCTGTCGTCCTCGTGGAGACCCTGAATACGATCGGCTCTACAAAATTCGGCCCCTCATAAACCACTTCAACCAACGTTTTGCAGACTTGTTTACTCCCCATCAAGTTGTCTGCGTTGATGAGTCCCTGATTAAGTTTTCTGGTCGCTTGTCATTCAAACAATACGTCCCCAACAAGCGTTCCAGATACGGGGTCAAGATGTATAAGCTCTGTGACAGGGCCACAGGCTATACACGTAGTTTCATGGTTTATGAGGGTAAAGATAGTCACGTAGAGCCGGAGAACTGCCCTGACTACATAGGAAGCGCTGGCAAGATAGTGTGGGACATGGTGTCACCCTTATTCGGAAAGGGGTACCACTTGTACGTGGACAATTATTACACAAGCGTGCCACTGTTTAGTCACTTGTTTGATCAGCAGATTGGAGCATGTGGCACTGTGCGACCTAATCGCCGGGGCTTTCCCCAGCGGCTTGTAGAGTCCCGTCTTAGGCTGGGGGAGAGAGCCTGCTTGCGCAGTAATAATTTGCTCGCTATGAAGTAGAGGGATAATAAGAATGTTTTCGTTCTTACCTCCCTTCATGCAGACACGACGGTCCAAATTCCTACGGCGACTGGTATTGTGGAGAAACCCCTCCGTGTCCACAAATATAACCTTCACATGGGAGGGGTGGACCTCAATGACCAGTTGTTGGCGCCGTATCTAGTTGCCCGTAAGGCCAGACGCTGGTACAAAAAAGTGTCTGTTTATTTATTCCAATTGGCTATACTGAATGCTTATGTACTACACAAAGCTTCAGGACGGACTGGATCCTTCCTTAAATTCCAGGAGGATATCGTCAGAGCCCTTCTGTATCCAGACGGTGCTCCACCTCACGTTCCCCTA
Source organism: Lithobates pipiens (assembly GCF_037356315.1). Lineage (NCBI taxonomy): Eukaryota > Metazoa > Chordata > Amphibia > Anura > Ranidae > Lithobates > Lithobates pipiens. The sequence goes on along the minus strand of NW_027507788.1, from coordinate 33,202,395 downwards.
CCAGATGCAGTATGCCGGCTGCATGAGAGGCATTATTCTTATGTCATCCCGAGTACCCCTACCCAACGAGCCCCCCAAAGAAAATGTTGTGTCTGCAGAAAGCGCGGATATAGGCGTGACACCCGTTATTGTTGTCCCCGCTGTCCTGACAATCCTGGTCTTTGCATTGGTGAATGTTTTGAACGCTACCATGAACTAGTTGAGTATTAGCGTAGGGTACAGCATTGCACAGGCTAGGCACACGTTCACAGGGTTTCCCAAGATGCCATCGCATTTTGAGAGACCCAAACCGCTGGAACCGTTACAACAGAAGTGTTAAAGTTATATAAAAAAGTGTTTAAAAAAAAAGAAAAAAGTAAAAAAAACAAAAAAACAAAAAAAATATAAAATAAAAAAACCAAAAATAGTTGTCGTTTTATTGTTCTCTCTCTCTCTATTCTCTCTCTATTGTTCTGCTCCTTTGTACTGTATTCTATTCTGCAATGTTTTATTGTTAATCATTTTTTGTTTTCAGGTACGCCATTCAGCTGTAGCGTGGATTTATTTATCTTGACAGCAACAGCTGGGGTGGAGGAGCGATCTGCTCCTACCTTTTGCGGGAGGATGCCCCCATGCTTCGGCATATATATATTTTAGGCACAGATTGTGTTAAATGTGTTATTTTTTGCTATTTTTTTTTTGTATTTGCTTTGCAGGTATGGTACGTCTTACTGTTATACTGTAATGTTACTTTGTTTTATTGTTAACCATCATTTGCTTAGCAGGTACGCCATTCAGTTGCAGCATGGATTTATTTATCTTGACAGCAACAGCGTTTGCTCCCACGATACATAAAGCCGCGACTCCAGCACTGTCGGGGGTGATTTCACCACCACAGTTAAAAAAGAGCATATATGCCGAAGCATGGGGGCATAAGGGGTGGAGGAGCGATCTGCTCCTACCTTTTGCGGGAGGATGCCCCCATGCTTCGGCATATATAAATGGTGCATGTATGCCCACCATTAAAAGTGGGTGGATGAAGGGTGGTATCTAATGGTGGGCATACCCACCGATCAATATTTGTTTTTCGTTCAGCCCACAGGCTGCATGAAAAAAAAATTACAATATATGCCCAACCAGTTCCAGCAACATACTGGTATGTTACTGGACTTTGAGTGCTTATACCAGAATGATGCCTGCAGGTTTAGGTATCATCTTGGTATCATTCTTTTCAGCCAGCGGTCGGCTTTTATGTAAAAGCAATCCTAGCAGCTAATTAGCCTCTAGACTACTTTTACAAGCAGTGGGAGGGAATGTCCCCCCCCCCCCCGCACCATCTTCCATGGTTTTCTCAGGCTCTCCTGTCCCAACAGGGAACCTGAGAATGCAGCCGATGGTTCCGCCAGCTGACCATAGAGCTGATCAGAGACCAGAATGGCTCCAATCATCTCTATGGCCTAAGACACCGGAAGCTACGAGCATTTCATGACTTAGATTTTGCGGGATGTAAACAGCGCCATTGGGAAATTGGGAAAGCATTTTATCACACCGATCTTGGTGTGGTCAGATGCTTTGAGGACAGAGGAGAGATCTAGGGTCTGATAGACCCTAATTTTTTTTAAAAAGAGTACCTGTCACTACCTATTGCAATCATAGGGGATATTTACATTCCCTGAGATAACAATAAAAATCATAAAAAAATATATATAAATGAAAGGAACAGTTTAAAAATAAAATAAAAAAGCAAAATAAATAATAAAAAAAAACTAAAAAAAAAAAAAACACCCCTGTCCCCCCCTGCTAAGGCGCAACGTCGAACGCAAGCGTTGGTCTGGTGCCATATGTAAACAGCAATTGCACCATGCATGTGAGGTATCACCACGAAGGTCAGATCGAGTGTACTAATTTTAGCAGTAGACCTCCTCCGTAAATCTAAAGTGGTCACCTGTAAAAGCATTTAAAGGCTTTTAAAAATGTACGTAGTTTGTCGCCGCTGCACGTTTCTGCGCAATTTTAAAGCATGTCATGTTTGGTATCCATGTACTCGGCCTAAGATCATATTTTTTATTTCATCAAACATTTGGGCAATATAGTGATTTTTAGTGCATTAAAATAAAAAAAGTGTGTTTTTTCCCCCAAAAATGCGTTTGAAAAATCACTGCGCAAATACCGTGTGAAAAAAAAAAATGAAACACCCACCATTTTAATCGGTAGGGCTTTTGCTTTAAAAAAACACTTCATGTTTGGGGGTTCAAAGTAATTTTCTTGCAAAAAAAATATTTTTTCATGTAAACAAAAAGTGTCAGAAAGGGCTTTTTCTTCAAGTGGTTAGAAGAGTGGGTGATGTGTGACATAAGCTTCTAAATGTTGTGCATAAAATGCCAGGACAGTTCAAAACCTCCCCAAATGACCCCATTTTAGAAAGTAGACACCCCAAGCTATTTGCTGAGAGGCATGTCGAGTCCATGGAATATTTTATATTTTGACAAAAGTTGTGGAAAAAATACATTATTATTTTATTTTTATTTTTTTTGCACAAAGTTGTCATTAAATGATATATTGCTCAAACATGCCATGGTTATATGTAAAATTACACCCCAAAATACATTCTGTTGCTTCTCCTGAGTACGGGGATACCACAAGTGTGAGACCTTTTGGGAGCCTAACCGCGTACGGTACCCCAAAATCCAAGCACCACCTTCAGGATTTCTAAGGGTGTAAATTTTTGATTTCATTCCTCACTGCCTATCACAGTTTCGGAGGCCATGGAATGCCCAGATAGCACAAAATCCCCCCACGTGACCCCATTTTGGAAAGGAGACACCCCAAGCTATTTGCCGAGAGGTATGGTTAGTATTTTGCAGACCTTCATTTTTGTCACAAAGTTTTGAAAATTGAAAAAAAGAAAAAAAATATACATTATTTTTTTTTTATTCATTTTCAAAAACAAATGAGAGCTGCAAAATACTCACCATGCCTCTCAGCAAATAGCTTGGGGTGTCTATTTTCCAAAATGGGGTCATTTTGGGGGGTTTTGTGCTATTTTGGCATTTTATGGCCTTCAAAACTGTGATAGGTAGTGAGGTGTGAAATCAAAAATTTACACCCTTAGAAATCCTGAAGGCGGTTCTTGGCTTTCGGGGCCCCGTACGCGACTAGGCTCCCAAAAAGTCCCACACATGTGGTATCCCCGTACTCAGGAGAAGCAGCAGAATTTATTTTGGGGTGTCATTTCACATATGCCCCTGGCATGTGTGAGCAATATATCATTTAGTGACAACTTTGTGAAAAAAAATTAAAAAAAATAAAAGTTTGTAATTTTCCCGCAACTTGTGGCAAAATATAAAATATTCCATGGACTCAACATGCCTCTCAGCAAATAGCTTGGGGTGTCTACTTTCTAAAATGGGGTCATTTGTGGGGGTTTTGTGCCATCTTGGCATTTTATGGCCTTCAAAACTGTAATAGGTAGTGAGGCGTGAAATCAAAAATGTACGCCCTTAGAAAGCCTGAAGGCGGTTCTTGGCTTTCGGGGCCCCATACGCAGCTAGGCTCCCAAAAAATCCCACACATGTGGTATCCCCGTACTCAGGAGAAGCAGCAGAATTTATTTTGGGGTGTCATTTCACATATGCCCATGGCATGCGTGAGCAATATATCATTTAGTGACAACTTTGTGAAAAAAAAAAAAAAAGTTTGTAATATTCCCGCAACTTGCGGCAAAATATAAAATATTCCATGGACTCAACATGCCTCTCAGCAAATAGCTTTGGGTGTCTACTTTCTAAAATGGGGTCATTTGTGGGGGTTTTGTGCCATCTTGGCATTTTATGGCCTTCAAAACTGTAATAGGTAGTGAGGCGTGAAATCAAAAATGTACGCCCTTAGAAAGCCTGAAGGCGGTTCTTGGCTTTCGGGGCCCCGTACGCTGCTAGGCTCCCAAAAAATCCCACACATGTGGTATCCCCATACTCAGGAGAAGCAGCAGAATTTATTTTGGGGTGTCATTTCACATATGCCCATGGCATGCGTGAGCAATATATCATTTAGTGACAACTTTGTGAAAAAAATAAAAAAAATAAAAAAGTTTGTAATTTTCCCGCAACTTGTGGCAAAATATAAAATATTCCATGGACTCAACATGCCTCTCAGCAAATAGCTTGGGGTGTCTACTTTCTAAAATGGGGTCATTTGTGGGGGTTTTGTGCCATCTTGGCATTTTATGGCCTTCAAAACTGTAATAGGTAGTGAGGCATGAAATCAAAAATTTACGCCCTTAGAAAGCCTGAAGGCGGTTCTTGGCTTTCGGGGCCCCGTACGCAGCTAGGCTCCCAAAAAATCCCACACATGTGGTATCCCCGTACTCAGGAGAAGCAGCAGAATTTATTTTGGGGTGTCATTTCACATATGCCCATGGCATGCGTGAGCAATATATCATTTAGTGACAACTTTGTGAAAAAAAAAAAAAAGTTTGTAATTTTCCCGCAACTTGTGGCAAAATATAAAATATTCCATGGACTCAACATGCCTCTCAGCAAATAGCTTGGGGTGTCTACTTTCTAAAATGGGGTCATTTGGGGGGGTTTTGTGCCATCTTGGCATTTTATGGCCTTCAAAACTGTAATAGGTAGTGAGGCGTGAAATGAAAAATTTACGCCCTTAGAAAGCCTGAAGGCGGTGCTTGGTTTTCGGGGCCCCGTACGCGGCTAGGCTCCCAAAAAATCCCACACATGTGGTATCCCCGTACTCAGGAGAAGCAGCAGAATTTATTTTGGGGTGTCATTTCACATATGCCCATAGCATGTGTGAGCAATATATCATTTAGTGACAACTTTGTGAAAAATTTATAAAGTTTGTAATTTTCCCGCAACTTGTGGCAAAATATAAAATATTCCATGGACTCAACATGCCTCTCAGCAAATAGCTTGGGGTGTCTACTTTCTAAAATGGGGTCATTTGTGGGGGTTTTGTGCCATCTTGGCATTTTATGGCCTTCAAAACTGTAATAGGTAGTGAGGCGTGAAATCAAAAATGTACGCCCTTAGAAAGCCTGAAGGCGGTTCTTGGCTTTCGGGGCCCCGTACGCAGCTAGGCTCCCAAAAAATCCCACACATGTGGTATCCCCGTACTCAGGAGAAGCAGCAGAATTTATTTTGGGGTGTCATTTCACATATGCCCATGGCATGCGTGAGCAATATATCATTTAGTGACAACTTTGTGAAAAAAAAAATAAAAAAATAAAAAGTTTGTAATATTCCCGCAACTTGCGGCAAAATATAAAATATTCCATGGACTCAACATGCCTCTCAGCAAATAGCTTGGGGTGTCTACTTTCTAAAATGGGGTCATTTGTGGGGGTTTTGTGCCATCTTTGCATTTTATGGCCTTCAAAACTGTAATAGGTAGTGAGGCGTGAAATCAAAAATGTACGCCCTTAGAAAGCCTGAAGGCGGTTCTTGGCTTTCGGGGCCCCGTACGCAGCTAGGCTCCCAAAAAATCCCACACATGTGGTATCCCCGTACTCAGGAGAAGCAGCAGAATTTATTTTGGGGTGTCATTTCACATATGCCCATGGCATGCGTGAGCAATATATCATTTAGTGACAACTTTGTGAAAAAATAAATAAAAAAGTTTGTAATTTTCCCGCAACTTGTGGCAAAATATAAAATATTCCATGGACTCAACATGCCTCTCAGCAAATAGCTTGGGGTGTCTACTTTCTAAAATGGGGTCATTTGTGGGGGTTTTGTGCCATCTTGGCATTTTATGGTCTTCAAAACTGTAATAGGTAGTGAGGCGTGAAATCAAAAATGTACGCCCTTAGAAAGCCTGAAGGCGGTTCTTGGCTTTCGGGGCCCCGTACGCAGCTAGGCTCCCAAAAAATCCCACACATGTGGTATCCCCGTACTCAGGAGAAGCAGCAGAATTTATTTTGGGGTGTCATTTCACATATGCCCATGGCATGCGTGAGCAATATATCATTTAGTGACAACTTTGTGAAAAAATAAATAAAAAAGTTTGTAATTTTCCCGCAACTTGTGGCAAAATATAAAATATTCCATGGACTCAACATGCCTCTCAGCAAATAGCTTGGGGTGTCTACTTTCTAAAATGGGGTCATTTGTGGGGGTTTTGTGCCATCTTGGCATTTTATGGCCTTCAAAACTGTAATAGGTAGTGAGGCGTGAAATGAAAAATTTACGCCCTTAGAAAGCCTGAAGGCGGTGCTTGGTTTTCGGGGCCCCCGTACGCGGCTAGGCTCCCAAAAAATCCCACACATGTGGTATCCCCGTACTCAGGAGAAGCAGCAGAATTTATTTTGGGGTGTCATTTCACATATGCCCATAGCATGTGTGAGCAATATATCATTTAGTGACAACTTTGTGAAAAATTTATAAAGTTTGTAATTTTCCCGCAACTTGTGGCAAAATATAAAATATTCCATGGACTGAACATGCCTCTCAGCAAATAGCTTGGGGTGTCTACTTTCTAAAATGGGGTCATTTGTGGGGGTTTTGTGCCATCTTGGCATTTTATGGCCTTCAAAACTGTGATAGGTAGTGAGGAGTAAAATGACATATGTATGCCCTTAGAAATCCTGAAGGCGGTGCTTGGCTTTCGGGGCCCCGTAGGCGGCTAGGCTTCCAAAAAGTCGACCACATGTGGTATCCCCGTACTCAGGAGAAGCAGCAGAATGTATTTTGGGGTACAATTCCACATATAACCATGGCATGTGTGAGCAATATATCATTTAGTGACAACATGTTGTAAAAAAAAAAAAAAATGTATTTTGTCATTATTCAATCGCTTGCGGCAAAAAAATAAAATATTCAATGGGCTCAACATGCCTCTTATCAATTTCCTTAGGGTGTCTACTTTCCAAAATGGGGTCATTTGGGGGGGTTTTGTACTGCCCTTCCATTTTAGCACCTCAAGAAATGAGATAGGCAGTCATAAACTAAAAGCTGCGTAAATTCCAGAAAATGTACCTTAGTTTGTAGATGTGACAACTTTTGCGCAAACCAATAAATATACAGTTATTGACTTTTTTTTTACCAAAGACATGTGGCGGAATACATTTTGGCCTAAATGTATGACTAAAATTGAGTTTATTGGATTTTTCTAATAACAAAAAGTAGAAAATATTTTTTTTCAAAATTTGCGATCTTTTTACGTTTATATCGCAAAAAATAAAAATCGCAGAGTCAGTCAAATACCTTTAAAAGAAAGCTCTATTTGTGGGAAGAAAAGGACGCAAATTTCGTTTGGCTACAACATTGCATGACAGCGCAATTACCAGTTAAAGCAGCGCAGTGCCAAATTGTAAAAAGACCTCTGGTCATTTACCAGCAAAATGGTCCGGTCTGAAAGTGGTTAAGACGTGTGCCATGCATGGCACGTGCGTGATTTTGCCCTGTTTCAATGCGCTAAGCAGATTGGCACCGTTGTCACACACCACTTTACCAACTGTCAAATTGAGTGGTGTTAGCCACTGATCTGCCTGTGAACGCAAAGCTGAAAGGAGTGCCGGGCCAGTGTGGCTCTTGGCTTCCAGGCACAACAGACGCAGCACGGCATGGCAACGTCTCACCTGGCATGTGGAATAGGTTCAGGGGAGCTTGGGCGGTGCAGCGGAAGAGACGCTAGCAGCGGAAAAGGAGGAGGCAGCTGAGGAGGAGAGGGAGGAGGATGGAGTAGGAGCAGGAGGAGAAGAAGAGTCAGGTCTGCATGCAATCCGTGGCGGTAAAACCAAATCTACACGGGTGCCACGGGTTACATGCTCGACGGCCGTCAGAAGGTTTACCCAGTGGGCAGTAAAAGTGATATACCTTCCCTGCCCGTGTTTGCTAGACCACGTGTCTGTGGTCAGATGTATCTTGGCAACGACACTGTGTGCCAGAGATACATTCACTTGCCGCTGAACATGGCCATATAGCTCTGGGATGCCCTTCTCTGAGAAATACTTCCTTCCTGGGACATTCCATTGTGGTGTTCCAATGGCCACAAATTTGCGAAAGGCCTCCGAGTCCACCAGTTTATATGGCAGTAGTTGGTGGGCTATGAGTTCTGACAAGCCAGCCGTCAATCGTTGGGCAAGAGGGTTATCCGGCGTCATCATTTTTTTACGCTCGAACATTAGGCCCACGGAAGCCTGCCTTTTTGCAGGAAAATGTGAGCTTGGCGTGATGGAAGGTGGAGTGGAGGACAATTGTGAGGAGAGAGGAGAAGGAGAAGTAGAAGACGAGGCTGGACGGTGAGAGCCTGCAGTGTGGCTTTGTGTGTTCCGTTGCTCCCACTCGGCTCGGTGATGGCTGCCCATGTGCCTTCTTAAGGCGGTCGTCCCTAGGTGAGTGTTGGGCTTATCGCGACTAATGCGTTGACTGCAAAGATTGCAGATGGCAACGCTATTGTCAGCAGCGGACACATTAAAAAAAGCCCACACTGCAGAGCCATGTGCCGGTGTCCTGGGAGCGCCAGATGTGACCGTACCTGGTCGATGACTCGCTCCTGATACATTTGCAGTCTGCTTTGTCCCTCCTGTGCAATGTAAGTTATTCCTGCTTCTCCTCCCTATCTGCTGGTCCATATCTCCCTCTGAACTCCCCTCCTCTTCCTCTCTTGTGGGCACCCGCGTGACATCACTAGACACGTCATCATCAACATCACCTTCCCCACCGCTATAAGTAGAGATCTCGGAGTAGGCAGCAACACCGGGGACCAACCTCCTCCTTGGACTGATCTGGGTACTGTCGTCAGACTGCTGAGTAGCGGTTGTTGCTACCTCCTCTTCCTGATCCAATACCAAGAGTGGCTGCGCATCAGAAATGTCCTCTTGATATGGATCGGAAAATAATTCCTGTGACTCAAGCGGAAGGTATGTGGTGGTGGTGTTGGTGGTAGTGTCTTTGGGGGTGCACATAGCAGAGAGTGAAGAAGAGGGCACAGATCGAGAGGATGAGGAGGGTGCAGAAGAGTAAGGCTGAGTGAGCCACTCAACCAAGTCTGGTGTGTCCTTTAAAGTAATTGAACGCACCTTCTGCAACTTCCCACTTTGGCTCAAGGCTGTTGCTCCTGCCCTACCCCTACCACCCCTGTGGAAGGGCCTGCCTCTTCCTCTGCCTGTCATTTTTTAAATGACCCTGTGACAAAACTCTTAGTCCCTATACCGCTGAAGGACTGCTGCAGTATAGGGCAGCGGTCAGCAGTGGTGCACCTCAACCCTATCTATTGTGGACCGATACCGGTCCTTACAGAACAGCAGACTGTACCTCACTCAACCCTATGTACTGTAGCACCCTTCACCAAGTTACCAGTCCTTATAAGGACCTTTGTGGACCAAGTAGGTTGTGTGTGACTGATTAGCAGACTGTACGTCAGTCCCTATACCGCTGAAGGACTGCTGCAGTATAGGGCAGCGGTCAGCAGTGGTGCACCTCAACCCTATCTATTGTGGACTGATACTGGTCCTTACAGAACAGCAGACTGTACCTCACTCAACCCTATGTACTGTAGCACCCTTCACCAAGTTACCAGTTCTTATAAGGACCTTTGTGTACCAAGTAGGTTGTGTGTGACTGATTAGCAGACTGTACGTCAGTCCCTATACCGCTGAAGGACTGCTGCAGTATAGGGCAGCGGTCAGCAGTGGTGCACCTCAACCCTATCTATTGTGGACCGATACCGGTCCTTACAGAACAGCAGACTGTACCTCACTCAACCCTATGTACTGTAGCACCCTTCACCAAGTTACCAGTCCTTATAAGGACCTTTGTGGACCAAGTAGTTTGTGTGTGACTGATTAGCAGACTGTACGTCAGTCCCTATACTGCTGAAGGACTGCTGCAGTATAGGTCAGTGGTCAGCAGTGGTGCACCTCAACCCTATCTATTGTGGACCGATACCGGTCCTTACAGAACAGCAGACTGTACCTCACTCAACCCTATGTACTGTAGCACCCTTCACCAAGTTACCAGTCCTTATAAGGACCTTTGTGGACCAAGTAGGTTGCGTGTGACTGATTAGCAGACTGTACGTCAGTCCCTATACTGCTGAAGGACTGCTGCAGCATAGGGCAGCGGACAGCAATGGTGCACCTCAACCCTATCTATTGTGGACCGATACCGGTCCTTACAGAACAGCAGACTGTACCTCACTCAACCCTATGTACTGTAGCACCCTTCACCAAGTTACCAGTCCTTATAAGGACCTTTGTGGACCAAGTAGGTTGTGTGTGACTGATTAGCAGACTGTACGTCAGTCCCTATACTGCTGAAGGACTGCTGCAGTATAGGGCAGCGGTCAGCAGTGGTGCACCTCAACCCTATCTATTGTGGACCGATACCAGTCCTTACAGAACGGCAGACTGTACCGCACTCAACCCTATGTACTGTAGCACCCTACACAGTCCAAGTTACCAGTCCTGATAAAGAGCTTTGTGGAACAAGTGAGTTGTGAATGATTAGCAGACTGCAGCAGAAGGGCAGCAGTCAAGTATAATATTCTTTCTATATTTGGAAGAAAGAATATTATACGTGTACAAGCCTATTACCATACCACTGATACCAGTCCTGAAAAGAACCTTTGTGGAACTAATAGTAACAGCAACTGTTTAAACTGACCCTCACTGCCTGACACACTGCTTCCTTCCTGTCCCTATACAAAGTGGCAAAACAGAGGAGACTGGAACAATTACTGGTTACTGGGATAGCACTTTTGTGGACCTGATAGTAACAGCTAATGATGATGATGATGACTAATCTGGCTGTCCTTAAAATAGCAGCACACAGCGCTCTGTCCCTTTATCTAAACTGACAAAAGACACTCAGGCTGCTGCAACAATCAGTAGCACAGCAAACCTATATACACCTAACACCTATACCAGAACTTTTGTGTACCAAATAGCTAGCGTTTTATCTGTCCCTGCTCCAAACAGCAACCTTTCCCTATAGTTACAGAAGAAAGAATGTAAAATGGCCGCTGGATCGGGTGTATTTATAAGTTAGGGGGAATGTCCAAGTGTCCATGTGCTGTCATGTCTCAATTGGCTGTCCTGTACCCCATGATGGATGTGTCATCAGGTCAAAGTTCCTTTACACAGTAAAAACACGGAAGTCCGCCGGGCGAACAACGCCAATAGTCCGCCAAACTGGCGGACCGCGAACAGCCGAAATTCGCCGCAAAACGACCGCCGGGCGGACTATTCGGCCATCCCTATTTACCACCTTTACCTTTACTAAGGAAAATGAATGCAGCTGCAGTTATAAAGTGCAAAGTCTATTTGCCTTTAGTAAATCTACCCCAACGGATCTGTTGTAAATACTTTTCTAATCAAGAAGCAGCCAATAAATAATAATTTTTTATTCTGTCGTTTATTTGCTTGATAAATATCACACCTTGTATCTTCTACTTATAGGATATCTCTGCCCAAGAACAAGTACAGAAAATACCAGTTGATCCTGCCAGAAATCTTGTGTCTTTGTGACTTTCTGTTATCTTTCTTGCAGTCTATCTTCTTTAGAGCTGAATTCTAAACTTTCACAGTTACATAGGTCCAGCTTGGACCAATGTATGTATGTGCGTGGCATACCTGTGAGATCCCAGTGGAAATTACTGTAGTAGGCACAGCTACTACATTGATCTCCACTTGGTTCTGGGTCCTGTGCTGAGTGACTGCCTTGCTGCTTCCTACACACAGCGCATTGCCCATTTGGCACAGGTTCCCCACTTTCCGATTTCTCAATGAATGCAAAGTGTTCTCTGATTGGAAGAGGTGAAGTGAGGCAGTGATTTCCCAATCTACACTTTGTCCAATCAGAGAACACATTTGTTAAGAAAATGGAAAGTGCCCTCTGGATGGCGCCCATTGTGAGCCGGCGAGACCTTCTGTATTCACTAAGAAGCAAAGAAGCCACTTGGCATCGGACCCAGAAGCTAACATCCATCACTGTAGAAGTTGAGCTTATCACGGTGACTTTCAGAGGGATTCGACAATGCATCCATGTAAAAATACATGAAATTCATCTTAAAACTACTAATCCACTCTAGAGATACAGCACAGAAGGAGAGCATTGCCACGCTAGGAAAGGACGCTTGTCATTCACAGAATTACTAAGAAAAAAATACTGGAAAAATAAATACTAATACAACCACGTCTAAGGATTGGTAAGCTGAAACACATTACATTTTAATGGGGCTTAGATACACTTTATCAGTGCCCATCCTTATAAGTTTGTAATGATTCTTAGTGGGTATTATTACTTACCAAATAATTGGATTAATTATGAATATGTCCTGAGTTTGTTATTCAGCTAAGAAAAGTCTTCTTATGATTCAATGTCATAAGATCCCGTTCATTTAATTATCATCTTTGAGAAGTACATTTCTTATCTTATACAGATAAAAGAGTGGCAGTGCCCGTCTTTGTTGGTCATCACTGAAAACATTACTATAGTATGTTGAGAACAAGAGACCAACTTCTAGTCCAGTGATGGTGAATCCTTGGCATCCCAGATATTTCAGAACTACATTTCCCATGATGCTCATGTACTCTGCAGTGTAGTTGAGCATCATGGGAAATGTAGTAAACACCTGGGGTGCCAAGGTTCTCCCATCACTGTTCTAGGGTAAAAAAAAATTACATTTTCACTACAATCTAATAGCCTCTTCTCTTCTGACTTCTTCTGGTTAGACCCCTTTTACACTGGGGTGGTTTTCAGGCGCTACAGCGCTAAAAGTAGCGCCTGAAAAAAGCGGCCCCTTTCACTCCAGTGTGAAAGCCGGAGGACTTTCACACTGGAGTGGTGCGCTAGCAGGACGGTGAAAAAAGTCCTGCTAGCCGCATCTTTGGAGCAGTGAAGGAGCGGTGTATTCACCGCTCCTAAACTGCTCCTACCCATTGAAATCAATGGGACAGCGGGGCAATACCTCCAGCAAAGCGCCGCTGCAGCATCGCTTTCCGGGCAGTTTTAGCCCTTTTTCGCCAGCTAGCGGGGGTTAAAACCACCCCACTAGCGCCCGCAGACCGCCGCTAAAACGACGGTAAAGCGTCGCTAAAAATGGAGCTGCTTTACCGCCGACAGCCGCACCACCCCGTGTGAAAGGGGCCTTAGATTTCACTTCATCTAAAATAAAAAGAGATAGAAGGAGCTTCTCTGTGTTTATTAAGCATTAATAAATGGCCAACCATAGTCCAGACTTGGACCAAGTGACAATTCTATTCGAACTGCCAGCCAGTCAGTCCCCAGTGCAGGTCCCCCCACCCCCCTCCTCTGCAGTGATTGGCTGCTAGGACCATAGGTATCCTATCAAACAATGATGTCATGTAGTTTCTATGTTTTCTCTTCTAAATTTTTAAATATTGAACCACAATTCCACTTTAAGACCTGGTACTTTTCCCTGAATAATAAGTACAAGTACATTCCCAACAGGGTAAGGGGTGGAAAATGAATTGCTCCCAATGGATAAGTTATGTGGTCAGGTTGTCGAATTATAGGTTCTTATATCTAAATTAGACAAACCCCCATGTTCTTTCCCGAAGAAGCCATATGGCGAAACATGTAGAAAACATGAACGTGACTACAGTAAATCATTGTCATCAATAGGATGCTTTGCACATACCTGTGGCCATTATTATTTTGTTTTTATGACATTTTTCATTTTATAAAATCTGTATATACCTTTTACATATTGTTGTTTCAATGCTTTGCACCTATAAATTCTCATATCTCCCAAATGTTTTATCTGTTCCCAATGGATGTTAGTAAGTTGCCCATAGCTACCTCCATCCTATATAGGCACAGACAATCCAACACTGCCTGGTTTGTATTACCTAGAGAGAAAATATTAAATGATCACTATATTTAAAGGCGAGTGATTTTAAGAAATATAAAATGTTTATTTCACAAAGCACAGGATGTAGAAAAACATATCAATAGCACAGAATATATAAAAATATTTCAGGAATAGTAATATAATATAATATATAATGCAATATAATAGTAAAAAAGTACAAAATATATAATAGTATTATAGCGTGTAATAACAGTATAAAATGTAATTTTACATACATATTTAAATTTGTGTTCAGCCGGTTGACAAAGATGTAATATCATTATGACTGGGTGCTGCCAAAAGAGAGTAGACATAGGGCCAGATTTAGACCTTGGGGGACCCAGGGCACTTCAGGTCCAGTGGGTCCCTCATACACAGGTTCAAAGAGGGCATCATGCACAGAGTTGGTTTACATTCTCAATGACAATCACACATATTCAAAATGCAAGACACAACATCATTCTGAGGTCACACGTGCACATAGAATCATAGGCCACCTTCCTTAAGAACGCACGCGCTCTATTGGGTTGATTTACTATAACTGGACAATGCAAAATGTGGTGCAGCTCTGCATAAGAACCAATCAGCTTCCAGGTTTTTTGGTCAAAGTTTAACTGTAAAAGCTAACGTTAGAAGCTGATTGGCTACCATGTACAACTGCACCACATTTTGCACTCTCCGGTTTTAGTAAATCAGCCCTTTGGCAGAACCTTGGGCTGCCAAAATGTGTTTTAAAAAAAATATGCAATATACTAGTCCAGAGTAAATTCTTTTAATGGTGATAGCTGCCAAAATTTTACTTCCCAAGATACATTTAATAAAATAAACATTTTTATATATATATTTTTTATATTGTTTTATATTATGTTTGTATAGAAGGAGGCCCCTTCTGCCACAGGGGTCCAGGCAGTTGTCCTTTTTGCCCATTTATAAATCCAGCACTGTGTGGACACCTGAGAAATGGCACATTAGAGAAAAGAAAGCAACAGAATTGGTTTGGTGATATTATATTAACTAATTTTTTATTTACCTATATTTTAAAACCATATTAATATTTTGCATCATTGTCTATCTTTATCTTCCCATATCCTTGCAGGTTATGACCTGTGGCAAAGGAAAAAAAAGGAGGGGGGGGGGGTTCTGACCATGTCTGCTACTGAGTCCTGATTACTGTCCTGAGTATGCTTAAAGGGGTTGTAAAGGTAAATTTTTTATTTTCTACATAGGTTCCTTTAAGCTAGTGCATTGTTGGTTCACTTATTTTTTCCTTCAATTTCCCTTCTAAATGTTTTTTTTCTTTGTTTTCTTTGTCTGAATTTCTCACTTCCTGTCCCTCCTCAGTAAGCTGTTCAGTAAGCTGTTCTGGCTGACTAACCACCAGCTCGGATGATGGTGAGAAGTTTACTGAGGAGAAACAGGAAGTGAGATATTCAGACAAAGCAAAAAAACATTTAGAAGGGAAATCAAAGGAAAAGGTAAGTGAACCAACAATGCACTAGCTTAAAAGAACCTATGTAGAAAATAAAAAAATTACCTTTACAACCCCTTTAAGTCTTGCCAGTCTTAAGCTGGCCATATATGGGTCAAAATTTGGCCCCGTTAAGCTGGCACTGTATGAATTTAGATCCATGTGTGACCACTGTGGTTGTACAGAAGTCGATCTTCTGATCAACTTATGTTCAACCGCCTTGTCACTCAGTATATTTCCACAGGCCGCAGCCCTGATTTGGCACAAGCAATAGCTGTAGTGCTGATCTGTGCAATTTGATAGCAAGGGAGTTTGCCAGCTGTCAGATTACAAGGGCTCGGAGGGGACGATTCCTCCATCCACAATGAATGCGTGGCTGGGATATTCGGGTCAGTATTTTTTCCTTCACTTGCTGGTTGCACAAAAAAACTGACCCATGTATGACCAGCTTAGCTCTAGTGCCTATTGGACTGGACAGTCAAATGTATACACCCAACACTATAGCTGGAACAAAAACATAGAGGTAAGATTAGAGAAATGAAAGAAGTGCACTCTCTGTATGACTACATTCCTTTATTCCGTTACTTTATTTGTCTTTAATTGGAAATATGAATTAATCTAATGAATTAAAACAAATAAAAAACAGGAAATAGAAAATGTAAAAAAAAAAAAGTATTGAAAAGCTGAAATAGTTTAACAGAATTAAACATTTAGATAGAGATTGATACCTGCAGATAATAATAATGCCAAGTGAAATTGACAAATTCAGGTTGCATTGATCTCATATTTAATAATATCTTTATAGTGATAAATCCAAAACAAACATTAATGGCAAGGCAAAAGGTTTGCTTTAGACCCCTCTATACCCTACCATGCACTTCCCTCGCTTGCTGTCACTCCATTTAGTGGTGAGCCAAAGGAAATGTCAGATGTTCTTGGATATGGACAAGCATGGCCATTGGCAATGTGATAGCTCTTGGTCAATCATCACTGTGGCTTGGGAGGTCCATAGACTTATGTGAAATACAATGACTTTAGCGATTTATAGCGTGGAGATTTTTCTTTAACCCTGATGACTGAATAGAGAGGTGGTCAGGTAAGTATTTGCTTCTGAGTGTAGGAAAACCTCTTACATTTTGTTCTAGTTCTGTGGGTGCACTTACATGTTTGGTGATCCACTGGGCTATGTATTTGTTGATGCAACCATGACTTAAGACCATAGGAAAATGCTTTCAAATATAACCAGAAGTAGAACATGGATGCCTAAGTCTAAGCCCCCATACACACGGTCAGAGAATCCGTCGGAATGTGTCCTATCGGACCGTGTTGTCGGATAATCTGACTGTGTGTGGTATGCATCAGACTGATTCTGTCGGAATATCCGTCGGACCCAATTTTTCAACTTGTTGGGAATATTTTTCAACCGACTGGTTCGATCGGACATACTCCGATCATGTGTAGAGAATTTTGATCGGACCAAGTGTCACGCATGCTCAGATCAAATTCCTACATCAAAGCTATTGGCTACTAGCCTGAATGTAGTCCCATCGTAACGAAATTACGTCATCACGTTCTGAATGATCAGATTTTTCGACAACTTAGTCCGACCGTGTGTATGCAACAGTTTCGGACAAGATCCGACGGGCAAAATCCGACAGACAAAATCCGACGGATTTGGTTGTCGAAATCTCCGACCGTGTGTACAGGGGCTATTAGTAGTGCACTTTTAAGGGGATTGTTGGTCCATAAAGTAGCAAGAAATTAGTACTTAGAGAAGACTTGGATGAGGCAAGTTCACCGTAATGGAAAAGATTTTCTTCCCCTCGGCTATCTTCAATCATTCATTGCATTTTCCAGTCTGGCCTTTATGGATTTTTTATAATTGGCCCCGCGTGCTCGGCCCAGTAAGACATAAAGAATGGGATTGATGCAACTGCTGATTGAGATCAGGCAAAGGCAAACATTACTTATTATGAAATCGGGAAGTGTTGCACTCATCCTCATAAGCCACGCTAGGACTGGCCATGTGCTGAAAGGAAACCAGCAGATAAAAAAGCCAACCACTACTGCAATGATGATCCTGAAAGTTCTTTGAAACCCTTTTGGCCTTTTAAATCTGTTCTGACATAGTTTGTAGATAATAAGACCATAACAAATAAGGACGATGATAAAAGGTATCCCAAACGTGAAAATATTTTTGGACATTATGATATATGTTTCATAACTAATTTCAAAATCGAAACTATAAATATAACGCATTTCAATCTCATTTAACTCTGGCACAGATATATAATAACTGTTGTAGCTGGCAAAGCCATGTAAAAAAGCAAAATTAATAAACAGCACAGCCAGAGGAACAAGCCAAAGAACGACGGATACAATCCTCACTAATCTCCGTGTTCGGTGTACTTTAGCCCAAAGTGGCCACACGATGGACACACAACGGTCAATACTAATGACTGTTAAGAAAGTCACACTAACAGCGGAGTTAAAGTTCATCATGAAAAAGTTGATCATCGTTGAAAAAGTATGTAAACTCTCCACGTAAGGTATATGATCCACAACACCAGAAACAGCCAGCCATTCTATGACACGAAATGGAAGACAAAGGCAAAATATGAAGTCAGCGATGGCCAAGTTTAGGAACCACACCGCACTGATGGTCTTCATCCTGAAGCCGGCGATCCATATTACCAATCCATTTCCTATGATACCAACAATGCAGGAGATACAGTAACAAGAGATGGTCAAAACCTTGATGACTTCGTATGCCTCTGCCACATATGTTTCATTCATGGTGCCAGCAGTGGATGGAGAAGGATTAAGTGAACTCCTGTTAAAACAGAAGGGATGGATTTCTCATTAAAAAAAAAACAAATTTGGAATTCTCAGCCACCGAGCATATGAACTTGGTAGCTGCAGGATCTCCAGTCTCAGTGTAAAAAGTCAGTACTACTAGAATATGAGTAATAAAAAATAAGTGCTGCTTCATTACCACATCGGTTCTACAAGCTATCCATCCATTGATCGTTATAATGACAGGAAAAATTCAACTCACCTAGAGAGGGGAATGCTTTATAGCCCCAAGGGCCCCATGCTTTATAGCGGGGGTCGCTTTCAGGATCTTTGTTGGGTGTATGGGTTGTAGAGCCATGCATGTGCAAAGTTGTACATCATCATCTCACAATTTTTGTAATGCTGTTTATTCATTTGTGTTTTTTCTCAGTTATATACATCTAGAGTGGGATATATCTCTTTGGACTTAGAAATATTACATTGCGTCCTCTTTCCCGAAGAAGCCACATCGGCGAAACATGTTGAAAAGATTGGGACAAAGTATTCAATATTCTTTTATGTATTTGAGTGCTGTGATTCCTGTTTGCCTGTGATAGGTTGTATGTATAGACTTATGACAACAGGTTTCATTGTAGTCATTATATCCTCTTTTTAATCAACCCAACCCATGTGACATAAAGCCATGTGACACCGCCCCATTGTCCCTATATAAGTGGCCGCGCAGTGCGTCCCTGGCATTCCGGCCGGAGAGATCGTCGAGGCAACATCTCCTGGAGAAGAAGAAGAAGAAGAACAGAAGGCGGCGACGGCAGCGACAGAAGACCGGGCCACCGCCTGTAAAAGAGCTATAAGAAGGCGCGGTGGCCCGGCAGAAGAACCGAAGAGGGGTACAAGACCCCCGAAGTCGGGAGAAGAGGCCGGCGGCGAGGAAGAAAGCCGGACTCCTCCGCTAGCAAAAGAGCTACAAGAAGATAGCGGAGGAGTCCAGCGAGAAGACCCCCGAAGACAGAAGACCCCCGGAGCTGTGCAATAAAATATTTTAACCCTGTGTTGTGTTTTTTTTGTACTTTTTTTCACAGGTGAATGGGTAGGGGTACATTGTACCCCATACTCATTCACATAGAGTGGGGGGCCGGTATCCGGGGGCCCCCTTATTAAAGGGGGCTCCCGGATTCCGATAAGCCCCCCGCCCGCAGACCCCGACAACCAACGGCCAGGGTTGTCGGGAAGAGGCCCTTGTCCTCATCAACATGGGGACAAGGTGCTTTGGGGTGGGGGGGCCGCGCAGCCCCCCCTTCCCCAAGGCACCCCCCCATGTTGAGGGCACGCGGCCTGGTACGGCTCAGGAGGTAGCGTGCTCGGACAAGGGTCTGTTGTGGACTTGGGGGGGACCCCCACGCCGATTTTTTTCGGCGTTGGGGTTCCCCTTTAAGTCCATACCAAGTGGCGGGGTCAGCGACGTCTCCTTCGCGTGCCCCGCCTACCTGGAGACGCGCTCCAAATGAGCGGACTTTCCTCCGCGTGTGTGGGCGAGTCCGTTTATTTCAAAAGTAGGGCAGATAGTATGGCGGACTTAGTCCGCCGTATTAGTCTGCTCAAAAAGTGCCGTGTGTGGGCAAGTCCGTTCATTCGAAAGTATGACGGACTGTCCGTCGGATTGTCTGACGGACTAAGTTGGCCAGACAGTCCGCCACGTGTATACGCGGCTTTAGGAATAACTCTCTTAAATCTGTTCAAACCAGAGTCTAGCAGACATCCCGGGTATGATAAAGTTTATAATATAATAAATAATAATAAAAATTATTCAATAATGTAATCAAATACTAAAACACTGAAAAAGGGACACATTTTGGTTGCTATGGACAATCTCCAAATTCCAGGCAGAAAAAACAGTATTTATAATATAAAAGTGTATGCAGGGCACTGCACAGACCACTAGGGACAAAGGGGGTGTGTCATTTTTAATACAGTACTGTAATCTGTAAGATTACAGTACTGTGTGTGTTTTGTGTCTTTTTACTTTTTTGAATTTGCCGCCGTTTTCCGCTCCCGTACGCCGTAACGCCGCAGGGAACGGAGCTCGGCGGCATTCAGCACTGTGAATCGAGCGGATGGCGGCTCGCTCACACAGCGCGGAGGACATCGCTGGATTGAGGGGACAAGGTAAGTAACTCTCCCTGTGTCCTCCCCTGCATCCAGCGATGCGATCCCGAGTCTGGCTCGGGGTTACCGCTCCTGTTAGTGAAATCCCAACCCGAGCCAGACTCGGGATTACCGCTAGGGGGGTTAAGCATTAATAAATGGGCAACCATAGGCCAGACTTGGACCAAGTGACAATTCTATTCGAACTGCCAGCCAGTCAGTCCCCAGTGCAGGTCCCCCCACCCCCCTCCTCTGCAGTGATTGGCTGCTAGGACCATAGGTATCCTATCAAACAATGATGTCATGTAGTTTCTATGTTTTCTCTTCTAAAATTTTAAATATTGAACCACAATTCCACTTTAAGACCTGGCACTTTTCCCTGAATAATAAGTACAAGTACATTCCCAACAGGGTAAGGGGTGAAAAATGAATTGTTCCCAATGGATAAGTTATGTGGTCAGGTTGTCGAATTATAGGTTCTTATATCTAAACTAAACAAACCTCCATGTTCTTTCCTGAAGAAGCCATATGGCGAAACATGTAAAAAACATGAGCGTGACTACAGTAAATCATTGTCATCAATAGGATGCTTTGCAGTACAATACAAAAGGTACAGGAGGGCCCTGCTCGTAGAGCTTACATTCTAAGGGGAGAGGGTAGTTCAAAAGGTAATAGCTGCAGAGAATGATTTGACGGGGGTGGCTTGGGGACAGTTAGGTGGTTGTGGGATAGGCTCTGTTCCCAATGGATGTTAGTAAATTGCCCATAGCTACCTCCATCCTATATAGGCACACACATTCCAACACTGCCTGGTTTGTATTACCTAGAGAGAAAATATTGAATGATCACTATAGTCAAAGGCAAGTGCTTTAAAGAAATATAAAATGTTTATTTCACAAAACACAGGATTTAGAAAAACATATCAATAGTAGAGAATATATAAAAATATTTCAGGAATAGTAATATAATATAATAGTAAATAATATTATATATATAATATATAGTAAAATAGTACAAAATATATAATAGAATTATACTATCATATATTATGCATGTAATAGTTGTATAAAATGTAATTTTACATAGATATTTAAATTTGTGTTCAGCCGGTTGACAAAGATGTAATATCATTATGACTGTGTGCTACCAAAAAAGAGTAGACTTAGGGCCAGATTTAGACCTTGGGCGACCCAGGGCACTTCAGGTCCAGTGGGTCCCTCATACACAGGTTCAAAAAGGGGCATCATGCACAGAGTTGGTTTACATTCTCAATGACAAACACACATATTCAAAATGCAAGACACAACATCATTCTGAGGTCACACATGCACATACAGTCATAGGCCACCATAGACCTTCCTTAACCTCCCTGGTGGTAATCCCCAGTCTGGCTCGGGCTGGGATTTCAGAACCACGAGCGGTAACCCCCGAGCCAGACTCCGGATCACATCGCTGGATACAGGGAGAGTTACTTACCTTGTCCCCTGGATCCAGCGATGTCTCCCCGCTGTGTGTGCGAGACGTCCTCCGCTCGATTCACACAGTGCCCGAGTGCAGCCGAGCTCCGTTCCCTGCGACGTTACGACGCACGGGAGCGGAGATCGGCGCCAAATTCAAAAAAGTAAAAAAACACAATACACATACAGTACTGTAATCTTACAGATTACAGTAGTGTATAAAAAAAAATACACATCCCCTTTGTCCCTAGTGGTCTGTCCAGTGCCCTGCATGCACTTTTATATTATAAATACTGTTTTTTTCTGCCTAGAATTTGGAGATTGTCCATAGCAACCAAAAAGTGTCCCTTTATGTCAAAAGGGATTTTAGACCAACTAGAAAACAGCGATAATAAATTAGAATCACTTGCACAATTGAGCGATAGCGATGTGTGGGGAAATTCGTCATCAAACACTAAATCTAATGACAGCGACAATTCTGCAAATGAGCAAATTTCAGTGTTTTTGGATTTGATTACATTATTGAATAATTTTTATTATTATTTGTTATCATTATTTATAGTTATTTATTATATTATAAACTTTATCATACCCAGGAAGTCTACTAGACTCTTGTTTGAACAGATTTAAGTGAGTTATTCGTAAGAATTGCAGGACTACGATATAAAACACCAAATTTCCATGCAAAATAATTGTACCGCTTTCAGCACCTAAAATTAGAAATAATCATACCGCCAGGGAGGTTAAGAACGTACGCGCTCTATTAGTTTGATTTACTATAACTGGACAGTGCAAAATGTGGTGCAGCTCTGCATAAGAACAGAACAGCTTCCAGGTTTTTCGGTCAAAGCTTAACTGTACAAGCCAAACTTAGAAGCTGATTGGCTACCATGCACAATTGCACCACATTTTGGACTCTCCAGTTTTAGAAAATCAGCCCTTATGTGTGGTTCGCATGGGCTGCTAAAATGTGTTTTTAAAAAATATGTAATATACTAGTCCAGAGTAAATTCTTTTACTGGTGATAGCTGGCAAAATATTACTTGCCGAAATACAATTAATAAAATAAACTATGTTTTTCTTATTATTATATTGTATATTTTATATAATTTTTTTATTTTTTTATTATTTTATATAATTTTTTACATTTTTTTATACTATTTTTGTATAGAAGGAGGCCCCTTTTGTCACAGGGGTCCAGGGCAGTTGTCCTTTTTGCCCAATTATAAATCCGGCACTGAGTGAACACCAGTGCAATGGCACATTAGAGAAAAGAAAGCAACAGAATTGGTTTGGTGATATTTTTTATTTTATTTTATTTTTATTTCATTTAATTGATTCATTTTTAAATTACCTATATTTTAAAGCCACATTAATATTTTGCATCTTTGTATTTCTTTATCTTCCCATATCCTTACAGGCAGGGGCGGACTGACCATTCGGGCACTGGGACACTGCCCGAGGGCCCCATGCCACTAAGGGGCCCCATCAGGGTTGCCAGCCTCCAAAAAAAAACAGGGACAGTATGTAAAAATCTGTGTATTTTTTTTTTAATCCAAAGATTATAGCTGCCCCGCCTCTCCAGTACCTTTTCAGTGTGTGTATGTGTATTCTGTGTGTGTATATTGTGTGTCTGTGTGTGTATACTGTGTGGCCCCATAATCTCCTATTGCCCGGGGGCCCCATAATCTTCTCCTATTGCTCGGGGCCCCATAATCTCCTATTGCCCGGGGGCCCCATGAGTTGTCAGTCCGCCCCTGCTTACAGGTTATGTCTTGTGGCTAAAATTTGTATGCAGAGTTAAAAAAAAGGGGATGTCTGACCAGGTCTGCTACTGAGTTCTGATTACTGTCCTTAAGTCTGGCCAGTCCTAAGCTGGCCACATATGGGTCAACATTTGGCTGGTTAAGCAGGGACTGGAGAAATTTTGATCCATGTTAGGCCACTGTGGTTGAAAAGAGGTTGATCTACTGATTGACTTCTGTTCAACTGCCCTTTCAATATATTTCCGCTTAATCAGATTTTTATCTACTCCTGATAACTGAATGGAGAGGTGGGTGAACAAAATAAGGTAAGTATTTTCTTCTGCGTAGGAAAACCCTCTTGCTTTTTTCTTTGGCTCTTTGGATGCACTTACATGTTTGATCCATTGGGCCATGTATTTGTTGATGCAAGCATGACTTATAAGACCATAGGAAACAGTTTGCGAACATAATCAAAAGTATCACAGGGAAATATCTGCTTATGTCTATCATCAGTGCACCTTCAGGGGTTCAGTGGTCCATATAATATAGCAAGAAATGATTACATAGCGAAGACAAATTTACATGGACGGAACAGACGTTCTTCGCATCAGCTATCCTCAAGTTTTTCACTCATTGCATTTTCCAACCTGGCCCTTATGGATTTTCGAAAATTGGCCCCGTGTGCATGACCCAGTAAGACATAAAGAATGGGATTGATGCAACTGCTGATTGAGATCAGACAAAGGCAAAAATTACTTATTATGAAATCGGGAAGTGTTTCACTCATCCCCATAAGCCCTGCTAAGAGTGGCCATATGTTTAAAGGAAACCAGCAGATAAAAAAGCAAACCACTACTGCAATGATGATCCTGAAAGCTCTTTGAAACCCTTTTGGCCTTTTAAATCTGTTGTGACGTAGTTTGTAGACAATAAGGCCATAACAAATAAGGATGATGATAAAAGGTATCCCAAACATGAAAATATGTTTGTACATTATGGTATATGTTTCATAACTACTGGTCATTTCAGAATCTAAACTAGCATTATAGATCATTTCAAACTCTTCTAAACGTGGGACATCCAGATAAAATCTGTGGATTAAAGTAAAATGATGTATTAAACCCGTGTTAATAAAAAAAACAATGGTTAGAGGAACAAACCAAAGAAAGACGGATACAATCCTGACTAATCTCCGTGTTCGGTGTACTTTAGCCCAAAGTGGCCACACAATGGACACACAACGGTCAATACTAATGACTGTTAAGAAAGTCACACTAACAGCGGAGTTCAAGTTCATCATGAAAAAATTTATGATAGATGAAGAAAGATATACATTTTGTTGGTCAGGTATGTGATCCATAACAGCAGAAACAGTCAGCCATGCTATCAAACGAAAAGGAAGACAAAGGCAGAATATGAAGTCAGCGATGGCCAAATTCAGGAACCACACCGCACTGACGGTCTTCATCCGGAAGCCGGAGATCCATATTACCAATCCATTTCCTATGATCCCCACAATGAAAGTGATAAAGTAACAGGAGATGATCAAAATTGTGGTGACTTTGTATGCCTCCTCCGCATATGTTTCATTCATGGTGCCAGTAGTGAATGGAGAAGGATTAAATGAATTCCTGTTAAAACAGATAGGATGGATTACTCATTTCAAAATCTACATTTGAGCTACTCAGTCACTAAGCATAAGAACTTGGTAGCTGCAGGATCTCCAGTCTCAGTGTAAAAGCCAAAATTCGGTTTAATAGAAGGTAATGCTGTTTTGTTACCAAGGCAGTTCTACATTTATCCATTTATCACTACAGGCATACCCCACTTTTAAGTACACAATGGGGTTTATTTACTAAAGCTGGAAAGTGCAAAATCAGGCTCACTTCTGCATAGAAACCAATGAGCTTCTAACCCCAACTTGTTCATTTAAGCTTTGGTAATAAAACCTGAAAGCTCATTGGTTTCTATGCAGAAGTGAGCCTGATTTTGCACTTCCCAGCTTTAGCAAATAAAACCCATTGTGTACTTAAAAGTAAGGTATGCCTGTATAGTAACATGAATATAAAAGCCCACCAAGAGAGAAGGAAAGTGTATTAAAAAAATAAGGAAAAAATTAAATAAAAATATATACACACACACATATACACACACAGACATATACACACACACATATACACACACACACATATACACACACATACATACATACATACACACACGTACATACACATACATACTTACATATATACATACATACATATATATACATACATATATACATACATACATACATAAACATACATACATACATACATACATATATATACATACATATACATACATATATATATACATACATATATATATATACACCAGGGGTTTTCAAAAAGTTTCTGCACTTTTTTTAACTCTATTTATTAAGAATTTAAAAAAAAAATCACTTTTCTACATAGTTACCTTGCTGACACAGATTTACAATAAAGTTGCAGTTTTGACTCATGACTTCCTACTTATGACACTCAATGGTAGTAAACTCTGTCCATGACTACTTCCTATTGTGCCTGTGCAGTGCTAATGTTGAGTAAAAACCTCATCACTGAGACAAAAACTGTTCCAGATGGCTGCCCAGAATTGTCAATGCAGATTTTACAAATACATTTATGCAGGCCATAGACGGTTGGAGAAAATAAATTCATACGATTCCCCCATCAACACCGACTGACAGGGGAATCTCTCCTGCCAAGCAATTTACTGCTCCTGGCAAGACGGTGTGGACAGGCAAGGGAAGTCATCCCCACCGGGAGAAGTCAGTGATTATTGCTAACGGCTATAGCAGCCTCTAGCGATAATCGTAAGAGAATCCGGCAGGCTGGTTGCACCCAAGTTGATCGATCAACTTGGCAAATTCAGCATATCCATACATGGTTTGAGTCTTGGCTGGCTGCTGCTGAACCAGCCCAGATTCGACCTGTCTGTGGCCGGTTTTAGGGGGCTGATTTACCAAATGCAAATAGACTGTGCACCTTGCAAGTGCAGATGCACTCACCTTCCCTGGAGCTTTGTTAATGTGGTAAAGTTGTGCTGATTTCCATCATCCTACAAGTAAAAATGCTGTTTTTTTTTTTCTTCCTTGCACCTAATTGGGTATTTTTTTTTACAAAGTGCACCTTTGCCACCTTTACATTTACTTAGAAAATGCACACAGTACAGTGCACAGTCTATTTGCCTTTAGTAAATCCACCCCAAAGAAGCTGTTGTAAATAGTTTTCTAAACAAGAAGCAGACAATTTATTTATGTTATTCATTTGACTGATAAATCTCTTGCTTTGTATCTTTAACCACTTGACATCCGCGCTATGGCCGAATGACGGCCACAGCGCGGATGTGAATTACTAGGAGGCCGTCATATGATGGCCTCCCCTATGCACACTCCCTGCGCACGCCCGATCCGCGGCATATGTAACCTGTGTGTATCTGGCTCTGATACTAGCCAGTGCCTCACCAGCCACTGACCTCACTGCACGTCCCTGTTGAGAGCGCAACCTTCAGTGTTCACTAAGTAGCAAGGCAGCCATTTGGCATTGGACCCAGAAGCTAGCAGCAATTACTATAGTAGGGGTGCCTACTACAGTGACTTCCAGGGGGTTACCACAGGTATGGCACATACAGACTTACATTGGTTCAAACCGGATCAATTTATCTGTGTTAAAATATCAGAAATTCAGCTAAAAACGACTCATTCCCTCAACCTTGTTGTAATATCCTTGGGTACCGATAGTCCTTTTTCCTTCACTTTACCCAGGGCATGTTCTGGGGCAGCCCAAGATATTCCATTTCTTGTTGTAATAGGGATGAAGAGAAGAATACATGTTTGTAGTTCACAAAAGAAGAGCATCCTACGGTGACAACTATGGTTCCCTCTAGAGACACAGGACAAGAAGAGAGCATTGTCACCCTAGGATAGAAGGTTTGTTGTTCACAGCATTACCAAGCAAGAATCAAGGAATGCAGTAAGGACAGAACAATCACCACTAATACAGCCACCAAATCTAAGGGTTGGTAAGCTGAAGCACCTTTTTAATGGGTCTTAGATACACTTTATCAGTGCCCATCCTTATAAAATTGCAATCTTTCTTAGTGGATATTATTACTTACCAGATAACTTGGATTTATTTCTGAAGATGTCTTGACTCTTCAGTCTGTTATTCAGCAAAGAAAACTCTTCTTGTGAGTCGATGTCATAAGATCGCGTGTTTTATTATCATCTCTGAGAAATACATTTTTATCTTATACAGATAAGCTGCCTTTGTTGGTCATCACTGACTGCAGTGTTACCGCGTGTTTAATAAGAAAGACCAACTTCTAGGGCAAATCATGTTACATTTTCACTACAATCTAATGGTGGCTTCTCTTCTGACTTCTTCTGGTTACATTTCACTTCATCTAACATAAAAAGAGATAGAGGGAACTTCTAGATGTTTATTAACCACTTGCCGCCCGCCCTATAGGCAATTGACGGCTGCAAAGTGGTTGCATAATCCTGACCGGACGTCATATGACGTGATCAGGATTATGAGCTGCTGCGCGCCCCCGGGGGCGCGCATCGCAGCGATCGTTGTTGCGGGGTGTCAGTCTGACACCCGGCAACTACGATCTCGGTAAAAAGTCTCCGACGGAGACTCTTTACCACGTGATCAGCCGTGTCCAATCACGGCTGATCACAGTGTAAATGGGAAGAGCCGGTGATCGGCTTTCCCTCACTCGCGTCTGTCAGACGCGAGTAGAGGAGAGCCGATCGGCTGCTCCTCTGACAGGGGGGGTCTGTGCTGATCGATTATCAGCACAGCCCCCCCGAGGATGCCCACACTGGACCACCAGGGACGCCACCAGACCACCAGGGAAAAGGTAATCCTCCCTAGACCACCAGGGATTCCAGTCAGCACAATGGGTGCCAATCAGTGCCCATAATGGATGCCAATCAGTGCCCACAATGGGCATTACTGATTGGCATGCATTATTGTTTGGCACTGATTGGCATCCATTACTATAGTATAACACCAATGCTGCCTATGAGTGCCCACCTGTGCCGTCTATCAGTGCCCACCTGTGCCGCCTATCAGTGCCCACCTGTGCCGCCTATCAGTGCCCATCTGTGCCGCCTATCCATGCCCACCCATGCCCATCTGTGCCGCCTATCCATGCCCATCTGTGCCGCCTATCCATGCCCATCTGTGCCGCCCATCCATGCCAATCTGTGCCAGCTATCAGTGCCAATTTGTGCCACCTATCAGTGTCCGTCCGTGTCGCCCATCCGTGTCGCCCATCCGTGTCGCCCATCCATGTCGCCCATCCGTGTCGCCCATCAGTGCCGCCTATCAGTGCCACATATCAGTGCCACTTCATTGGTGCCCATCAGTGCCGCCTTATCAGTGCCCATCAGTGTAGCCCCATCAGTGCCCATCAGTGAAGGAGAAAACGTACTTATTTACAAAGTTTTGAAACTGAAACAAAAAAAAACATTTTTTTTTTCAAAATTTTCGGTATTTTTTTATTTGTAGCGCAAAAAATAAAAACCGTAGAGGTGATCAAATACCAGCAAAAGAAAGCTCTATTTGTGGGAAAAAAATGATAAAAATTTCATTTGGGTACAGTGTAGCATGACCGCGCAATTGTCATTCAAAGTGCGACAGCGCTGAAAGCTCAAAATTGGTCTGGGCAGGAAGGTGTTTAAGTGCCCGGTATTGAAGTGGTTAAGCATGACTAAATGGCCAACCATGGTCTAGACTTGGAGCCAGTGACAGTTCTATTCAGACTGCCAGCCAGTTAGTTCCCAGTACAGGTCCCCCCTCCTCCTCCTCCTCTGCAATGATTGGTTGCTGAGACTGCAGGTATCCTATCAAACAATGATGTCATGTTACCGATTTGTTGTTTGTGTGCCACTCAAGCGAGTGAATGGGGGGATGTGCAAGCTGGTACGTTGGCCACTGCTGTAGAGAGCGCTGGTAGGGGATGGAGCTCATCCTGGCTCCTGCAGTAGCTCAAGGGAAGAGGGGTAGCCCCGTGGCCTGGTCGAAGTCCAGGCTGAGTTTGCCACTCCATCCACTTCCATAAGACATCTCAGATGTGCGGTATCTGGGGGCTACCCCTCTTCCCTTGAGCCAATGATTTCATGTAGTTTCTGTGTTTTCTCTTCTGAGATTTTAAATATTGAGCCACAATTCCACTTTGAGATCTCTTACTTTTCCCTGAATAATAAGTACAGGTACATTCACAACAGGGTAAGGGATGGAAAATGAACTGTTCCCATTGGGTGTTTGAATGTTACCCATTGCTACCTCCATCCTACATACAAACACATTCTCACACATATGAACACATTCCCACACTGCTTGGTTTATATTATAAAAATAATGAATGATCGCTATTTCTTTAAAGAAATACAAAATGTTTATTTTGCATTGCACAGGATGTAGAAAAAGATATTAATAGCACAGGATATAAAAAAAACAAAAAAACCCCACAGGAATAGTAATATAATAATATCGAATTTAATCTAATCTAATATACTGTATACTGTAATATAATAGTAATATAATATAACATATAATATAATAATAATACAACACATAATATAATAGTAATATAATATAACATATAATATAATAATAATACAACACATAATATAATAGTAATATAATATAACATACCGTATACTATAATAGTAATGTAATATAATATATAATATAATAGTAATATAATATAACATATAATATAATAGTAATATAATATAATACATAATATAATAGAAAACATAGCATGTAATAGTAGAATAAAATTTAATTTTACATAGATATTTACATGTCTGTTCAGCTGGGTTTAAGAGTTGTATTTCGATCCGTAGAAGATTATACAATGATGGAAAGGCTTGTTATGAAGGGAAATTCAAAAAATTAAATAGCACGATTGTATAAAAAATTTTCAGAGGAAGAGGGTTTGGATGTCCCTCCATATGTCAAGAACTGGGAAAGGGAAATAGGAATTAGTTGCACTAAACACATGTTAGAAAAAATATGAATATTGACCACACTGTTCAGCGATGGGGAGGGGTGTTTAGGGGGAAAAAAAGAGTTGTAATATCATGTGACGGCATGCTGCCATAGGTCAATGGATTTAGGGCCAGATTTGGACCTTGGGGGGGCCCAGGTCATGTGCGCACACACACAGGCAGTCATAGGCCTTCTCCCTCAAAGTATAACTAAAGGCAAACAGTGAGTGTCTACAATTGTCCCTATCCCTGTACATTGCACACTCACATTGGTCCCTACCCTCAAGGAGCCACAATCCAAGGTCCCCATTCATATACTAGGGCCAGTTTAAGACAGAAGCCAATTAACCTACCAGCATGTCTTTGGAGTGTGGGAGGAAACTGGAGTAGCCAGAGGAAACCCACGCAGGTACAGGGAGAACATGCAAACTCCAGGCAGGTGGTGTCATGGTTGGAATTTGAACCAGTGACCCTTTTTACTGCTCAGTGAGAGTGCTACCCACTACACCACTGTGCTACCCTTTTTTGTTTTGGATAGAGAGGAGAGGGATTCGTTTTTATCCCTGTTTGTGTGCCTGTTAAGGAGATTCACCCTCTCTTTTTGTCCTGTTTACCATTATCTTTGAAAGTGAAAGTAAAATAAAATCCCAAATGCTTGGTTGTCCCCAGAATAATAATAGTGGAGAAATTTTCCAATGGGGACACTGGTTCTGGTGACCTGGAGGGCCCCAAAGAATTCCCTTAATTTGCAGAGATTTCCTAATACTTCCTGTTTGTCTATGGGACAGGAAGTGAAGGAAAATCTCTGCAATAGGACGCAGATGGCAAAAAAGAAAAAAATCTGACAGGGGTTATAACCCTCCCTTGCTCTATCAAAATTAAAAAAAAAGTTTTGCCTATAGTTCTACGTTAAGAGTGTAAGTGCTGTATGTGTGCTCTATCCTTTGATCTAAGTGCTACAGCGGGAGGGGCTGAGATCCCCTCTGGCATTAGCCTGGGAGGTCATGTGGCTGCTGTGCTGTCCGCTCAGCCCCTCCCACTGTAGCACTTAGATGGAGGAGGAGAGTGGCCTGAGGTCACGTGACTGGCCAGAACAGATCTGAAAACAGTATTTAGAGGCATCTTTTTCCACAAATACTTGCAACAGCGTAGAGTATAAAAGAGAGGAGCTGACAGTGATATTTATTAAGTTTACTTTACCACTAATAGTGGCAGGAGGGGGGGGTCACGCACAGGAGCTAACAGGCAGGGAGGGAGGGGGAGAGGGAGAGAGGGGAGCAGTGGGATTACGGAGGCACACAAACTGACTACGGTAATCAGGGATCAGCAGCCCTGATTACTGTGGCCAGCACACTAAGGGGGACACAGGAACAATTTGGCACACTGACATCACCCAACACAAGATTTGCATGTTGGGAGATAAGCGGTAACCTACCTTCAACTCCAATGGCGTCCAATAAGGGAAATAAAGTAGATGGCTTACGAGTAATGAGGAGAGTTTGTTCTAGAGAGCGGAGGAGTAAGGAGCACTGAAGAATCAATTACATTGAAAGACCCAGTATATACAGGTCTGTTTGCAGAGATGTTCTGGTAAGCGGCCAACTATGTGGGAATGCACGCTGGTGGAAACGGTGATGGTGTAGGACAGACAGTTTCTGTTTTTGAAATACAACCTCACGGTGGAAGACATTTCTCTACCTGCATTACTCTCCACTAACAATCTTCAATGAAGGACTTTTTTAACTGATAAATGTTAAATACGTCTGGAATGTTATTTATGTTGTTACAATAAGAGTTTTACTTGAAAGCACTTTTAGAGATCGGAGTAATCATTCAGATTGTGAAATTGAGCGCTGTTAGTGTTTGATTTGTAGTGTCAACCACATTGCATATCATAGAGAAGTATACACATAAAGCGGAGGTCCACCCTAAAGTGGACCTTCCGCTCATTGGATTCCTCCCCCCCTCCGGCGCCACAAATGGCACCTTTCAAGGGGGAGGGGGGTGCAGGTACCTGTACAGTACAGGTATCTGCACCCACTTCTGGGATAGCTCTCTGCGGAAAGGGGCGTAGATTACGCCCCTTTCCGAAAGTCCCCCGCTGCCTGCTGGGAAACACGAGATCCCAGAGGCAGCGGGCATGCGCAGTAGGGAACCAGGAAATGAAGCCGAAAGGCTTCACTTCCTGATCCCCATACCCAAGATGGTGGCGGCAGCACCTGAGAGACGATTGAGAGATCGGCTTCGGGTGCCGACATCGCGGGCGCGCTGGGCGGGTAAGTATCACTATTTTAAAAGTCAGCAGCTGCAGTATTTGTAGCTGCTGGCTTTTAAAAAAAAAAACGCGGACTCCCAGCGGACTCCCGCTTTAAATCATTAATACAAAAAACAGGGGATAGAAAATGTTAAAAAAAAAGCTTGAACAGCTGAAATAGTTAAACAGGATTGACCATTAAGATAGAAATGGTACCTACAGAGAAAAATAATGGCAAGTGAAATCAGCAAAATCAGAATGCATTGAAGTTATATACAATAATACCTTTGTTATAGTGATAAATCCAAAAGAAATCATTGATGGCAAGGCAACAGGTTTCTCTTAATCCCCTGTATACCCCACTATGCACGTCCCTCTCTTGCTGCCACTCCATTCGGTGGTGAGCCAACCGAAATATCAGATGTTCTTGGATATGGACAAGCATGGCCATCCGCAATGTGATAGCGCTTGGTCAATCATCACTGTAATTTGGAAAGTCCATAGCCTTATATAAACTACAATGACTTTATAGCTTGCTTTCTCTATCCCTGATGACTGAATGGAGAGGTGGGTGAACAATATAAAGTATTTGCAGCTAAGTGTGGGAAAACCTCTTACATTTTGTTTTGGTTCTGTAGCTGCACTTACATGTTTGGCGATCTATTGGGCCTTTTATTTGTAAATGCAACCAAGACCATAGTAAACAGTTTTCAAACACAACCAGAAGTATCACATGGAAACATATGCCTAAGTCTATCAGAAATGCACCTTCAGGGGGGTTGGTGGTCCACAAGGTAGCAGGAAATGAGTACTTACTGTAACTAAGAAGCAGATGAGGAAAGTTTACATGGATGGAACAGACTTTCTTCAGTTCAGCTATCCTCAGGTTATTCACTCATTGCATTTCCAGTCTGGCCTTTATCGATTTTCTAAAATTGGCCCCATGTGCTCGGCCCAGTAAGACATAAAGAATGGGATTGATGCAACTGCTGATTGAGATCAGACAAAGGCAAAAATTACTTATTATAAAATCGGGAAGTGTTTCCCTCATCCCCGTAAGCCATGCGGCGACTGGCCATGTGTTGAAAGGAAACCAGCAGATAAAAAAGCAAACCACTACTGCAACGATGATCCTGAAAGTTCTTTGAAACCCTTTTGGCCTTTTAAATTTGTTGTGACGTAGTTTGTAGACAATAAGACTATAACAAATAAGGATGATGATCAAAGGTATCCCAAACATGAAGATATCTTTGTACATTATGACATATGTCTTAGAACTAATTTCAGGATCTAAACTAAAACTAGAACTAATTTCAAGGTCTTCAAAATGTGGGACTACCATATAAAAAACATAGATTATGGCAAAATCATGTATTAAATAAATGTTAATAAACAGCACAACAGTCAGAGGAACAAACCAAACAAAAACTGATGCAATCCTCACTAATCTCCGCGTTCGGTGCACTTTAGCCCAAAGTGGCCACACGATGGACACACAACGGTCAACACTAATGACTGTTAAAAAACTCACACTAACAGCGGAGTTCAAGTTCATCATGAAAAAATTTATGATAGATGAAGAAAGATATACATTTTGTTGGTCAGGTATGTGATCCATAACAGCAGAAACAGTCAGCCATGCTATTAAACGAAAAG
The DNA here is from genome assembly GCF_037356315.1 of Lithobates pipiens. Classification (NCBI taxonomy): domain Eukaryota; kingdom Metazoa; phylum Chordata; class Amphibia; order Anura; family Ranidae; genus Lithobates; species Lithobates pipiens. The sequence goes on along the minus strand of NW_027507788.1, from coordinate 33,168,020 downwards.
GAAGACAAAGGCAGAATATGAAGTCAGCGATGGCCAAGTTTAGGAACCACACCGCACTGATGGTCTTCATCCTGAAGCCGGAGATCCATATTACCAATCCATTTCCTATGATCCCCACAATGAAGGAGATACAGTAACAGGAGATGGTCAACATTTTGGTGACTTTGTATGCCTCCTCTCCATATGTTTTATTCATGATGCCAGTAGTGGATGGAGTAGGATTAAGTGAATTCCTGTTAAAAAAGAAAGGATGTATTACTAATTTAAAGACACAAATATGGGATACTCATCCACTGAACATAAGACCTTGGTAGCTAAAGAATCTCAAACCTCAGGGTAAAAGCCAAAAGTCAGTATAATTAGAATAGAATAACAGAGGCGTAACTAGAACCTTCAGGGCCCTGGTTTAAAGCGGTTCTGCACTCATAATAATACATTTGCCCATTCTGTTGCCTCTAGACCGTACATTTGATAATGCCACATGTTTTTTTTTTTTATTAATCTACCTTTTGTAATTCGTAGTTTTTTATTTTCCTCCCCTGCGGCGATGGGCGTTCTCTTGCGGGGATCAGCATCACTTCCTGCTGAAGCCCGCACTGTCTCCTGGGATCTCGTCCAAGTAATCCCAGGAGACATTGCGGCTAATGCACCCGAAATCTCGCGAGATTTCGGCTAATACAGCCGAAATCACGTGAGATTCCGGCTGTATTAGCCGAAATCTCGCGAGATTTCGGGTGCATTAGCCGCAATGTCTCCTGGGATTACTTGGACGAGATCCCAGGAGACAGTGCGGGCTTCAGCAGGAAGTGATGCTGATCCCCGCAAGAGACCGCCCATCGCCGCAGGGGAGGAAAATAAAAAACTACGAATTACAAAAGGTAGATTAATAAAAAAAAAAAAACATGTGGCATTAACAAATATACGGTCTAGAGGCAACAGAATGGGCAAATGTATTATTATGAGTGCAGAACCGCTTTAAGAAACCATAAAGAGCCCCCCCCAAAGGGGCCCTTTCCACGGATCCTGGGGCCTTTCACTCCTGTAGTGGTGCCCTTTATTACAGTCCTGCAGAAAGACCCTATCTACATGTTCTGCAGTGGGCCCACTTCCTGCCATCTTTGAGCCTCCCCACGGTGGCAAAATGCCAGGGCCTGGCCGCAAATACAACCTTTGCAACCCTGGTAATTCCGCCACTGGTGTCAATAGGACTATGAATGATGTCACTCAGTAGAGCAGTGGACAGTGTCATTATGGGAGTTGACTTTGTCAGTAATGCAGTGGATGATGTCAGTATGGCAGTGGGTGTGACCAGTAGGGCAGTGGACAGGGTCAGAAGGGCAGGGGAATAGGTCAGCAAGGCAGTGGACAGGGTCATGTTTTTTTATTTTTATTATTATTATTGTTATTGTAATTTTATTTTATTATTTTTCAAATTGTATTTTTTTAGGAACCTTATTTGGTGAAATATCAGGGGTCTGGTGTTTCACCTTTGAGACGGTGAAAGGAGAATAAGGGCACAGCCCTCAATCTCCATCTCTGCCGCCTCAGCTGCACAGAATGAGGGGACAGGAATAGCTCAGTGCAGAGTTTCCTCATTCATTCACAAACTGAAGCAAAGCAAACTTATATTACTATGCTTCAGTTATGAATGGACACAGGTGTGATCAGTACAGATTGCTCAGTGTCCATTTGTTTACTTAGTTCCATTAGTCCAGTTTGGACCAATGTAAATATGCATATACCATACCCGTGGGATTCTCCTAGAAGCTGGAAATGACTGCAGTAGGCACTGCTACTCCCGTGATCTTCACTAGCTTCCAGGTCCCATACTGAGTGGCTGCCCTGCTGCATTGAATATAAGGGGGGTCGGCATGGCCGCCATTCTGCCATTTTCTCAATAAATGCAAAGCGATCTTTGCTTGGATAAGGTAGGGAGGTGACGTCACCCTCTTCATCTTGTCCAGTCAGAAAATGCTTTGCATTCATTGAGAACAGGCAAGACATTCTCTGAATGGTGCCTGTCCTAAGCAAGCAACCTCCTGAGTTCGGAATGCAGCCGGGAAGCTGCTTGGAAACAGACCTGGAAGCTAGTGGAGATCACTATACTAGCCTAGCAGTGCCTACTGCAGTCATTTCCAGCTTCTAGGGGGATTCCACAGGTATGGCATATGCAAAGTTACTTTGGTCTAAGCTGGACATATGTAAGCATATACATATCTTTCATCCTTCTTTAAGGCACAAATAAAAGACAATTTAACTTGATGTAAAGATATCCATACCTGCAAAGTACAACTTCCCTTTCAAAGTGAGTAGCCTATTTACTATAGTAATTCAACCCTTTTATCTCCATAGGGAACCAACACCAATATATACATGCACTCATTAGTTATAATCTCGCTACACAAGGCAGTGCAAAACTGGAACATGGACACAGGTTTACTATAACCGCTTGCCGCCTGCCGCACACAGATGTACGTCAGTAGAATGGCACAGGCTGGCAAATGGGCCACCTATCAAGCACGCTCCCGCGTACCCGCGGGTCCTGGGAACTCGATGTCTGCTGGCGCCTCGCGATTGTGGTGTGGAGAGGTAGAATGGGGAGATGCCTATGTATAAAAGGCATTTCCCCGTTTTGCTTAGTGGCATGATAGAGATCCACTGCTCCCTGTCATCGAGAGCAGTGATAGCTGTCATGTCAGTGGTAGCCCACCCCCCCCCCACAGTTTGAACACCTCCCTAGGACACACTTAACCCCTTGATGGCCCCCTAGTGTTTAATGCCTTCCCTACAGTGCCATTTACACAGTAATCAGTGCATTTCTATAGCACTGATCACAAAATAGTGTCAAAAGCATCTGATGTGTCCGCCAAAATGTTGCAGTCCCAAAAAAAATAGCAGATCGCCGCCATTACTAATAAAAAAAATGTATAATAAAAAATGCCATAAATCTATCCCCTATTTTGTAGACACTATAACTTTTGTGAAAACCAATCAATATAGGCTGATTTTTTTTATATCAAAAATATGTAGAAGAATACATATCAGCCTAAACTGAGAAAGAAATTTGTTTTTTTATATATATTTTTTGGGGATATTTATTATAGCAAAAGTAAAACATATTGCTTTTTTTTCAAAATTGACGCTCTTTTTTTGTTTATAGCGCAAAAAATAAAAATTGCAGAGGTGATCAAATACCACTAAAAGAAAGATCTGTTTGTAGGAAAAAAAGGACGTCAATGGGTACAACGTCGCACGACTGCGCAATTGTCGGCTAAAACGGCGCAGTGCCAAATCGCAAAAAATGCTCTGGTCAGGAAGGGGGTAAAATCTTCCGGGGCTGAAGTGGGTAAAGTTAAACTCTCAGTAGTAAAATCTGTCCTTGACCAGTCCCAATTACCCTTGTGCAGTGCCAGTGTTGAGTAAAAACCTGTCTTGTCACAGATTTTTGCAAAACTGTCTCAGATGGATGCCCAGAATTGTAGATGCAGATGTTGTAAATACACAAAGAATCTGGTGTAAATACTTTTCTAAACAAGAAGAAGCTTAACCACCTACAGACCGGACCATTTTGCTGGTCAAAGACCAGACCACTTTGGGCTGGGCTTTCATTTAGTGAACACTGATCTCTGCTCCAATCACATGGAGCAGAGATCAGCATCACTAGTTGCTAGGAAGAATGGGGAAATGCTGTTTACACTGGATTTCCTCCATTCAGCCGCCCCGTGAGACGATCGCGGGTATGCCCCCGGCGATCGAGTCCACGGGACCCGCAACCGGACTCACGGGGGTCCCGACCGACACGGGCGGCGCACTCGCGATGGCAGGGCTTACCTGCAGGTAAAATTAATATCTCCTAAACCTGTATAGTTCACTTTGTATGCAGCTGCTAATGTCAGCGGCGCATGTGCTGTGAAGGCCCGGCTGAAGATCTGGCAGATGCTGCTGGACATTGCTGGAAGACTCCCGCGCGCATGTGCGGGAGTGACGTAATCGTGGCTCCGGCCACTCACAACGCTGGAGCAGCGAACCTGGAAGAGACGCAGAGGGAACATGTCAGCTCCCTCGACGTGGACTAGGATCAGATGTGGACGCCTCATTCTAAGGTAAGTATTTCATAATGAGCTAGTATGCAGTGCATACTAGCTCATTATGCCCTGGCCTTACAGGTTTTTTTGTTGTAAAAAAAAAATATTTAAATTCTATACAACCGCTTTAATTCACAATAAATGGCCATTTAATTCTGTCTTTCATTTGTTTGATGAATCTATTGCTTTGAATCTTTTACTTAAATTATATTTATACCCAAGAAAATCACAGTTGATCCTGCCAGAAGTTTTGGTGTCCTTGTCACTTACTGCAAGTTAAACTAAAATTGCTCTTCCAGCCTATCTTCTTTAAAGCTGAATTCCAGTTTTTGCATAGTTACTTTGTTCCAGCTTAGACCAATGTATACCAATGTATGTGCCATACCTGTGGGATCCCCATGGAAATTACTGTAGTAGGTACTGCTACCACAGTGATGTTCATTAGATTCTGGATCCTGTGCCAAGCGGCTGCCTTGCTGCTTACTAAGCCAAATCCCAGTTTTTGCATGGTTGCATGCTCCAAGTTGGACCGATGTACGTATACATGTATTGGATCCCTAGGAAATGCTACTACATTGGCTTCATTGGAAGTTCCAAGTTCCGTGTAGAGCGACTGCCCTGCTGCTTACTGAACAGGATGTCACCTACTCGGCACGAGTACCATTTAGAGAGCTCTTTCCGATTACTGAATGAATGCAATGTGTTCTCTGATTGGGTGAGGTGGAGAGGTGGGACAGTGATGTCACAATCTCCACTTTATCCAAACAGAAAACACTTTGCTCTCTGAATGGTGCCCATGGTGAGCAGGCAAACTTCTGTTTTTACTAAGCAGCAAGGCAGATACTCGGCACCAGAACTGGAAGCAAGCAGCAATCACTGTAGTAGTGGTACCTACTACAGTGGTTTTCAAGCAGATTCCAAAGGTATGTGATGGGGAAACTGTATATTTTATATTTCTTATTAAGGTTGGCCTCACAAATATCCAAGATATATAATATCCTGGTTATTTTGGTTACCTTAAATGACTCATCCTATTGGAATGTGGACTGTCTCTATGGACAAGCCAGCCCCCTCTAATTCAGGAATTTGGCATTTTGCTTAGATAAGGTAATTTTGCTCTGAAGGTGGGCTTGACCATTTCCTACATACAAGACCTATATACCCTAGCTAGAACTTGTAGCGTTATGCCTCGTACACACGATCGAATTGTCCGGCGTACTTAGTCCGCCGGACTGCATTTCACTGGACAATCCAATCCAGTGGATCCCCGTGTGTGGGCTTCAGCTGACTTTTTCAGCGTAAAGTCTGGTGGACTTAGAAAGTAGTTTTGCAGCCCAATCTTTCCGTCGGACTTGGGTTTCAGCGGACACTACGTTCGTGAGTATGCTAGTCCGGCAGACTAAGAATTACACATGCTCAGAAGCAAGTATGAGAAGGAAGCTATTGGCTACTGGCTATTGAACTTCCTTTTTCTAGTCCCGTCATACGTGCTGTACGTCATCGTGCTAGCAATCGCCGGACTTTCCGTGTGTCTGTTTGTGGCCAAGTCCATTCGGTAGAAAGTCCGCCGGACTATCCGCCGGATTGTTTGCCGGACTAAGTACACTGGACAATTTGATCGTGTGTACAAGGCTTAAGTCTCACCCAGAACAACCATGAGGCAAGTGTCTGGTCCTGATTACCTGTGCCATGTTGTGTAACAGCAAACGGGACTCCATGGTGGGAAACAAGCATCTTTAGTTAAGTATTCTTTTATATTTTCCAATATTATCTGTATCTGTTGTTACTTTTAATAAATGTTACACTTTTAAGTATTTGTTGGATCTCTCTTTGCACATATCGAACACAAACCCAAAAACGTGACAAAACAATATGGCACATGCATACTTACACTGGTCCAAGCTGGATCAATGTATCTATGCAAAAACACCTGGAATTCAGTGTAAACTACTAATTCTCCCAACCCCGATGTAATAGAAATTAAGTGAAGAAGACATGTTTGTAGTCTAAAAAAGAAGAGCAGCCTATGTTGACAACTATGGTTCCCTTTGTAGACACAGCATATGAAGTATCATCTCCCTATGTCTTTCAATAGGAAGTCTGTTATACACAGCATTACCAAGCAAAAACAAAGGGAAAAACACTGTAAAAGCAACAATTATACAACCATCACATCTAAGTTCCCATAAGCTGAAACATATTACATTTTTATGGGGGACGCATATATGCTTTAACAGTGCCCTTCTTTAAAAGTCTGTAATGATTCTTAGTGGGTATTCGTTCTCACCAGATAGCTTGGATTGATTCTGAAGATTCCTTGAGTTTTGTTCTTCAGTGAAGAAAGGTCTTCTTGTGAGTCAATGTCATAAGATCCAATTAGTTTTATTATCATCCTTGAGAAGTGCATTTTAATCTTATACAGATAAAAGAATGTGAGTGCCCGCCTTTGTTGGTCGTCATTGACAGCATTGTTACAGAGTGTTTAACAAGATATATCCCAACTTCTAGACTAAAAATTGTTACATTTTTACTATAATGTAATAGCTTCTTATCTTCCGGCTTCTTCTGTTTAGAGTTAATTTCACCGTGATGAATAAAAATTGGTAGAGGGAGCTTTTCTACATTTATCAGGCATGACTAAATGACCAACCATCTTTCAAACTCGGGCTGAGTGACTACCAGCCAGTTAGCTCCAAGTACAGTTTCTTTCTCCTGTGTAGGGATGAGCTTCGAGTTCGAGTTGAACTCACGTTCGACTTGAACATTACCTGTTCGCCGAACAGCGAAACAATTTGGGGTGCAAATTCAAAAAGACACAGAACACCTTGTACAAGTCTATGGGAGAAATCTAAAGTGCTCATTTTAAACGCTTATATGCGAGTTATTGTCATAAAAAGTGTTTGGGGGCCCGGGTCCTGCCCCAGGGGACATGTATCAGTGCAAAAAAAGTTTTAAAAAATGGCAGTTTTTTTCGGGAGCAGTGATTTTAATAATGATTAAAGTGAAACAATAAAAGTCTATTATAAATTAAATTTGGTACCTGGGGGGTGTGTATAGTATGCCTGTGAAGGGGCGCATGTTTCCTGTGCTTAGAACTGTCCCTGCACAAAGTGTCATTCCTCCAGGAAAAAAAGTCATTTAAAAACACTTGTGGCTCTAATGAACTGTCGGCTCCCCATAATACAGAGGACAGTCATTGAAAGTCATTGATAAAAAAAAAAAGCGTGGGGTTCCCCCAAATTCAATTACCAGGCCTTTCAGGTCTGGTATGGATATTAAGGGGAACCCCACGTCAAATGTAAAAAAAAATTACGTGGGGTCCCCCCACAAATATCCATACCAGACCCTTCAGGTCTGGTATGGATTTTAAGGGGAACTCCACGCCAAATTTAAAAAAAAAAGGCGTGGCGTTCCCCCCAAAAATCCATACCAAACCCTTTATCCGAGCACGCAACCTGGCAGGCTGCAGGGAAAGAGGGGGGGACAAGAGAGCAGCCCCCCTCCTGAACCGTACCAGGCCACATGCCCTCAACATTGGGAGGATGCTTTGGGGGTCTGTGACCCCTCAAAGCACCATGTTGATGGGGACAAGGGCCTCATCCCCACAACCCTGGCCGGTGTGGGGGTCTGTGGGTGGGCTTATCAGAATCTGGAAGCCCCCTTTAACAAGGGGACCCCCAGATCCCGCCCCTCCCCCGTTTGAAATGGTAAGGGGGTACAAAAGTACCCCTACCATTTCAAAAGAAAGTGTAAAAAAAGTTAAAAAACACACACACAGTTGGGAAAAGTCCTTTATTGTTGAGGGCATGTGGCCTGGTACGGTTCAGGAGGGGGGGCGCTCTCTCGTCTCCCCCTCTTTTCCTGTGGCCTGCCAGGTTGCATGCTCAGATAAAGGGTCTTGTATGGATTTTTGGGGTGAACTCCATGCCTTTTTTTTTTTTTTAATTACGCGGGGTTCCCCTTAATATCCATACCAGACCTGAAGGGCCTGGTAATTGAATTTGGGGGAACCCCACACTTTTTTTTTTATCAATGACTTTCAATGACTGCTCTCTGTATTACGGGGAGCTGACAATTCATTATAGCCACGAGTGCTTTTAAATGACTTTTTTCCTGCAGAAATGACACAGGCATACTATGCACACCCCCTAGGTACGAAATTTAAAGGAATATTACACTTTTTTCTTTCACTTTAAGCATTATTAAAATCACTGCTCTCAAAAAAAGGCAGTTTTTAAAAAAAAATTTTACATTGATACATGTCCCCTGGGGCAGGACCCGGGTCCCCAAACACTTTTTAGGACAATATCTTGCATATTAGCCTTTAAAATTAGCACTTTTGATTTTGAACGTTCGAGTCCCATAGACTTTAATAGGGTTCTAAAGTTCGCACGAAGTTTAGGTCTGTTTGCAGGTTCTGGTGTGAACCGAACCGGGGGGGGGTGTTCGGCTCATCCTTAATCAACACAGATACAGTAACACTTGGGAAACACACAGGGCTCCCTAGCTGAACCAATGTAGCCTTCATGTTAGGCAGGAAAGCTGCTATATTTTGCCCTGCAGTCTCTTGTTAAGCAAGAGATCACATTCTTCATTCTTCCAACTATATACATCCTATCAACTTACCTAGGAGGATGCTACAGCATTCTTAATTGGTCTCCAGGACAGGAAATAAAGAAAATTCTCCCCAATAAATTACAGTTAAGGTCCACATACATTTTATTGCAATGCTCACCAGGGACACTATCATGGCATGACATCTGTATGTCCCCAGAGTTCTATCTTCCTCCCATGAGATAAATAAACCACATATTGGTAGGTTATTTGTCTCCCACCCAAGATCCCATGATTGGCCTTGGGGCACCATGTTTGTTGTTGGATCGTGGAACGTTTGAATGTTTATCGTCATCTCCATGACCCTAGCTAGTGATCCCTAGTTGAACATGGATAGAAAGGTCCTTTGGCTTCCGTATTGTGCGGGCAGAGCCAGACTCTGTCTAATATTTGTTGGTAGCTTTAGTTTGTGTGCTAGGCTGTAGGACTATGACGGGGCAATATTTTGAGGGAACAAGTTACTGATTTCATTGGTTAATTAATTGGCAATCAAAGAAAAATTCATAAAGACATGAAAACTATTGCAGGTTTTTGATGTGTTTACACCTTTATTGATATAGTATATAATATTTCATGTTATATAGGACACAATAAACAACACCTAAGAAATGTACAATGCTTGCTAAAAGAAAGAACAAAAATGTACACAATAATATTACAACATTTAAATAAAAATATGAATAATATTAAAGACGATTGGATATAATATACATTAAAGATAACTAGGTATTTTTGGTATTATTGATAACTAGGTGTAACTCCATTTTTGTTGAGAAATAATGTTGTTTGTTAATGCCGCAGTACCTTTATGAGGAGGACAGGCGGCTAAGAATAAGGGGTAAAAACAGATGGATGGACCGAGTTTTTATCTCCCCTCGGCAGTCCACCAAAAGTGTAACACTACTGGCTGACAACATGGTACATATGCTGCTGCCTTTATCACGGGTTGCAGAGTTTGACAGGCGGCACAGCCAGCCATACTCACCTATTGAGATAAATAGAGCTGTACCGCAACTGTAAGCCAACCACTTGGCTTGCAGTTGTTTTTTCAAATCAAATCCTTTTTATTATTTTATATGTAAACACCATTAACACAATATAGACAAAACCACAAAAATAAAAATCACCCCAGACCACCCCCCTTCAACAAACCCCACTAGCCCACCACCTCCCTGCTCACTCGGAGTATATATGACACACAAAAAAAAGAATAGATACAAAAGAATATTATATATATATATATAATATATCCCATAACATCTTCTTCCTGGCGATTACTCCCTTGGAACCCCCTCTGGAGTTCCCCTGGCCATAACATAGATTGGATTACACACCTACTGCTCTGCCTGGTGATCCCCAAATCGATGGGCCAGTATGCAACATCTAATGTTCTTGCCCCCACTACACAGTCTTATGCAAGCTTACCGCTGTAAACTTTTAAAACCTATTAGACTTTTGATGCCTTTCTTTGCACTTAACTCCCTCCCACCCACCATATAGACAAATGAAGGGGGGGGGGGGTGCTCTGTTGTTCTATGATGTTGCTCCAGTCTCACCACACTTGCGTGCCCGGAAGTGCTGTGTCACTGGGACCTGGCTCTTTACCCATGTAATCAGTTGTGTCCAATCACAGCTGTTCACATGTAAACAAGATAATGCAGTTTATGGGCTCTCCTCGCCTCACACTAACAGAGTGTGAGGAGAGGAGATCTGATCAGCAGCATTTCCTCACAAGGGAGATCTGTACAGATAATGAGGGCACTAATCATCAGTGCAGCCCAAACAGTGCCCAGCAGTGATGCCAATTTGTGATGCAAGTCAGTGCTGCCTTTCAGTGCCCATCAGTGGCTGCTCATTAGTGTCACTCATCAGTGCCCATCAGTATAGCCCATCATTGCCCATCAGTGCCACCCATCAGTGCTGCCTAGCCATGCCACCTATCATTGCTCATAGTGCTTCCTATCAGTGCCTATCAGTGCCCATCAGTGCTGCATATCAGGGTCACCTATCAGTGCCTATCAGTGCCACATATTAGTTCCTCCTTTATCAGTACCACCTTATCAGTACCCTTCAGTGCTGTCTCATCAGTGCCCATCAGTGGCACCTCAATAGTGCCCATCAGTGAAGGAGAAAAATTACATATTTACAACATTTTCAGCCAACAGCTGAGACAAACCTTTTTTTTTAAAAAAATTTTGGTCTTTTGCTTTTTTTTTAAGCAAAAAAAACAAAAAAAAAAAAAACAACAATAATTAAAAACCACCCCAAAAAGCTCTATTTCTGTGAAAAAAAAGATAAAATTGAATTTGGGTACAGTTGCCCCCCTAATCTATGTACCCGGCCCCTAATCTACATGCAGGGTACCAGACGCATGGATTCCAAAGGTTTTTTTTTCCAAAGCACATGATTAGAGCCTGAGGCTCTAATTGGCTTCAGAAAGGGTGGGCTTGGGGCGCAGAGCACTGTGCCCCAAGCCTACCAAGTTGTGTGACATTAGCTAAATAATATTCGCTAATATCCTCCTGTTTCTCCTCCTGGCCAAACAGGAAGCGGGTCCTGAGATCCATTTGGCCGGTATCCCAAGATCTGATTGGCCTCAAGTCCTAAGTCCTGATTGGCCGGGAGGAGAAGCGAACGCCAGGACTCAGGAGGAGATGCAGGGGGAAGCCACAAAAGCCACAATCTGAATGGAGTAAGTGCGGGGCTGGCAGGCGAGCAATGTGGTAATGTGAGCAAGCACGCACGCGTGCGCGGAGGGGTTGTTTACTGGCTGGCTTGGAGGGGTAGCTGGCTGGCTGGGCGGGGAGGATGCGGGCTGCCCCACCCACCCCAAGCAAATTGAGCACCAGCCGCCACTGCTTTTGATTGCAAACTTGTAGTGCCTGGTAGTTGGTAGTAATACCTTTTATTGGCTAACTCAAGTTATTCAAGATACAGGCTTTCAAGACCCCTCTCTGAAAATGGTTTATCCAATTCTGAAAACCTACATAATTGTATATAGAGAAACTTCAGTTCAAATAAAAAATGAATGCAGCAGTATTTGCAATGCAATTTAATTGAAGTTTATTTAAAGTCACTCATTGCATTTTGCATTCTAATTTTGATGGATGTTCTTGAATCCTGGCTTCGCTTTTTACTTAACAAGGCATAAAGAATGGGATTCAGGCAACAGCTGACCGTCACCAGGCAAATGCAAAGAGAGCTCATGGTCAAGTCTAGATGCAAATGTCGGATATTGGTCCGCTTTGCTATAAATGGCCACACATTGTATGGAAACCAACAGCCGAAAAAGCCTCCTACAGCAGCTGCGATAATCTTGAAAGTCCTGTGAAATGCCTGTGGACGTTTATATTTACCAGTATGCAGTTTGTAGATAATTAAACCGTAGCAGATAAGGATTACGGCAAAAGGCAACGCGAACATGACAAGACTTCGAGAGATCATGAAATATTTTTTAAAGGAGCCATAGGATGGGACCTCATGGTTACGTACTTCATAAACTTTTAGGTCTTCGTGCTCTGGGACAGCTGCAAAAAACGTATGAATTTCATTAGGGAAAATATATATTTGCAGTACCACAAGTGCGAAACACAAGATCCACAGAACAACCGAAGCAGTGATGGCTAACCCACGCGTTTTATGTGTTTTTGCCCAAATTGGCCAAAAGATGGTCACAAATCGATCAATACTAATGACCGTTAAGAAAGCAACACTGGTAAAAGAGTTTATGTGCAGCATGCTAACATTAAAATAGACAATGGGTAAACGAACGTTGTTATGATCCAATAAGAGCCATTCGGCTATACGCACTGGAAGAGAGATACAACACAAAAAGTCAGCGATGGCCAAATTGAGAAACCAAACCGCACTGACGGTCTTCATTCTGCAGCCGGTGATCCATATGACCAAACCGTTTCCAATGACTCCCACAACAAATGTGAAAATGTAACAACTGATAGTTGTTACTTTTGTGATGGTGTAGGCTAGTTCATATGAGGATTCGGAATACATTGTATCCTTTTGTCTTTTTGCTACTTGAGCCAAATTCTTCAAGCTAGATGCGCTCCTATTAAAAAAAATACAAAAAAGTAAAAAAGTGTTAAAAATGTAAGCAAATTGATGAGTCCACTTACCAATGTTTACACCCAAGATTTACACAACTTTGGCACAAAGTTCACACACAACTTTCACATATGATTCTTTTGAAATGAAAAGTTCTAATCTGCAGTGCAAGTCATAGTACTCATTTTCCAATAATTACAGTTCTTAAATTAAATTACAAAAAAAGCCCCACAAAAAAATAAAATATGTCATTACAGCCAGGGGCGGACTGACCATTCGGGCACACAGGCACTGCCCGAGGACCCCATGCCATCAGGGTTGTCAGCCTCAATAAAACCAGGGACAGTATGTAAAAATCTGAGTTTATTTAAAAATCCCAAGATTATAGCTGCCCCACCTCTCCAGTACCTTTTCAGTGTGTGTATGTGTATTCTGTTTGTGTATACTGTGTGTGTATATTGTGTGTCTGTGTGTGTATACTGTATGTGTGTGTATACTGTGTTGCCCCATAATCTATTGCCTGGGGGCCCCATAATCTTCTATTGCCCAAAGGCCCCATAATCTTCTCCTATTGCCCGAAGGCCCCATCATCTCTTATTGCCCGGGGGCCCCATGAGTTGTCAGTCTGCTCCTGATTACAGCTACTACTAGTTAATCACATTCAGATGGTCTTGCTCTACAATGTTGAAGATGTTTCACCAAAAGCATTTTTAGCCACACGGATTACTCAATTACCTTAACGCTTTCATGCCTAAGCCTTTTTCTGACATTTGTTGTTTACGGGTTAAAATTACTAAAATTACTAAATTACTTAGAACTCCCAAACATTATATATTTATATGTATTTATTTATTATTTTTATAGAGAATCTAGAGAATAAAATAGCGATCATTGTACTTTTTTATGTCACACTGTATTCGCGCAGAGGTCTTTCAAACACTTTTTGGGGAAATAAGGCACTTTTAGGAATTTAAAAAAACTAAACAGTAAAATTAGCCCAATTTTTTTGTATAATGTGAAAGATGAGGTTACGCCAAATAAATAGATATTTAACATGTCATGTTTTGAAATTGCACGCACTCATGGAATGGTGACAAACGACAGTACCTAAAGATCTCCATAGGCGACGCTTTAAAAAAATTAACGGTTACCAGGTTAGAGTTACAGAGAAGGTCTGTGATTTGAACACTGTTTACATATGCGGGGGCGCAACTTACATGTGTGTTTTCTTTGCTGAACATTGATCATTCCTTTAGCTTAATGAATGAGTTGAAGCTCAGCTGATCTCCAAAATCCTTTCCTGTGCAAGCAAAAAATATATTTTTCTTTGCACATAACTGGGTATTTGTTTGCAAAGTAAATTTTCACAACATTCACTAAGGGACAATTATCTTGCAAAGTGCAAATTGCTTTCCAACGGGAACAGCCTATTTGCATTTAAAGGGATTGTAAAGGATTATTTTTTTTTCTTAAAATAACAAACATGTTATACTTACCTCCACTGTGCAGCTCGTTTTGCACAGAGTGGCCCCGAACCTGGTCTTCTGGGGTCCCTCTGCGGCTGTCTCTGCTTCTTCCCGCAGGTACTTCTCACGTTCTTGCGAGCTCCCTCGCATGGTGAGAAGCACCTGCGGGCACGCTCCCGTGATACAGCGAGCGGCTATAGCCGCTCACTGTATCACACGGCCCCGCCCCCGGCGCGCCACGTCATTGGGTGTGATTGACAGCAGCACGAGCCAATGGCTGCGCTGCCTTCAATCCATCCACTCCAGCCAATCAGCGGCCAGGCTGAGTGGTGAAGAGGACGGCGGGGTGAACACAGGACTTTCGAGGGGTGAGGTAAGTAAAACGGGGGGGCTGGGGGTGCCGACACTGTGAGATATTTTTTCACCTTAATGCATAGAATTCATTAAGGTGAAAAAACATTTACCTTTACAACCCCTTTAAGTAAATCAAACCCTATATATCTTTTAGTGCAGCAGCTTCAGCTGGTATTTTTTTTATAAAGGGAAATTGTTTTATCTCATGAAACACAATGGGGTTGATTTACTAAAGGCAAATAGACTGTGCGCTCTTCAAAGTGCAGTTGCTCCAGAGCTTAGTAAATGAGGTAAAGCTTCACTTTGAAAAGAATACCCAATCACGTGCAAGAAAAAATAAAATTAAAAAAAAACAGCATTTTTGCTTGCACATGATTGGATGATGGTGGTAGTCAGCAGAGCTTCTGCTTATTTACAAAGCTCTGGAGAAACTGTTCTTGCAAAAGTCTTTTTGCCTTTAGTAAATCAACCTCATTAAATATAGAAAAGAGCGGAGCTAAATAGGAATGGTATTGGACCATATAACAAAAACTATTGTTTAAACATTCAAAAACTTGTGCAAACATAATTAAATGTACACAAAAATAGAAATTGTAAAGTTAATGAAATGTAAAGTCTACACTGTGAAAAGTGGATAAAAACATTAAAATGGAGTTTTGAAAAATAAGTGAAAAAAACAACAAACATGTTGAAGTGTTGATCCCGGTGAGTAGATATCAACCTCCAAATATGAAGACAATAATGCATGAAAATAAAGCAATGGGAGAAACCACCACCGATAAAACTGAGGCTTACCGGAACGTATGGACTCAACAAGGTATATGCCAAACGAGTCCTCAAAGCTTTGTGGTGACAATGCAACCAATGATTGGAAACAACAGCGTTTAGGGACGTTTGACCCTGAAGGTTGTAGTCACACATTCCTCCAGGGGGTAAACATCACAAGAGCAAAACTCAGAGGTGGAATCCTTTGCATGGGTTCACAGATTTTAACCATAAATTAAATAAAAATTCCACATAGTGTGAATCCGCTTAACATGAAATTTATTAAAAAAATATTAGAAAACACTCACATTTGAGTAGAAACAACAAGCACTTGTATGACTGGAATATTAACGTAATGGAAACAGTAGGCTCAACTCGACGCATTTCATCTGAGAAAAACATCCCCTGGGGTGACGGAGCTATTGGAGCTAAATGGAGCTATTGCAAGCTTCAATCTGTCGGCTTGTATTAGAATAAACCAAAGATCCAATGCCTCTCATCTACTTCACTTGAAATAAATGTGTCAAGGCAGATTGCAAGCAAAGAAAAAAAAGAAAGAAAACCTCTGATATAACTTGAGCCTCCACTTATATTGCCTAAAAACAATTGGTCAGTGAAGTTAACCCTCTAACATCTTCTCAAAAGCTAACCGCCATTAAACTAGCAAACAGTCTGTGAGATAGAATAGGAGCCTTCATTAAAGGCTTCTGATTCAGATATTTAATTGAAAAAAGTCAGCAGATGACTAAATAGGTAGCATGCTCACAACACTGGATTTTAAGTTCAAAGTCCTCCTAGGAGCACCATCTGCTGGGCTCTTGCAGAGATATTGAGTAACAATATGGTATGGTATTTGCTCAGTGTTATTTTTTTGCATTTTATAAACCATTGTTTTAAGTGATAAATTAGTTTTCAAGGACATTATCAAACCCAAAGTAACCATGTAATGTATGTGGAAAATAATGTATGGTAATATAGGTGTTCAGTTGCATTTGTGTAATTTTAAAAACTTATTGAAAAATGTACAACAATAAAAGTAAATTCTCAATATAAAGGCAGAATATCCATGCTCAAACACATATATTTATTTAAGGGTATATCAAAGGTGGATCTGCCAGCCTTATTGTCTAGTTGTCAGTGAAACTAACCCTCTTTGGCATCTCCTCATTAGCCTGTAAGATAGAAAGTCGGAGCCCTCTTTGGGGGGCTTCAGATTCAAATATTTGATAGTACAGCAGATGACTACGTAGGTAGCATGCTTGCATGGATTTAGGGTTCAAAATGGATTTAAGGTTCAAAGTCCTTCAAAAAATCAGTGATCTGGGCTCATGTGAAGACGTGGGATAATCTATTTACTCAACGTTAAATTTTGGGATTTAAGATACCATTGTTTTGGGTGTAATAAATTAATATTTTTGGGTGTGATAAATTGGTTTGCATAGAAACTACCAAGTCGAGACCAGAGTACCCATGTTATTTATGTGGAAAATAATGTACAATAATATAGGCGTTGACTTGCGTTTGGTTTATGTTAAAACTTCTATCTAAAAATTTACAATAAAAGTGGAATTTTCTAAACATTACCTTGAGCGAAGTTATCATTAAGCATTTCCCATTGGGTTAAAGGATGAATAATCACTATATGCTACGAAAGCAAAAGAAAAAGATAGCTAAGTTAAAATTTGTATTCATGAATGTATAAAATAAATGTGGTGTTATACCTAAATGCATTAAGAAAAAACAAAGCATGTAAGAGGAAACCATGGACGTTTTACATAATAGATTGTAAGCTCTAACGAGCAGGGCCCTCTGATTCCTCTTGTACCAAATTGTAATGTAACTGTAATGTCTGCCCTCATGTTGTAAAGCGCTGAGCAAACTGTATATAAAACCTGTATTATAATAATAATAATAATAATAATAATAGAAAAATATTTATTTGCTAAGGCTCCATTCACACTTGCATGACTCCAAAGTTATACTAACTTTGGAGTGCAAGTTTGATGCAACTTTGAACCAACTGTAGATGGGTACAACTTGAATACGACTTTGACCAGTGATAATGGACAACTGATACACTGTATAACATTCAGGTAGTACTATCATGCAACTTTTGAGGGTTAACATTGAAATCTATGGCCCTCAAGTTGAATAAAAGTTAGATCAAAGTAGTGCATGAACTACTTTGAAGTTACTGCAACTTTAAGTCGTGCATATATAAATGGTTATCATTGCAAAACGTGGGGAACAACTTGTCATATGACATTTATGTCCAAAGTGTGAATGGAGCCTAAAAGAACAAGCAAAGAAAACAAAAAACTTTGAATAAATGATAATAGAAAAATATTTAGCATCATTTACGATGGTCCGAATTAGGAACATACGCTCTACCCAATCATCTAGAAAAGAAGTTGAGATGACATTTGGAGTCAGTCTAGGGAAAATAATTGAGTAAATCAGTCCATGTAAATCCATTTTTGACCCATACCTACCTTACTCACGTAGACCGGCCTTTCAAAGATGTGGCAAGTAGTTCAGTTTATACGTTGCATGTATAAGTTTGCTTCTGTAGGTATAAGAAATTGCTTCTGAAGTTGGCTTTGGTGCTTGACTATGTTCTTCTACTACCTGGATAATGATCAACAGCCTTAGGCACGTCCAGCCTTAGTGTTGTTTATACTGTATAATTTTGTCTCAGTCTTGTAACGATATGTAAGTGTATCAGCGTATCACTATGTACTATCTATCACTGGAAGAACACATGATCCACATCACGCTATGATAATACAATAAGATAGTGCATATCAAATGCAAAACATTTCTTGTAAGGTTGGGTGTTATTGTTTAAGTTTAAAGGGATTGTAAAGTAAAACATTTTTTTTTTCTTAAAATAACAAACATGTTATACTTACCTCCACTGTGCAGCTTGTTTTGCACAGAGTGGCCCCGAACCTGCTCTTCTGGGGTCCCTCGGCGGCTGTCTCTGCTTCTTCCCGCAGGTACTTCTCACGTTCATGCAAGCTCCCTCGCATGGTGAGAAGCACTTGCGGGTGCGCTCCCGTGATACAGCTGGCGGCTATAGCCGCTCGCTGTATCACACGGCCCTGCCCCCCGGCGTGCTGCGTCATTGGATGTGATTGACAGCAGCACGAGCCAATGGCTGCGCTGCCTTCAATCCATCCACTCCAGCCAATCAGCGGCCAGGCTGAGCGGTGAAGGGGACGGCGGGGCGAGAGCGGGACTTTCGAGGGGTGAGGTAAGTAAAACGGGGGGGCTGGGGGTGCCGGCACTGTGAAATATTTTTTCACCTTAATGCATAGAATGCATTAAGGTGAAAAAACATTTACCTTTACAACCCCTTTGAGGCCCGGTTCACACCGCTGCGGGGGGAGATCCGGATGTGATTCGCACAGCAAATCACATCCGATCTCCGTAGCGATGCGAGTTCAGCCATACAGATAGTATACAGATAGTATGGCTGAATTCGCAGCGCTCCCGCAGCAAACTCGCACGGGACCCTTTTTTGGGTCCGCAACAGAATCGGATCGCATGGGGGTTCCCACCATGCGATCCGTTTCCTGTGCGAGTCGGCAGATCGCACTGCGATATGCCGACGGATCTGGGGGTGTCATTAACATAACATTGACACTCCCAGCCGTCCGCATAGGGCAGTGTGAACTGCCGGTGGGAGGTGTGCGATGCGGGTAAATGCCGCGGATTCGCGGCGTTCCCGCATCGCTATAGTGTGAACCCGGCCTAAAGCTGAACTCAAGGCTAGTGTAAAATCCATCCATGCAATGGGCCCCCTTTCACTGCATGAGTTACATGCTCATTTTATCTAGATGTGTTGGAATAACTACAGCTAGCGCTCTTCTGCACTCTCTGACGCCCATTAATGTGGACAGGCTCTCACAGTCCTCACATACAATACCAGACCAATGTAATGAATGAAGGATATCATCCTGGGAGTTCTAAGCCCCCCGTACACACGGTCAGACATTCCCGACAACAAAATCCTTCGGATTTTTTCTGATGGATTTTGTCTGAAAACTGGTGTTGCATACACACGGTCGGAGAAAGTTGATCCCATTGTTCGGAACCTGATGACGTTCGTTCGTTGCGACCGGACTACGTTGCGGCTAGTAGCCAATAGCTTTGGTCTAGGAATTTGATCTGAGCATGTGTGGCACTTTGTCCAATCGGAATTCTCTACACACAATCGGACGAAGTCCTATCGGATCATGTTGTCGGAAAGTTTTATAGCCCAGCTCTAAAACTTTGTCCGTCGGATATTCCGACGGAAACAGTCTGATAGAGCCCACACACGATCGGATTTTCCGACAATATAATCCGAACTGACGTTTTCCTTCGGAATTTCCGACCGCTTGTACAAGGGCTTAGAAGGTTAGTTGACCTTCTTTGATATATAGGTCCATTCAATGTGGTGAACATAACATCATAAATGTTGGTGAAGGACACAGCATCACAGAATTTAAAAAGAAGAAGCTCATCAAAGAGCGTAACCCATACAGGTGTGAGGTGCCGCCATTCAGGATGTTTTTTTTCTCCGTTTACATCACTATTGATGATGATATGCATGTTTTTCACATTCTTATGTATTTTATCCCTAAGTTATATTTTAATAAATGTTACTAGCAGAGAGCACTATGGTTTGCTTTTGTCTTTATAGGGTCACACATGACTGAATGAGATCCCGGGAGGAGGTCTAAACTGTCTAGGTGCACTGTGATGAGGATTTGTGTTCCCGAGGTATCCTGAGAGATATTACATCAGGCGTGTGTGACTCTGTAGTGAGGTCTACACATTGAGAACCTGGGAGTAGATCTGTTTGCCCAGGTTACACCAGGAGTAGGAGTTGGTTCCCCTGAGGCATCCTGAGAGATATAAATACAGGCGTGTGCGACTCTGTAGAGGGATGAACTTTTGGAAGTGAGCAGGCATTCCAGCTAGAGGTGGTGGTCACTGAAAGGAAAAGTCCAGCCTGGGCTCGTTTGGCTGGGCTTCTCCTATGGGTCACAGGAGTGCAATTCGTTTTTTCACTCCTGTGACCCATTGTGACGGAAGTTCGCTCTCTGCTGACGTCACTAGAATCAGTCCAGGCACCGCGTCATCATGACAATAAAGTCTGGATCTGCCAGGTGCCTGGACTGATGCCCGTCTCAGCCTCTCAGCGAGTCCACTTTGTCCGCTACAATGTCGCAGTCCCGCTTTAAAGTGGTTGTATAGCCAAATTGGGGACTTTTACCTACAGGAAAGCCTATAATAAGGCTTACCTGTAGGTAAAAAAAATATCTGCTAAACCGCACCGTACTGCAGCGGCGCTTGCGCACAGGGGATTTCCGGCTGGAAGCCCAGCAGACGCCGGACCCTGCCGGAGAGAAATCTCCCGCGTGCATGCGCGGAAGTAACGATATCATGGCTCCGGCCACTCACAGCGCCGGAGCCGCAACACCCAGAAGAAACGCAGAGGGAACATGTTAGCTCCCTCAGCGTGGATCGGGACAGATGTCGGGGCCTCGTTCTAAGGTAAGTATTTCATAATGAGCTAGTATGCAGTGCATACTAGCTCATTATGCCTTTTGCTTTGCAGGTGAGGAAAAAAATAAAAAATTCAGCGGGTATACAACCGCTTTAAGTAGCTGATCGCCACCATTACTAGTAAAAAAAATAAAAATAAATAAACATTCCATAAATGTATCCCATAGTTGTAAACACTTTAACTTTTGTGCAAACCAATCAATATACGCTTATTGGGATTTTTTTTAGCAGAACACATATTGGTCTAAATTGATGAAGACATTAGATTTTTTACATTTTTTTTTTATTGGATATGTTTCATAGGAGAACGTAAGAAAGATTGTCTTTTTTTCTAAATTGTCACTCTTTTTTTGTCTATTGCGCCAAAAAAAAAAACCGCACAGGTAATCAAATACCACCAAAAGAAAACTCTATTTGTGGGAAATAAGTATATACATTTTATTTGGGTACAGTGTCGCATGACCGTGAAACTGTCAGTAACCACTTGCCGACCGCTGTCGGAATATATACGTCGTACCCGTATGTTACTTTGAAATTCCCGTTGTGCGCTGTGACCATTCTTGCTGGAACCGCGGACTTGATACCCGTGATCGTGCCATGGAGCTCAAGAACAAAGAGATACTGATGTAAACAGCATCTCCCCGTTCTGCATAACGACAGGACACTGACCGTCTGCTCCCTGTCATCGGGAGCAGCGATTACTGTCCACATCACACACACACAGCCCATCCCCCAGACAGTTAGAAACACTCCCCAGGACACACTTAACCTCTTCCCCGCCCCTAGTGGTTAACCCCTTCACTGCCAGTGACATTTTTTACAGTAGTCAATGCAATTTTATAGCATTGATCGCTGTATTAATGCCAATGGTCCCAAAAATGTGTCAAAATTGTCCGATGTGTCCGCCATAATGTCGCAGTCATGATAAAAATCGCTGACGCCGCCATTTCTAGTAAAAAAAAAATTATTAAGAAAAATGCCATAAAACTATCCCCTATCTTGTAGACGCTATAACTTTTGCGCAAACCAATCAATATATATGCTTATTGCGTTTTTTTTTTACCAAAAATATGTAGAAGAATACGTATCGGCCTAAACTGAGGATAATATATTTTATATATTTTTGGGGGATATTTATTATAGCAAAAAGTTCAAAATATTGCTGCTTTTTTTTTTAATTGTCGCTCTTTTTTTGTTTATAGCGCAAAAAATAAAAACAGCAGAGCTAATCAAATACCACCAAAAGAAAGCTCTATTTGTGGGGAGAAAAGGAAGTCAATTTTTTTTGTGTGCAATGTCGCACGACCGCGCAATTGTCAGTTAAAGCAACGCAGTGCCGAATCGCAAAAAGTGCTCTGGTCAGGAAGGGGGTACAATCTTCCGGGGATGAAGCGGTTAATAAGTCAATTCCAATATGTAATGCTTATGCTACAATTTATTAGAATATAAAAACACTTTTCTGAGTTCCTTAGTCCTTTTTCCATTTTTTTTTTCTTACCAACGGGCAGCAGGAAACTCGCGCTAATCTGCATGTGGTTAGTTCAACTCTTGTTTTGTTGCAGGCAGATTTATCTGCGTTGACTTCAGGGCCGTTCGCTGAAGATGTATTCCAGTCTGGCTGGCATGGACTTTATAAAACCTTTTTTTAAATCTTGGGAACACAAAACATAGACAAGTGGATCGATGCAGCTGTTGAAATAAGTCAAGGAGATGCAAATTCCGGAGATGATCATGTTGGCTTTCCAGTATTTGCTGTTGTAAGGAACAAATGGCCACGTATTGTAATGAAACCAACAGATGAAGAAGCAAAGCACAATGACAATGATGACCTTTAAGCCCTTGTACACACGGTCGGACATTCCGACAACAAAATCCGCCAGATTTTGTCCGACGCATTTTGTCCGAAACTTGTGTTGCATACACACGGTCAGACACAGTTGTCGGAAAATCCGATCGTACGTAACGTGATGACGTTATTTCGTTACGACGGGACTACGTTCAGGCTAGTAGCCAATAGCTTTGGTCTAGGAATTTGATCTGAGCATGCGTGGCACTTTGTCCGATCAGAATTCTCTACACACAATTGGACAAAGTCCGATCGGATCATGTTGTCGGAAAGTTTTATAGCTCAGCTCTAAAACTTTGTCCGTCGGTAGGGATGAGCTTCGTGTTCGACTCGAACATCGGCTGTTCGCCCGTTCGGCGAATTCCGAACGTTATGGGCCGTTTGCACCAAATTCGTGTGGCGCTCACGGCCCACAATGCACTGCGATGGCGCAGTGCATTGCTGGCTCATGATTGGCCAAGCATGCACTGTGACCCCACATGCTTGGCCAATCACAGCGCCGGCAGCGAGGAGAGCCATGATTGGCCACAGGCAGGATGCCTGTGGCCAATCATAGCTCAGGCTGTGTAGTACACGCCCCACACTATATAAGGCCGCCAGCGCGGCGGCCTTGTGTAGTGTGTTGGCATCTGTAGCAGTTAGTGGGTGTTCTGTGTACCTTCAACACAGTATACACCAATCGTTATGGGCCAATTTTTGGTTCTTGCTCTTCTGTAGTGGTTGTTGACTGCGTGCCCTGACCGCAGTATACACCGCTATATTCACCTATATATCTAGCGATATATCTATCTTTTATAATAGAGCTGTCAGTCAGTGTTAGGAGATTGTGCTCTGAATGCAGTATACACTGCTATATCCACCTATATAGCTAAATATCTTGCTCGTTTTAAATAGAGCTTTCAGTCAGCGGTAGGAGATTGTGCATGCTGTCTGCATGCTCTGAAATAGATGGACGGAAAAACAAATTATTCAGGGGTGATAACCCTTCCCTATGTTTTCCAAAAAGCTTAAAAATATTTTTTTTTGACTGGAGCTACACTTTAAAAATGTACCGGTTGAAAATTACAAACCGATTCAACTTAACACAACAAACCTACACAGTCCCTGTCTTGTTTGCACCGCCTGTATACTGCTGTTCTGAGTATATAGGGCCTGGGGGCCACACGTATTTCCTTTTTTTAATATGGGTACGGGGTTCCCCTTAATATGCGTACAAGACCCAAAGGGGCTGGTAATGGGCAGGGAGGGCTACCCATGCCATTTTTCTCAATGATTTTCAACCATATTGCAGGAACCAGATATAACATTAAAACCGCAAGCAGTTTTAAATGACGTTATTTCCGTTAAATGTCATTTTGTGCAGGGACTGTTCTAAACACAGGAAACACATTGCACTTCACAGGCATACTACAGACACCCCCCCCCCCCCCCCCCCAGGCACGATATTTAAAGGAATATTTAACTTTTTTTTTTCACTTTAATCGTCATTAAAATCAGTGCTCCCGCCAAAACGGCCATTTTTAAAAGTTTTATTGGCATTGACCCATGTCCCCTAAGGCAGGAGCCAGGTCCCCAAACCCTTTTTAGGACAGTATCTTGCATATTAGCCATTAAAATTAACACTTTTCATTTCGAACGTTCGAGTCCCATAGACTTCAATGGGGTTCTAACGTTCGTACGAATTTGGGGTCCGTTCGAAAGTTCTGGTGCGAACCGAACCGGGGGGTGTTCGGCTCATCCCTATCCGTCGGATATTCCGACAGAAACAGTCCGATGGAGACCACACACAGTCGGACAACACGGTCCGATCGGACATTTTCCGTCGGAATGTCCGACCATGTGTACAAGGGCTTAGTGTTTTTGTGAAATGTTTGGTCTTTTAAGAGATCTGATTTTGTAAGCAATTAGAACATAAGAGATGGTAATTATGATAAATGGTAATGAAAAACATACATACATTTTGGATGATAAACATCTTCTTAAACCTTTTGATTATCTATATCCTCTTTGAACCATCCCTCATACTTAGGAAAGCAGTCTGAGTTGTCTTCTATTTTTTTATTTTATTATTTTACAGGATTTATATAGCGCAGACAGTTTACGCATCACTTTACAATATTAGGGCAGACAGTACAATTACAATACAGTTCAATACAGGGGGAATCAGAGAGCCCGGCTCATTAGAGCTTACAATCTAGTAGGGAGGGTCAAGTTATACAAAAGGGTAATAGCTGTGGGGGATGAGCTAATGGAGAAAATGGTGCAGTTGTTAGATGGAGGCAGGATAGGCTTCTCTGAAGAGGAAAGTTTTCAGGGATCACCTAAAAGTGGATACATTTGGAGACAGTCTGACAGATTGGGGTAGGGAATTCCAGAGGATGGGTGAGGCTCGGGAGAAGTCCTGGAGGAAGATATGGGAGGAGGTGATGAGGGAGCTAGAGAGCAGGAGGTCTTGGGATGAACGAAGATTACAATTTGGTTGGTATTTTGAGACTAGGCTAGTGATGTAGCTGGGGGCAGAGTTGTGGGTGGCTTTGTAACTTATTGTTAGTATTTTGAATTGACTTTGTTGGACGAGTGGCAGCCAATGGAGGCAGAGGCGGCTCTATAATTAGGCATATTAGGCGGTTGCCTAAGGCCCAGCGCTCCCAGGGGCCTCGCGCCCATCTAATTTGCCTGACGGAGGAAGGGGTGAGGAGAGCCCAGCATCGGGAAGAATGATGGCACTGCCTGCGTATGTGCGGGATCGATATTTTCATGCCAGAGCCCTGCACTAACACCAGCGGGACTGCCTCCACCTCTCATCTTTATCCTGGCTGCAGGGAGGAAGAATCGGGGTGAGTCACTGCTCCTCGGGCAATCTGTAATGCCCGTATAAAGGTCTGCACCAGCGATGACGGGAGAAAAAAAAATCTCACTGGTTGGTCCAGGGGCCAATGTGCTGCAGGCTGCAGGGGTTGACTGGTCAATGAAGCCCCGCCCTGCACGTGTGTTGTGGTTTCACCCAGAGGCAATGCAGAGGCTGCTTGTAGTGACGGCGGTGTGATGAATTTGGGATTGGGGTGAGTCCAGTGACAAAATCTGTTTATTGCACACTGACACATAACTGCTCTGTCCACCACCCAGCCCCTGTATGCAAACAGCTCCTCTTCCATGGGACCGGACCACAGACATCACAGCTTATATCCAGAACTCACACAGGAGCACAGAACAAAACGCCTTCCTTCTTCTCTCTCTCCCCCTCTACTCCTCCCCATCTCCCACTCCCCCTCATCCATACCCTGTCTCCTCCCCCCCCCCTCTCTCTCTCTCTCTCTCTCCCCCCTCTCTCTCTCCCCCCCCTCTCTCTCTCTCTCTCCTCCCCCCTCTCTCTCTCCTCCCCTTCTCTCCCTCCCACCCCTCTCTCTCTTCCCCCCCACCCCTCTCTCTCTTCCCCCTTTTCTCTCTCTCTCTCTTATCTCTCACTCTCCCCCCCCCTCTCCCCCCACTTTCTCTCCCTCTCTTATCTCTCTCCCTCCCACCCATCTCTCTCTTACCCCTACTCTCTCTTTATCTCTCTCTCCCCCTCCTCTCTCTCCCTCCCTCTATCTCCCTCCAACCCCTCTTTCCCTCTCCCCCTCCCCTGTTTCCCTCCCACTCCTCTTTCCCTCCCTCTCTCCCCTCTCTCTCTTTCTCTCTCCCACCCCCTCTCTCTCTTCCCCCTTTTCTCTCTCTCTCTCTTATCTCACTCCCCCCTCCCCCACTTTCTCTCCCTGTCTTATCTCTCTCCCCCATCTCTCTCTCCCTCCTCTCTCTCCCTTACCCCTACTCTCTCTTATCTCTCTCTCCCCCTCCTCTCTCTCCCTCCCTCTATCTCCCTCCAACCCCTCTTTCCCTCTCCCCCTCCCCTCCTCTCTCTCTTTCCACCCCCTCTCCGCCCTCTCTCTCTTTCTCTCTCCCACCCCTCTCACTAACTTCCTTCACCCACTCCCCTCACCCCCTCCCTCTCCACTCTATTTCCACCCCTCCCTCTTTTTTTTCTCTCTCTCTCTCTCTTTCTCTCTCTATCTCTCCCTCTCTTCCACGCCTATCTCCCTTCCCCCTCTTCTCTGTCTCCCTTCCCTCTCTCTCTCTCGCTCTCTTCCCTTTCTCTCTTCTCTCTCTCCATTCCCTCTCTCTCCATCCCCCTCTCCCCTCTTCTCCCTCCCTCCCCCTCTCTCTCTCCTCTCCCCATTCTCTCTCCCCTCCCCCTCTCTCTCTCCCTCCCCCCTCTCTCTCCCTCCCCCCCTCTCTCCCCCTCCCTCCCCCTCTCTCTCCCTCCCTCCCTCTCTCCCCTCCCTCTCCCTCCCCCCCCCTCTCTCCTCTCTCCTCCCTCCCCCCTCTCTCTCTCTCCCTCCCTCCTCTCCTCTCTCTCCCTCCCCCCTCTCTCTCTCTCTCTTGCGCTCTCTCTTATCTCTCTCCGCCTCCCACTTTCTCTCTCCCCCTCCCATTTTCTCTCTCTCTTATCTCTCCCCCCTCCCTCTCCTCTCTCTCCCCCCCTCTATCTCCATCTCACCCCTCTTTCCCTCTCCCCCCCCCTCTTTCTCTCCCACCCTCTCTCTCTTCCCCCTCCCTCCCACTCTTCTCTCTCTCTCTCCCTCCCACTCTTCTCTCCCCCTTCCCTCTTTCCCTCCCACCTCTCTCCCTCTACCCCTCCCCCCTTTCCCTCCCACCTCTCTCCAACCCCCTCTCTCCCTACCCCCTCTCTCTCCCCTCACCCCCTCTCTCTCTCCCCCCTCTATGTCTCTCCCCATCTCACCCCACTCCTCTCTCTTTCAACCCTCTACCTCTCCGTTTTTCTCT
This sequence comes from Lithobates pipiens, assembly GCF_037356315.1. NCBI lineage: Eukaryota > Metazoa > Chordata > Amphibia > Anura > Ranidae > Lithobates > Lithobates pipiens. The sequence continues at coordinate 33,140,448 of NW_027507788.1, read as the reverse complement.
CTCGCCTTTCTCTCCCCTGCTTCTCCACCATCTCTCTCCCTTCCCTCTCCCCCTCCCCCTCTCTCTCCCTTCCCTTCCCCCTCCCCCTCTCTCTCCCTTCCCTCTCCCCCTCCCCCTCTTTCTCCCTTCCCTCTCCTCTTCTCTCTCTCCCTTCCCTCTCCTCTTCTCTCTCTCCCTTCCCTCTCCTCTCTCTCCCTTCCCTTTCCTCCTCTCTCTCTCCCTTCTCTCTCTTCCCTCTCTCTCTCCCACCCCCCTCTCTAACCTCTTTCTTTCACTCCCCTCTATTCCCCCCTCCCTCCCACTCCTCTCTCTCCTACTCCACTCTATTTCTACACCTCTCTCTCCCCCTTTTTCTCTTGTTCTCTCTCTCTCTCCTGCGACTCTCTCTCTCCCTTCCCCCTCCTCTCTGTCTCCCTCCCCTCTCTCTCCCACCCTCCCTCTCTTTCTCTCTCCTCCCTCTCTATCCCTCTCTCTCTCCCTCCCCTCTCTCTCCCACCCCTCCCTCTCTTTCTCCTCACTCTCTCTCCCCCCCTCTCTCTCCCTTACCTCTCTCCCTCCCTCTCTCTGTCCCCTTCCCTCTCTCCCCCCTCTCTTTCTCTCTCCCACCCCCCCTCTAACCTCCTTCTCCCACTCCCCTCTATTCCGCCCTCCCTCCTACTCCTCTCTCCCACTCCTCTCTATTTCCACCCCACTCTATTTCCACCCCTCCCTCTACCTCTTTCTCTCTCTCTCCCATGCCTCTCTCCCTTCCCCCTCCTCTCTCTCTCCCTTCCCTCCTCTTCGTCCCCCCTTCCCTCTCTCCCACGCCTCTCTCTCCCTTCCCCCTCCTCTCTGTCTCCCCTCCCTCTCTCTCCCACCCCCCCCCCCTCTCTTTCTCTCTCCCCCCTTTCTCTCTCCCCCTCTCTCTCCCCAGTCAGCTCTGTATTCAGGTTCACTGACCTGAATACAATTCATTATTGTGTCCACAGCAGGTATGGGGCATAGGTTTAGGAAAATAGATGATCAATTTATGGCCAAGGTAATGTGAAATGTAGGCATACCAAAGAGCTATCTAGTAAGTGACGATCACTATAGAGAGGGAGCTTATCATATGATCCAATGCCTACTGAACTGGCCATGGGTGAATTCCCATCAGTTCATTAGACACTGTGCAGTGCACTGTATTATACATTTTTATGGCTTGAATTCTTTTTCCAATTATGGGTGTGAGTAGGGCCTCATGTCTAAGTTTAGCCTAAGGCCTCACAAAGCCTAGAGCCGCCTCTGAATGGAGGGATTGGCAGAAAGGGGTAGCAGTCGCTGAGCGGTTTGTAAGGTGGATGAGTCTGGCAGCAGCATTCATGATGGCCTGAAGGGGGATAGTGTATGTAAAGGTGAGCCAATGAGGAGGGAGTTGCAGTAGTCAAGGCGAGAGATGACCAGGGAGTGAATCAGGAGCTTTGTGGTTTCATTGGTTAGAAAGGGACGTAGTTTGAAGGTGTTGCGGAGGTTGAGGCTGCAAGCTTTGGAAAGTGATTGGGATGTGGGGGCCGAAAAAGAGAGTTTCAGAGTTCAGGATAAGCACCTAGGCACCCTGGCATGTGGGATGGGTGGATGGTTGTGCCATTACTCTTGACAGATCAGGGGAAGAGGCACGTGGGATGTCAGGGGAAGAGGCACATGGGATGCCAGGGGAAGAGGCACGTGGGATGTCAGGGTCAGGGGAAGAGGCACGTGGGATGTCAGGGGGAAGAGGCACATGGGATGTCAGGGGAAGAGGCACATGGGATGTCAGGGGAAAGAGGCACGTGGGATGTCAGGGGAAGAGGCACATGGGATGTCAGGGGAAGAGGCACATGGGATGTCAGGGGAAGAGGCACATGGGATGCCAGGGGAAGAGGCACGTGGGATGTCAGGGTCAGGGAAGAGGCACGTGGGATGTCAGGGAGAGGCACATGGATGTCAGGGGAAGAGGCACATGGGATGTCAGGGGAAGAGGCACGTGGGATGTCAGGGGAAGAGGCACATGGGATGTCAGGGAAGAGGCACATGGGATGTCAGGGGAAGAGGCACATGGGATGTCAGGGGAGGACATGGGGTCAGGGGAAGGCACGTGGGAGTTTCAGGGGGAAGAGGCACGTGGGGATGTATTTGCGCACCACATGCGGCACGCTGCTCACAACACACAAGCAAGCCAAGTAAACACTGCTACTAGGGCTGACCAGCCTACGTGTTCTATATATTCGACTCCAAAATGGCCACATGATGGAGGCACACCTGTTGATACTGATCAACAGGGCCGTCTTTAATACTGATTGGACCCTGGGCAAAATTTTTCTTGGGGCTCCCCCCCATGCAGTTTTGCTCTCCACCTGCTCTGAGACATACAATAAATAGCAGCTAGATTTAAAATCAGTTTACTGTATCAGATCAGGCGGCAATTGCGATTGGTTACCAGCGGTTACAGCATATCATTACTGTTAATTGGTTACTAGAGATTACTGTAAAGTAATACTGATTGGTTGCTGGAGGTTACAGCACATCATCTCCTCACTGCAGGGGAGCATGATATACATATGAATGCCACCTTTATTTACATATCAATGCTGCCGGCCGCATCTATTTACTTAGTAATGCCGTCACCATTTACATATGAATGCTAGTTATTTACATGTAAACACAGGGTCTGCAGGTGAGTCATCTGTACACAACAATAGGACAGAGCTGAGCAGCATTAGTACCATCACTTCACACTGAGATATTGGGACTAAAACTTCAAGGGACAAGGGAATTTACACTGGGATAGTCGGCAAGTATGAGGCAGCTGCTTTGGGCCCCACAACAATGACAGGGCCCAGGCAGCTGCCCCTTTTGCCCTGCCTTAAAGACGGCCCTGCTGATCACAGTCAAAACATAGACACTAGAAAACATGTTGATGAGCATCACGGACAAGGAAAGTTTGCACAAATCTTTGTTAAAAATACGTTTCCCAAAACGGTTTCCATTGTGAAATACAGAGAGGAAGGGCAAGGTTGCAGATGAGATCGGCAATGGCCAAGTTGAGGAACCAAACAGAATTGACGGTCTTCATCTTGGCAACGTAGATGACTAGACCATTTCCTATGTCTCCAATAATGAATGTGATGCTGTAGCAAAGGATCAATAGAATCTGTATAATTGTATAAGCTTTGGACATTGATGTAAGAAACCAGAGGAACTCAACATAGTCTGAAGAATCCATTTGATGTGACGACTATTCAAGAAGTCTTGAGTCCAGGTATCGGACTGAGAAAAAGTTTGCATGTTTTTGTTTTTTCTCTGCTGAAAGAGATAAAAAGATCTGATGATTCGTTTTCTTTTTTTATTCATAGTAAACCTATTCAAAAGTTTGTTCTCACCATAGATAATACCAAAGGACCTTGTTCTAAGCAGCAAATAACATTTGATATACATATGATTTCAGTAGGAAAATCATGTATAGTCTGGAGGAAAGAAGGGAAAGGAGAGACATGATTGAACCACTTGCCGACCAGCCGCCCCAGTTGTACTGCGGGAGAATGGCACGGCTGGGTAAAGCGACATTATGTAACATTGCTCTGCCCTGTGGCCACTAGGGGCGGCCACCATGCACACGCTGCTCGCCCCCAGACCTCCGGGCTCGCACGATTGCAGCTGACACACAGAGAACCGGGATCTGTGTGTGTAAACACACAGTTTCCGGTTCTCTGAGGGGAGAAGAGACAGATTGTCTGTTCATACAGAGTATGAATAGCGATCTGTCATCTCCCCTACACAGTCCCATCCCCACTTCAGTTAGAACACACACTAGGGGACACAATTAACCCCTTGATCGCCCCCTAGTGTTAACCCCTTCCCTGCCAGTGGCCTTTTTACAGTAATCAATGCATTTTTATAGCATTGATCGCTGTATAAATCCCAATCGTCTCAAAAATGTGTCAAAATTGTCCGATGTGTCCACCATAATGTCGCAGTCCCGATAAAATCGCAGATCACCGCCATTACTAGTAGAAATAAAATAATAATAAAAATTTATAAATCTATCTCCTATTTTGTAGACACTATAACTTTTGCGCAAATCAATCAATATACGCTTATTGCGATTTTTTTTTACTAAAAATATGTAGAAGAATACATATCGGCCTAAACTGAGGAAAAAATGATTTTTTTTATATATATATTTTCGGGGGATATTTATAACATGAAAAAGAAAAAAAGAATGCATTTTTTTCAAAATTGTTGCTCTTTTTTTGTTTGTAGCACAAAAAATTAAAACCGGAGAGGTTATCAAATGCCATCAAAAGAAAGCTCTATATGTGGAAAAAAAAGGACGTCAATTTTGTTTGGGTGCAGCGTCGCACGACCGCGCAATTGTCAGTTAAAGCAACGCAGTGCCGAATCGCAAAAAGTGCTCTGGTCAGGAAGGGGGTAAAATCTTCTGGGGCTGAAGTGCTTAACCACTTAAGCCCCGGACCAATTTGCAGCCAAAGGACTAGGCCCCCTTTTTGCGATTTTTGCGATTCGGCACTGCGTCGCTTTAACTGACAATTGCGCGGTCGTGCGACGTGGCTCCCAAACAAAATTGGGCATCCTTTTTTTCCCACAAACAGAGCTTTCTTTTGGTGGTATTTGATCACCTCTGCGGTTTTTATTTTTTGCGCTATAAACAAAAATAGAGCGACAATTTTGAAAAAAAATTCAATATTTTTTACTTTTTGCTATAATAAATATCCCCAAAAAATATACAAAAAAATATGTTTTTTGCCTCAGTTTAGGCCGATACGTATTCTTCTACATATTTTTGGTAAAAAAATCACAATTAGCGATTATTGTTTGGTTTGTGTAAAAGTTATAGCGTTTACAAAATAGTAAGAAGAAAAAAGTTTTATAGCACTTTTATTAATATTTTTTTTTACTAGTAACATTATGGCGGACATTTTTGACACATTTTTGGGACCATTATCATTTATACAGCAATCAGTGCTATAAAAATACACTGATTCCTGTGTAAATGACACTGGCAGTGAAGGAGTTAACCACTAGGGGGCAGTGTAGGGGTTATGTGTGACATTATGTTTTTTTATTTTTTATTGAAGGGGCGTGGCCACGGTCACGGAGCTCAAGACCGGGTTGGGAGCGCGCCGCCGGCGGATCACTCCCGACCTATGGCTGGACACTTAAAGAGCCACGTACAGGTACGAGATTGTGCCCAGCCGTGCCATTCTGCCAACGTATATCGGCGTGAGGTGTTCCTTAAGTGGTTAAAGGGGTTTTAAAGGTACGTATTTTTTTTTATTAAATAACAAACATGTTATACACACCGCCTCTGTGCAAGGGTTTTGCACAGAGTGGCCCCAATCCGCCTCTTCTGGGGTTCCCCAGTGGCACTCCAGGCTCCTCCAGGCTCATGGACGTGCTCCCGAGTCCTGCTGCTGCGTCCATTGACACAGACACCAGGACTTGGCCCTGCCTCCCTGGCTCCCGTGTCACTCTATGTGAAAGACAGCAGCGGGAGCCAATGACTGCTGCTGCTATCAATCTACTGTATATAATGAGGACAGGAGCCAGAGGCTGGAGCTGCTGGGCTCGTTCTTGTTGCTGGAACGATTGGGTTCAGGTAAGTAAAAGGGGGGCTCTGGGGGGGCTGCTGAACTACAGAAGGTTTTACGCCTTAAGAATGCAATAAGGTGAAAAACCTCAAGGGTTTACAACCCCTTTAAATACATGAAGGGTTTCAGGAGGGAACTTTTTTCAATATGAAACCAAAATCAAGAACGCAGACACATGACCTCAAACTACCTGCAAGGAAGTTCAAAATGAATCTTATGGCACGTACAGGGGCGGACTGACCATTGGGCCACTCGGGCACTGCCCGAGGGCCCCATGCCACTAGGGGGCCCCCATCAGGGTTGCCAGCCTCAGTAAAACCAGGGACAGTATGTAAAAATTTGAAATGTCCCTTACCGACATCCTTTTGGTCTAAAAACCCTGAGATTATAGCTGTCCCACCTCTCCAGTACCTTCTCAGCCAATAGAAACATGTCTGTGTATACTGTGTGATTGTATACTGTGTGTGTGTGTGTGTGTGTGTGTGTGTGTGTTTGTGTCTATTGTGTGTCTACTGTGTGGCCCCATAATCTCTAATTGCCCGGGGGCCCCATGAGTTGTCAGTCCGCCCCTGGGCACGTACACATGATCGGAATTTTGATCGGAAAAAGCTCTGATGGTGTTTCCGATGGAATTCCGCTCAAGCTTGTCTTGCATACACACGGACACACAAAAGTTCTCTGAACTCTCGACCGCCAAGAACGCGGTGACGTACAACACTACGATGAGCCGAGAAAATTAAGTACAATGCTTCCGAGCAATGCGTCAAATTGTTTCCGAGCATGCGTAGGAATTTTGCGCGTCGGAATTTGTACAGACGATCGGAATTTCCATTCGGAACTTTTTATGATCAAAAAGTTGAGAACATTGCTCTCTATCTTTTGCTGGCCGAAATTCCACCAGCAAAAGTCCAATGGAGCATACACACGGTCGCATTTTTCCGACCAAAAGCTCTCGTCGGACTTTTGCTGAATTTCCAATCGTGTCTACAGGCATAAGAAGGTATTATTTTACTGAAAGGGTAGTTGATGTTTGGAATAATCTACCGTCAGAGGTAGTGAGATAGTCAACAGAAAAATGGCTTCAAACATGCTTGGGATACATATAGATATATAGTCAAACAAAGTTAACAATAAATTATGTAGCGGATGACATTTGGGATCAAATGTCACACGCCTGTAAATTTAGTTTTTGGCCTCCGAGCAGTAAAGTTTCTGAGGGTTAATTGTGTAGGTTAGGCCTCAACACCAGTCTGGCCAGGTTGTGTTTGGAAGGTCTGCCTGGTCATGTGAACGGTGAGGTGCACATGACAGACTAGAACCAAGTCTGGTTGGATGTTTGGGTATCGGCCATCTCGGAGCCAATCAGCGGGAGTGCCGGGGCCCATTGAGGAGTCTGGGAGGGGGCACTTAAACGGGTGTGGGTCACGTGTTCGGGGTTCCGGAGTTGTTCGAGAGACCTGTGTGGTCTAGTCTGGTTCCAGGACCCGGTTAGCCCCATGAGGGGTCCCGGTCACGGGTTGTTCGACACCCCGTAACATGTTCTTGTCAGTGGCCCCTGATAGACCTGCCTGGTCTGGGGTAGGGATCTGTCTGTTCCGGAGTCCCGGAGCCGGCTGGTCCGGGGCGCAGTAATTGAAGGAGGATTCAAAGTGTCAGGTGTGCTCTCGGCTTGGAGGGACACCACAGCGGAGGAGGGCCGGCAAGTGGCATCCTGAGAAGTGCCTGGTTACTGAGTTGGTTGGTTACTGAGTTGAGAAGGCCATTGACAAATTCACACTTTTCCAGTACCATAAAGGAGATGGGAAACGTTCCAGGTACGGAGGAAAAAGGTTCCTGCTTGCCCTTAGTTGTTTGTTCAAGTTTGAGTCAACGTGCTGACTGCCAGGATCTCTGGCTAGAGATCTGTTTAGCCTGGAAGTACCCAGCTGCGAGAGGCTACTCTCTGGGTGGAAATAGAGACTTTGCTAGACCTGCAGTTCAAGGTGCCTGAGTTCTTCACCCGTGCCCTCTGTTCCCAAAGAGACTGTGTTAGTTGAAAGTTCTACTGCAGAATAAAACCTTTTTGAAAGGACTTAATCTGTGTCACTGTACAAGTCGTTGATTATCAACCCTGGGAACCCCTAGAAGTGGAAGAGCAGGCCAAGAGAATGTAACCAGTAAGCCCATTCAGTTAAAGCAGGGTTCCACCCTAAAGTGGAACTTCAGCTGATCGGAATCCCCCCCCCCCCTCCGGTGTCACAATTGGCACCTTACAGGGGGGAGGGGGGTGGAGATACCTGTCAAAGACAGGTATTTACACCCACTTCCGGTCATAGACTCCCGTGGGAGTCTACGCCATTTCCTGCCCTGCCGCGCTGTCTGCTGGGACACACACGGGTCCCAGTGACAGCGTGGACAATTCCTATTGCGCTGCGCGACTCGCGCATGCGCAGTAGGGAACCGGGAAGTGAAGCCGATTCGCTTCACTTCCTGATTCCCTCACCTAGAATGGTGACGGCAGCAGCCGAGAGCCGAGCGATCGATCGACCTCGGCTGCCGGCATCTCTGGAACCCGGGACAGGTGAGTGTCCATTTATTAAAAGTCAGCAGCTGCAGTATTTATAGCTGCTGGCTTTTAATATTTTTTTTTTAGGTGGAATCCCTCTTTAAGGTCACCCTTCAACGGGTTATGGCCGCTACAATAAAACAATACAAAAACAAAAATAAAATGGCAGACTTGTTGGACTGCTCTGTCTTTTTCTGCGGTCAATTTTCTATGAAAATAATATAGTGTATGACGTAATGTTAAAATCCCATACCATACCTTACAATGGGCTGTCTATTGGGATTCTCCTCACCGTGAAGTCGACAATGGCACGAACGATTCTCCCTGTGCTTTCTTCTCGATATATATATATATTAGAGAGTTTTATATAACTGATTTGTCATTGCACTGTTACCACTTCGAACTGATTTGTCTAAAAGGCAAAAGTAAAAGAAAACGCACGGGACACAGATAAGGTCATCGATAAGGGCTTCATAGATGTGACTGTTAAAAAAATGGAAAAAAATAACATTTTGATATATTTTATAATTCCAGTGCAATGCAAAAATTTTCAGATTTTAACCACTTCAATACCGGGCACTTTCACCCCTTTCCTGGTCAGGTCAATTTTGAGCTTTCGCCGCTGTCGCACTTTGAATGACAAATACGCAGTCATGCAACACTGTACACAAACAAAATTTTTTCACATTTTTTTTTTTGAGACAAATAGAGCTTTCTTTAATTATTTAATCATCACTTTTTTATTTTTTTGCTAAACAAAAAAAAGACAGAACATTTTAAAAAAACATAGTTTTTCTTTGTTTCCGTTATAAAATTTTGTAAATAATTATTTTTTCTCCTTCACTGATGGGCACTGATGAGGCAGCACCAATGAGGTGGCACTGATAGGCACTGATGAGGAGGCACTAATATGCAGCACTGATAGGCACTGGTAGGCAGCACTGATGGGCACTGATAGGCAGCACTGATAGGCACTGATAGGCAGAACTGAGAGGCGGCAGGCATGGGCACTGATATGTAAAAAACAAGTGGAAGAGGAATGGCGCCTTCTGAGTGCAGTAAAACGGTAAATTTTAATAACATTTTTAAAAATCAATACACTTACAAAAGTGGTTAATAGATGGGCATTGTAATTATTTCAATATCCGCTAGTCGCCATCAGAGAGGAGAGGCCATCAGCTGTAAATCCAGCAGAGGGATAGATGATGTGGATGGTCCCATGTGGTTGTGGAGCGCAAACACTAGGCACCAGCACTGGCGGGGATCGGCATTGCTTCTGGGTTAGCGGGGAGGAGCTCGTGTTCGGGACATGCGTGTCCATTCTTCAGGCTTTATGGCTGCCATCACAGATATGGGCACTGATATGCTGCACTGCTAGGTGGCACTGATATGCAGCACTGATAGGCAGCACTGATGGGCACTGATAGGCAGAACTGAGAGGTGGCATTTATGGGCACTGATAGGTGGCACTGATGGGCACTGATGGGCAGCCTTTATGGGAATCCACAAACACCAATTCCCTCCTCCCGGGTCTTATCCCATCAATGGCACTGGCAGCGCTTCCCTCCGGGTGAAGGCTTCCCACAATTGTCTCCTTCCTCCTTCTCCTAAACCAATTGAAACACTTCTCCATTCGGTCAATCGGTTAACAGGTCTCAGACCCGCTTCCTAATTGGCCAGGAGGAGAATCAGTGTGACAATAGCGAATATTCATTTGCTATCGCCACACAACTGGGTGCGCTCGGAGCGTCCCGAGACCATCTTTTTTTGAAGCCTATTAGAGCCTCTAGCTCTAATCACGTGCGTAAAAAAAAAAAAAAACCCTGATTGCAATCCATGCATCCAGTGCCCTGTATGTAGATTAGGGGGCCGGATGCTTGAATGGGGGGGCAGCGCCTGTGCGCCCTGCATTACTGGCCAGCCACTATTCTGAGGGCTAGATATTGTTTCCCTGCATTAAGGTAAAAAATGTCTCACTAGCTGTATTGCCCCCTCACCTCCCTTTATACTTACCTGAGTCCTATCTCAATCCAGCCCTGTGCCCGTCTGCAGCAGTGCATGGCTCTCTCTCCTCACAGACTCAGAGACAGCAATGAGAGCCATTGGCTTCTGTTGCTGTCAATCAAATCCTGTGAAAAGGCAGCAGGGGGGAAGGCGGGGGAGTTGGAGATGAGCCACTCTGTGTGTCAATGGATGCACACAGCCTGGCTCAGGAGAGAGCCAACATAGATGAGAGCATAGGAAGAGGAGGAGCCAAGAGCAGCAGTGGGGTTCTGGACTGCCCTGTGCAATACAATTGCACAGAGCTGGTAATCAGACCATGTATCTAAATAAAAAATAAAATAAAAAAAATGTTTACAATCAGTTTAATATGCCACTGCATTATATTATATATATATAAAATAGAAGAAATGCAAATACCTGAATTTGAGATTATTCCTGATTTGGCATTAGTCCTTTACAATCCCTGAATGGGGCTAGACTGGGAGAGAGAGAAGCAGCACAATGAGCTATTCAGTTTATGTTCTGACATGGTGCATGCTGATAGAAGGAGAGACCAGAGTGACAAAAAGATACGCTTATCAGTCTCCTGCTTCTCTTCTTGAAGTAGGAGGACAAAAAAATGTAGCTGCTAATTAACTGCAGCAGAGAAAAAAATTAGGTGTCCTGCCAGACAGGGCTGTGCTGTGTAACAGAGCAGTAAACATCTAAGGAATGGATGAACAGAAATACTACTCCTTTGGCAGGTAAAACTGTTCTGATATTTAATCTGTGTATTTAGCTGCTTGTCTTAAAGCCCAGCTCCACCCAAAAGGGGAAGCTCTGCTTGTTCACACCTTCCTCCCCCTCCACTGCCACATTTGTCACTTTCTGAGGGGGGGGGGGGAGCGGGTAACTGTTAAAACCAGGTACCTGCTTCCCCCCCAAAAAAGTGGCAAATGTGGCCGTGGAGGAGGGGAGGGTGCAAACAAGTGGAGCTTCTGGATAAGATCATTACAACAATCTGCAAGCAATTCCGGCCCCTCTCCATTCCCCCCGCTGACTTCTGGGACACACACAGGTCCCAGAAGATGGCGGGACCGTTCAGAAAGCACAACACAAGTCGGGCATGCGCAGTAGGAAACCGGCTGTGAATCCTGCAGGCGTCACTGCCAGTTTGCCTTACAATGCCGGCGCCTGCACCTGAAGCCGATTGACGAATCAGCTCGGGGTGCTGACATTGCGGGATCCCTGGACAGGTAAGTGTCCTTATATTAAAAGTCAGCAGTATTTCTAGCTGCTGACTATTCATTTTTTTCCTCTTTAAGTTCAGCTTTATGCTGCGTACACACAATCAGAAAAGTCTGATGAGAGCTTTTGGTCGGAAAATGCGACCATGTGTATGCTCCATCGGACTTTTGCTGGCGGAATTCCAGCCAGCAAAAGATTGAGAGCAGGTTCTCAATTTTTCGGTCGGAAAAAGTTCCAATCGGAAATTCCGATCGCCAGTAGCAATTCCCGATGCGCAAAATTCCTACGCATGCTCGGAAACAATTCGACGCATGCTCAGAAGGATTGAACTTCATTTTCTCGGCTCGTTGTAGTGTTGCATGTCACCGCGTTCTTAGCGGTCGAAAGTTCAGAGAACTTTTGTGTGACTGTGTGTATGCAAGCCAAGCTGGAGCGGAATCCCGTCGGAAAAAAACATCCAAGATTGTTATGGGCGGCTATGCATTAAACACTGATAGTAAAACAAATGCATCTGCCGTGGCTCTAAATTTCTAGTTGCTGCCTGGTTATTATTCTTGCCCTCAGACTTGAGTGCTTTTCTAAAGCCTATAGCCACATGAATCTTTGATGACAGATATTTTGTCCAAGAATAATTTTTACTGAATTGTGATTAGTACATTTGGCTTGCTGAGCTAGGGTCCTGAGTTACACTATATTGTCAAAAGTATTGGGATGCCTGCCTTTACATATATGTGAACTTTAATGGCATCCGAGTCTTATGCCTCAGAATTTTGGTCGGAAAAAGCTCTGATAGTTTTCCCAACGGAATTCCGACAGGGGTTTCGCTCAAGCTGTCTTGCCTACACGCGGTCACACCAAATTCCAACCGTCAAGAATGCGGTGACATACAACACGTACGACGGGACTAGAAAAAGGACGTTCAATATCCAGTAGCCAATAGCTTCCATCTCCTAGTTGAATCTGAGCATGCGTGAGTTTTTGCGCGTCGGAATTGCATACACACGATCAGAATTTCCACTAGAAAGTTTTTCCGTCAGGAAACTTGAGAACATGCTATCAATTTTTTGCTGGAGGAAATTCGGACAGCTAAATTCCAATGGAGCATACACACGGTCGCATTTTCTGATGAAAATCTCTCATCAGTCTTTCTCTGGCCGCAATTCCGATTGTGTGTACACGGCATTAGTCCTTAGGGTTCAATATTGAGTTGGCCCACCCTTTGCAGCTAAAACAGCTTCACCTCTTCTGGGAGTGCCACAAGGTTGTGCCGGCCAGTCAAGTTCCTCCACCCCAAACTCGCTCATCCATGTCTTTATGGACCTTGCTTTGTGCACTGGTCCAAATCATTTGGTGGAAGGGGGGGGGGGGGGGGGTTATGGTGTGGGGTTGTTTTCCAAGGGATGGGTTTGGCCCCTTGGTTCCAATGAAGGGAACTCTTAAGGCATCAGCGTACCACGACCTTTTGGACAATTTCATGCTCCCAACTTTATGGGAACAGTTTGGGGATGGCCCCTTCCTGTTCCAACATGACTGCGCACCAGTGCACAAAGCGAGGTCCATAAAGACATGGATGAGTGAGTTTGGGTTGAAGGAACTTGACTGGCCTGCACAGAGTCCTGACCTCAACCTGAAAGAACACCTCATGGATGAATTAGGAATGGGAACAGAGGGGCGCCAGACTGCGTGCAATATAAATCATATATTTAATAAAAACAAGTATGGATGAATTAGAGCAGAGACTGCAAGCCAGGCCCTCTTGTCCACCTCAGTGCCTGATCTCACAAATGCGCTTCTGGAAGAATGGTCAAACATTCCCATAGACACACTCCTAAACCTTGTGAACAGCCTTCCCAGAAGAGTTGAAGCTGTTATAGGTGCAAAGGGTGGGCCAACTCAATATTGAACTATACGGACCAAGACTGGGATGCCATTAAAGTCCATGTGTGTGTTCCTTTTGACCATGTTGTCACCTTTGTTATATTCTATTATTTACTGTATTCCTGTATACAGCTTTGATTCATCCTAAACAGAAAGAAGAATCATAATTGTTTCCTTCTTCATGTATTGGAGTTTGATGTTTCTACAGACATGTGTATGTCATGCACGTGTTATGGTGTATAAGCTATACTGTACCTATGATTAATTTTATTTTAATTTTTTTTAAAACACAGTATAAGAAAAAAAAAAGTTCAGACATGCCAATACTTTTGACAATATAGTTATATATATTCTATTCCTATTGTCAACATGGTGCTTGCACGATCTCTGAGTTTGTTTAACTCTTCTCCCATCAGGATCTTTATGCCTTAGGCTAGGTTCACACTGAAGCGATGCGGGAACGCCGCGAATCCGCGGCGGGTTCCCGCATCGCATGCCTCCCGCTGGCAGTTCACACTGCCCTATGCGAACTGCTGGGAGTGTCAGTGAAACCTTAATGACACCCCCAGATCAGTTCGCATATCACAGTGCAATCTGCAAACTCGGACAGAAACGTGCGCCGTTTTGGAGATATATCACTTGTAGTGCGCCAATGATGTAATCGGCGCTGTGAAGAAATGGACCTCCGTGCCGTTTCTTCCCCCAGCGTGTGCCGTTACTGACGGCTCCCACGCGCAGGCGTGGGAGTGACGTCATGCAGCTCCGGCCATTCACAGAGCCGGAGTCTGCAGCCCCTGGAAGGAAGAGGGGCGAAGATGGACGCAGCCTGCACAGGGGACAGCGATGGATTAATTAGAAGGTAAGTGTCATACAATAGTCTAGTATGTGATGCATACTAGCCCATTATGATTTTACTTTGCAGGCTTTGCCGGGAGCAAAAGAGGAAGTAAAGCTCATCAGGTTTTACTTCCTCTTTAATGTCAGTGTAGGTAGGTCAGTGTGTGTTAATGTCAGTGTAGGTAGGTCAAATTGTTCTATTCCTTCCCACCAAGACCTCCTGCTCTCTTGCTCCCTTGTCACCTCCTCCCATGCTCACCTCCAGGACTTCTACCAAGCCTCTCCCATCCTATGGAACTCCCTACCCCAATTTGCCAGCTGTTAGGTAATCTCTGAAAACTCAGGTCTTCAGAGAAACCTATACTGCCCCACAATTGTACTTTGTTTCTCCATCAACTCATCTCCCACAGTTATTACCTTTTGTATCACTTGACCCTCCTTCTAGCCCTCTGATTCTTCCTGTATTGCACCTGTACTGTCTGCCCCATGTTGGAAAGCACTGCACAAACATTTGGCACTATATAAATCATGAAAAAAAATTTTTAAATGTTAAAGCTGAACCCAGGGCTGGAATAAGTGGGGCCCCCTTGCAGGTAAAATTTTGCTTTTGTCCAGGGGGACAGGAAAAGATGAAATATTTACCATATTCCTCACACCTAGGGATGAGCTTCGAGTTTGAGTCAAACTCATGTTCGAGTCGAACATTGCCTGTTCGCCTGTTCACCCAGCAGCGAACAATTTGGGCTGTTCACGGCAAATTTGAAAAGCCGGAACACACTGTACAAGTCTATGAGAGAAATCTAAAGTGCTCATTTTAAAGGCTTATGTGCAAGTTATTGTCATAAAAAGTGTTTGGGGACCCGGGTCCTGCCCCAGGGGACATGGATCAATACAAAAAAAAGTTTTAAAAACAGCCGTTTTTTCAGGAGCAGTGATTTTAATAATGATTAAAGTGAAACAATAAAAGTGTAATATTCCTTTAAATTTCGTACCGGGGGGTGTCTATAGTCTGCCTGTAAAGGGGCGCATGCTTCCCGTGCTTAGAATTGTCCCTGCGCAAAGTGTAATTTCTACAGGAAAAAAATAGGGCTGTTACTGATTAAAAATGTTGTGTTCGATTAATCGATTTTTTTTTAATCGATTAATCGATTAATTTCGATTAATTATAACCAGTTGCCGACCGCCGCACGCCGATGTACGTCGGTACAATGGCACGGGCAGGCATAAGGACATACATGTACGTCCCTTGCCTCCCGCGGGTCGGGGGCCCGATCGGGCCCCCGCCCGGTGCCTGCGGCGGTCGGTATTCGTTCGGGAGCGATCCCGGACGAGGGGACGGCCATTCATTCATGGCCACCCCCTCGCGATCGCTCCCGACGAATAGAAATCCCCGGTGACATCACTTCCTCTCCTGTAATGTAAACACAGGAGAGGAAGTGATGTATTCTCTCCTCCGTGTCGGTATTTTTCGTTCCGACACGGAGGAGAGCGGATCAGTAAGTTGCACCAACACTCTACACACACAGTAGAACATGCCAGGCACACTCACACCCCCCCTTTACCCCCCGATCACCCCCCCAATTACCCCTGCCCCCCAGTCACAGTGACACCAATGTCATTTTTTTTTTTTTTTTTTTTGCATTGGTGTCATTTGTGACTGTAATAACTGTTAGGGCAGTTAGAGTTAGCCCCCTTTAGTTCTAATGTACCCCCCTAACCCCCCCAATAAAGGTTTAACCCCGTGATCACCCCCCGTCGCCAGTGTCACTAAGGCTGGGTTCACATTGCAGCGGTTTATGAGAACGAATGTGATTCGCACCGCACTGCAGTGCAAATCACATCCGATCTCTGTGCGATTCGAGTTCAGCCATTCGCCGCACCCGCCGCACCCGCCACACCCGCCGCACCCGCCGCAAATTCGCACGGGACCCTTTTTTTGGCCCGCAGCAGAATCGGATCGCATGGGTGTTCACACCATGCGATCCGAGTTTGCAGATCGCACTGCGATATGCGAACTGATCTGGGGGTGTCAGTAACATTTCACTGACACTCCCAGCAGTTCGCATAGGGCAGTGTGAACTGCCGCCGGGAGGCATGCGATGCGGGAACCCGCCGCGGATTCGCGGCGTTTCCGCATCGCTCCAGTGTGAACCCAGCCTAATAAGCGATCATTTTTCTGATCGCCGTATTAGTGTCACAGGTGACGCTAGTTAGGCAGGTAGGTATTTAGGTTCGCCGCAGCTTTTTATAGCGCCAGGGACCCCCATATACTACCGCATAAAGCCCCCTGATTGCCCCCTAGTTAACCCTTTCACCTGTGATCACCATATAACTGTTACAGGTGACGCTGGTTGGTTAGTTATTTTTTTATAGTTTCAGGGCACCCGCCATTTATTACCTAATAAAGGTTTAACCCCCTGATCACCCGGCGGGTGTCATTTGTGACTAATAACTGTTAGGGCAGTTAGGGTTAGCCCCCTTTAGTTCTAAGGTACCCCCCTAACCCCCCCAATAAAGGTTTAACCCCGTGATCACCCCCCGTCACCAGTGTCACTAAGGCTGGGTTCACATTGCAGCGGTTTGAGAACGGATGTGATTCGCACCGCACTGCAGTGCAAATCACATCCGATCTCTGTGCGATTCGAGTTCAGCCATTCGCCGCACCCGCCACACCCGCCGCACCCGCCGCAAATTCGCACGGGACCCTTTTTTTGGCCCGCAGCAGAATCGGATCGCATGGGTGTTCACACCATGCGATCCGAGTTTGCAGATCGCACTGCGATATGCGAACTGATCTGGGGGTGTCAGTAACATTTCACTGACACTCCCAGCAGTTCGCATAGGGCAGTGTGAACTGCCGCCGGGAGGCATGCGATGCGGGAACCCGCCGCGCATTCGTGGCGTTCCCGCATCGCTCCAGTGTGAACCCAGCCTAATAAGCGATCGTTTTTCTGATCGCTGTATTAGTGTCACAGGTGACGCTAGTTAGGCAGGTAGGTATTTAGGTTCGCCGCAGCTTTTTATAGCGCCAGGGACCCCCATATACTACCGCATAAAGCCCCCTGATTGCCCCCTAGTTAACCCTTTCACCAGTGATCACCATATAACTGTTACAGGTGACGCTGGTTGGTTAGTTATTTTTTTATAGTTTCAGGGCACCCGCCATTTATTACCTAGTCTCACTAGTGTACCCCTAAATTTAGGGGTGTCTACTTTCCAAAATGGGGTCATTTGGGGGGGGTTTGTGCCATCTTGGCATTTTATGGCCTTCAAAACTGTAACGCCCTTAGAAAGCCTGAAGGCGGTGCTTGGTTTTCGGGGCCCCGTACGCGGCTAGGCTCCCAAAAAGTCCCACATATGTGGTATCCCCGTACTCAGGAGAAGCAGCAGAATTTATTTTGGGGTGTCATTTCACATATGCCCATGGCATGCGTGAGCAATATATCATTTAGTGACAACTTTGTGAAAAAAAAAAAAAAAAAAAAAAAAGTTTGTAATTTTCCCGCAACTTGTGGCAAAATATAAAATATTCCATGGACTCAACATGCCTCTCAGCAAATAGCTTGGGGTGTCTACTTTCTAAAATGGGGTCATTTGTGGGGGTTTTGTGCCATCTTGGCATTTTATGGCCTTCAAAACTGTAATAGGTAGTGAGAAGTGAACTCAAAAATTTACGCCCTTAGAAAGCCTGAAGGCGGTGCTTGGTTTTCGGGGCCCCGTACGCGGCTAGGCTCCCAAAAAGTCCCACATATGTGGTATCCCCGTACTCAGGAGAAGCAGCAGAATTTATTTTGGGGTGTCATTTCACATATGCCCATGGCATGTGTGAGCAATATATCATTTAGTGACAACTTTGTGAAAAAAAAAAAAAAAAAAAAAAAGTTTGTAATTTTCCCGCAACTTGTGGCAAAATATAAAATATTCCATGGACTCAACATGCCTCTCAGCAAATAGCTTGGGGTGTCTACTTTCTAAAATGGGGTCATTTGTGGGGGTTTTGTGCCATCTTGGCATTTTATGGCCTTCAAAACTGTAATAGGTAGTGAGAAGTGAACTCAAAAATTTACGCCCTTAGAAAGCCTGAAGGCGGTGCTTGGTTTTCGGGGCCCCGTACGCGGCTAGGCTCCCAAAAAGTCCCACATATGTGGTATCCCCGTACTCAGGAGAAGCAGCAGAATTTATTTTGGGGTGTCATTTCACATACGCCCATAGCATGTGTGAGCAATATATCATTTAGTGACAACTTTGTGTAAAAAAAAAAAAAAAAATTTTTTTTTTGTCATTATTCAATCGCTTGAGGCAAAAAAATAAAATATTCAATGGGCTCAACATGCCTCTTATCAATTTACTTAGGGGGTCTACTTTCCAAAATGGGGTCATTTGGGGGGGTTTTGTACTGCCCTGCCATTTTAGCACCTCAAGAAATGAGATAGGCAGTCGTAAACTAAAAGCTGCGTAAATTCCAGAAAACGTACCTTAGTTTGTAGATGTGACAACTTTTGCACAAACCAATAAATATACAATTATTGACTTTTTTTTTACCAAAGACATGTGGCTGAATACATTTTGGCCTAAATGTATGACTAAAATTGAGTTTATTGGATTTTTCTAATAACAAAAAGTAGAAAATATCATTTTTTTTCAAAATTTGCGGTCTTTTTACGTTTATATCGCAAAAAATAAAAATCGCAGAGGCAATCAAATACCATCAAAAGAAAGCTCTATTTGTGGGAAGAAAAGGACGCAAATTTTGTTTGGGTACAACATTGCATGACCGCGCAATTACCAGTTAAAGCAGCGCAGTGCCAAAGTGTAAAAAGACCTCTGGTCATTTACCAGCAAAATGGTCCGGTCTGAAAGTGGATAAGGCACATACAGATCCAACTACTTTTAACTGATCTCCTTGCATTTCAACTCTGCATTAGTCAGTGGTAAATGTGGTATACACTATATACAATCACCTGACACTAGTTAGTTTCCACAATCCATGACTTAACTTCACAGTTCACATAAACGTTTTAAATTCAAACTGTAGCACTGACGTAAGCCATTTTTTTTCCACAATAGCGTGACAATCCCTCCACCTCCGGTCTAACTAATCACTCTCCCCTAATGGCATGGACCCCTGTACAAACAGGTGGTCATGCATGCGGGTATCAAAAGGGTAACATGGACCATAAACTTCTCTCACAATCTCAGGTCATGGGTAGAAAGAAAAGATCGAAGTGCTCACCGCTTAAGTATGAGATTTAATTTTTTTTGTTCAAACACAAACTACTCACATAAATATGATAAAAACACAGCATGTAAAGCCGACAATCGTGTTAGTTCCGTAGGGCAGCAGCGGGTGGCGTCATGCGTAGCTCCTCCCCCGTACACGTTACGTTCAATCAGAAACGGCACCGGACTCCTCCCCCCTTCCTTCGTTAGCAGACGGAGGCACTTGGGGAAGGGGGAGGAGTCCGGTGACGTCACCGGATCTCCGGCGGAACTCCCTGAAGACCCGGGAAGTCGGCGGAGAGGTGAGTACCGGTCAAAAGAATTTTGATCGATCAAAAAAAATTTCATCGATCAAAAAAATTAACGATTAATCGAGGAATTAATCTTTAATTTTCACAGCCCTAGAAAAAAAGTAATTTAAAAGCACTCACGGCTATAATGAATTGCCACCCGTCACCTGACCCCGCCCACCTCTGACGCAAGGGGAAAGCCAGGCTGCCCCAGTGACGTACGGGTGACCCCGCCCCCATTGATGTAACGCAGGTTTCCGTTACATCAGAGGGGGGGGTGGCGTCACCTGTACGACACTAGGGAAGCCCGGCTTTTCCCTTGCATCAGAGGGGGGCGGGGTCAGGTAATGGGTGGCCCCGCCCCCTCTTTTGTTAAGAAGCGTCAGGCTGCTGGGATTCCCGCAGTGTCCCCGGGGGAGACAGGGTGGATGCACTGAGCTGGAGGGAGAGATCACCCATCGCTGGATCAGATCACCCATCGCTGCACCCTGGAGAGATGATCATCCATCGCTGGATAGCAAGAGTGGATTACCACCGCTGGAATCTTTTTTTCATTTTTTTTATTTTGAATAAAGGACTTTTCCCAACGTGTGTGTTTTTAACATTTATTTACACTTACTTTGTGAAATGGTAGGGGTACTTTGTACCCCCTTACCATTTCAAACAGGGGGAGTGGGATTTGGGGGTCCCCTTGTTAAAGGGGGCTTCCAGATTCTGATAAGCCCCCCACCCGCAGACCCCCACAACCACCGGCCAGGGTTGTGGAAATGAGGCCCTTGTCGTCATCAACATGGGGACAAGGTGCTTTGGGGGGACCCCAAAGCATCCTCCCAATGTTGAGGGCATGTGGCCTGGTACGGTTCAGGAGGGGGGCCGCTCTCGTCCCCCCTCTTTTCCTGCGGCCTGCCAGGTTGTGCGCTCAGGTAAAGGGTCTGGTATGGATTTTTTAGGGGAACTCCATGACATTTTTTTTTTATTTGGTGTGAAGTTCCCCTTAAAATCCATACCAGACCTGAAGGGTCTGATATGGATATTTGGGGGAAACCCCACATAATTTTTTTTCTAATTTGACGCGGGGTTCCCCTTAATATCCCTACCAGACCTGAAGGACCTGGTAATTGAATTTGGAGGAGCCCCATGCTTTTTTTTTTTATCAATGGCTTTCAATGACTGTTCTCTGTATTACGGGGAAGCAACAATTCATTGTAGCCGCGAATGCTTTTAAATTATTTTTTTTCCAACAGAAATGACACCTTGTGCAGGGACAGTTCTAGGCATGGGAAACATGCGCCCATTTACCGGCATACTATAGACACCCCCCAGGTACAAAATTTAAAGGAATATTACACTTTTATTGTTTCACTTTAAGCATTATTAAAATCAGTGCTCCCAAAAAAAAGGGTCATTTTAAAAACTTTTTTTTGCATTGATACATGTCCCCTGGGGCACTTTTTAGGACAATAGCTTGCATATTAGCCTTTAAACTTAGCAATTTGATTTTGAACATTGGAGTCCCATAGACTTTAATAGGGTTCTAAAGTTCACACAAAGTTTAGGTCTGTTTGCAGGTTCTGGTGCGAACGGAACCGGGGGGGTATTCGGCTCATCCTTACTCACAACCCTATGCTTCCCCTCTTCATAATTTGCTCCTCTTCGCTATCCAACAAGCTATAGCTCTGTAATGTATTGAGCAGCACCCATTATGGCTGAAGCCTTCATTACAGTTGGTTTTACTTCCTGAAAGTCTATATTCACCATGTTCACATTTTGCAATCATGAATGGATATTATTCATCTTGTGGATAACGGTTACAAGATAAACATCAAAAAAACTGCTCTTAGATTAAAACTGGTATTTTAACAGAATCTTGAGGGTTTGTTCTCATGAAATGTTTATCCTTCAGCCCATCTTCTGGTTTCTTCTATCGCCACTTTAGAAGAAAACTCATGTTCAAAGTTCCTTATGTTACATAGTTAGTAAGGTTGAATAAAGACACCAGTCCATCCTGAGTGAGTGTCTACAACTGTCCCCATCCCTGTATGCTGCACACTCACATCAGTCCCCACCCCCAAGGAGCCCACAATCCAAGGTCCCCATTCATATACTAGGGCCAATTTTGGGCAGAAGCCAATTAACCTACCTGCATGTCTTTGGTGTCTGGGAGGAAACTGGAGTACCCAGAGGAAACCCACGCAGGCACAGGGAGAATGTGCAAACTCCAGGCAGGTAGTGTCGTTGTTTGGGATTTGAACCAGCGACCCTTCTTACTGCTAGGTGAGAGTGCTAACCACTACACCACTGTGCCACCCACACTGTCTGGCTGCCAACAATATAGAATTGTATATTTTACTTTTCATCAAGGGCATTGCTAGGTGGCAAAAGGACCAGAGTGCAAGCTGGAAACGGGGGGGGGGGGGGGGGGGGGGTGTTGTACGCGACACAGGTTTTTTTTGGCTGGCCAGTAGGTCACTGACGGCAGTGACCTAACTACCTGACCTACCTACACTGACGATAGTGACCTACCTACACTCACCTGCCTGACCTACATGCACTGGACATATACATACACTAATGGTAGTGACCTACCTACACTGACCGACCTACCTAAACTGACATATACATACACTAACGGTAGTGACCTACCTACACTGACATATACATACACTAACAGTAGTGACCTACCTACACTGACCGACCTAGCTACACTGACATTAACACACACTGACCTACCTACACTGACGTTAACACACACTGACCTGCCTACACTGACGTTAACATACACTGACCTACCTACACTGACATTAGCACACACTGACCTACCTACACTGACATTAACATACACTGACCTACCTACACTGACGTTAACACACACTGACCTACCTACACTGACCTACCTACACTGACGTTAACATACACTGACCTACCTACACTGACATTAGCACACACTGACCTTCCTACACTGACCTACCTACACTGACATTTACATACACTGACCTACCTACACTGACATTTACATACACTGACCTACCTACACTGACCTACCTACACTGACATTAACACATACTGACGTACCTACACTGACATTAAAGAGGAAGTAAAACCTGATGAGTTTACTTCCTCTTTCATTCCCTGCAAAGGCAAAGCATAATGGATTACTATGCATTGCATAATAGTCCATTATGTGTCACTTACCTGACACAGGAGCCAGCGCTGTCACCGCTGTCCCCTGTAGTCCGACGCATCCATCTTCTCGGTGGGTCTCGCTGCTCCGCCGCTGTCATTCGGTAGACAGCGGTGCCTGTCTTTCGGCAAATATCTCCTAAACCGTGTAGGTTTAGGAGATATTTATTGGACCTACAGGTAAGCCTTAATCTAGGCTTACCTGTAGGTCAAAGTGTGTTGTAAGGTTTACAACCACTTTAACATCATACACTGACCTGTCTGAGCCGTGGTGTCACAGCAGCCAGTCCTCAGAGGAGGAGCCGAGGAGGAGAGGAGAGCGGCTCACCCGAGCGCCAAGCGGGGATGTGGCGCGGCAGCCTCTTTGTAATTCCCGCCTTCTGGAGCCAACAGCGCCTATGATGGATGTCACACGTCCCGCAGTCCCGGCATTGGACCAGTGGGACATCCATCATAGATGTGCAAGCTCCAGAAGGCGGGACCTGCTCCGGCACTCAGCCACACTCGGCCTCGCTCGGCTGCACTCGGCGGCGCTCAGGATCAGATTGGTCCCGGCGCTCTCGCCTACTCTGCAGAGCTGACACTCGGGGCTATAGGGGGACACATTCGGGGCTTCAGCCCCCCCGCCACCCCCTCCCGACGGCCCTGCTTTTCATACAGGTCATACAATGCCAAAGAACCTTTTCAAAATAAAATGGATCTTTATGTTAAAGGAGATCTTTAGTTCTAACCTTTCTTATCCCCTTAGCACCAACTGTACACACATATGCAGCCTCGTCCTGAAGGGGATATATTGGGGTGATGCCTGCTGCAGGCATCATCCCAGTAATGTTTTTTAGAGCAGGAGGTCGGCTCTTGAGGGATAACAACTGATGTGGCTAAAAGCCGCTCGGCTCTCATCCTAAGGAGCGGGTGGGGATGCCCCCCCTCCCACCGCCCTCCGCCGCTCCTCCCAGGCCTCCCGTCCCACCGGGAGACCCGATCTACAATCCGGCACTTCCACTGGCTAGGCTGAGACTGGAACAAAGCCGGAAATGGCTTTATTCCAGTCTCCTATGTAAAAACACGGAAGCAACGTCACTTCTGGTTTACTCGGCTGCCAATGGGGCCCCTTTTTAAAAAAAATTACAGTATTCAGAATTGCTGTTTTTGGCAATCTGAATACTTTGAAGTGCAAAGGAGGGATTGGAGGTCTTTTAGACCCCCCCGATTCCTCCATAAAGAGTACCTGTCACCACCTATTACTGTCACAAGGGATGTTTACATTCCTTGTGACAGTAATAAAAGCAATCATAATTTTTTTGTTTAAAGTAACAATGTAAAAAAATAAGATTTTTTTTTTTTTTTTTAAAGCGCCCCATCCCCGCGAGCTTGCGCAGCAAAAGAAGCCGCATATGTAAGTTGCGTGTTTATATGTAAACGGTGTTCAAATCCCAATAATGTGAGGTATCGCTACGACTGTCAGAGTGAGAGCAATAATTCTAGCAAAGGACCTTTTCTGTAACTCTAATCTGGTAACCGTTACATTTTTTTAAAACGTCGCCTATGGAGATTTCTAGGTACCGTTGTTTGTCTCCATTCCCTGAGTGTGCGCAATTTCAAAGCATGAAATGCTAGGTATCTATTTACTCAGCATAACATCATCTTTCACATTATACAAAATAATTAGGCTAACTTTACGGTTTCATTTTTTTTTTATTCATGAAAGTGTCTTTTTTCCCCCAAAAATGTGTTTGAAAGACTGCTGCGCAATTATCGCGTGATGGAAAATATTGCAACGATCCCCATTTTATTATCTAGGGTCTCTGCTAAAAGAAAAAAAAAAAAAGAAAAGAATATATATATATATATATATATATATATATATATATATATATATATATATATATATATTAGGGCTGTGGAAATTAAAGATTATTTCCTCGATTAATTTTTTCGATCGATCAAAATTCTTTTGATCGGTACTCACCTCTCTGCCGGCTTCCGGGTCTTCAGGGATTTCCCTCGGAGCTCCGTTGACGTCATGGATATCAACGTCACTGGACTCCTCCCCCCTTCCCCAAGTGCCTCTGTCTACTAACGAAGGGAAGGGTGAGGAGTCCGGTAACGTTGAAGTTCTGATTGAACGTAAGGAGGAGGAGCTACGCATGACGTCACCTGCTGCTGCCCTACGGAACTAACACAATTGCACACATTCTGTGTGTTTATCATCTTTATGTGAGTAGTTTGTGTTTGAACACAAAAATGTAATCTTATACTTAAGCGGTGAGCACTTAGATCTTTTCTTTCTACCCATGACCCGGCGTCCTTGCTGAGATCTAAGGAGACTTGAGAGAAGTTTATGGTCCATTTTAACCCTTTTGATACCCGCTTGCAGGACCACCTGTTTGCACAGGGGTCCATGCCATAAGGTGAGAGCGATTAGTTAGACCGGAGATGGAGGGATTGTCACGCTACTGTACTTACGTCAGAGCTACAGTTTGAATTTAAAACGTATTTGTGTGAACTGTGAAGTTAAGTCATGGATTGTGGAAACGAACTAGTGTCGGGTGATTGTATATAGTGTATACCACATTTACCACCGACTAATGCAGAGTTGCAATGCAAGGAGATCAGCTAAAAGTAGTTGGATCTGTATTATAATTAATCGAAATTAGACGAATAATCAATTTAAAAAAAAACGATTAATGGAACACAAAAATGTTGATCAGTAACATCCTAATATATATATAGATATATATAATGGGTTTTTTTAAGTAAAAAATACGGATTTTAACTTGTAAGCAACAAATGTCAGAAATAGGCTTAGGCATTCTTTACTGTCAAGCGAAGCTATGAGCGCTGCTGGCATCTGAAACTTCCAAGTTTAGATATATTTACTTTCCACGGGAGTTGTTTTGTAACAAAATGTTGTTAAAGGATAAGTTCACCTTTTGTAACATGTTACATGTTATACCCATATTCAGGGTGTACCATGTAACATATTACAAATGCATCTGCCCCCGCACCCCCCGTGTCTTTGGTTTGACAGTAGTCTGTAAATGGGAAACTACAAGTCCCAACAGCCTTTGCAGCTGTCGGCTTGTAGTTCTCAAGGAACTACCAGAGTGCTGTTGAGCTCCTCAGGCAGTCAACAGAAGGTAAGTCCACACATCTCCTCACTAGGAGGAGGTTATGTGAAAAGATTTTTAAGTGCCACAAAGGTACCGCATCAGTACAATCTGTTATAAAAACACACGTTTTATTTATACAAAAGTCAATAAAACATATGCATCAGAACATATTAGAAGGTACAATCAACATGTGTTATGACCATTTCATGCAGTCAAAGCGTGGTTAAGTACATATGGATCGAGTATGTCTGGATTGATGCATTTCACCCAAATGAGGGGCTTCCTCAGGATCCACATTTCAATATCAACAATTCTAAATATAGCGCAAACAAGATATTAATTTAAAAAGAAAAATACATAATACATACGGTACATAAGTATATACAATACATCCTATTCTTTCTGTTATTAGAAAATAATTGAAAACAACCATGTCTAATAGGAGGAAAACAATAAAAAAACTGGGTACAGGAGGTACAGACAGACAGATGCACAGACAGTCTGCAGGACTGTGGCATTACATCCACGATCTGCTGTTTGTGGGTGCAATGCTTTACATATCACTAACACAAAAAATAATAAATGCATATTTTAAGGACACAGCTCCCAATCTCCTTCTCTGCAGCCTCAGTTTCCCAAAATAAATGTATAGGAATACCTCTGTACAGAGCTTCCCTTTCAGTTGTCACAGTTATGAATGAACAGAGTCAATTATTATTATTTTTATTTAAGGTAATTATATAACACCGTCAATTTACGGAGCGCTTTACATATACATTGTACATTCACATCAGTCCCTACAGTCAAGGAGCTTACAATCTAAGGTCCCTAACTCACATTCATATACTAGGACCAATTGAAACAGAGGCCAATTGACCTACCAGCATGTCTTTGGAGTGTGGGAGGAAACCGGAGTACCCGGAGGAAACCCACGCAGGTACAAGGAGAACATGCAAACTCCAGGCAGGTAGTGTCGTGGTTCGGATTCAAACTTTTACTGCTAGGCAAGAGTGCTATCCACTACATCATACGCACTTAGAGGGCTGCAGCACTGATCCCAGCTGCCACTGTACACTGCCTTTAAAAGAGAAGTATGTTTTTTGTTTTCCAGTTTCATACTTACCTAGGTGGATGCAGCATCGCTTCAATGCTGCATCTGTCGCCCACCGCCTCTGCACTGAGAACCGAGCGATCGAACACCGGCAATGGCTCGATTCTCACAAATCCCCGAGCAGAGAGCTGCTGACTGTCAATCAGCAGCTCTCTGCACTGCCCCCCTGCGCTCACTGGAGCGCTGAGCTGTGGAGGGGCAGCTGGTGGATCCAGTTTTTTTTGGCGCAATGACGCGGTGCATGGACTGATTCCTGTGAAGTCAGCAGAGAGTGGACTGATCCGCGGCTCTTTAACCATGTGATCGGCCGTGTCCAATCACAGCCGGTCACATGTAAACACGGAGATGCCGCTAATCGGCTCTCCTAGCCTCACACTGACAGAGTGTGTGGCGAGAAGAGCTGATCAGCAGCATCTCCACACAGGGGGACATCTAGGAATGTAATCAGGACACTGATCATCAGTGCCCTGATTACAATATTGCAATATAGTGTCACCAATCAGTGCCCATCATTGCCCAACAAGGCCAGCAATCAGTGAACACCATTGGCAGCAATCAGTGCCCACCACTGCCACCAAGTGCCACCAATCAGTGTCCATTAGGGATGCCAGTCAGTGCTGGCTATCAGTGACCCCTATCAGTGCTGCCCGTCACTGCTGTTGATTAATGCCCATCAGTGTCACCCATCAGTGTCGCCCATCAGTGTCCATCTGTACCGCCTATCCGTGCTGCCCATCAGTGTCACCCATCAGTGCAGCCTATTAATGCCCATCAGTGCCCTCTAACAGTGCCCATCAGTGCCACCTACCAGTGCTCATCAGCGCCTCCTCATCAGTGGCACCTAATCAGTACCCATAAGTGCAACCTCATCAATTCCCACCAGTTTAGCCTATCAGTGCCGCCTCATCAGCACACATCAGTAAAGGTGAAAAATTACTTAGTTACCAAATTTACTGACAGAAAAAAAGTAAAAAAAAAAATGTTTTCAACATTTTTTTTTTGTAAAAAATGAAAAACCCAGCAGTGATTAAATACCACCAAATTAAAGCTCTATTTGAAGAAAATGATAAAAAATGTAGTTTGGGTACAGTGGAGCATGACCGCGCAATTGTCATTCAAAGTGCGACAGTGCTGAAAGCTGAAAAAATGGCCTGGGCAGGAAGCGGGTGTAAGTGCCCTGTAGGCAAGAGGTTAAAGAAAACAAAGTATAGGTACATGAGCTTGTATTACAGAGATATACACTGATTTTTTTTTGTTTTAAATTTCTCCAGACATTTTACAAAGCTAGCCATCATTATAATAATTTTCAGTCGCGGTATATAAAATAGCACACCAAGATTATCATAGTTATATTTAAAGCGATGAAGTTTGCAGATTTGCATTGGTATGTGTGGTGGCCTCGTCTCTGCAGCCCAATTCAGAATCTTCATTGAAAGCTTTGTTCAGGGTGGCCGGCAAGGACTTAATGAAATTCCTCTTAAAATCGTGGCAGAGGAAGACATAGATAATGGGGTTGACGCAGCTGCTGAAGTAAGCCAAGCAGACAGTAATTTCAGCAATGATTCTATCGAGCCTCCAGTAATTTTCACTGAGAGTTATGAAAGGCCAGGTACTATAGGGAAACCAGCAGATGAAGAAGCACACTACGACAGCTATGATGAGCCTAAAAGGACGTCGAGATTTATTTGGTTTTCTAACTTTTCTAACCTTAAAAAAAACCAGGGTATATGATATCAAAATAATTGTGAAAGGGAAGGCAAACATACATATATTTTTTATGATGAACATTGTCTTTCTTGTCTTTATCTTATGTTCTTCATCATAGTACCAGTCTTTAGGATAACATTCCGTGATTTCTTCAAAGAAATGGTTGAACAGAATATAAGGGATGCTGGTAAGGAGGCCAAAAACCCAAGTTAATATAGAAATGATATGTGCTTTCCTGGGTGTTCTGTGTATTTTGGTCCAGATTGGCCACAAAATGGAAACACATCGGTCAAGGCCAATGATGGACATGAAGTAGATACTGGTTGACATATTTATGTATAGTAGAGTTATGCCGATTGTACAGAGATGATGATCGTAATCAATTTGAAAATACAAAGCCCACTCCGAGATCCGCAGAGGAAGAGAAATGCACTTAATAAAATCAGCAATTGCCAAGTGGAGGAACCAAACTGAAGTTATGGTCTTCATCCTAAATCCAGCAATCCAAATGACTAAACCGTTTCCTACTAAACCCAAGACTAAGGTCACGCTGTACCATGCGATAGACATTCTTATAATGCTATCTGTATCCATGTAAAAAAGATCTTCATTATCTGTATCGGTATAGTCGTTCAGAAAAGTATAATTCCTAAAAAAAAAAAAAAAAACAACAAAAAAGATTAACCTCTTATAGAATATCAATACTAATAATATCTAAAAATTGCACTCCTACAACCTCACAAGTCAAATTATCTCTTTATCTCTCTCTATCCTAATGTCTTTTTTTTCCCCCCATCCCTCTCTCTAGCCGTCTTTCTTGTTCTTTCTCTTATTCTTTCTCTCCCTTTTTCTTTGTTCCTCCCCATCTTTTCCTATCCCTTTCATGTATTCTCTATTTCTATTCCTTCTCTTACTCCATGGTGGGGAGGGGGATGGGATGGGATGAGTGGCAGTGCTGGGGGGAGTTTTGATCAACTCTTGGTTGACTTTTGGTCAACTTAGGTGCTCTTGATCAAGGTCATCTGCTGATCTGAGATCTGTAGTGGGGACTTATAATGGCAACTCTAAACACAGGTAGTGTTACTCACTGTGTCTTCGGCTTCACTGTGTCTTCAGATCTGTGGTGTTTCGCAGCAGTGACAGCGAAGCCGAAATTTAGGAGACAGGGTCTCCTCCAGCCCCACCCACTTCACATTCCTCACCAATCAGCTGACCTCTAGTCTCTGCCCTCCAGCCAGGCTGTGAACTGAATGGGCGTCTGCGAAGAGGCCGAGTGAGGGGCCTCCAGGAACAGCCCAGCTGGGTGGCCACAGGCTCCTGGGACAACCATGCTGGGCGCCCGCGAGAAGGCTGGGAGAGTGGTGTGGGCTTCTGGAACAACCCAGGATTCGGTGATCCCTGGCAAATCGTCTTTTGACCCCCGAGGGAGTCCCGACCCCCAGGTTGAGAACCACTGCTGTAGGGGTTTAATACACCCCCTGCTGAACCAGATCTACAGCTCATGCTTGCTGCTAATGCTAGACCATTGCAGGGAGACTAATATTTTTTGAGCATTTTCATATGTACGGTAACACCGGTCAAATAGACCTTGTAAAAGAAAACAAAAAGAGATAATAAAAAAATAAAAGGGAAAAAAAATCAGAGCATACAGGATACGCTATCTTGGCTAAGTACCCAACATAAGTGTAACGTCATTAATGAAACGAGAAAGAAAATAGCGGCTGCTTTTTAACCACTTCCCACCTGGCCAATGCACATATACGGCCGGGTGGGAGCTCTCTACTTCTGAGAGGACGTTCAGGAAGGTCCTTCAGAAGGAGTGGGATCGCGCGCGTGCGTGCCCACACAGCGGCGCGATCCCGATGTGCTCGTGTCACCCGGACACGGCACATCTCGGATCGGCAGGAGGGCTCTGTGATTGGCCCTCCTGATCACATTACGGCCGTGTCCAATCACGGCCGTCATGTGATGTAAACAAACAGCCGGTTGCTAGGCAATCGGCTCTCCTCTCCTCACACGGAAGTCGTCGCTGAGGAGAGGAGAGCAGATGGCTGCAGCCGGCTGGTGATCAGTGAGTATGAGCTGTTTTTACAGCTTTTTACTAACTGATCACCAGTCTAGTATAAACCTACAGTGTAAACACACATGTCACCACAATACACGTCACCACACATGTCCCTAAATAAAAAAAAACACATGTCCCCCACATATGTCCCACTAAAAATCACATGTTCCAATGATTATCTGCGCACATATGTACGTGATCACCTGCACACATATGTCTGTGATCCCACAAACCAATTATTATACACTTAACGGAATTTTTTTTACCAAAAACATGTAGCAGAATACATGTTGGCTTAAATTTATGACAAAATTTGATTTTATTGGATTTCTTTTAAAATAGAAAAAATAAAATATTGTTTAATTCTCCAAATTTCAGCTTTTTTTGCCCTTATATCGCAAAAAAATAAAAAACGGAGTCGTGAATAAATACCACCAAAATAAAGCTTTATTTGTGCGAACAAAATGATAAAAATGTCATTTGGGTACAGCGTAGCATGACCGCGCAATTGTCATTGAATTTGCAAGAGGGGGCGAAAGTGCCCTGTATTGTAGTGGTTAAAGAAACTTTACAAACCTCTTCAGCATAATGATTAAATATACAGTGCATCCGGAGAGTATTTACAGCACTTCACTTTTTCCACATTTTGTTATGTCAGAGCACAAACCATGAAGTCCAAGGAATTGTCTGTAGACCACTGAGACAGGATTATATGGAGGCACAGATCTGGGGAAATGTACAGAAATTTTTCTGCAGCATTGAAGGTCCCAATGAGCACAGTGGCCTCCATCATCCGTAAATGGAAGAAGTTTGGAACCCCCAGGACTCTTCCTAGAGAGGGCTACCCAAAAAACTGAGAGATCGGGGGAGAAGAGCCTTAGGGAGGTTACCAAGAACTGGGTGGTCACTCTGACAGAGTTCCAGTGTTTCTCTGTGGAGAGAGGAGAACCTTCTAGAAGAGCAACCATGTTTACAGCACTCCACCAATCTGGCCTGTATGGTAGCATGGCCAGATGGAAACCACCCCTCAGTAAAAGGCACATGACAGTCTTCCTGGAGTTTGCCAAAAGGTGCCTGAAGGACTCTCAGACCATGAAAAACAAAATTCTCTGGTCAGATGAAACAAAGACTGAACTCTTTGGCCTGAATGGCAAGCATCATGTCTGGAGGAAACCAGGCACTGCTCATCACATGGCCAATACCATCCCTACGGTGGTGGCAGCATCATGCTGTGGGGAAGTTTTTCAGGGGCAGGAACTGGGAGACTAGTCAGGATCGAAGAAAATATTAATGCAGCAATGTACAGAGACATCCTTGATGAAAACCTGCTCCAGAGTGCTCTGGAACTCAGACTGTGGCAAAGTTTCATCTTCCAACAGGACAACGACCCTAAGTACACAGCCAAGATAACAAAGGAGTGGCTATGGGACAACTTTGTGAATGTCCTTGAGTGGCCCAGCCAGAGCCCAGACTTCAACCCGATTGAACATCTCTGGAAAGATCTGAAAATGGCTGTGCACCAACGCTCCCCATCCAATCTGAGGGAGCTCGAGAGGTCCTGTAAACAAAAATGGGAGAAACTGCCCAAAAATAGGTGTAGCATCATACTAAATTTTTGATTATTGTGCAAAGGCTGTGAACACTTATGTACATTTTTTATTTTTAATAAAATTTGCAAGGATTTCGAAACAAACTTCTTTCATGTTGTCGTTATGGGGTATTGTGTGTAGAATTTTAGGAAAATAATGAATTTAATCCACTTTGGAATAAGGCTGTAACACAACAAAATGTGAAAAAAGTGAAGTGCTGTGAATACTTTCAGCATGTACTGTAGTTAGTGCTGATTGACAGAGTAACTTTACTCTGTCAATTAACATTAACAATTTTTAAACCTCTTTAAAGAAGAAGTTCATTTGGATTTTAACATCCATACACCCGTGCAAATACATGTACAAAGCAAATTTACAGGAAGGGCAGGAGCATCCTATATAACTATATTAATTGAATATTGCCAATAAAATCAACAACATGTCCACAATTCTCCACCGAAAACTCCATCAATAAAAGAGATTCTTGATTAATCCCCTCATAACCCTTTTCAATCAATCCTTCCTCCATAGCCCAGCCTTCTATTCTACTTGGACCTCCCTTGCCTCTTTTCGTAATTGGCCTTCTACTAATCTGATCCGTGCCTACAAATTCACAACCTCCCACTCTTTCCTACCATTACCGACTCTCTGTGAAACTCTTCGACATTTCTAGGTCAGAACTCTTCCGATATCTACAGATCACTTTCTCTCACCTTGCCTGCGCTCAAACACTTCCCTCCCAGATAGGACTCATTTTGAACCAATCTGTAACCATGACTCTCACTGTAGAGGCTTTATTTCTACACTTTATGCACAACTGTTAGCCCCCCCTATCTCACACCTCTCTTCCTTACGTGGCCAAATTGAAGCGTGACTTGGGTTTGCAATTTGATACAGTTAACTGAGCTGAAATTTGGTCTGTAACAAAATTGTCTTCTCAAAATATAGTTGCCGTAGAAATTAACCACAAAGTTTTTATACTTTGGTACCTGGTCCCTGCCCGTATAGATAAATTCCTTTACGACTTACTCTCACCTGCTTTCGTGGCTGTCCAAAAGCAGGTACGCCCCTTCACATATGGTGAAGCTGCCCAATTTCCCTATCCTTTTGGATTGACGTTTTCCAAATACTCAGTTCTGTTTGATCAATCCTTACCAGTGGATGCCTCCACGGCCTTACTTAAAGGGGTTGTAAAGGTTTGTTTTTTATTTTCTACATAGGTTCCTCTAAGCTAGTGCATTGTTGGTTCACTTACCTTTTCTTTCGATTTCCCTTCTAAATGTTTTTTTTCTTTGTCTGAATATCTCACTTTCTGTTTCTCCTCAGTAAACTTCTCACCATCATCCGAGCTGGTGGTTAGTCAGCCAGAACAGCTTACTGAACAGCTTACTGAGGAGGAACAGGAAGTGAGAAATTCAGACAAAGAAAACAAAGAAAAAAAACATTTATAAGGGAAATCGAAGGAAAAGGTAAGTGAACCAACAATGCACTAGCTTATAGGAACCTATTTAGAAAATAAAAAACGAACCTTTACAACCCCTTTAACAAAAAAACCCTAGAAGTAACTCACCATTAGAAATGGGCCCAATGTTTGAGTCAAACGTAAGTTTGACTCAAACATCGGGTACACGTTTGTTCGTAGAACAGACAAACTAATGGCGTGCGCGCTGGACGTTCGCCCACCAACGAGCGGCCCATAATGCACTGCCCAAATCATGCGCCTGACCTGTATGCTTTGGCCAATTACAGCGTGGTTACGTTACCCTTGTTAGAGGGGGGCTTCCAGATTCCAATAAACTTCACGCCTGCAGACCCCGACAACCACAGCCCAGGGTTGTCGGAAAGAGGCCCTTGTCCCCATCAACATGGGGGAAAGGTGCTTTGGGGGCAGGAGAAGCAGCAGAATGTATTTTGGGGTGTAATTGTACATATGCCCATGGCATGCTTGAGCAATATATCATTTCAGTGACAACTTTGTGTACATTTTTATTTATTTTTTTATTTATTTTTTTGTAATTTTTCAATTACCTGTGACAAAAAAATAAAATATTCAATGTACTCAACAAGCCTCTCAGCAAATTCCTTGGAGTGTCTACTTTCCAAAGTAGGGTCATTTGGCAGGGGTATTGTACTGCCCTCTCATTATAGCACCTCAAGCAATGAGATAGGCAGGCATAAACTAAGCTGCATACATTCCAGAAAATGTACACTAGTTTGTAGACACTATAACTTTTGCGCAAACCAATAAATATACGCTTAAAGCTTAAATCATTATTATAATTAGTATTACATTTTGGCCTAAATGTATGACTAAAATTGAGTTTTTTTTTATTTTTTAAATACAATAAAGTAGAAAATAAAATGTTTTCACATTTTTCAGTATTTTATTGTTTACATCGCAAAAACTAAAAACCGCAGAGGCGATCAAATAGCACCAAAGGAAAGCTCTATTTGTGGGGAAAAAAGGATGCAAATTTTGTTTGGGTACAGCAATGCATGACTGCGCAATTAGTTAATGTGACGCAGTGCCAAATTGTAAAAAGTGCCCTGGTCAGGAAGGGGGTAAAATCATTCTGGGGCTGAAGCGGTTAATAATAATTCCTGATGTCATTTTCATCTCACTTCCTGACCAGGCCATTTTTTTGCGATACGGCACTTTGTCGCTTTAATTGACAATTGTGCAGTTGTGTGGCGCTGTACCCAAACAAAATTGTTTGATCACCTGTGCAGTTTTTATTCTTTGAGCTATAAACAAAAAAATGGTGCCAATTTTGAAAGAAAACAAAAACATTTTTTACTTTCTGCTATAAAACATTCCAAAAAAAAAAAAGGAAAAAAACAAATGTATTTATCCGTTTAGGCCGATATATATTCTGCTACATATTTTTGGTAAAAAAAATGGTGACGATCAGTGATTTTTTAGCGGGACTGCGACATTGAGGCGGACAGATCGGACACCTAACTGACATTTTTTACACTTTTTTGGGTACCAGTGAAATTTTTACAGTGATCTGTGCCAAAAATATGCATTGTTATTGTACTACTGACACTGGCAGGGAAGGGATTAATGGTAGGGGCGATCAAGGGGTTAAATGTGTTCCTTGTTTGTGTTTTCTAACTGTATGGGGAACTATGTGGCAATTTGTGGGATCTTGCCAACCTGCTGCAGTATAACGGTTATATAACGGCAAACTGTTAAAAAAAAAAAAATATTGGTTCAGGGTCTTATACAGTGTCTGGTAAGTTTTCTATTCTTGAATCTGAACAGAAAACAGCTAAATACATGTAAATACTGTACATACTGTATATGAAACCTCCTGTACTAGTGGTGGGGGGGGGGCGCAAACAAACAAAAAATTCTGAAAAAACTCCATCAACTGCAGCCTCACTGTGGCCATCAAACGCAGCCACTGTGCCATCAAACGTTGCCACTGTGCCCCCCTCCCGCTCGCCGTCTGGCCGGCACTTACCCTGTCTCAGTGGGGCAGCGTGTGATGGCGTTGAGCAGTGTCCTCCATGGGCATGCTCCTCTATGTCCTACATGTCTTCTCCCATCCTCTCCTATAGGCGAGTGGATGCCTGATCGACATCCAATCACAGCGCCTGTCGTTTCAGCCAATCAGGTGATGGGTAACAGACCCAAGCACCTGATCGGCGGAGAGGCAGTTCAGTGTTAGGAAAGTGAATATAAACTAAAGATATGCAGTGTTCAGGGGAAAATTCGAAAGCCGCCGGAACACTGTTAAAGTCTATGGGACACTTACATGAAAAATCAAAGGTGCTCATTTTAAAGCCTTATATGCAAGTTATTGTCATAAAAAATGTTTGGGGACCCGCGTCCTGCTCCAGGAGACATACATCAATGCATTTTTTTTTTTTTAAATGCCCGTCTGGGCAATATAAATAAAACTCATTGAAAAAAATGGCACGTCCCCCCAGTCCATTACCAGGCCCTTTGGGTCTGGTATGAATAGTAAGGGGAACCCCGAAGCAAGAATTTAAAAAAAATTGCGTGGGGGGTCCCCCCAAAATCTATAACAGGCCCTTCAGGTTTGGTATAAAAAATTAAGGGGAACCCTGCGTCAAATAAAAATGGTGTAGGGTCCCACCCAAAATTCATACCAGACCCTTTTCTGAGCACGCAACCTGGCAGGCCGCAAGAAAAGAGGGGGGAAAGAGAGAGCATCCCCCCTCTTGAACCGTACCAAGCCACATGCCCTCAACATGGGGAGGGTGCTTTTGGGTCTGACCCCAAAGCACCTTGTCCCCATGTTGATGGGGACAAGGGCCTCATCCCCACAGCCCTTGCCCGGTGGTTGTGGTGGTATGCGGTCGGGAAGCTTATTGGAATCTGGAACCCCCTTTATCAAGGGGACCCCCAGATCCGCCCCTTCCACGTGAGTTAGTAACGGGGTACATTGCACCCCTACCATTTCACAAAAAAAGTGTCAAAAATTGTAAAGACAAGAGACAGCTTGGGACAAGTCCTCTATTAAAAGATAAAAAAATAAAAATGTCCAGCGATGTCCATTCATCTTCTATCACACCGATGAGCCGAAAAAAGAAGAAAACAAAAAAAAAACCTCCGCCTCCCGCCAACTGATGCTTCCCATTGGTGACAGCATGATATTTATAGGAATAAAATCATTTAATTTTTATTGTTTCACTTTAACCATTGAAAAAAAACACTGCTCTTCAAGCTACACTGACCTACCATATGCTTCAGTCTCCGGTGCACTCAGTACCTGCAGATCAACCAGCAGATTCATTGCAACAGAGCGCAAGCTCGCTACGTGGTTACTTATACCGCTATCATCTCCAGCTTACCTAATACCCTCGGGACGCCAGCCTGCACTTTCCTACTCCTTCCATCAGTGGCTTCCAAGATTACCCCTTGCGGGTTCATGTGAGGGACCTTTACAGACGCCCCTTGCTGGGTGAAACCCTGTCACTGTAGGTTGGGGCGTTTCCATCTAGGGTGGGAGCTCTTCAAGGATCAGGCTCCGCCTCCTGGGTTCCTCGTCCGGTGTGAGGGGATACAAGGCAGTGTTTTCTCTGTTTCCTGGGCTCTGTTGTTTTTATCTAATTGTATAATTGGATGCATTTGTGATGAACTGACTTTCAATACAGGATATATACTGTATTTATGCTGATCCATTTCCCCGAAGAAGAGTTTGAAATACTCGAAATGCATCGGAATATATTACCTGTATTTTTCTCATTGTTTACTGCATCCTTGTTTGTCTCTGTATGTATACACCTCAACTTACCCTTTTACTAGATGGGCTGCCTTTTGCCCATATCACCATTTTTTACATGAAGTAAATAAAACCTTTGTTTCAAGTAATACATTGCTCACTAAGTATTTGTCCTTTCCCCCAAAAGTCCCGCTGAGGCACCCCTCTCGAACATGCCAATTAACTGGGATGTGGGCCAAATTTAGACCAACTGCAGCACTCGCCTCCCCTATTTTGAAAAAAAAACACTGCTCCAGAAAAAACGGCCATTTTTAAAACGTATTTTTGCATTGATACATGTCCCCTGGAGCAGGACCGGGTCCCCAAACACTTTTTATGACAATAACTTGCATATAGGCCTTTAAAATGAGCACTGTTGATTTTTCATGTTCGTGTTCCATAGACTTTAATGGTGTTCGTGCGTTCTTCTGAATTTTTTGCCTGTTCTTGTGTTCTGGTGCAAATCGAACTGGGGGGGGGGGGGGATGGGGGTGTTCAGCTCATCCTTACTTGTTATACTCACTGTGTAACTTAAGGGGTTAATCCTCTGCATTGTGTAAAGAGGCTGTTTTATCATGTATGCACAGATCCTCCCATTCTCCCCCTCCTGCACTGTCTACCTTGGAAAGAACAGGCAAGGTAGCCAACCTCAACCTACACATGCTCAGTTGTGTCTTTTATGCTGGAGAAAACAGTTACTTGTTCTCAGAGCTAGCCAGGTCACATACTATTTGCATCACACATGTGGGCGTGTTTACAGGCTGTAGTGTAAATCTCCTCCTACCTGAACTCTCAGCACTGAAGAAACTCTGCAGTTTATCGTGTAATTGTGATATACAGTCCATCCAAAATGGTATATAGTGGAAATAATTTAATGTAAAAAGAAGATTTATAAGCTGTGGGCACTGTTGGGGGAGTGAACTATTTTCATATTACTGAGTTTAGTCACACTTGAAAGATTTACAAATAAAAATCTTATGTTTAAATGATCCTGTCTATCTATGCATGTAAAAATTATAAACACATTTGTATGAGAAATAAATACCTGAGGGTATAGTCAAAAATGTCATCGGAGCTTTCATCTT
The DNA here is from genome assembly GCF_037356315.1 of Lithobates pipiens. Taxonomy (NCBI): domain Eukaryota; kingdom Metazoa; phylum Chordata; class Amphibia; order Anura; family Ranidae; genus Lithobates; species Lithobates pipiens. Next base: position 33,101,754 of record NW_027507788.1, on the reverse strand, counting down.
TTGAGGAAGACGTGTTCATGTTGAAGTTCCCAAAGTAGGGAACACTGAAACCACAGGGAAGAGAAATCATTTGAATGTACTGTAAGCTTTTTCTGTTAAATACAGTATACAATCTTAGACTGAATTACTTTATCGTTACTGGAAATTACATGAAAGATAACAAATTGAGAACTGCCAGGTTCATGTGATGAAACGCATCGAATGGAAGGAGACATCACCACCCTGATATATGGACAAACTGATTACAGGGAGTTTGATAAACAGGCGGTTGTGGATTGTAATTAGTATTTTGTTTTTCTTATGGTTTTTACTTTTATGAAGGGATTGAGGAGAATCCTACCTAACCTACCCAACCCCTGGCTTCTGCCCCTGGCATCTAGGTGAAGAAGACATCAATCACCATCATTCTGGCAAGATCCAGGGGAATACAGAGTAGCCCAAATCTTGTTAGAAGATGCTCTTTCACTGTTCTGGAGCATCATCGCTTGAGACTTGAGGAGTTACTCCTCATTGTCCTGGATCTTTTTTTTTTTCTAAATTATGATGTCAACCCTTGCAGTATATATATATATATATATATATATATATATACACACACACACACACATATATATATATATATATATATATATATATATATAAGGGCTGTTACCGATTAAAATTTTCGTGTTCAATCAATCATTTTTTTTTAAATCGATTAATCGACTAATCTCGATTAATTATAATGCACATACAGATCCAACTACTTTTAGCTGATCTCCTTGCATTGCAACTCTGCATTAGTCGGTGGTAAATGTGGTATACACTATATACAATCACCCGACACTAGTTAGTTTCCACAATCCATGACGTAACTTCACAGTTCACACAAATACGTTTTAAATTCAAACTGTAGCACTGACACAGTAGCGTGACAATCCCTCCACCTCCGGTCTAACTGATCACTCTCACCTTATGGCATGGACCCCTGTGCAAACAGGTGGTCATGCATGCGGGTATCAAAAGGTTTAATACGGACCATAAACTTCTCTCACGTCTCCTTAGATCTCAGCAAGGACGCCAGGTCATGGATAGAAAGAAAAGATCTAAGTGCTTTTTTTGATCGATCAAAAAAAATTAACGACTAATTGAGGAATTATTCTTTAATTTCCACAGCCCTAATATATAGATAGATAGATAGATAGATAGATAGATAGATAGATAGATAGATAGATAGATAGATAGATAGATAGATAGATAGATAGATAGATAGATAGATAGATAGATAGATAGATAGATAGATAGATAGATAGATAGATAGATAGATAGATAGATAGATATATCTATCTATCTATCTATCTATCTATTGATATATAGATATATATATATATATATATATAGATCAGCCATAACATTATGACCACTGACAGTTAAAGGGAATATCTCGTTACAATGGCATCTGAAAATTGGTGGGATATATTAGGCAGCAAGTGAACATGTTGTCCATGAAGTTGATGTGGTGAAGGCACAAAAAAATGGGCTTTGAAGTTTGTTGTGTGGGCTGTGAAGCCCATGGTGACCCGTGTCCACAGCCAAAAGCTTCTGCAATGGTCACAGGAACATCAGAACTGGACTATGGATCAGTGGAAGAAGGTAGCCTGGTCTGATGAATCATGTTTTCTTTAACATCATGCGGATGGTCCGGGTGCGTGCGCGTCACTTATCAGGGGAAAAGATGGCACCAGGATGCGGTATAAGAAGGCAAGTTGGCAGAGGCATTGTGATGCTTTGGGTAATGTGCTGGGAAACCTTGGGTCCTCCATTTATGTGGATGCTACTTTGGTGTGCATGTGTCAATGGGTCAGGGCTGTTTTAGCAAACAAAAGGGGGCCATACGCAATATTAGGTAGGTGGTTATAATGTTATGGCTGATCAGTTTAGAGAGAGAGAGAAAGAGAGTACTGTGCAAAAGTCTAAGCCCTTGTACACACGGTCGGAGATTCCGACAACCAAATCCGTCGGATTTTGTCCATTGGATTTTGTCCGACGGATCTTGTCCGAAACTGTTGCATACACACGGTCGGACAAAATTGTTGGAAAATCCGATCTTTCAGAACGTGATGGCGTAATTTCGTTACGATGGGACTACGTTCAGGCTAGTAGCCAATAGCTTTGATGTAGGAATTTGATCTGAGCATGCGTGGCACATTGTCAGATCGGAATTCTCTACACATGATCGGAGTATGTCCTATCGGAGCATTTTGTCGGAAAATATTTCCGGCAAGTTGGAAAATTTGGTCCGACGGATATTCCGACGGAAACAGTCCGATGCAGACCACACACAGTCGGAATATCCGACAAAACGCTCCGATCGGACACATTCCGTCGGAATCTCCGATCGTGTGTACAAGGGCTTAGGGAGGTGTGAAAAAATTCTGTAAATGAAGAATGCTCTCAGAAATCGTGTTAATTGTATATTTTTTATCAATTAACAAAGTATAAAGTACATGAATAGAAGAGAAATGCAAATCAAATCAACAATTGGTGTAACCACCCTTTTCCTTCAAAGCATCATCCATCTTCAAGATACACTTAGACACCCAATTTACTCAATTTCAGCTTGGGGGGGGGGGGGGGGGGAGGATAGTATTATTTCCAATAATTAGGCAGTATAGAATGTATTAAATACATCATTAAGTATTGTTATTATTATTATTATTATTATTATTATTATTATTATTATTAACCTCCTCGCGCCCGCCCTATAGCCGAATTACGGCCGTAGAGCAGGCGCGTTCGTTTGGGCGGTCGTCCCTGGACGGCCTGATGTTTACTTCCGCAATGCGCGCCGCCGCGGGCGCGCATCGCGGAAGTTCTGTGTTCGCCGTGTCCCCCGGGGACAGGCAAACACAGATCGCTGTAAACGGCCAATCACAGCGGCCGTTTACAGCGTGATCGGCGTGTCCAATGGGAGATGATCTCATATGTAAACATATGAGATCATCTCGCAGCGCCGCTCTCCTTCCTCGCACAGACAGTGCGAGAGGGGAGAGATGAACGGCTGCAGCGGCAGCCGTTCTGATTCTGGAAAAAAAAATAATTAAAAAAATGAAATAAAAAGTGCCATCCGCCCCCAGCAGTGCCATCCGCCCCCAGCAGTGCCATCCGCCCCCAGCAGTGCTATCTGCCCCAGTGCCATCCACCCCAGTGCTACCTGCCCCCAGTGCCATCCACCCCAGTGCTACCTGCCCCCAGTGCCATCCACCCCAGTGCTACCTGCCCCTAGTGCCATCCACCCCAGTGCTACCTGCCCCTAGTGCCATCCACCCCAGTGCTACCTGCCCCCAGTGCCATCCACCCCAGTGCTACCTGCCCCCAGTGCCATCCACCCCAGTGCTACCTGCCCCCAGTGCCATCCACCCCAGTGCCACCTGCCGTCAGTGCCACCTGCCCCCAGTGCCACCTGCCCCCAGTGCCACCTGCCGTCAGTGCCACCTGCCGTCAGTGCCACGTGTCATCAGTGCCACATAGTGCCATCTGTCATCAGTGCCACGTATCAGTGCCATTTGTCATCAGTGCCACCTGTCAGTGTCACGTGCCATCTGTTGTCAGTGTCACGTGTCATCAATGCCACTTATCAGTGCCATCTGTCATCAGTGTCACGCGTCATCGGTGGCATGTATTAGTGCCATCTGTCATCGGTGGCACATATTAGTGCCACGTATTAGTGCCATCTGTCATCGGTGCCACGTTTCAGTGCCACGTGTCATCAGTGCCACGTATTAGTGCCACGTGTCATCAGTGCCACGTATAAGTGCCACGCGTCATCAGTGCCACATATTAGTGCCATCTGTCATCAGTGCCACATATTAGTGCCATCTGTCATCAGTGCCACCTGTCATCATTGCCACGTATCAGTGCCATCTGTCATCAGTGTCACGTGTCATTGTCCTGGTGCTTCAAAAGTGTAATAAATAGTCAACAAGTTAGATGTGTAATTTATGTTCCTAGAACACATGATGGCGCTACCTGCATGTTGGGCCTCTCTATGTGGCCAGGCTGTGAAAAAGTCCCACACATGTGGTATTGTAATACTCAGGAGGAGTAGCAGAATTTTTTGGGGGGTGTCATTTGTGGTATACACATGCCACGTGAGAGAAATAACCTATTACAATGACAATTTTGTGGAGAAAAAAAAAATAAATGAAAAATCTTAATTTTGCAAAGAATTGTGGGAAAAAAATGACAACATCAAAAAGCTCACTATACCTCTTACTAAATACCTTGGAATGTCTACTTTCCAAAAAGGGGTCATTTGGGGGGTATTTGTACTTTCCTGACTTGTTCGGGTCACAAGAAGCGAGATAGGCCACCAGTACATCAGATGTGATCAATTTTGTGCGATTCGCACCACAGCTTGTAGACTCTCTAACTTTCACAAAGACCAAATAATATCCACTAATTTGGGTTATTTTTACCAAAGACATGTAGCAGTATAAATTGTGGCCAAAATTTATGAAGAAAAATTAATAATTTGCATAATTCTGTCACAGAAACAAAGAAATATGCGTTTTTTTTCAAAATTTTCGGTCTTTTTTCATTTATAGCGCAAAAAATAAAAACCCCAGAGGTGATCAAATACCACCAAAAGAAAGCTCTATTTGTGGGAAAAAAAGGACAAAAAATTCATTTGGGTACAGTGTTGCATGACTGAGTAATTGTCATTCAAAGTGTGAGAGCACCGAAAGCTGAAAATTGGTCTGGGCAGGAAGGTGTTTAAGTGCCCTGTAAGCAAGTGGTTAATAATAATAATAATAATAATAATAATAATAATTATTATTATTTTATTATTCAGGATTCATACTGTATACCGCCAACAGTTTGCACAGCTCTTTACAATAAGCACTTGAATGCAATAAAATGGTGCAAAGTTTAAATATTTTCAATAGATAGAGGAGCCCATCCATATGGAGGAACAAAGTGCTGCTCACCCCAAATTATGTAACAAAACCAAAAACAGAGACAGAAAACCCCCAGGGGCTTTTAGGCAGCAAAAAAATACAAAATAAGTCAATTGAATATATAAAAAATATATATTTTATCAATACAAAATGACATAAAGTTTTAAAAAGAAAGTGCAATTATAAAAATGAGAGTTCTGGTAGATGTACCCTCTATACTACACAGGATGTCCTAATGGCATAGATAAACAACATTATATACATGAAAATGTTTTCAAACTTGATATACTGCTCAAAAAAAGACAACACATTTCAATTTATGCTAGTTCAAATCTTCCTCAGGGGGATAAGGTCATCTTTAATGGAGAGGTTACAGGTAACCAAAGCATATACTAAAAAACACCTAAGCAGGTGGGTTTCAGAACAGTCGCCCAACAATCAGACACACCGGAGACCCAAAATTGAGCCTACGAGAGATCACATCTGCTGAGTGGGAAGAAAGTGAGGCGGGGCCCACACATGCACCATAATTCAATGATAGATTGAGTGTCAGCTCCTTATGTGTTACAGTGGTGTGAAAAAGTGTTTGCCCCCTTCCTCATTTCCTGTTCCTTTGCATGTTTGTCACACTTAAGTGTTTCGGAACATCAAACCAATTTAAACAATAGTCAAGGACAACACAAGTAAACACAAAATGCAATTTGTAAATGAAGGTGTTTATTATTAAAGGTGAAAAAAAATCCAAACCATCATGGCCCTGTGTGAAAAAGTGATTGCCCCCCTTGTTAAAACATACTATAACTGTAGTTGTCCACACCTGAGTTCAATTTCTCTAGCGACACCCAGGCCTGATTATTGCCACACCTGTTCACAATCAAGGCATCACTTAAATAGGAGCTGCTTGACACAGTAAGGTCCACCAGAAGATCCTTAAAAGCTACACATCATGCCGAGACCCAAAGAAATTCAGAAACAATTGAGAAAGAAAGTAATTGAGATCTATCAGTCTGGAAAGGGTTATAAAGCCATTTCCAAAGCTTTGGGAATCCAGCGAACCACAGTGAGAGCCATTATCCACAAATGGCGAAGACATGGAACAGTGGTGAACCTTCCCAGGAGTGGCCGGCCGCCCAAAATTACCCCAAGAGCGCAGCGACGACTCATCCAAGAGGTCACAAAAGACCCCACAACAACGTCCAAGGAACTGCAGGCCTCACTTGCCTCAGTTAAGGTCAGCGTTCATGCCTCCACCATCAGGAAAAGACTGGGCAAAAATGGCCTGCATGGCAGAGTTCCAAGGAGAAAACCACTGCTGAGCAAAAAGAACATTAAAGCTCGTCTCAATTTCTCCACAACACATCTTGATGATCCCCAAGACTTTTGGGACAACATTCTGTGGACCGATGAGACAAAAGTGGAACTCTTTGGAAGGTGTGTGTCCAAGTATATCTGGCATAGAAGGAACACTGCATTTCATAAAAAGAACATTATACCAACAGTAAAATATGGTGGTGGTAGTGTGATGGTCTGGGGCTGTTTTGCTGCTTCAGGACCTGGAAGACTTCCCGTGATAAAAGGAACTATGAATTCTGCTGTCTACCAAGAGATCCTGAAGGAGAATGTCCGACCATCTGTTCGTGTACTCAAGCTGAAACGAACTTGGGTTCTGCAGCAGGACAATGATCCTAAACACACCAGCAAGTCCACCACCGAATGGCTGAAGAAAAACAAAATGAAGACTTTGGAGTGGCCTAGCCAAAGTCCTGACCTGAATCCTATTGAGATGTTGTGGTATGACCTTAAAAAGGCCGTTCATGCTCGAAAACCCTCTAATGTAACTGAATTAGGACAATTCTGCAAAGATGAGTGGGCCAAAATTCCTCCAGGACGCTGTAAAAGCCTCATTGCACGTTATCGCAAACGCTTGGTTGCAGTTGTTGCTGCTAAGGGTGGCCCAACCAGTTATTAGGTTTAGGGGGCAATCACTTTTTCACACAGGGCCATGATGGTTTGGATTTTTTTTCACCTTTAATAATAAACACCTTCATTTACAAATTGCATTTTGTGTTTACTTGTGTTGTCCTTGACTATTGTTTAAATTGGTTTGAAGTTCCGAAACACTTAAGTGTGACAAACATGCAAAGGAACAGGAAATGAGGAAGGGGGCAAACACTTTTTCACACCACTGTATACAATTGGAGTTCCTTTTATGTATATACAATTATGGAGTGTCAGATGTGGACAGTCCAAGCCCTTGTACACACGGTCAGAGAATCCGTCGGAATGTGTCCTATCGGATGTCCTATGGTATGCATCGGACTGATTCCGTCGGAATATCCGTCAGACCCAATTTTCCAACTTAATGGAAATATTTTCCGACCAACTGGTTTGATCGGACATACTCCGATCATGTGTACAGAATTTTGATCGGACCAAGTGCCACGCATGCTCAGATCAAATTCCTACATCAAATCTATTGGCTACTAGCCTGAACGTAGTGCCATCATAACGAAATTACGTCATCACATTCTGAATGATCGGATTTTTCGACAACTTAGTCCGACCGTGTGTATGCAACAGTTTCGGACAAGATCCGACGGACAAAATCCGACGGATTTGGTTGGCAGAATGTCCGACCGTGTGTACAGGGGCTTAGAGTTTAATTTATATGATGACAGTATTCCCATAGGAGACAGGGTAATAAATGCAAACCACTGTATGGCCAAAAATCCTTACACAGAATGATGAATAATTGAAAAAAGTGCTAATTGTCACAGAAAAAAAGCTAGACTAACCCGCATCCCTAGATTACAATATTTGAAAGAAAAATTCCTCTAATTCCCTATACACACGATAGGATTTTCAGATGGAAAATGTGTAATAGTACCTTGTTGTCGGAAATTCCGACCGTGTGTAGGCTCCATCACGTATTTTCCATAGGAATTTCCGTTACACAAAATTTGAAATCTGGTTCTCAAATTTTCCGACAACAAAATCCGTTGTTGGAAATTCCAATCGCGTGTACACAATTCTGACGCATGTTTTGAATCATGCAGAGGAGCAGCACTGGCTATTGAACTTCACTTTTCTCGGCTCATCGTACGCATTGTACGTCACCACGTTCTTGACGTTCGGAATTTCCGACCAACTTTGTGTGACTGTGTGTATGCAAGACAAGTTTGAGTCAACATCCGTCGGAAAAAAATCCCATGGATTTTGTTGTCAGAAAATCCTATCGCGTGTACAGGGCATAAGTGGGACTTTGAATGATGTGGTGGGTTGGCTCCGGAAGGCAGTATAGAATTTATTAAATAAGTCATTAATTATTATTATTAATAATTATATTATAATTCAGGATTTATACTGTATAGCGACAACAGTTTGCACAGCTCTTTACAATAAGCACTTGAATGCAATAAAATGGTGCAAAGTTTAACGATTTTCAACAGTGAAATAAATGGAAAAAGTTCTCTTATCTATTTAGTAACACACTGATACTTTATCTGCACATGTCGAAAAAAGAACGCTTACAATAAAAACCTGTAGATTTCTGAATGTTCATCAAAATTGATCGAAGGTCTGTCCACCTGTGGCCATGCTAAAAATGGATCTTAGTCACACAACGTCTATACATGTTCCATTTACAAATTATTTTCAATCAGAAAGAAATACCTGTCTGAAGTCTTGTAGTCCGAGGTCTTATTTTCCAAGAACGAAATGTTCATGTTGACGTTCTCAAAGGTTAGAATGCCAGCGCCACAAGAAAGAATAATGCTATCATCTGAGTTTGTTCTGTTAAAAATCGTTCGTAATCTTATCATTGATGTTTTATCTTCACATCCTTCGATGGAAATTACATGATACAAATTGGTGACATTCACACAAATTAAATTGAGAAAATACAGTACAAGGACACTCAACAATCTTTATTGCTGACTGTTCTAAAACCCAAATTCCTCCCACCGACCCGAGCCCCCTCACAACGTTCTTTGACAACCCGGCCCTCCCAGAAGGTAGCTTGATGCAAACACCAGACAACTATAACAGATCCTCCTCGCCCACTGCACAGCAATTTGTCCACAGTACCTCGGGCACTTTTGTAATAGACCGACCCACCACAGCCCCTAACATAACATGGCTCACCCTCTTTCACCTGACCTCATACTGCAAGAAACTTCATAACTCCAAACAGATCCACACACCTCTTACGAGTTTTGAACAACTATGCTCACTTTCAGAGACCCCCAGACACACCCTATCACTGATCTATAAAATGATACTAGATCATACCCATAGTACCCTACCGAACTATACAAAACTTTGTTCAGAGGAGCTGGGGAGAGACATATCAGAGGTAGAATGGAGTAAAGCTTTTATATTTACTCACAAGTCATCTATCTCGAGCTACACTCAGGAGAAAAATTACAAGTTGCTGGCTCGGTGGTATCGAGTGCCAACCAATCTCAGGATCATGTACCCCTCGGTCACCGACATCTGCTAGAGATGTAGTTCTGCAAAAGGTGCGTACAAGCACATCTGCTGGGATTGTGATGCAATCCGACCATTTTGGACCCAGATCTTCCACATTTACTCCAAAATGTATGACAAACCCCTTACTCCCTCCCCCTGCATCGCACTCCTCTCCATAGTACCTGGTATTGGCAAATCCCAAAAACACGTCCTCCTGAAAATTTTCCCAAGTGCAGGTAGGCAACTAATTCCTAGACCAGTGATGGGGAACCTTGGCACCCCAGATGTTTTGGAACTACATTTCCCATGATGCTCTGGCACTTTGCAGTGTAGTTAAGCAACATGGGAAATGTAGTTCCAAAACATCTGGGGTGCCAAGGTTCCCCATCACTGTCCTAGACACTGGAAAACATCCAACTCCCCATCCCTTTTGGAATGGGTGAACGAGATAAACAGTATCATGCTTATGGAGGAAGTGCAAGCCAAATCCCTTGATAAATATGCAAAATTTTTCTAGATTTGGAGTATCTGGAGGCATTACTCTACCTCAGATAAACTGAAACATAGACTCTCTACAGCGACCACCCCTTAAACGAATTCCTAGACACTGGAAAACATCCAACTCCCCATCCCTTTTGGAATGGGTGAACGAAATAAACAGTATCATTCTTATGGAGGAAGTGCAAGCCAAATCCCTTGATAAATATGCAAAATTTTTCTATATTTGGAGTATCTGGAGGCATTACTCTACCTCAGATAAACTGAAACATAGACTCTCTACAGCGACCACCCCTTAATCGAATAGCTCACCCCCGTAAACGGGATCCTTGTGCCATGATCTGATAATACTTAGTTGGACTGAGGTCCGCCACCTCCCTCCTCTGCATTCCCTCTCCCCCTCACCCCTGGACTATCCTCCCTCTATATATCTCTTGCTTTAATCTACTTCTAACCTCTTTCCTCATGGCTATATCTAGCCACACCCTGAAACTGTAAGTACTCTAGTCCTAATTGATGTTATACTTAAAGCGGAGGCCCACCCTAAAGTGGAGCTTCCGCTCATTGGAACCCTCCCCCCCTCCGGCGCCACAATTGGCACCTTTCAGGGGGGAGGGGGGTGCAGATACCTGTACAGTACAGGTATCTGCACCCACCTCCGGCATAGATATCTGCAGAAGGTACGCCCTTTTCCGCAGAATCTACACCCCTTTCTGAAGGTCCCCCGCTGTCTGCTGGGAAACACACAGATCCCAGAGACAGTGGGGACCATCCTTATTGCGCAGCGCGACTCGCGCATGCGCAGTAGGGAAGCGGGAAATGAAGCCGCAAGGCTCCACTTCCTGATTCCCATACCCAAGATGGCTGCGGCAGCACCCGAGAGACGATCGAGAGATCGGCTTCGGGTGCCGACATCGCGGGCGCGCTGGGCAGGTAAGTGTCATTATTTTAAAAGTCAGCAGCTGCAGTATTTGTAGCTGCTGGCTTTAAAAAAAAAAAAAAAACGGCGGACTCCCGCTTTAAATTGGTCCTGAGACTTAGTATATGTCAGCACTTTTGTACAGATAAATTCCTTAAATTTTGCTTAGATGTACCGGTCTCCCTGGTTGCGGAGCACAGCAGGCTCCCAATGGGGTGCCCCTGACCACGGGAGATCGTAGTCCTACCATTGCTAGTACAATGTACATAACCCTACCTCAATGACTTTCACTCAGGATATATATATATTAGGGATGCACCGAATGGGTTTTTTGGTGCCGAAACCGATACCGAAAATGAAAAATACACTAGGCCGAAAACCGAAACCGATACCGAAACAGCACCGATACCGAAAATGACTGTTTTTAAAAAATATTTTTATACAGGAGGTGGTCAGAGACTGGGGACATGGTACAGGAGGTGGTCAGAGACTTGGGACATGGTACAGGAGGCGGTCAGAGACTGGGGACATGGTACAGGAGATGGTCAGAGACTGGGGACATGGTACAGGAGATGGTCAGAGACTGGGGACATGGTACAGGAGGTGGTCAGAGACTGGGGACATGGTACAGGAGGTGGTCAGAGACTGGGGACATGGTACAGGAGGTGGTCAGAGACTGGGGACATGGTACAGGAGGTGGTCAGAGACTGGGGACATGGTACAGGAGGTGGTCAGAGACTGGGGACATGGTACAGGAGGTGGTCAGAGACTGGGGACATGGTACAGGAGGTGGTCAGAGACTGGGGACATGGTACAGGAGATGGTCAGAGACTGGGGACATGGTACAGGAGGTGGTCAGAGACTGGGGACATGGTACAGGAGGTGGTCAGAGACTGGGGACATGGTACAGGAGGTGGTCAGAGACTGGGGACATGGTACAGGAGGTGGTCAGAGACTGGGGACATGGTACAGGAGGTGGTCAGAGACTGGGGACATGGTACAGGAGGTGGTCAGAGACTGCATGCATGGTACAGGAGGTGGTCAGAGACTGCATGCATGGTACAGGAGGTGGTCAGAGACTGCATGCATGGTACAGGAGGTGGTCAGAGATTGCATGCATGGTACAGGAGGTGGTCAGAGACTGGGGACACGGTACAGGAGGTGGTCAGAGACTGGGGACACGGTACAGGAGGTGGTCAGAGACTGGGGACACGGTACAGGAGATGGTCAGAGACTGGGGACACGGTACAGGAGATGGTCAGAGACTGGGGACACGGTACAGGAGATGGTCAGAGACTGGGGACATGGTACAGGAGATGGTCAGACTGGGGACACGGTATAGGAGATGGTCAGAGACTGGGGACACGGTATAGGAGATGGTCAGAGACTGGGGACGTGGTACAGGAGATGGTCAGAGACTGGGGACGTGGTACCGAAGATGGTCAGACTGGGGACATGGTACAGGAGATGGTCAGAGACAGAGGACCGGGTACAGGAGGCATCCCCCATTGCAGCCAGTGTGTCCCCATTGCAGCCAGTGTGTCCCCATTGCAGCCAGTGTGTCCCCATTGCAGCCTGTGTACCATTTTGCAGCCAGCCTGTGCACTGTGTGCACGGAAGAGAGCCGCCTCCGCCGCCTGTTTGTTAACAGTGCCGGGAACATCACAGCTTTCATTTCAATTGCTGTGTGTTCCCGGCCGTGCGCCGTCACACGCAGCCCCTCCCCCTTGTCCGGGCACTTTGATAGACAGATCATCCGTCCAATCCTGCGGATGATCTGTCTATCTAAGTGCCCGGACAAGGGGGAGGGGCTGCGTGTGACGGCGAACGGCCGGGAACACACAGCTATTGAAATGAAAGCTGTGATGTTCCCGGCGCTGTTATCAAAAAGGCGGCGGAGGTGGCTCTCCTGCGCTATGATGGTCGTCACCAGGGGCGGGGGCGGATCCCCGCCCCCCACCCAGGCCACGCCCCATTTTCGGCTCCATTATCGGCCGTTTTTCTCTTTCGGCAAATTGCCGAAAAGGGCATTTTCGGCGGCCGAAATTTCGGTGCATCACTAATTATATATATATATATATATATATATAAAAAGACATTGACTGTACTACTTATACAATTAAAAACGTATTGAACCTAAAACCCAAATTAATTTGATCCATTTGTTACTCTAAATATTTTCTTTTATAACTGGATGGTAAAAAAAGAAGATTGTATAGGGGCATGTCATACGTGCCACTTCATATGACATGCCTCTGAAGAAAGGACTCTCCAGAGGTCCAGAAACATGTTGGGATCAGTATTGATGGATTGGCCTTTTTAGATTCATATCTGTTATATGATTTTGTCTATGCTGTATATGTAAATTATTTTTTGGTGTTGTCCGCACCTAATATTATTCATAGTAATACATTTTTATATTTTTTTCATCAATTGTTGGTCAGTTGCCTCAAAAGTCCCTTAGTATTCTTTGGGGGATATTTCTTTATAATATTTTCCAATTTGGGATGTTGGCAACACTTGTGTCTTCTCGGTGGACCACTATAAATTACTGTAAATTTTCTATCCCATCAAAATAAATGAAAGAGAAAATGTCCAAATTGGGCCCAATTAGCCCTTTTGACCTCCCCGGTGGCATGTGACTTGTTAGTTTTAAAAGGTCTCAGGTGTGAATGGGGAACAGGTGTGTTAACTTTGGTGTTATCGCTCTTACTCTTTCATACTGGTCACTGGAAATTCAAAATGGCACCTCATGGCAAAGAACTCTCTGAGGATCTGAAAAAAAGAATTGTTGCTCTACATAAAGATGGCCTAGGCTATAAGATGATTGCCAAGACCCTGAAACTCGCATGGTGGCCAAGACCATACAGAGGTTTAACAGGGCAGGTTCCACTCAGAACAGACCTCGCCATGGTCGACCAAAGAAGTTGAGTGCACATGCTCAGCATCATATCCAGAGGTTGTCTTTGGAAAATAGACGTATGAGTGCTGCCAGCATTGCTGCAAAGGTTGAAGGGGTGGGGGTGGGGGTCAGCCTGTCAGTGCTCAGACCATACGCTGCACACTGCATCAAATTAGTCTGCATGGCTGTCATCCCAGAAGGAAGTCTCTTCTAAAGATGATGCACAAGAAAGCTTACAAACAGTTTGCTAAAGACAAGCAGACTAAGGTCATGGATTACTGCAACCATGTCCTGTGGTCAGATGAGACCAAGATAAACGTATTTAGTTCAGATGGTGTCAAGCATGAGTGGCGGCAACCAGGTGAAGAGTACAAAGACAAGTGTGTCTTGTCTACAGTCAATGAATGTTGCTGGCAATGGGGAACCATGAATGCCAACATGTACTGTGACATACTGAAACAGAGCATGATCCCCTCCCTTCGGAGACTGGGCCGCAGGGCAGTATTCCAACATGATAACTTCCCCAAACACCCCTCCAAGACAACCCTAGGCTTGCTAAAGAAGCTGAAGGTAAAGGTGATGGACCGGCCAAGCATATCTCCAGACTTAAACCCTATTGAGCATCTGTGGCATCCTCAAATGGAAGGTGGAGGAGCGCAAGGTCTCTAACATCCACCAGCTCCGTGATGTCATCATGGAGGAGGGGAAGAGGACTCCAGTGGCAACCTGTGAAGCTCTGGTGACCTCCATGCCCAAGAGGATTAAGGCAGTCCTGGAAAATAATGGTGACCGCACAAATAAATTTACACTTTGGGCCCAATTTGGACATTTTCACTTAGGGGTGTACTCACTTTTGTTGCCAGTGGTTTAGACATTAATGGCTGTGTGTTGAGTTATTTTGAGGGGACAGCAAATTTACACTGTTATACAAGCTGTACACTCACTACTTTACATTGTAGACAAGTGTCATTTCTTCAGTGTTTTCACATGAAAAGAGAATAAAAGACTTACAAAAATGTGAGGGGTGTACTCACTTTTGTGAGATACTGTGTGTATATATATATATATATATATATATATATATATATATATATATATATATGAAGTTCTAAAAATAGGTTCTTTCCAGCTTAAGCAGCGCTCAAAGAAAAAACACATAAATAGATAAAAAATTAAATTCAGTAGAAATGCATACGAGCAAACAGCACTTGACAATTGCGCAGTGGTGTGACATTGTACCCAAACAAAATGAACGTCCTTTTTTTTCCCCACAAATAGAGCTTTCTTTTGGTGGTATTTGATCACCTCTGCGTTTTTTATTTTTTGCGCTAGAAATAAAAAAAGAGCGACAATTTTGAAAAAAACGTTTTTTTTATTTACTTACTGCTATAATAAATACCCCCCCCCCCCAAAAAAAAGGCCGTTTAGGCCGATATATATTCTTCTACATATTTTTGGTAAAAAAAAATATGCAAATAAGCGTATATTGATTAATTTGCACAAAAATGATAGCATCTACAATATAGGGGATATATTCATAGCATTTTTAATATTTTTTTTTTTACTAGTGATGCCAGTGATCTGCAATTTTTTGCGAGACTGTGATATTGCGGCGGACAGATCGGACACTTTTGACTTTTTTGGGGGATAATTGACATCTATACAGCGATTAGAGCTAAAAACCGCATCAAATTGTGGGTGTGGTCAAATTACACTAAGAGTGGAACTCGGTTCCACCACCTCTGGCTCAGGCCCTCTGCTTCCTGTTCACCTCTTTTGCTTGTAAACACCAAAGTCCGGCTTCTCTGTTTACAAGTGGCAGTTTGTCTTCCCAATGGCTCCCACTGAGTGCAAGGTGGGGGCAAGGGATATGCAGGTGCCCAGGGTCAGGGCAGGACTTAGGGTGGTGGGAGTCCCTGGGCTTGAGTCCCTTTTGGGCCCTACCTTCTATACATTACCGTATTTATCGGCGTATATAACACACGCCAGCGTATAACACGCACCCCAAGTTTAGGAGGGAATTTTAAGGAAAAAAACTTTTTAGGAGGGAAGTTTAAGGAAAAAACATTACATTTAAATGCCCATAAATGCAGCCTCATCAGTGTCCCTCTGCAGCCTTGCCCATCCATCTGCAGCCTTGTACAGTGTCATTGCAGCCTTGTCAGTATAGCTTTGTCATTTGCAGCCTTGTCATTGCAGTCTTGAAGTTTAAAAATGGCGCCACCAAGATACAAAGTCCTGTGTATCTCGGTAGCTCTCGGGTCCTCTTTGTGGCTCTTGGGTCCTCTCTCAGTCCCGAGCGGAGACGAAAGTAGACGAGTGTACTCGGCTCAGCTCACAGTCAGGCTCAGTCCCTGCGTTATGTCCATCATAGTGCGGGACTGGGTGTGACTGTGAGCCAAGCCGAGTACACTCAGCTATGTATCTCGGCGGGGCCCACGGGGCCCCCTATTGGGCGGGACCCATGGGCTTGAGCCCAGTCAAGCCCAATGGTAAGTCCAGCCCTGCCCAAGGTACAGTGCAGAGGCCGACACCCCCACTGGATGATCCTGCCCCTTTAAGACCCTCCCACTGTTGGTGGAATTTGAATACACGCACACCCCCCAAATCGCATCAAATTGTGGGTGTGGTCAAATTCTACTAACAGTGGGAGCGTTTTAAAGGGGCAGGATCATCCAGTGGAGGGTAAGAAGCGGTTGAGTTCCTGTACCTATTTTCTGTGAAATAAAGCCCTGAGTATATATAAAGCCCCGTACACACTATCAGATTGTCTGCTGAGTTTTTCCTTCAGATTTACCAAAACCATATAATATGAGGTCAAACCTTAGGAGTTTCAATGTGTATGCAATCAGGCAGGCCCTTCTACTACATGGTTTTGGTAAATCTGAAGGAAAAACTCAGCAGATAATCCGATAGTGTGTACGGGGCTTAACTCTACTAGTAGTATATATAATATATCTGATGCACCACCATTCATGTGGACTTCACTGCAGTGAAAAAAATGCCAAATTATGACTAGTCATTATAAATAATAATGATGGTGGACCTAAACATAAAAGTGACCATGCCATGTAATGAAATCTGGTTTATGGTAGGTCTTATCATAGTGATTGATTTGATTCACATCACAACTTCATGTCTTCCTTTGATGATTTATGGTTTTGCTCATCATCATCACTGCCCCACACATGCCCATGCATGGCATCATGGCTGCGCATGGCATGCATTGCATGTGTGAGGCCGTGTGATGATGAGAAAAACCATAACTAAAATCATACAAAAAGGTATCCAATGAAGTTGTGTGATTTGAATCAATCACTAAGACAATGACATATAGTCATAAAACCATAACTAATGGGATACGTTGTCATTTAATTTGTGTCAATAATATATTGGCTCAGGCTGGCGGCAGCGCAGGCCACACAGTCAGTGGCACATATATTTTATTCAGTAAGTGCAATTCTAATAATAATAATATATTTTACATTACAATAACTTTTCTATTATTCTTATTATTTCATTAATGGTTTATATCTTGTCTTAGTGATCTTTTCACAAATAATGTGTCATTTTTTTGAAAATAAATATATTTCTTTCTATATTTCTCTATAGGCACTTGGGTATCAAACGTGATGCATCGTGGAATCGAATCGAATCGCGGACAGGATAATCAAATTGAATGGTGAGACCACTGAAGATACGCACCCCTAATGTTAATACATAAACACCTTATACACATCCAAGTGAAATGGAAGTAGCCATAGAACCCCTTCCAGCCTTGAAAATGTGGCCTGTTCATCCAAGTGGTAATACCCCTCCCCCGGCCATGAAAGGATTAAATAAAAGAGGAAGCAATTCAAATGTAAATATACCAAATTTTTATTGCGTGTTTATGAAAGTGTAATTATGGATCTGTACACATTTATTTTCCTTTTCCAACTATATATACTCTGATTAAACCAAGAGTCCTTTGGTAAAATCAATTGGCCAGAAGTGAAGATCTGGTGATCGCTCATTCGCTGACACACTTTTGGCCAAGAGATTCCAAGCCTGCCCACCACGGCAAGGTAGACTCTTCTAGGGCAGGACCTACACTAACTACACTAAGCTACCCTACTGGATGCTAGTCATCCTATCTCTAATGTTGGATGTATGTTTGTAGTACGGCCTCATCCTATAATCTGTGTGTGCGATCTACTCTCTCCTAATTTGGTTGTGTGTCTGTGTTCATCTATCTAAAGCATGGAGCGGTCAGTTTATGTACATATGGACGTCCTCTGTTAGTGCAGGTCAGTGTATGCCAGTCATTGTCTGTTGACCTCTGTGTGTCAGTAAATAAATGTTAGTTCTGTTTTTACCTGGACCACACTCATCTGCAATTTGGAGTTCATCTTGCTTTCGGTCAAAAAATCTCGGTCCTTCCGATTTGAGAATGAAGGAATCGCATGCTCTGTCCATCTGTGTATACATCTTCAGACTAAAGATCTCCTCCTCCTCCTTCTCCTCTGCTTCTGGGGTCACCGACTGGCACCCTTCAGCTCCTCCTCTTCTAGGGTCACCGACTGGCACCCTTCAGCTCCTCCTCTTTTGGGGTCACCGACTGGCAACCTTCAGCTCCTCCTCTTCTGGGGTCACCGACTGGCACCTTTCAGCTTCTCCAGACCCCCAAAGGGCCTAGTATGGATTGGGGGGACCCCCACGCTGATTTACCTTCCAATGTTATTGCTGGCAATTCTTTAGTTTTCATTCAGCTGTCAGCAGGAAACCCGCCGACAGCGGGCCTGGTATGGATTGGGGGGACCCCCACGCTGATTTCTCTTAAAATGTTATTGCTGGCAATTCTTTTGTTTTCATTCAGCTGTCAGTGGGAAACCCGCCAACAGCTGATGAGTCATTAGTTGTTAAGGACGTGGCCCGCTCCTTAACAACCAGCTATTGTTAAGGACGCCACACAGGTCCCAGAAGACAGCAGGGACCAGTGGCAGCGCGAGTCGCGCATGCGCAGTAGGGAATCAGGAAGTGAAGCCTCAAGGCTTTTCTTCCTGATTCCCTTACTGAAGATGGCAGCCGCAGCATCCCCGCCACCCCCAACCATACCAGGCCACATTTCCTCAACATGGGGGGTGCTTTGGGATAGAGGGGCTCCCCACCACCTCCCCTCCCCCTCCCCGCATCCCACCCACCTGCAACCATACCAGGCCACATGTTCTCAACATGGGGAGTGCTTTGGGATAGAGGGGTTCCCCTCCCCCTCCCCGAAAACAGCTTGCCCCCATGTTGATGGAGACAAGATACTTAGGGGGAGGGAAGCCCCATACCCCAAAGCACCCCCCATGTTGAGGGCATGTGGCCTGGTATGGTTCCGGAGGTAGGGGGGAAGGACACTCACCTGTCCGCCTCCAGCCCCTTTTCTGAACTACCAGCCTGCATACATGGATAAAGGTCTTATATAGATTTTGGGCCCACAAAGCATTCTTTTTAAAAATTTTGGTGTGAGGTTCCCCTTAAAATCCATACCAGACCCAAAGGGCCTGGTATGGATTGGAGGGACCCCTACGCTGATTTATCTTAAAATCTTATTGTTGGCAATTCTTTTATTTTCATTCAGCTCTCAGTGGGAAACCCGCCGACAGCTGATGAGTCTTTAGTTGTTAAGGACGTGGCCCACTCCTTAACAACCAGCTATTGTTAAGGATGCCACACAGGTCCCAGAAGACAGCAGGGACCAGTGGCAGCGCGAGTCGCATGCGCAGTAGGGAATCAGGAAGTGAAGCCTCAAGGCTTCTCTTCCTGATTCCATTACAGAAGATGGCAGCCGCAGCATCCCCGCCACCCCCAACTATACCAGGCCACATGTCCTCAACCTGGGGGGTGCTTTGGGATAGAGGGGCTCCCCTCCCCCCTCCCCTCATCTCCCCCACCCCCAACCATACCAAGCCACATGTCCTCAACATGGGGAGTGCTTTGGGATAGAGGGGCACCCCCCCTCCTCCTCCCCGCATCTCCCCCACCCCCAACCATACCAGGCCACATGTCCTCAACATGGGGGGTGCTTTGGGATAGAGGGGCTCCTCTCCCCTCCTCCTCCTCCCCGCATCTCACCCACCCCCAACCATACCAGACCACATGTCCTCAACATGAGGGGTGCTTTGGGATAGAGGGGCTCCTCCCCCCCTCCCCTCAACTCCCCCACCACCAACCATACCAGGCCACATGTCCTCAACATGGAGGGTGCTTTGGGATAGAGGGGCTTCCCTCCCCTCCCCGCATCCCACCCACCCCCAACCATGCCAGGCCACATGTCCTCCTCAACATGGGGGGTGCTTTGGGATAGAGGGGCTCCCCTCCCCCCTCTTTTCCCTGCATCTCCTCCACCCCCAACCATACCAGGCCACATGTCCTCAACATTGGTGGTGCCCGTCCCCCCTCCCCCCTCCCCCTCCCTGCATCTCCCCCACCCCGCATCTCCCCCACCCCGCATCTCCCCCACCCCCAACCATACCAGGGCACATGTCCTCAACATGGGGGTGCCCCTCCCCCCCTCCCTGCATCTCCCCACCCCCAACCATACCAGGCCACATGTCCTCAACATGGGGGGTGCTTTGGGATAGAGGGGCTCCCCTCCCCCTCCCCGAAAGCAGCTTGCCCCCATGTTGTTACCCCAAAACACCCCCCATGTTGAGCGCATGCTCAGATAAAGGCCCGATATTGATTTTGGGCCTTGATTTTTGTCAGCTATTCATTCAGCTGACAACGAGCGATTTTTCTTGATATACTTCTATTGTGTCATTTATCTTTTTATCTGGCATCTTTGTTCTTTTTGCTCTCTGCCAGTTCTTTTTCCGTTTGTGCAAATTTTTTGGTCATCGCTGATAGTTGGTCTTCAAGCTCGATGACCTGGTCTCTTGTCTCTGAGAGTATTGATATAAATTCTTGTTCTTTGTTGGAAATTTTTTCTCGTGTCTCCGCAAGTTCTTTCTCTCTCAGTGACAGGACTCTTTTTATTTCTGCCAGTTCTTCTTCCCTCCCTGACAGTTTTTCTTGCATCTCCACTTTTTCTCTCTCTAGCAGATCTTCACTGACTTCCATCTTTTGTCCTCCTCCCAGTTCTAATAGTCCCTCCTCCATGTTGGTTACGCTGTCCCTCTTTCTTTGACACCTGCAGCACCTAATTCCACTGAGATAAAGAAAGAAATGTTATAAGAATGTGTCCATAAACCAGCAATAATCTTCAGAATTAATAGGCGATGCCACCTAAATCTGCGCTTGATAGAAAATAAATAGTCACACGCCATCACCCCATTTTTCCGACGGAAAATGTGCGATCGGATTGTGTTGTCGGAAAATCTGATCGCGTGTGGGCTCCATCTGACTTTATCCGTCGGAACTTCCGACACACAAAAAGTTTGAGAGCAGGATCTAAAATTTTCCGACAACAAAATCCGATCGTTTTAAATTGTGATCGT
The DNA here is from genome assembly GCF_037356315.1 of Lithobates pipiens. Classification (NCBI taxonomy): domain Eukaryota; kingdom Metazoa; phylum Chordata; class Amphibia; order Anura; family Ranidae; genus Lithobates; species Lithobates pipiens. The sequence goes on along the minus strand of NW_027507788.1, from coordinate 33,080,559 downwards.
GTGTAGACAATTTCCGACCGACAAAGTGCCACGCATGCTCAGAATAAATTACGAGACGAAAACTATTGGCTACTGGCCTCTTTATAGTCCCGTCGTACGTGTTCTATGTCACCTCGTTCCGAGCGATCGGATTTTCCGACAACTTTGTGCGACCGTGCGTACGCAAGAGAAGTTTGGGCCAAAATCCGTCTGAATAAATCCGACGGATTTTGTCGTTGGAAAGTCCGACTGTGTGTACGGGGGGGCATTAGAGGTGCTTTAATCTCATGATGACCAGTGAGGGGCTTGTGCTGCTAAACCCCGGGCAATAAGTACAGAAAACACACCGCCTCGGTCTGATCAACTGCCCACCTATAGGCAAAGTGGTAAATATTGGGAGGGGGGAGGGCTCAGATACAGTGGGTGATAGCATGAAGTGTAATTGAGAAAACCTATGAAGAATGTGCGATAACTTACCAAAAGTAAAGTCCTGCAGGGACTCCGATGATTACGACCAGGACACAGGCTACAAGGGGTACGATCATATATGGGAGGTAGCCACTTTTAACAACTTGATTGTAGATGTCCTCAGTGGAAGAGACTGGAGGGGTCTCCGTCTCTACCTCCACGTTGTTGGGGTCCTCCCCGACCTCCTCAGCGAAAGAGACTGGAGGGGTCTCCGTCTCTACCTCCACGTTGTTGGGATCCTCCCCGACCTCCTCAGCGAAAGCGACTGGAGGGGTCTCCGCCTCTACCTCCACGTTGTTGGGGTCCTCCCCGACCTCCTCTGTAGAAGAGACTGGAGGGGTCTCCGTCTCTACCTCCACGTTGTTGGGATCCTCCCCGACCTCCTCTGTGGAAGAGACTGGAGGGGTCTCCGTCTCTACCTCCACGTTGTTGGGGTCCTCCCCGACCTCCTCTGTGGAAGAGACTGGAGGGGTCTCCGCCTCTACCTCCACGTTGTTGGGGTCCTCCCCGACCTCCTCTGTGGAAGAGACTGGAGGGGTCTCCGCCTCTACCTCCACGTTGTTGGGGTCCTCCCCGACCTCCTCTGTGGAAGAGACTGGAGGGGTCTCCGCCTCTACCTCCACGTTGTTGGGGTCCTCCCCGACCTCCTCAGTGGAAGAGACTGGAGGGGTCTCCTCTGCCTCGTAATACACAGCGTCAGAGGTAGCATCTGGAGGGGTTTGCCAAAGCGTCTCCATATTTCTTTGGTGTTTCTTGATGGCCTCGGTCTCGGTAGTCTCAGTGGACGTGGGATCTGATGAAATAAAAACAAAGGAAATTCACTTAAATGTCCAAATAATGAGCTATAATATTCAACAAACCAGTTTCCATTCATGACTATAAATCTATTCCAAATGTCCCTCATCCAATTGGCTATGAATTTAGGACAAATCAGGTCTTTTACATTTTTTTTTTTATAGAGCAGGGGAAGGTTAGAGTCGTCCATTTCCTCTTACTTCCTGTACTGGGGACCAGGATCACAGGAACAGGAAGTGGTGACAATTCTCCCCAATGGGGGCATCCCAATAAAAACCTAACAAAGGATCAAAATCTTCCCCAACCTATTATAAAACATTGCTGTCTGTGTCCCCATTGGATAGATTTCCCCTCACTTCCTCTGCATTGGACAGGCCAAGGGACTGTCCACTGGAGGAGCATAGGGGAGCGCCATCTGCTGGAGGATCGGGGGAAATATAACTTTCCTCCTCCTCTAGACACAAATGAGCAATTCTCACTTGCAGTAAGGAAGCCGCAAGGGAGGATTTTTACTTTTCCCGAAGTCGTTTTTTTGTAATACCGCCGGCAAAACTGCCCCCATCAAAACTTGCCTAATCAAAACTGCCTCCATTAAATTGCACCCATCAAAACTGCCCCCCCGTGAAAACTTGCGCCCATCAAAACTTGCCCCATCAAAACTGCCTCCATAAACTGCCCCCATTAAACTGTCCCAATCAAAACTGCCTCCATAAACTGCCCCCATCAAACCTTGCCCCATCAAAGCTGCCTCCATAAGCTGGCCCCATTAAACTGTCCCAATCAAAACTGCCTCCATAAACTGCCCCCATCAAAGCTGCCTCCATAAGCTGGCCCCATTAAACTGCCCCATCAAAGCTTGCCCCCATGAAAACTGCCTCCATAAACTGCCCCCATTAAACAGCCCCCATCAAAACTGCCTCCATAAACTGCCCCCATTAATTTGCCCCCATTAAATTGCCCCCATCAAAACTTTCCCCCATCAAAACTGCCCCATAAACTGCCCCATAAACTGCCCCATTAAACTGCCCCATTAAACTGCCCCATTAAACTGCCCCATTAAAACTTGCCCCCATCAAAACTGCCTCCATAAACTGTCCCCATTAAATTGCCCCCATGAAAACTTCTCCATCAAAGCTTGCCCCATCAAAACTGCCTCTGTAAACTGTCCCCATTTAGCTGCCCTATCAAAACTTGCCCCATTAAAACTTGCCCCATCAAAACTGCCTCCATAAACTGCCCCCATCAAAACTTGCCCCCATCAAAACTGCCTCCATAAACTGCCCCCATCAAAACTTGCCCCCATCAAAACTGCCTCCATTAACTGTCCCCATTTAGCTACCCCCGTCAAAACTTGCCCCATCAAAGCTTGCCCCATCAAAAATGCCTCCATAAACTGTCCCTATTAAATTGCCCCCATGAAAACTTCCCCCATCAAAGCTGCCTCCATAAACTGCCCCATCAAAACTTGCCCCCATCAAAACTTGCCCCCATCAAAACTTGCCCCCATCAAAACTTGCCCCCATCAAAACTTGCCCCCATCAAAACTGCGGCCATAAACTGCGGCCATAAAACTTGCCCCCATCAAAACTTGCCCCCATCAAAACTGCCTCCATAAACTGCGGCCATTAAACTTGCCCCCATCAAAACTTGCCCGATCAAAACTGCCTCCATAAAGTGCCCCCATCAAAACTGCCTCCATTAAACTGCCCCCATCAAAACTGCCTCCATAAACTGCCCCCATCAAAACTTGCCCCATCAAAACTTGCCCCATCAAAACTTGCCCCATCAAAACTTCCTCCATAAACTGCCCCCATCAAAACTTGCCCCATCAAAACTTGCCCCATCAAAACTTGCCCCATCAAAACTGCCTCCATAAACTGCCCCTATCATACTGCTCTATTATAAAGGATTGGTGTGTCTTGTCCCCTCCCCCGGGCTCTGTATGTAATCAGAGCTGAGATTCTCCAGCCGCCTCCCCCACCGCCCCTCACTGTGAATAAGAAGCTTTGGTAACTATGGCAACAAAAGCCTGGTTACCCTTTTTAAACATGGCGCTGGATGGTCATCGCATCATTTCTGGTTCACAAATAACGCGACGCCCATTGATGACACACATCTCCCAGGAGGCATTGCAAACCACAAATGACAGTGATTGGCCGAGAGGAGGCCGGGAAAAACAAATACTAAAATGAACACAGTAAGTGTCGGGAAAAAAATATCAAATATCCAATTTGTTTGCGGTGCTCAGATTAGGGAGGGAGGAGGAGGAGATGTAAAAGTGGGCGGAGCTCCGCATGTCACATATTTGTATAGTGTGAGAAGTGATGATGAGATACAATACATCATGTAAGGGGCAGACGTCTCCTGGGTGGGGCATTTCTGGGTATAAGATGTGAGTTATGCCTTCTATGGGGAGAGAACTGGCAGGGAAAGGGTTATCAGATCACCCAGAAGCCCACCAATACCTGCCCAGCCTGGTCCTCAGTAGAGCCCCCTCCCCCCACAGCAGAAGAAGACCATGCCACACCACAGCAGAAGACCATACCCCCCCCCCCACAGAAAACGACCATGCCCCCCCACAGCAGAAGACCATGTCACCCCACAGCAGAAGAAGACCATGTCACCCCACAGCAGAAGAAGACCCCCTCCCACAGCAAACGACCATGCCCCCCCACAGCAGAAGACCCCCCCACAGAAGGAGACCCCCAAAGCACAAGAAGACCCTCCCACAGCAGGAGAATACCTCGCCCCCCACAGAAGAAGATGCCCCCCCACAGCAGAAGACTCCCTCCCACAGCAGAAGACCCCCCTATAGAATGAACAATAAACCAAATCCTCTAACACTTACCAGTCACATGAAGGAAGAATTTCATGAAGGGCTGTCTTGGTTCCTCGTCCACGATGAGTCGGACCTCGTAGGTCCCGCTGTCGGTTTTGCGGACCGGTTCCATCAATATGGAGCAATCCGCTTTATCGGAAGGTGGTGGATGGATAGAATATTTCCTGCTTTGCTGCTTCAGCAGGTCATCAAGATCACGACTCAGGATTGGTGTGTATGGAGCGCCTCCGTCTTCCGGAGACCACCCCCACTCAATCCTGATGTTGGTGGAACTAAAGTGATGGTCAGCGGGGACCTCACACGGGATCACCAGTTTGGTGCCCGCTGTACCATCAATGCGTCTATATACCGGGTGAGCATTTGCATTTCCTATACAGCATGCTGCGTATAGGAAATAGAAAGCGACAATCACTTTCCAAAGGCTCATTTTTATAAATGTGTCACAAATAATCTGGAAATGTGACACAGAAATTAATATATATCTATATATACTATATATATAATATATATACTGCTTATATAATCAGACAGAATCTGAATATTCGCTCTGTAACTAGAATGAGAATTGCCAGGAAGAACTCCAGACGTATGTTCTTGCTCTGAGACTCTTGTTCCAACTGACACACAGCCAGCAGAGTCTCTTTATAAAAGCTCAGAAATCTCTCCTCTGTGATGTCATAATGGCAGTAGGCTGCACCTCGCTTAACCGCACTGCTGCAAAATGCACTGAGCTCAGCTAAAAATTGATTTGTCAGTTGGCCAAAACTAACAGTCACTTTGTTTATATATGAAAGGCTGAGCTCATTGTTCATTAACCCCTTAGTGACTGCTGGTAATGACTGAACACAATTTTGTAGCTCTGATGTCTGTTAGTAACCAGAAGGATTATACTGTGTTTTTATTTATTTTTTTCCCCAAAATAAATTGGTGGTAAATGGTAACTGATTTCTCCCTACTTTTTTCTTCTCAATAGTGGAAATATATATATATATATATTATTAAAATATAATTTATTTGTAATGTTTTTTACCATCTCCTGGAGAATATATATATATATATATATAAAAAATTGTTATTAAAATGTACTTGTAATTTTTTTTACTATCTCTTGGAGATTTTATTATATATAATATATATATATATATATATATATATATATATATATATTATATATAATAAAATCTCCAAGAGATAGTAAAAAAAAATTACAAATAAATTATTTTAATAATATATATTATTATTATTATTTATTTGTATTTTTTACCTTTTGGAGAATATATATATATATATATATATATATATATATATATATATATATATATATATATATATATATATATATATATATATATATATATAGTGACATTGGGGTGATTAGCTCAATTGGTAGATGCATTTTTTAGTCCACATCAGTCAGGCGTGTATGGTTAAGGGCCTGGTAGCCCACGTTTATTAGAAGAAAACAAAATATTAGTCCATCCAGTAATCCCACGCAGGGGTCCAAGCTTAAATTAAATACAGCAAAATCAGAACGAAAATGCTAGCCCACCTGGCTACTCTTCAGCAGTACTGCTGCTATAGGTACTTGCCCCGTCCAACAAACTGCTTGGACGCACACAGCTTCCAACCCTTCGACACACAGCACACGGCTCCTTGGACGCACACAGCTTCAAGTCCTTCACACAGCTTTGGACATGCACAGCTTCAAGCAGCAAGCTGCTCACACACCACCATCCTACACAAATCCCCTCGTTATATGGGCTGTGTGCAGCTGGGCACACACCCTGCTCGCTAGCCTCAAGACCCGGACACAGGGTTGGAGATCCCGTCCCACCCATAACTCTCAGGGATCTCCAAACTACAGAATCCCATCTGGAGCTAGCAAAACCTGGAGAAAACTGACAGAGCAGTTTTCTCCATTTAAACTCTACACTCTGTAGTCCTGCAGTCCGCAGATATGCAAACTCTGTGTCTCCTTTTCCTCTAATTTCATAGGGACAGAGCCTCGCTCTGTCACATATCCCCCCCCTTTGTTTCGATCCGGAGGGAGGAACACCAGCACCCATCATGATGGTTGGGACACCTCTGTGCTGGCTGTCAGCCACGTAGGCCCAACCCTTTTTCCGGGTGCGCTTCCAGGAACATTCCCCCCTGGATCTTAACAGGTTCCTATATTGTCCTATACTCAGCCTTCCTCTTCTTTTGGGGTCCCTGGGCTTATTCACTTTTCTTGGGGGAACTCTGCCTTCCTTGAGCCCTCCTTTCAACTTACAAATACCCATTTTACCCTTCACCATCGGTATTTCAGGTTCAAAACAGTTTTTCTTGGTACCCACTGCAACCAAATCATTGTTTACAGAACGAACTCTTAACAGATCACAGCTTTCCATATCAGCAGTGCTTTCCAATTCAGTGTTTGTTAGAAGAAGACCCGAGGAGGGACTACGTCCGACGGGACCATAGCACAGCTCCACCTCACCCATTGTCAAACACTCCATGGGTACCTGTTCTAACAAACTACCCTGACCCAAGCATAAACCATTTTTTCCAGGTGTACACATTACATTGTTACGGCAACCAACATTAACACTTTCTCCCATAGTGTCTCCGGGCACCTTAACTTGTACCCCTGGGCCAGTGACAGAAAGCATCTCTGCTACTGCTGAGTCCATTCTGGGCCCTTCCTTCTCATGAGGCCTAGCGGGTAAGGCAGTATCTGCGCCCTCTACTGACCACTGCTCCGCCCCACCTCGGACCACACCAGCAGAGATGTTTCTAGTCACCGCCCAGACGGAGAGACCTCTGATATCTCAAGCAGTTCTCTCGCGTGCCTTCCATACCAATCAATAACTAGAAGTACGCTCACAGAGAATCTGGAGATCCTGTGCCAAATGGGTAACCATTGGTCCCACCAATTCCACTGTTGGTCATGGTTTCCCAGCACCGCCTGTACCACCTGGCTCCACCCATTGGTGCTACGCAGCACCACCTGGTCCAACTGCGGTGGAGATACCCAAGTATACAGCGAGTTCATTTTTACCAACTCTAGCATTTCCAGTAAGGTTTCGATCATCTCTAAACATCCCATGTCTAAACACCAGAACTTTCTAGAGTCTTCTACCCTGTCCAAGACATGGAGGGGCTCAGCGACTGCAGGTTGAGAGGGTGAGACATTTGAAGAGACCTCATCCTCCTTGGAGGTACTCATCATCACGGCCTGTTGCTCCCCTGGAGAGCTGTCAGACACATGTCTCACACTTATCCATTCTGCACCAGTGTTGGTGAGCCTCTGCAGGTCATTACAAGTCACACTATCACTTTGATACTCAATATCATTTAGCTGTGGAGCTGTGGACAACACATCTGCGATGCCAGTGCCCTGAACTGTTTCTTCAGAGGGGAGGGCATCAACCTTTGCAGGGACCAGGACGCCCTCAACCACCGGCGGCTCTGCGATCCCCCTGTCTGGCATAGCAGTTGTGTCCACACCCTTGTTACTTAAGTTAGCCTTACCCAGCATGGCTAGCAATTGTTTGGCCCAGCTGTCCCAGTCCATTGTGGTTCCACCATGGGTGTTCCACAGCGTTGCATCACCTGCTGTAGAAAGCCGCACAGAAACCTGGGATTCATTAGCTTTAACTGCACATTCCTCACTTCTATATACATCATTTTGTAACACCACACTTTTATCAACGTTGCATTGGGGTGATGCTTCACCTAAAGCTTGGTGCAGCACACCATTTTGAACACCTTTTTCTGGTGGCACTACAGACACATTCAGCTTTGTACCCTCAACTTTTGCAGGCTGAATTAACCCCTTGCCTACTGGGCTACAAGTAGGGTTGTGGGGCTGCGCCCACACTCTCTCACTGTGTGGCTCAGTCGTAACATTACAGGAAACACATTTTTCAGCATTATAATCACCAATCACATCACATTGGCCAACACTATTGTCAGCATGACCATCAATATTCTCATTATGTGTTGACATAGCTACTGCTTTTGTGGGTTGTCTATGAGCCACCATAACCTCTGAGCAGCTCTTCACAGCACCCGCTCTCTGTAAAGGGTCACTTTTGCCTATTTGGGCAGCTCCATAGCTGACCTGGGAAACTCTCTGCTCCAACACTGCAAGCTCCTTGGAAGTTTCCCTGGGCAACCCTGCAGCAGCTGTCACTAGGGAACATGGTACCAGCACTGTTTTGGTCACCCCTAGCTCAATTTTCCCAGCCATCTGCTGGATCATAGCAGGCATATGCAGAGTCCCCATGTCCTTTTCAGTCTTTAGCCCTGCGTCTAGTTGGGCTTTACGCTGCGCCTCCCCACTGCTCTGGGTAGCACAATGCAGAAAGTCTATGTCCATTTGTACTGCGGATCTCCCCACTGGACATACTCCCACTTCACCAGGTTCAGCATCATAAACTGAAACAGTCTTACCAGTTCCTGCAGCTGATGTCATAGCCTTCACTTGAGTGCGTTGTCTCACTGGTGTGGTGTCTCCATAGGCTGACTCCCCCATGTGGCCATGGAGCAAATCTGCAGCCTTTCTGGACCCACTGACGCCCCCTGTAGGTAACACAAGATCCTTGTTGATAGGGGTAACTGCAGACTTGCGCTCCAAAGCTGGTTGGCTATAACTCATGCAGGATTCAAGCTGATGTACTCTCCTTTCTGGACTGACCCCTTTGCCTAAGCGGCCATGACAGAAAACTTTACGTTTCTCTGGATTTCCAAATCCTAGGTCTTCCGGCGACACTTCTCCCGTCCTGGAGCATTGCTGGCGGCCCGTGATACGATGGAACTCTCCTCTAAGAAGGATTTCCTCTTTAAACTTGCTGTAGTCATCCTGGTCCCCATCCATCAAATGGTAAACCGACCGGAACTCTATCCGCAATAAGGTTTGCAGCAGTTTTGGCCACCGGTCCCTAGGCCATTTTCTCTTTACAGCAACTTTTTCAAATCTTACAAGGAAGTCTCCCACCTCCTCTGTAGGCAGCATGGGTTGCACATAGTCAGAGGCCAAGATCTCAGCCCCTTGCAGTGCACCCGACTCTTTGCGATTCCGCTTGAACCATTCATTCGCTGTCTCACATGTCACTGGCCCCTTTTTACTGGTCCTACAAGGTGGAGACATCTTCTCAGGCCATGCTGAGCTCACTTCTTGGCATCTCCTCCATGACTGGCTCTCACTCGTTGCCATTGGATACCGCTGATCACAATCATTAGTAGATGAGCTCCAGAATTCATCAACCTCCCATCCAGCTTGGTTATTCCACAAACATTCCTGTGACAAGGGGCAATGGGCAACAGCATGTCCCCACTCACTACAACTAATGCAGCGCAGAGGCCTCCTTGCGTCATGCTGTGGCACCTTTGGGCTCAGGCTGCCAGGAACAACATCCTCTTTCACTTCTCCTTTAACTCGGGGTGACATGATCAATTTACCCCAGATCACAGCGATGTCAGACTCAGACAAATTCTCTGGTGTGGCTGGGGCATGTGGTGAAATACCCTCTAGCCACAATAGCCGCTCCCTGGCTTTAGCAAGGATTGCTTCCTTTTTTTGCTTTGACCGTCCCATCCTTGCAATCACATGCACACAGCAGCTTGTAACAGTTCTCAGCAGAGAAAGAAAAAAAAAAAATCTGATGTTTGATTCTTCCTTCACAGGTACACAACCCGCATGCAACACAGTCCATCAAATAAACGTATACGCAATGCTGTTCGCCTGGCTGCCACACACAGCTAGCAGTAGTTCCTGATGCGACTAACCATGGAGCAAGGACCCGGATTCCACCGTCTACATGCCCGCATTCGAGCACCACTTGTGACATTGGGGTGATTAGCTCAATTGGTAGATGCATTTTTTAGTCCACATCAGTCAGGCTTGTATGGTTAAGGGCCTGGTAGCCCACGTTTATTCGAAGAAAACAAAATATTAGTCCATCCAGTAATCCCACGCAGGGGTCCAAGCTTAAATTAAATACAGCAAAATCAGAACGAAAATGCTAGCCCACCTGGCTACTCTTCAGCAGTACTGCTGCTATAGGTACTTGCCCCGTCCAACAAACTGCTTGGACGCACACAGCTTCCAACCCTTCGACACACAGCACACGGCTCCTTGGACGCACACAGCTTCAAGTCCTTCACACAGCTTTGGACATGCACAGCTTCAAGCAGCAAGCTGCTCACACACCACCATCCTACACAAATCCCCTCGTTATATGGGCTGTGTGCAGCTGGGCACACACCCTGCTCGCTAGCCTCAAGACCCGGACACAGGGTTGGAGATCCCGTCCCACCCATAACTCTCAGGGATCTCCAAACTACAGAATCCCATCTGGAGCTAGCAAAACCTGGAGAAAACTGACAGAGCAGTTTTCTCCATTTAAACTCTACACTCTGTAGTCCTGCAGTCCGCAGATATGCAAACTCTGTGTCTCCTTTACCTCTAATTTCATAGGGACAGAGCCTCGCTCTGTCACAATATATATATATATATATATGTGTGTGTGTGTGTGTGTGCGTGTGTGTGCGTATATATATATATATATATATATATATATATATATATATGTATATATATATTAAATACACTGCCAAGAGGTAAAAAAATAAATAAAAAAATACAAATAAATAATAATAATTAAAAAATATATATATATATATTATAATTTATTTGTATTTTGTTTTTGTTTGTTTTACCTCCTGGAGAAGATAGATATGTATTAAAAAGATAGATATATATATATATATATCTCCAGGAGATAAAAAATAAATAAAAATGATTGTATAATATAAAAAAAATATATAATTTTTTTTGTTAACTTAACCACTTCAGCCCCAAAAGATTTTTACCCCCTTTCTGACCAGAGCACTTTTTACAATTTGAAACTGTGTCGCTTTAACTGAAAATTGCGCGGTCGATCACCTCTGCGGTTTTTATTTTTTGCACTATAACCAAAAAAAGACAATTTTGAAAAAAAACACACACATATGTCCCTGTTCTGCCTCTTGTGCCCACGATCGCATGTGGCCAGCGTTCATTGCAGCGGGTGCGCGTGTTCATCTGCTATCCCACTTAAAGGGATCGGCATATAGCTACGATGGTTTGCGGGATCGTGCCGACCTGCTGCAGTATAATATATATATATAAATAATTTATAGTGGTTAATTAAAGTGTATTTTTAAATACCATGTGACAAAACCCATCATTTTATTCTATAGGGCCTCTACTAAAAAAAGATATATACATTTTATATATATATATATATATATATATATATATATATATATATATATATATATATATATATATATATATGCAGTATCTCACAAAAGTGAGTACACCCCTCACATTTTGTGTAAATCTTTTGTTCTATCTTTTCATATGACAACACTGAAGAAATGACACTTGTCTACAATGTAAAGTAGTGAGTGTACAGCTTGTATAACAGTGTAAATTTGCTGTCCCCTCAAAATAACTCAACACACACCCATTAATGTCTAAACCGCTGGCAACAAAAGTCAGTACACCCCTAAGTGAAAATATCAAAATTGGGCTCAAAGTGTCAATATTTTGTGTGGCCTCCATTATTTTCCAGCACTGCCTTAACCCTCTTGGGCATGGAGGTCACCAGAGCTTTACAGGTTGCCCCTGGATTCCTCTTCTATTCTGATGACATCACGGAGCTGGTGGATGTTGGAGACCTTGCACTCCTCCACCTTCTGTTTGAGCATTCCCCACAGATGCTCAATAGGGTTTAGGTCTGGAGACATGCTTGACCAGTCCATCACCTTTACCTTCAGGTCATCTTGGAGGTGTGTTTGGGGTGGTTATCATGTTGGAATACTGCCCTGTGGCTCAGGCTCTGAAGGGAGAGGATCATGCCCTGCTTCAGTATGTCACAGTACATGTTGGCATTCATGTCAATGATCCCTCAATGATCTGTAGCTCCCCAGTGCCGGCAGCACTCATGCAGCCCCAGACCATGACATTCCCACCAGCATGCCTGACTGTAGACAAGACACACTTGTCTTTGTACTCCTCACCTGGTTGCCACCACACACGCTTATCACCATCTGAACCAAATACGATTATTTTGGTCTCATCAGACCACAGGACATGGTTCCAGTAATCCATGTCCTTAGTCTGCTTGTCTTCAGCAAACTGTGTGCTTTCTTGTGTATCTTCTTTAGAAGAGGCTTTCTTTTGGGACAACAGCCATGCAGACCAGTTTGATGCAGTGTGCGGCGTATGGTGTGAACACTGATAGGCTGACCCCCCCCAACCCTTCAAGCTCTGCAGCACTGCTAGCAGCACTCATAGGTCTATTCCCCAAAGACAACCTCTGGATATGACGCTGAGTACGTGACCTCAACTTCTTTCGTGGACCCCCGCGAGGCCTGTTCTGAGTGGAACCTGTCCTGTTAAACCGCTGTATGGTCTTGGCCACCGTGCTGCAGCTCAGGTCCTTGGCAATCTTCTTATAGCCTAGGCCATCTTTATGTGGAGCAACAATTCTTTTTTTCAGATCCTCAGAGAGTTCTTTGCCATGAGGTGCCATGTTGAACTTCCAGTGACCAGTATTATTATTATTATTATATACGATTTATATAGTTATGTCCATCATAGTGCGGGACTGGGTGTGACTGTGAGCCAAGCCGAGTACACTCAGCTATGTATCTCGGTGGGGCCCACGGGGCCCCCTATTGGGCGGGACCCATGGGCTTGAGCCCAGTCAAGCCCAATGGTAAGTCCAGCCCTGCCCAAGGTACAGTGCAGAGGCCGACACCCCCACTGGATGATCCTGCCCCTTTAAGACCCTCCCACTGTTGGTGGAATTTGAATACACGCACACCCCCCAAATCTCATCAAATTGTGGGTGTGGTCAAATTCTACTAACAGTGGGAGCGTTTTAAAGGGGCAGGATCATCCAGTGGAGGGTAAGAAGCGGTTGAGTTCCTGTACCTTTTTCTGTGAAATAAAGCCCTGAGTATATATAAAGCCCCGTACACACTATCAGATTGTCTGCTGAGTTTTTCCTTCAGATTTACCAAAACCATATAATATGAGGTCAAACCTTAGGAGTTTCAATGTGTATGCAATCAGGCAGGCCCTTCTACTACATGGTTTTGGTAAATCTGAAGGAAAAACTCAGCAGACAATCTGATAGTGTGTACAGGGCTTAACTCTACTAGTAGTATATATAATATATCTGATGCACCACCATTCATGTGGACTTCACTGCAGTGAAAAAAAATGCCAAATTATGACTAGTCATTATAAATAATAATGATGGTGGACCTAAACATAAAAGTGACCATGCCATGTAATGAAATCTGGTTTATGGTAGGTCTTATCATAGTGATTGATTTGATTCACATCACAACTTCATGGCTTCCTTTGATGATTTATGGTTTTGCTCATCATCATCAGTGCCCCACACATGCCCATGCATGGCATCATGGCTGCGCATGGCATGCATTGCATGTGTGAGGCCGTGTGATGATGAGAAAAACCATAACTAAAATCATACAAAAAGGTATCCAATGAAGTTGTGTGATGTGAATCAATCACTAAGACAATGACATATAGTCATAAAACCATAACTAATGGGATACGTTGTCATTTAATTTGTGTCAATAATATATTGGCTCAGGCTGGCGGCAGCGCAGGCCACACAGTCAGTGGCACATATATTTTATTCAGTAAGTGCAATTCTAATAATAATAATATATTTTACATTACAATAACTTTTCTATTATTCTTATTATTTCATTAATGGTTTATATCTTGTCTTAGTGATCTTTTCACAAATACTGTGTCATTTTTTTGAAAATAAATATATTTCTTTCTATATTTCTCTATAGGCCCTTGGGTATCAAACGTGATGCATCGTGGAATCGAATCGAATCGCGGACAGGATAATCAAATTGAATGGTGAGACCACTGAAGATGCGCACCCCTAATGTTAATACATAAACACCTTATACACATCCAAGTGAAATGGAAGAAGTAGCCATAGAGCCCCTTCCAGCCTTGAAAATGTGGCCTGTTCATCCAAGTGGTAATACCCCTCCCCCGGCCATGAAAGGATGAAATAAAAGAGGAAGCAATTCAAATGTAAATATACCAAATTTTTATTGCGTGTTTATGAAAGTGTAATTATGGATCTGTACGCATTTTTTTTCCTTTTCCAACTATATATACTCTGATTAAACCAAGAGTCCTTTGGTAAAATCAATTGGCCAGAAGTGAAGATCTGGTGATCGCTCATTCGCTGACACACTTTTGGCCAAGAGATTCCAAGCCTGCCCACCACGGCAAGGTAGACTCTTCTAGGGCAGGACCTACACTAACTACACTAAGCTACCCTACTGGATGCTAGTCATCCTATCTCTAATGTTGGATGTATGTTTGTAGTACGGCCTCATCCTATAATCTGTGTGTGCGATCTACTCTCTCCTAATTTGGTTGTGTGTCTGTGTTCATCTATCTAAAGCATGGAGCGGTCAGTTTATGTACATATGGACGTCCTCTGTTAGTGCAGGTCAGTGTATTGCCAGTCATTGTCTGTTGACCTCTGTGTGTCAGTAAATAAATGTTAGTCCTGTTTTTACCTGGACCAAACTCATCTGCAATTTGGAGTTCATCTTGCCTTCGGTCAAAAAATCTCGGTCCTTCCGATTTGAGAATGAAGGAATCGCATGCTCTGTCCATCTGTGTATACATCTTCAGACTAAAGATCTCCTCCTCCTCCTTCTCCTCTGCTTCTGGGGTCACCGACTGGCACCCTTCAGCTCCTCCTCTTCTAGGGTCACCGACTGGCACCCTTCAGCTCCTCCTCTTTTGGGGTCACCGACTGGCACCCTTCAGCTCCTCCTCTTCTAGGGTCACCGACTGGCAACCTTCAGCTCCTCCTCTTCTGGGGTCACCGACTGGCACCTTTCAGCTTCTCCAGACCCCCAAAGGGCCTAGTATGGATTGGGGGGACCCCCACGCTGATTTACCTTACAATGTTATTGCTGGCAATTCTTTCGTTTTCATTCAGCTGTCAGCAGGAAACCCGCCAACAGCTGATGAGTCATTAGTTGTTAAGGACGTGGCCCGCTCCTTAACAACCAGCTATTGTTAAGGACGCCACACAGGTCCCAGAAGACAGCAGGGACCAGTGGCAGCGCGAGTCGCGCATGCGCAGTAGGGAATCAGGAAGAGAAGCCTCGAGGCTTTTCTTCCTGATTCCCTTACTGAAGATGGCAGCCGCAGCATCCCCGCTACCCCCAACCATACCAGGCCACATGTCCTCAACATGGGGGGTGCTTTGGGATAGAGGGGCTCCCCACCACCTCCCCTCCCCCTCCCCGCATCCCACCCACCTGCAACCATACCAGGCCACATGTTCTCAACATGGGGAGTGCTTTGGGATAGAGGGGTTCCCCTCCCCCTCCCCGAAAACAGCTTGCCCCCATGTTGATGGAGACAAGATACTTAGGGGGAGGGAAGCCCCATACCCCAAAGCACCCCCCATGTTGAGGGCATGTGGCCTGGTATGGTTCCGGAGGTAGGGGGGAAAGGACACTCACCTGTCCGCCTCCAGCCCCTTTTCTGGACTACCAGCCTGCATACTTGGATAAAGGTCTTATATAGATTTTGGGCCCACAAAGCATTCTTTTTAAAATTTTTGGTGTGAGGTTCCCCTTAAAATCCATACCAGACCCAAAGGGCCTGGTATGGATTGGAGGGACCCCTACGCTGATTTATCTTAAAATCTTATTGTTGGCAATTCTTTTATTTTCATTCAGCTCTCAGTGGGAAACCCGCCAACAGCTGATGAGTCTTTAGTTGTTAAGGACGTGGCCCACTCCTTAACAACCAGCTATTGTTAAGGATGCCACACAGGTCCCAGAAGACAGCAGGGACCAGTGGCAGCGCGAGTCATGCATGCGCAGTAGGGAATCAGGAAGTGAAGCCTCAAGGCTTCTCTTCCTGATTCCATTACAGAAGATGGCAGCCGCAGCATCCCCGCCACCCCCAACTATACCAGGCCACATGTCCTCAACCTGGGGGGTGCTTTGGGATAGAGGGGCTCCCCTCCCCCCTCCCCTCCTCCTCCCCGCATCTCCCCCACCCCCAACCATACCAGGCCACATGTCCTCAACATGGGGAGTGCTTTGGGATAGAGGGGCACCCCCCTCCTCCTCCCCGCATCTCCCCCACCCCCAACCATACCAGGCCACATGTCCTCAACATGGGGGGTGCTTTGCGATAGAGGGGCTCCTCCCCCCCCTCCTCCTCCCCGCATTTCACCCACCCCCAACCATAGCAGACCACATGTCCTCAACATGAGGGGTGCTTTGGGATAGAGGGGCTCCTCCCCCCCTCCCCTCAACTCCCCCACCACCAACCATACCAGGCCACATGTCCTCAACATGGAGGGTGCTTTGGGATAGAGGGGCTCCCCTCCCCTCCCTGCATCCCACCCACCCCCAACCATGCCAGGCCACATGTCCTCAACATGGGGAGTGCTTTGGGATAGAGGGATTCCCCTCCCCCTTCCCGAAAACAGCTTGCCCCCATGTTGATGGGGACAAGATACTTAGGGGGAGGGAAGCCCCATACCCCAAAGCACCCCCCATGTTGAGGGCATGTGGCCTGGTATGGTTCCGGAGGCTCAAGGCTTCTCTTCCTGATTCCCTTACCAAAGATGGCAGCCGCAGCATCCCCGCCACCCTCAACCATACCAGGCCACATGTCCTCAACATGGGGGGTGCTTTGGGATAGAGGGGCTCCCCTCCCCCCTCCCTTCCCTGCATCTCCTCCACCCCCAACCATACCAGGCCACATGTCCTCAACATTGGTGGTGCCCGTCCTCCTCCCCCCCTCCCCCTCCCTGCATCTCCCCCACCCCGCATCTCCCCCACCCCCAACCATACCAGGGCACATGTCCTCAACATGGGGGCGCCCCTCCCCCCCTCCCTGCATCTCCCCACCCCCAACCATACCAGGCCACATGTCCTCAACATGGGGGGTGCTTTGGGATAGAGGGGCTCCCCTCCCCCTCCCCGAAAGCAGCTTGCCCCCATGTTGTTACCCCAAAACACCCCCCATGTTGAGGGCATGCTCAGATAAAGGCACGATATTGATTTTGGGCATTGATTTTTGTCAGCTATTCATTCAGCTGACAACGAGCGATTTTTCTTGATATACCTCTATTGTGTCATTTATCTTTTTATCTGGCATCTTTGTTCTTTTTGCTCTCTGCCAGTTCTTTTTCCGTTTGTTCAAATTTTTTGGTCATCGCTGATAGTTGGTCTTCAAGCTCGATGACCTGGTCTCTTGTCTCTGAGAGTATTGATATAAATTCTTGTTCTTTGTTGGAAATTTTTACTCGTGTCTCCGCAAGTTCTTTCTCTCTCAGTGACAGGACTCTTTTTGTTTCTGCCAGTTCTTCTTCCCTCCCTGACAGTTTTTCTTGCATCTCCACTTTTTCTCTCTCTAGCAGATCTTTACTGACTTCCATCTTTTGTCCTCCTCCCAGTTCTAATAGTCCCTCCTCCATGCTGGTTACGCTGTCCCTCTTTCTTTGACATCTGCAGCACCTAATTCCACTGAGATAAAGAAAGAAATGTTATAAGAATGTGTCCATAAACCAGCAATAATCTTCAGAATTAATAGGCGATGCCACCTAAATCTGCGATTGATAGAAAATAAATAGTCACACGCCATCACCCCATTTTTCCGACGGAAAATGTGCGATCGGATTGTGTTGTCGGAAAATCTGATCGCGTGTGGGCTCCATCTGACTTTATCCGTCGGAACTTCCGACACACAAAAAGTTTGAGAGAAGGATCTAAAATTTTCCGACAACAAAATCCGATCGTTTTAAATTGCGATCGTGTGTAGACAATTTCCGACCGACAAAGTGCCACGCATGCTCAGAATATATTACGAGACAAAAACTATTGGCTACTGGCCTCTTTATAGTCCCGTCGTACGTGTTCTACGTCACCTCGTTCCGAGCGATCGGATTTTCCGACAACTTTGTGCGACCGTGCGTACGCAAGAGAAGTTTGGGCCAAAATCCGTCTGAATAAATCCGACGGATTTTGTCGTTGGAAAGTCCCCCTGTGTGTAAGGGGGGGCATTAGAGGTGCTTTAATCTCATGATGACCAGTAAGGGGCTTGTGCTGCTAAACCCCGGGCAATAAGTACAGAAAACACACCGCCTCGGTCTGATCAACTGCCCACCTATAGGCAAAGTGGTAAATATTGGGAGGGGGGAGGGCTCAGATACAGTGGGTGATAGCATGAAGTGTAATTGAGAAAACCTATGAAGAATGTGCGATAACTTACCAAAAGTAAAGTCCTGCAGGGACTCCGATGATTACGACCAGGACACAGGCTACAAGGGGTACGATCATATATGGGAGGTAGCCACTTTTAACAACTTGATTGTAGATGTCCTCAGTGGAAGAGACTGGAGGGGTCTCCGTCTCTACCTCCACGTTGTTGGGGTCCTCCCCGACCTCCTCTGTGGAAGAGACTGGAGGGGTCTCCGTCTCTACCTCCACGTTGTTGGGGTCCTCCCCGACCTCCTCTGTGGAAGAGACTGGAGGGGTCTCCGTCTCTACCTCCACGTTGTTGGGGTCCTCCCCGACCTCCTCTGTGGAAGAGACTGGAGGGGTCTCCGCCTCTACCTCTACGTTGTTGGGGTCCTCCCCGACCTCCTCTGTGGAAGAGACTGGAGGGGTCTCCGCCTCTACCTCCACGTTGTTGGGGTCCTCCCCGACTTCCTCAGTGGAAGAGACTGGAGGGGTCTCCGCCTCTACCTCCACGTTGTTGGGATCCTCCCCGACCTCCTCAGTATAAGAGACTGGAGGAGTCTCCTCTGCCTCGGAATACACAGCGTCAGAGGTAGCATCTGGAGGGGTTTGCCAAAGAGTCTCCATATTTCTTTGGTGTTTCTTGATGGCCTCGGTCTCGGTAGTCTCAGTGGACGTGGGATCTGATGAAATAAAAACAAAGGAAATTCACTTAAATGTCCAAATAATGAGCTATAATATTCAACAAACCAGTTTCCATTCATGACTATAAATCTATTCCAAATGTCCCTGATCCAATTGGCTATGAATTTAGGACAAATCAGGTCTTTTACATTTTTTTTTTATAGAGCAGGGGAAGGTTAGAGTCGTCCATTTCCTCTTACTTCCTGTACTGGGGACCAGGATCACAGGAACAGGAAGTGGTGACAATTCTCCCCAATGGGGGCATCCCAATAAAAACCTAACAAAGGATCAAAATCTTCCCCAACCTATTATAAAACATTGCTGTCTGTGTCCCCATTGGATAGATTTCCCCTCACTTCCTCTGCATTGGACAGGCCAAGGGACTGTCCACTGGAGGAGCATAGGGGAGCGCCATCTGCTGGAGGATCGGGGGAAGTATAACTTTCCTCCTCCTCTAGACACAAATGAGCAATTCTCACTTGCAGTAAGGAAGCCGCAAGGGAGGATTTTTACTTTTCCCGAAGTCGTTCGTTTTTTTGTTTTTAAAAGCATTAGATCCATTTTTTTTTATATCTAATGCTTTCCATTGTAGAGGAGAGATGTGGAGTCTTATTGACCCCCCGATCTCTCCATAAAGAGGACCTGTCACTGCTTATTTCTATTACTTCTATTGCAAGGGATGTTTACATTTCTAGTGATAGGAATAAAGGTGATCAAAATATTTTTTTGTAATACCGCTGGCAAAACTGCCCCCATCAAAACTTGCCTAATCAAAACTGCCTCCATAAACTGTCCCCATTAAATTGCACCCATCAAAACTGCCCCCCGTGAAAACTTGCGCCCATCAAAACTTGCCCCATCAAAACTGCCTCCATAAACTGCCCCCATTAAACTGTCCCCATCAAAACTGCCTCCATAAACTGCCCCCATCAAACCTTGCCCCATCAAAGCTGCCTCCATTAAACTGCCCCATCAAAGCTTGCCCCCATCAAAACTGCCTCCATAAACTGCCCCCATTAAACAGCCCCCATCAAAACTTGCCCCATCAAAACTGCCTCCATAAACTGCCCCCATCAAAACTTGCCCCATCAAAACTTGCCCCCATCAAAACTGCCTCCATAAACTGCCCCTATCATACTGCTCTATTATAAAGGATTTGTGTGTTTTCTCCTCTCCCCCGGGCTCTGTATGTAATCAGAGCTGAGATTCTCCAGCCGCCTCCCCCACCGCCCCTCACTGTGAATAAGAAGCTTTGGTAACTATGGCAACAAAAGCCTGGTTACCCTTTTTAAACATGGCGCTGGATGGTCATCGCATCATTTCTGGTTCACAAATAACGCGACGCCCATTGATGACACACATCTCCCAGGAGGCATTGCAAACCACAAATGACAGCGATTGGCCGAGAGGAGGCCGGGAAAAACAAATACTAAAATGAACACAGTAAGTGCCGGGAAAAAAATATCAAATATCCAATTTGTTTCCGGTGCTCAGATTAGGGAGGGAGGAGGAGGAGATGTAAAAGTGGGCGGAGCTCCGCATCTCACATATTTGTATAGTGTGAGAAGTGATGATGAGATACAATACATCATGTAAGGGGCAGACGTCTCCTGGGTGGGGCATTTCTGGGTATAAGATGTGAGTTATGCCTTCTATGGGGAGAGAACTGGCAGGGAAAGGGTTATCAGATCACCCAGAAGCCCACCAATACCTGTCCAGCCTGGTCCTCAGTAGAGCCCCCTCCCCCCACAGCAGAAGAAGACCATGCCCCCCCCACAGCAGAAGACCATGCCCCCCCCACAGCAAACGACCATGCCCCCCCACAGCAGAAGAAGACCATGCCACCCCACAGCAGAAGACCATGCCCCCCCCACAGCAGAAGAAGACCATGCCACCCCACAGCAGAAGACCATACCCCCCCCCCCACAGAAAACGACCATGCCCCCCCACAGCAGAAGAAGACCATGCCCCCCCCCACAGCAGAAGAAGACCCCCCCACAGCAGAAGAAGACCCCCCCCACAGCAAACGACCATGCCCCCCCACAGCAGAAGAAGACCATGCCCCCCCCACAGCAGAAGGCCCCCCCCACAGCAGAAGACCCCCCCCACAGCAAACGACCATGCCCCCCCCACAGCAGAAGAAGACCATACCCCCCCCACAGCAGAAGAAGACCCCCTCCCACAGCAAACGACCATGCCACCCCACAGCAGAAAAAGACCATGCCACCCACAGCAAACGACCATGCCCCCCCCACAGCAGAAGAAGACCATACCCCCCCCCCACAGCAGAAGAAGACCATACCCCCCCCCCCACAGCAGAAGAAGACCCCCTCCCACAGCAAACGACCATGCCCCCCCACAGCAGAAGAAGACCATGCCCCCCCCCACAGCAGAAGACCCCCCCCCACAGCAAACGACCATGCCCCCCCCCACAGCAGAAGAAGACCATACCCCCCCACAGCAGAAGAAGACCCCCTCCCACAGCAAACGACCATGCCCCCCCACAGCAGAAGAAGACCATACCCCCCCACAGCAGAAGAAGACCCCCCCCACAGCAAACGACCATGCCCCCCCACAGCAGAAGAAGACCATGCCCCCCCCACAGCAGAAGACCCCCCCCCCCACAGCAAACGACCATGCCCCCCCCCCACAGCAGAAGAAGACCATACCCCCCCCACAGCAGAAGAAGACCCCTCCCACAGCAAACGACCATGCCACCCCACAGCAGAAAAAGACCATGCCACCCACAGCAAACGACCATGCCCCCCCCACAGCAGAAGAAGACCATACCCCCTCCCCCCACAGCAGAAGAAGACCATACCCCCCCCCCCACAGCAGAAGAAGACCCCCTCCCACAGCAAACGACCATGCCCCCCCACTGCAGAAGACCCCCCCCACGGAAGGAGACCCCAAAGCACGAGAAGACCCTCCCACAGCAGGAGAATACCTCGCCCCCCACAGAAGAAGATGCCCCTCCCACAGCAGGAGAAGACCCCCCTATAGAATGAACAATAAAACAAATCCTCTAACACTTACCAGTCACATGAATGAAGAATTTCATGAACGGCTGTCTTGGTTCCTCGTCCACGATGAGTCGGACCTCGTAGGTCCCGCTGTCGGTTTTGCGGACCGGCTCAATCAATATGGAGCAATCCGCTTTATCGGAAGGTGGTGGATGGATAGAATATTTCCTGCTTTGCTGCTTCAGCAGGTCATCAAGATCACGTCTCAGGATTGGTGTGTATGGAGCGCCTCCGTCTTCCGGAGTCATTCCCCACTCAATCCTGATGTTGGTGGAACTAAAGCGATGGTCAGCGGGGACCTCACACGGGATCACCAGTTTGGTGCCCGCTGTACCATCAATGCGTCTATATACCGGGTGAGCATTTGCATTTCCTATACAGCATGCTGCGTATAGGAAATAGAAAGCGACAATCACTTTCCAAAGGCTCATTTTTATAAATGTGTCACAAATAATCTGGAAATGTGACACAGAAATTAATATATATCTATATATACTATATATATATATATATATATATATATATATATATATACTGCTTATATAATCAGACAGAATCTGAATATTCGCTCTGTAACTAGAATGAGAGTTGCCAGGAAGAACTCCAGACGTATGTTCTTGCTCTGAGACTCTCGCTCCAACTGACACACACAGCCAGCAGAGGGTCTTTATAACAGCTCAGAAATCTCTCCTCTGTGATGTCATAATGGCAGTAGGCTGCACCTCGCTTAACCGCACTGCTGCAAAATGCACTGAGCTCAGCTAAAAATTGATTTGTCAGTTGGCCAAAACTAACAGTCACTTTGTTTATATATGAAAGGCTGAGCTCATTGTTCATTAACCCCTTAGTGACTGCTGGTAATGACTGAACACAATTTTGTAGCTCTGATGTCTGTTAGTAACCAGAAGGATTATTCTGTGTTTTTATTTTTTTTTTCCCCCAAGATAAATTGGTGGTAAATGGTAACTGATTTCTCCCTACTTTTTTCTTCTCAATAGTGTAAATATATATATATATATATATATATATTAAAATATAATTTATTTGTAATGTTTTTTACTATCTCCTGGAGATTTTATATATATATATATATATATATATATATATATATATAAAATCTCCAAAAGGTAAAAAATACAAATAAATAATATATATTATTAAAATAATTTTTTTGTAATTTTTTTTACTATCTCCTGGAGATTTTATATATTTATATATATAAAATCTCCAGGAGATAGTAAAAAAAATTACAAAAAAAATTATTTTAATAATATATATTATTTATTTGTATTTTTTACCTTTTGGAGATTTTATATATGTGTATATATATATATATATATATATATATATATATATATATATATATATATATATATATATATTAAATACACTGCCAAGAGGTAAAAAAATACAAATAAATAATAATAATTAAAAAAAAAAAAAATATATATATATATATATATATATATAATTTATTTGTATATATTTTTTTGTTTGTTTTACCTCCTGGAGAAGATAGATATGTATTAAAAAGATATATATATATATATATATATATATATATATATATATATATATATATATATATATATATACATATATAATCTCTCCATTATTATTGTATAATATAAAAAATATATATCTTTTTTTTGTTAACTTAACCACTTCAGCCCCAAAAGATTTTTACCCCCTTTCTGACCAGAGCACTTTTTACAATTTGAAACTGTGTCGCTTTAACTGACAATTGCACGGTCGTGCAACGCTGTACCCAAAACAAAATTAACACTGTTTTTCCCCCCCACAAATAGAGCTTTCTTTTGATGGTATTTGATCACCTCTGCGGTTTTTATTTTTTGCACTATAACCAAAAAAAGACAATTTTGAAAAAAAAAAAAACATTTTGAAATTTTATGCTGTAATGAATATCCCCAAGAATGTTAAAATGTATTCATCAGTTTAGGCCAATACATATTCTCCTACATATTTTTGGTAAAAAAATCAAAAAAAAATCGCAATAAGCGTATATTGATTGGTTTGCGCAAAAGTTATAGCATCTACAAACTATGGGAAAGATTTAAGGCATTTGTACGTGTTTTTTTTTGTTTTTTAAACTAGTAATGGCGGCAATCAGGGATTTTTATCAGGATTGCAACAGACAGATGAGACACTTTTGACACTTTTTTGGGACCATTAAAAATTATACAGCGACAGCGATCAGTGCTATAAATATGCACTGATTACTGTGAAAATGTCACTGGCAGGGAAGCAGTTAACACTAGGGGGAGATCAAGGGGTTAAATGTGTTCCCTATGTGTTTGTTTCTAACTGTGTGGGATGGAAGTGACTGGAGGAAATGACAGATCGTGGTTCCCAGCTTGTAGGAATTCACAATCTGCCTCTCCTCACAGAACTGGGATGTGTGTTTACACACACACATATGTCCCTGTTCTGCCTCTTGTGCCCACGATCGCATGTGGCCAGCGTTCATTGCAGCGGGTGCGCGTGTTCATCTGCTGTCCCGCTTAAAGGGATCGGCATATAGCTACGATGGTTTGCGGGATCGTGCCGACCTGCTGCAGTATAATATATATATATATATAAATAAATAATTTATAGTGGTTAATTAAAGTGTATTTTTTACATTTGAAAAAACACTACACAAATACCATGTGACAAAACCCATCAATTTATTCTATAGGAACTCTACTAAAAAAAGATATATAATTTATATATATATATATATATATATATATATATATATATATATATATATATATACAGTATCTCACAAAAGTGAGTACACCCCTCACATTTTATGTAAATCTTTTGTTCTATCTTTTCATATGACAACACTGAAGAAATTTGCTACAATGTAAAGTAGTGAGTGTACAGCTTGTATAACAGTGTAAATTTGCTGTCCCCTCAAAATAACTCAACACACACCCATTAATGTCTAAACCGCTGGCAACAAAAGTGAGTACACCCCTAAGTGAAAATGTCAAAATTGGGCTCAAAGTGTCAATATTTTGTGTGGCCTCCATTATTTTCCAGCACTGCCTTAACCCTCTTGGGCATGGAGGTCACCAGAGCTTTACAGGTTGCCCCTGGAGTCCTCTTCTATTCTGATGACATCACAGAGCTGGAGGATGATTAGAGACCTTGCGCTCCTCCACCTTCTGTTTGGAGGATGTCCCACAGATGCTCAATAGGGTTTAGGTCTGGAGACATGCTTGGCCAGTCCATCACCTTTACCCTCAGGTCATCTTGGAGGTGTGTTTGGGGTGGTTATCATGTTGGAATACTGCCCTGTGGCTCAGGCTCTGAAGGGAGAGGATCATGCCCTGCTTCACATGTCACAGTACATGTTGGCATTCATGTCAATGATCCCTCAATGATCTGTAGCTCCCCAGTGCCGGCAGCACTCATGCAGCCCCAGACCATGACATTCCCACCACCATGCCTGACTGTAGGCAAGACACACTTGTCTTTGTACTCCTCACCTGGTTGCCACCACACACGCTTGTCACCATCTGAACCAAATACGATTATCTTGGTCTCATCAGACCAGGGGCAGATCCAGAGTCTAGTCTCGGGAGGGGCACTGCCAGAAAATTAGGTATCGCTTGCTGAAAAATCACTGATCGCTGCCATTACTAGTAAAAAAAAAAAAAAAAAAAAAATTCAATAACTCTATCCCCTATTTTGCAGACGCTATATTTGTGCTAACCAATCAATATACACTTATTGGGGGGGTTACCAAAAAAATATAGCAGAATACACATTGGCCTAAACGGATGAATACATTTTTTTATAGCAAAAAGTTAAAAATATTGTTTTTTTTTTTTTTCAAAATTGTCGGTCTTTTTTTGTTTATTTTGCAGAAAATAAAAACCAGAGGTGATCAAATACCACCAAAAGAAACCTCTATTTGTGGGAAATTGTTATTCAGTTAAAGTAACACAGCGCAATATCACAAAAAATGGCCTGTTCATGAAGGGGGGTAAAACTTTCCCGGAGCTGAAGGGGTTAACATTGATCAAGATTTAAGGGCATTTTTTTCATACATAATGACAGTTATGGCACACATCTATTTTGCAATTTGACACAATCATTTATTCTTTTACTCACTTTTAAAAATATAGTAATAATAGTAAAATATTTTGGTGCTCTGGACCTCTGGTGGGGGAGGGGCACCCATGCAGGTCACAGGAGCAATGAGTTGAGCGGGAGCAGGATGAGCAGGATCCGGTAATTGCACTAGTATGTCCGCACTCCACAGGCAGCATTAGATGACATTAGATGTCCTGGGTTCATGCCGCTCTGCACTGCAGTGTGGAGAAGATGGAGTGAGGAGGTGGGTGGAGCCAACATCCACTCAGGGGCGGAGGCCTGCAGGATGGACTGTGGAGAAGATGGAGGGGGGAGGAGCTGAGGGGGTGGAGCCAACACTCTCAGTCAGGGATGGAGTCGGTCGGAAGAAGACTCCAATCTGAATGCCGGGGCTCTCTCTCGCTCTCCTCCTCAGCAGCGGCAATGTGACTCACTGATGTCACTGGTTGCTAGGCACTAGCAACCAGTGTAGGAAAAATATACAGAGGCCAAGCCAGCGGCGCAGCTCCACCCACCTCCTCAGTGCAGCAGCGTAATTATTACGGAGTCTCTCTCTCTCTGCGCCACTGATCAGCTGGTGATGACACTGAGAGAGAGACTCAGGAGTCCGGACTGCACTGCAGTCAGTAATATTTTCGGAGGGGGCAATTGCCCTGTTGCCCCCCCCCCCCCTGGATCCGCCCCTGCATCAGACCACAGGACATGGTTCCAGTAATCCATGTCCTTAGTCTGCTTGTCTTCAGCAAACTGTGTGCTTTCTTGTGCATCATCTTTAGAAGAGGCTTACTTCTGGGACAACAGCCATGCAGACCAGTTTGATGCAGTGTGCGGCGTATGGTCTGAACACTGATAGGCTGACCCCCCCAACCCTTCAAGCTCTGCAGCACTGCTAGCAGCACTCATATGTCTATTCCCCAAAGACAACCTCTGGATATGACGCTGAGCACGTGACCTCAACTTCTTTCGTGGACCCCCGCGAGGCTTGTTCTGAGTGGATCCTGTCCTGTTATACCGCTGTATGGTCTTGGCCACCATGCTGCAGCTCAGTTTCAGGTCCTTGGCAATCTTCTTATAGCCTCGGCCATCTTTATGTGGATCAACAATTCTTTTTTTTTCAGATCTCAGAGAGTTCTTTGCCATGAGGTGCCATGTTGAACTTCCAGTGACCAGTATTATTATTATTATACACGATTTATATAGCGCCAACAGTTTACGCGGACCTTTACAATGTAGAGGGGGGACAGCACAATTACAGTTCAGTTTAATACAGAAGGGCGTGTGAGAGCGATAACACCAAATTTAACACACCTGCTGCCTATTCACACCTGAGACCTTGTAACACTACATGACACTGGGGAGGGAAAATGGCTAATATGGCCCAATTTGGTGCTCTCCCCCCTCAGTGCTATCCCCCCTTGTTCCCCCCCCCGCCCAGTGCTGTCCTCTCCCCTCCGTGCTCTCCCCTCGTTCTCCTCCCCTGTTCTCCCCCCTGCTCTTTCCCCCCCAGTGCTCTCTACTCCCTCCAGTGCTCTCCCCCCTGTTCTTTCTCCCCCCTCTTCTTTCCACTCCCCCCAGTGCTCTTCAGCTCTCCCCATCACTCTCCAGCCCCCACCCCAATGCTCTCCAGTCCCCCATTCTCCCCACCCCTGTTCTTTCTGCCCCCCGGTGCTCTCCAGCCCCCACTCAGTGCTCTCCACCCCTCTTCTTTTCTTTTTGGCTCCCCCAGCACTCTCCACTCCCCACCCCTGTACTCTTCACTCCCCCTGCATTCTGCCCCCACCCATGTGCTCTCCACCCCCCATAGTGCTCTCCAGTCCCCAGTGCTTTCCACCTGTTCTTTCTGGCCCCCACTGGTGCTCTCCACTCCCCCCTGCTCTTTGTACCCCCCCAGTACTCACCAGCCCCTGTGCTCTCCACCCCTGTTTTTCTGCTCCCCCAGTGCTTTTCACCACACCACACTCTCCTGCCCCCCCCGTGCTCTCCTCCACCACCACACTCTCCTGCCCCCCCCTGCTCTCCAGCTCTCCCCATACTTCTCTAGCCACCATCCCAGTGCTCTCCCCCCTGTTTCCCCCCCCCAGTGCTCTCCCCCCTGTTTCCCCCCCCAGTGCTCTCCCCCCTGTTCCCCTCCCAGTGCTCTCCACTCCCCAGAGTGCCCCCCCCCCCCAAGTGCTCTCCACTCCCCCCAGTCCTCCCCCCTCCGTGCTCTCCCACTGTTCTTCTCCCCAGTGCTCTTCCCCCTGTTCTTTCCCCCCCAGTGCTCTCCACTTCCTCCAGTTCTCTCCCCCCCAGTGCTCTCCACTCCCCCCAGTGCTCCCCCCATGCTCTGCCCCCTATTCTTTCCCCCCCCTAGAGCTCTTCAGCTCTCCCCATCACTCTCCAGCCCCCCATTCTCCCTACCCCTGTCCTTTCTGCCCCCCTGGTGCTCTCCAGCCCCCCAGTGCTCTCTACCCTCCGTGCTCTCCACCCCTGCAGTTTGCCCCCACCCATGTGCTCTCCAACCCTACCAGTGCTCTCCACCCCCCATAGTGCTCTCCAGTCCCCCGTGCTTTCCACCCCTGTTCTTTCTGGCCCTCACTGGTGCTCTCCACCCCCCCTGCTCTTTGTACACCCCCAGTACTCTCCACCCCCAGCGCTCTCTGCTCCCCACCCCTGTGATCTCCACTCCCCCTCACTCTTTGCCCCCACCCATGTGTTCTCCAACCCCGCCAGTACTCTCTACTAGGCTCCCTCTTCTCTCCAACTCCCACCCAGTGCTCTCCGCTTCCCCAGGACCAGAGGACAGGCTGACGGGCCGGAAAATGAGGACGGCTGAAGGTGCAGGTGGCCAGGGACCACTCCATCTCACAGCAGACAGATCCTCTGGAAGGAGCACCGTCCCCATCCAAAACGAGAACAGACCCTGCCTGCTGCTGCCCGTCATGGATATCCTGCTGGCATGCAAGGTACCGTACCAAGCATCAACAACACACCTTCCCACAGACAGGGACTGCAGACTGGGACATGGGGCACAGGAGGGGCTGTAATGATGGGTACAGTAAAGCTGCATTTGGTGGGCAAAGTGAGGCTGCATTGGTGGGCACAGTGAGGCTGCATTTGATGGGCACTGGTGAGGCTGCATTGAGCTCTTGCATCATGTCTGCAGTCTCTGACCATCTCCTGTAGCATGTCTGCAGTCTCTGAGGGAGTCTGGAGAGGAGTCAAGAGTGGGAGCACCGCCGGGATGGGGGTCATGGGAAAAGTCAGACTTGTGTGGACTGTGGACAGGAGACTATAGGATAAAACCAGAGCCACCAAGCTGGAGCCGACTGACTGAGCCCTGCACAGTGCACCTGAGAGGAGGTCAGTGAAAGCACCGCCAGGCCAGTCGAGGGGGGGGGGTCACTGATGTAAGGGGGGAGTGAATGCGATAATGTAAGGGGCACTGATATAAAGGGTTTCCTCCTTATGTTAGTAACCCACCCCCCTTACCTTAGAGTATTCTTTCTGCAGAAGGTGCCCCCCTCCCACAGTCTGGGTTCCTGGGGTCCCCCTTGATGATTGATCACTTACCACTATTAACTGGAATTTGAATATATATATATATATATATATATATATAAGAAAATAATGACATTATGCTGTTGGGCTGGTATAATAATGCTGTGAGGCTGGTATGACATTTTTTTCCAGGGCTGGTTTTTGAAAGCATGGGCGTCCGCAAGGTTACTCAGGTGGCTGCGTACCATGCCCATATAGCCTAGAGAATGTACATCTTTAACATTGCAATACATCTGTTGTTGCCATATTTTTATCTTGATGAAAACAGCCTATACAGTGACAGTATGAGCTCAAAATATGGCCGCAACAGATGTATTGCAATGTAAAAAGATGTCCATTCTCTAGGCTATATGGGCATGAAACACAGCCGCCAGAGTAACTTCCAATACCAAGTGAAAATTAATTATCTGTTATATAACACATATGTATTTCTAGTGGAAAGATTTTCATGAGATTGTTGAAAAGGGGCGGAGCATGAGTGGCCTTAAAATGATGCCCCCCCCTTGGAAAAAGTTCTGCGGACGCCCATAGTTGTCACATGAAAAGATTAGGGCTGCAACTAACGATTATTTTCATAATCGATTAATCGGATAAAAAAAAAAAAAACTGAAAAAGGGGAGATATATATATATATATATATATATATATATATATATATATATATATATATATATATATATATATATATATATATACACACACAAGGCTGGACTGGTACAAAAATTTGGCGCTGGACTTCATCCAGACCGGCCCACTTTAATTTTGCAAACACGCAAAAAACAGTATATAAACTGTACGCAATTGCGCAAAAAGGCCCCTAGAGAGCCCCCTTTACATCTGGGTCCCCAGAGAACCCCCCACTTACACCAGGGTCCCCAGAGAGCCTCCCCTTACATCAGGGTCCCCATATAGCCTTCCCCTTACATCAGGGTCCCCATATAGCCTTCCCCTTACATCAGGGTCCCCATATAGCCTTCCCCTTACATCAGGGTCCCCAGAGAGCCCCTCTTACATCAGAGTCCCTAGAGATCATCTGCCTTACATCAGGGTCCCTAGAGAGACCCCCCCTTACATCTGGGTCCACAGAGAGCCTCCGGCTTACATCAGGGTCCCCAGAGAGCCTCCGGCTTACATCAGGGTCCCCAACGAGCCCCTCCTTACATCAGGGTCACCAGAGAGCCCGTCCTTACATCAGGGTCACCAGAAAGAGGGCTGGTAGTGGGTCAGGACCCTGTGGTTGGGGACTCCTGGACTGACTCGGGGCTATGGGCCCCAGATTCGGGGCTCTAGCCTCAAAAGTCCCCCCCCCAGCGATGCCTGTCACTGAAACCGGCCCACTGAGCCATCGGTATTGCAATGTAAAAAGATGTCCATTCTCTAGGTTATATGGGCATGGAACACAGCCGCCAGAGTAACTTCCAATACCAAGTGAAAATTAATTATCTGTTATATAACACATTTCTAGTGGAAAGATTTTCATGAGATTGTTGAAAAGGGGCGGAGCATGAGTGGCCTTAAAATGATGCCCCCCCTTGGAAAAAGTTCTGCGGACGCCCATAGTTGTCACATGAAAAGATTAGGGCTGCAACTAACGATTATTTTCATAATCGATTAATCGGAAAAAAAAAAAAAAAAAACTGAAAAAGGGGAGATATATATATATATATATATATATATATATATATATATATATATATATATACACACTCTATATACGCGCACACACACACACACACACACACACACACACACACACACACACGTGTCCCCCCCAGTATAGATGACACATTCCTCCCCTCTCACATGGTGTCACTGCCCCACCTCCTCTCAGTGCTCCCCTCCGGTGTCTCGGGTTTTCTCACCCCTTCATGGTGACAGCGGCTCCTCCTCGGTGTGCCGGGGTGGTTTGGGGCGGAGTCTCAGTCCGGACCCCCCACACGTGACTTGGCCGACTCCTCCAAATGGAGCGAAAGGCACCCCGAATCCGGGAGATGGATGCACGCATGTGCAGAGCACAACCTCCAATCACGGCAGCGCTGGAAAGCGGCCCGGCAAGGGCTTAACGCTCCTGCTCTCTGCGGCGGGTCTATTGGAAGGCTGCTGGGTAGAGGGGGGATGAGGAGCCGAAAGCAGCGCAGGCACGTTGCTGGCAGGACGTCAGCTGGGTGGACAATGCAAGCAGGCGTAGCTGCGTGGTCATGGACGTGGTGCATGCGTAGGACACGGGAGGATACACAGGATTCTAACGGACCGGCAGGGGGGGAAGGTGCAGACTAGGGGTGCAACGGATCAAAAAACTATCAGATCGTTCCTCGCATCAGAGTCAGGGATCGGATCAATTTTCGGATCAGCAAAAAAAAATAACACTATCCCCGCCCCCCACAGCCACATAGTGTTATACCTTTTATTTAAATAAACAATCCCCCCCAATAAAATGCAGCTTATTACAAGCATAAAAACATAGTCAGCATATCACTGATGATGCGCCAAGCTCACCACTGATCAAAGTTCCTCCAAACAGACCGCCGTGATGAGTCCCGGGATGCCTATTGGCGCAAAACGTCAGTGATATACTATGTTTTTATGCTTGTCATAAGCTGCATTTTATTGGGGGGGGGGAGATAGTGTTGTGCCTTTTTATTTAAATGAACAATGTGGCTGTGCCAAGCAAGTGGAAAGGCATAGATAGGATTAGATAATAACTAGCTACTATCAAATAGATAGTAGTTTGTTATTAGGTTAGATTGGGTAATAAATGTAGTGGTACCTGCATAAAAGTTTTGAATGAGGGCAGGCAAGGCATCCAGCGTGACTCCTCCAGAATTCCTTCACTTGGGCTGACACAGGCTGAACGCCGCGCTGGGGGTGACGTCAGCGCGCAGCTCGCCGCCGCCGGGTGTACCAAGATGGCCGCCAGCTCCGGAGCTAGGCCGAAGCCGCGGTCTTTCCTAAGGCCGTGGCCCGCTCCGCGGATCACATGGTGCGGACCAACTAATCGATAATGAAAATCGTTGACAACGATTTTCATTATCGATTATTATCGATAATATTGATTAATCGTTTCAGCCCTAGAAAAGATACAAGAAAATAT
Organism: Lithobates pipiens; assembly: GCF_037356315.1. NCBI lineage: Eukaryota > Metazoa > Chordata > Amphibia > Anura > Ranidae > Lithobates > Lithobates pipiens. Next base: position 33,047,705 of record NW_027507788.1, on the reverse strand, counting down.
TTACAAAAATGTGAGGGGGTAATTACTTTTGTGAGATACTGTATATATTTCTGAGTTATTATATTTGTGATCCAGATTTGTGAGACTTTTTTTAATTACAATTCATCATCATCTTTATGATAAAGATTGAGAATGTGATTTTTTTTTTTTTTTTTTTAATAAAGCTGCTCATTTTTTCTGTGCATTTTGTACCTGGGGACAGGTAAACTCATATATTCATTTCAACATTTTTTTTCTTTTGGTAAACATGAAAATTGGCAATTCTGCTTGGATGTGTGGATGAGTGATCCTCTTTTTAGCCATTTAACAGGTTTTTTGGTCAAATCTCATGAGACTTAGGCCGCGTACACACGGGCGGACTGTTCGCCCAACTAAGTTCGTCAGACAATCCGACAAACAGTCCGTTCAAAATTTGCATGAACGGACTTGACCACACACGATGAGCAGACAGTCCGCTGAAAGCGTGTGCGATGACGTGAACGGCACGTACGACGGGACGAGAAATTCGACGTCCAATACACTGCAATGCAACCTTCGGCCGTGTAAATCCTTTCTGAGCATGCGCCAAACTTAGTCTGTCGAACTAGCCTACTCACGAGCGGACTGTCCGCTGAAACCAAGTTTGGACGGACTGTCTTACGGAAATTCCGAAAGACTTTGTTCGTCAGACTGTCCGCTGAAACAGTCCGCTGAAGCCCACACACGAGCGGATTGTCCGCTGAAACACTGTTCAGCGGACTAAGTTGGGTGAACAGTCCGCCCGTGTGTACGCGGCCTTATGGGAAAATAACTGCCACTCTTCTGAACATAGGAATCCTTTGCCCTGATATATAGGCTTTGTAAATGGAGTTTTATGTGATTTATAAATTATAGTCAATTGGTTATATTTAAAAATTATTCTTTCTTGTGCTAAAGCTTTGTAAATTGAGCCTACCGGGGTTCTTTAAATATTATAATAATTTCTAATCTCTGCTTTTTTTTTTTTATGTAAATGTATCACTGACCCCCGAAGGAGCGGCTAATTTAATTGGGCTTACCATTACCTTCCTGACCTTGTGTGTGTCTAAGGCAATGATTCTCAACCAGGGTTCCTCCAGAGATTGCTAGGGGTTCCTTCAGCATTTGGTAATTTCTGCCTCAGTCTCAGATAAGTTCCCACTCACACCATTGATCTTTTTAGCTATCTGTAAGGAGGTAATTCTTCCCAATGACCACAAGTGTAAGGACCGTTCTTCCCACTGACCATCACACTAGTGCATCATGAGTTGTAGATTTCTAATTTTTAGCAGGGGTTCCCCGAGACCAGAGAACTATTTCAAGGGTTCCTCTGAGTTGAAAAGGTTGAGAAAGGCTGGTCTAGGGGTTTCCCAAGGTAGATGGCCCAATAACTGTAGAGACTGACACCAGATCCAAACCAGAGGGATTTTTATTTGCAAAAATAGTTAACGAACACAGTCTCTCAACATAGGGTTAGAGGGTTTAGGTAGGACAGTCCAGGTACTCTTAGTGCTAAGTCAAATAGGAAAAGTCTCTCACACTAGGAAATCCAGAGAATAGCCAATCACAGCTGGATCCTCACCCTTATCGGATAGTCCTTCACTCACCAGGCCTAGCAGCCAACAATCAGATACAGTCTCTGCCACAGACTTGTTGTAGAACACTTGGTTAAAGTCTCTGCCACAGACTTGTTGTAGAACACTTGAACAGACCCGAAAGATGTAGACAACTCAGAAAACCCTCGTATGGTACCAGTGTCTTGCAGGCGGTCCGGCGATACCATACGAGACCAGATTCACTTGGGGCCTTTCAACTTGTCCAGGCTCTTGCTGAGAAGCCAACCTTTGCATGGCCCTCTCCCGAAGAGTCCTCCCCTGGAAACCTTCACAGTTGCTGGGCCTCTCCACAAACCGAGACGACACCGGACCACCTCTGAATCCTTCCTTCAGTTTCTTTGCCTCGGGCTAGCCAGCCCCGAGACTTGTAGTCGGGTGGATTCACACCCCAGGCCATGAGAGTCCTGGGGGCTGGTCAGGAGGACCAGGACCAAACAGCCAGAAAGCAGGTATTTGCACCCACTTCCGGGCATAGACTCCCACGGGAGTCTATGCATCTTCCTGTCCCACCGCGCTGTCTACTGGGACACACACGGGTCCCAGAGACAGCGCAGAGCATTCTCATTGCGCTGCTTGACTTGCGCAGTAGGGAACTGGGAAGTGAAGCTGCAATGCTTCACTTCCTGATTCCCTCACCGAGAATGGCGGCGGTAGCAGCCGAGCAATTGATCGGCCTCGGCTGCCGACAACGCTGGACTCCAGGAAAGGTAAGTGTCCCTTTATTAAAAGTCAGCAGCTGTCGTATTTGTAGCTGCTGGCTTTTAATAATGTTTTTTTGGGTGGACTCCCTCTTTAAGTACCCTCTCCCAGAATGCACAGCAAGACTGACACTCCCACTGGGCTGGTTCCGAGAGAGAGTAAACCCTTAATGCACCCAACTAGACTGCGTTCTTGACCCTGCCAGAGATGACAGCGCCAGCTATGGTCAGGCAAAACACCCTGCAGTCCAGCCAGACTGGTACTGAGGTCAAAATTTAGAGTGATTAAACCCAAAACCAAACTGCGGTTCCAGGAAAAGTTAAATGACAAAACACATAACGCGTGCTCTTCAGGAGGGGGAATTTATGCTTAGGGATTGAGCATGCAGATTTATATGCAATTTTTTTTGAGGGAGGGAACTTTCACTGACACTTAATGCTCATACATCTTGGGGGGGTGGGGGGTGCAATGTTCGCCCTGGGCACTAGATGACCTTGTCCTGGCACTGCCAGTGACAGGGCAGGCTAGCATTTACACTAAGGCTGAGTCCTTGGCTGGGGGATGTGTAACCATTGGGCACCAACCACTTTAATTACTTTTTAAACATTTTTATTGAAGCGACTCACAGGGAGAGAGGATGAAGAAATTCAGATACCCAAACTGTGTTGCAGACTCCGTCATTACAGTTCAGTGAAGGAGAAAGGACCTTTGGGTAGAAACCAGCATTCTGAATGTTCTCTAGCAGCATCAGTGATCCTAAAGATGACTCTCCAGCTTCTCTGTGAGTACCATGTCCATAAAATCTCCAGTTTTGTTACTCCATCTAAGCATGACCTTCCACCTTCCAGGCACAGAGGACCTCCAGCAGCAAGACCACCTAGGACAGCCAGGCTTATATAAAATACTACAAGGTTTTGCACGTGCCCAAGCCTCCTAGGCCCCAGGCCTAGCAGAATAGCAGAGCACGTGCACCCTCCCCAGGCTGAAGCCTGATGGTAAGAGCTATCATTTAGTCAGCCTTAAATATTTATATCTTGCCTTAGTTTGCACTACTGTCATTAAACACCTCCCAGTGGTTTGCCATAGGGAACATAAATATTTATAAAACAGCACTCCTGTGACTAGTGTGTGAGAGCGCAGGTAGAAGTAACAGCTGAGCTTAGGGGAAGACCACATTTCATTAGCTTGTACCGCTTACCACCCAGCTAGATTACATTTGGACAGTCACTCCTGCTTAGGTCAGGGTGGCTACACATATATTTCTCAAGGACACTAGTGAGATAACTTACCAAATACTCCGGTCCAACTTCATGTTATGGCTTTAGCAAAACCAAAGGATTGTGTTATTACTTATTATACCTTACTAACCGATCCAGGACTGCTGCTCCTCTCTGCCCCTGTCAATGGCTTCCTCTACTCCATCATATAAAATTCAAAATACTAACAACAACATACAAGGCCGTCCATAACATCGTCCCCAGCTACATCACCAACCTAATCTGCAGATATCGCCGAAATCGTCCTCTTCGCTCTTTCCAGGACCTCCTGCTCTCTAATTTCCTTGTTATCTCTTCCCATGCTCACCTCTAGGACTTCTCCAGAGCCTCTCCCATCCTCTGGAACTCCCTGCCCCAGTATGTCTGGTCAATCCCTACCCTGTCCACCTTTAGGCAATCCCTGAAAACTCGCTTATTCAGGGAAGCCTATCCCACACCCATCTAACAACTGTACCCAAGTAACCTCCATCAGATCAGCCCCCTCGGCGGCCAATCGGGAGTCTTCTCTTTTCGGCCAATCGGAAAACGGATCTCAGACCTGCTTCTGAATGGCCGGATTGAGGATCAGTGTTACAACAGGGAATATTCTTATATCTTGCGTTAGCTTGCATCTTGCACTCGCTGTTGTAACACCTGGGTGCAATGCTCTGTGCTCCGAGCCCACCCTATTTTAAAGCCTATTGAAGGCTATGGATCTCATCAGGTGCTTAACCACTTCAGCCCTGGAAGAATTTACCCCCTTCCTGACCAGAGCACTTTTTATGATTCAACACTGCGTCGCTTTAACTGACAATTGCGCAGTCGTGCGACGTTGTACCCAAACAAAATTGACGTCCTTTTTTTCCCACACATAGAGCTTTCTTTTGGTGGTATTTGATCACCTCTGCGGTTTTTATTTTTTGCGCTATAAACAAAAAAAGAGCGACAATTAAAAAAAAAAAAAAAAACACATTATTTTTTACTTTTTGCTATAATAAATATCCCCCAAAAATATATATATAAAAAAAGCATTTTTTTCCTCAGTTTAGGCCGATATGTATTCTTCTACATATTTTTGGTAAAAAAATTAGCAATAAGCGATTATTGATTGGTTTGTGCAAAAGTTATAGCATTTACAATATAGGGGATAGTATTATAGCATTTTTATTAATATTTTTTTTGTAAATAGCGGCGATCAGCGATTTTTATTGTGACTGCGACATTTTGGCGGACACATCGGACATTTTTGTGACTATTGTCATTTATACAGCAATCAGTGCTGTACAAATGCACTGATTCCTGTGTAAAAGACACCGGCAGTGAAGGGGTTAACCACTAGGTTGCAGTGTAGGGGTTAAGTGTGTCCTAGGGGCGTGCTGCTAACTGTGGGGGGCGTGGCTGTGTTTTACACATCACTGATCTCTGCTCCAATCACAGGCAGCAGAGATCAGTGGCATTGTTGCTAGGCAGAACAGGGGAGATGCCGTTGTAAACGGCATCTCCCCGTTCTTCCTGTCCATGAAGCGATCGCAGGTATCCTCATGGCGATCGAGTCCGCAGGACCCGCAACCGGACTTGCGGAGCTTCCCGCTTCTTAAAGAGGAAGTAAACCCTGATGAGTTTACTTCCTCTTTCATTCCCTGCAAAGGCAAAGCATAATGGACTACTATGCATCACATAGTAGTCCATTATGTGTCACTTACCTGACACAGGAGCCAGCAAAGTCACCGCTGTCCCCTGTAGTCCACTGCATCCATCTTCTCGGTGGGGTCTCTCAGCTCCGCCGCTGTCATCCGGCGAAGCTGCCACTTCTGCGAATGCGCACGGGAGCCGACACGCGCGGCATCTTCGCCACTGACGATGCCACGCTCAGTGCGCCTGCGCAACACTGTCTACGTCGCATGCGCCGCAGACAGCGGTGCCTGTCTTCGGGCGAATATCTCCTAAACCGTATAGGTTTAGGAGATATTTCTTGGGCCTACAGGTAAGCCTTAATCTAGGCTTACCTGTAGGTCAAAGTGGTTTGTAAGGGTTTACAACCACTTTAACAGAGCTCCTCTACAGGTGGGCGGAACAAGCGGCCCTACACGGACTGCAGCCCGATCACTGCTTCCTCCTGCCCAGCAGACATCCAGGCCCACCCTGGGGGGGCAGACTGAAGAGAACAGAGGATGGAGGCCACACTGTATATTCTCCTCCCGCGAGTCACAACCTGTTATGTCCTCCAAACTGTGTGATCCTGTTCTGCATCGTGCAGTGGAGCTTTACTGAAAGAGAAAGTGAAGATCTTGGCCATGTCAGGCATATATTGGGACTTTTCAGGCTCCACATATATGTATTCCACACACACACACTATATCTTATTAACAATTATTCTTTTTGATAATGTGGAATACTTCTATGTAGAACCTGAAAAGTCCCAGTATATTCCTGACATTGTCATAAACAGCAAGAGACATACAGAATACTATACAGCCCATCTCCAGGAAAGGGGATAATGACCACTTTTACTTGTATGTTTCCATGTTGGAGCTGCACTGATCTCCTCCTCCTCCTCCTCCTCCTCCTCCCTAAGCCTCAGCATCACTGCACACCATACAGGAACATTAACCCCGTAGGGTACAATGAGGATGATGGAGTGTGACCACAGCCTGTCACAACGTTCACTGAAGCTGCAGGGGACCAATCACAGAGATTGAGGGAATCAGAAAAAGCCGATTTGTTCCAATTTACTATGTTTATTGTGCTTCAGAGAAAGGAACTGGAGAATCCACCCTCAGTCCCTTTCTCTGTTTCAAAAGTGAGCTATCAGGGGTCTGTTATTTCACCAAAGCAGCCCCCTTCCCTGGCCGGATTAACATAGGGGCTTATGGAGCTGAAGCTCCAGGCCCCTCCCCCAATATAGGCCCATGCCAGTGGCTTATCAATATCTGTAGCCTTCTTGAAGGAAGAGGAGCCCCCTGTGCCCTGCACACATGGAGGAGACAAGTGTAGTCACTGCAGCCATGTCTTGTCTCTGCAGATGTCTGTGTGACTCCTATCACATGATCTGTTCCCCTCACACAGATCCTCAGTGTCTGGGGGAGGGGCGCTGATGTTCTCCTCACCAGCAGGAGCCCGGGAGGGAGTAAGGACATCTCCCATGGTGTTCACATAAGGTTAGTACATTTGTTAGGGAGGTGTTGTGTAATTATTGTGCTAGAGGACACACTGCTGCTTCCCCCCATGTAATGTGCTCTCTTGGGCCCAGTGCCCCCCATGTAATGTGCTCTCTTGTACCCAGTGCCCACCATGTCATGTGCTGTGCATTGCAGTGCCCACCATGCAATGTGCTATGCCCACCATGTCATGTGCTTTGCAATGCAGTGCCCACTATCTAATGTGGAGTGCCCACTTTGTTGTGCAGTACCCTCCATGTCATGTGCAGTGCCCACCATGTCATGTGCATTGCGGTGCCCCCATGTAATGTGCTGTGCCCAGTATGTCATTTGCTGTGCATTGCAGTGCCCTCCATGTAATGTGCTGTGCATTGAATTGCTCTTCATGTGATGTGCAATGCCCACTATGTCGTGCTGTGCCTTGCAGTACCCACCATATAATTTGCAGTGCCCACCTTGTCGTGCTGTGCCTTGCAGTGCCCACCATGTAATGTGCAGTGCCCACCATGTCGTGCTGTGCCTCGCAGTGCCCACCATGTCGTGCTGTGCCTTGCAGTGCCCACCATGTAATGTGCAGTGCCCACCATGTCGTGCTGTGCCTTGCAGTGCCCACCATGTCATGTGCTGTACCCACCATGTAATGTGCAGTGCCCACCATGTATTGTGCTGTGTCATGTAGTGCCCGCCATGTCATGTACTGTGTCATGCAGTGCCTGGCATGTAATGTGCAGTACCCACCATGTCATTTGATGTGCCACCCGGTGCCCACCATGTCATGTGCAATGCCCACCATGTCATATGATGTGCCATTCAGTGCCCACCATGTCATATGCGGTGCCTTGCACTTCCCGCTATATAATTTGCCGTGTCCACCATGTTATGTGCTGTGCCATGCAGTGATCCCACCATGTAATGTGCAGTGCCCAACATGTAATGTGCTGTTCCATGCAGTGCCCACCACATCATGTGCAGTTCCCACCATGTCATATACTGTTCTGTGCCCACCCTGCCATGTGTTGTGCTAAGCATGTAGTGTGTTGTGCCCACTGTGTAATGTGCTGTGCTGTTCAGCAGTGCCCACCATGTAATATGCCATTCCTAACATTTAATGTGCAGTTGCATTGCCCACCATGAAATGTGCTGTGCCATGCAGTGCCCACCATGTAATGTGCTGTGCCATGCAGTGCCCACCATGTAATGTTATGTGTCATGCAGTGCCCACCATGTCATGTGCTGTGCCTACCTTGTAATGTGCTGTATTGGACAGTGCCAACCATGTCATGTGCTGTGCCCACTATGTAATTTGCTATGCTTTGACCATTAAATGTGCTGTATCCACCATGTAATGTGTTGTGCCAACCATGTAATGTACTGTGCTATCCCCCCCCCCCCCCCCCCGTGTAATGTACTATGCTGTGCTGCCCCCCACAGACTCGCCCCCTCACTCTCACCCCTCTCTTTCTCTCTTTTATCCCCTGACCCCCTCTATCTCTCATCCCCTCTCTTTCACCTTGTTCTCTCTCTCTCACCACCTTCATCCCCCATTCTCTCTCTCGCTCTGCCCATTCAACCCCCTTTTTCCCACCACCCTCTCTCTCTTTCACCCTCTCTCTATTCCTCTTTTTCTTACCCCCTCTCTCGTCCCCTCTCTCTCATCCCCTCTCTCTCACCCCCTCTCTCTCACCCCCTCTCTCTCTTTCACCCCCTTTCTCTCTTTTACCCTCCCTCTCATCCCCTCTCTTTCAGCACCCCATCTCTGTATCACCACCCCCACCCCCTCTTTAATTTAATCTAACAAAAAAATTTTGCATTTTTATTTCATTTATTTTCATAAAAAGGCCCACCAAAATCCTTAGCACCAGGTTCATGATGCTCTTAATCTGCCCCCCCCCCCCCCCCCCCAAGAAGACTGTTAAAAAAGGTAAAAATAAATACAGTTGTAAAAAAAAAAAACTGACACCGTCCACTGCTCTACTGACACCGTCCACTGCTCTACTGACACCGTCTACTGCCCCAACGACACCGTCCACTGCCCTACCGACACCGTCCACTGCCCTACTGACACCGTCCACTGCCCTACCGACACCGTTCACTGCTCTACCTACACCGTCCACTGCTCTACCGACACCGCCCACTGCTCTACCGACACCGTCCACTGCTCTACCGACACCGCCCACTGCTCTACCGACACCGTCCACTGCCCTACCGACACCGCCCACTGCTCTACCGACACCGCCCCCTGCTCTACCGACACCGCCCCCTGCTTTACCGACACCACCCCCTGCTTTACCGACACCGCCCCCTGCTTTACCGACACCGCCCCCTGCTTTACCGACACCGCCCCCTGCTCTACTGACACCGTCCACTGCTCTATTGACACCGTCCACTGCCCTATTGACACCGTCCACTGCTCTACTGACACCGTCCACTGCTCTATTGACACCGTCCACTGCCCTACCGACACCGTCCACTGCCCTACCGACACCGTCCACTGCCTTACCGACACCGCCCACTGCTCTACTGACACCGTCCACTGCTCTACTGACACCGTCCACTGCTCTACTGACACCGTCCACTGCCCTACCGACACCGTCCACTGCCCTACCGACACCGTCCACTGCCTTACCGACACCGCCCACTGCTCTACTGACACCGTCCACTGCCCTACTGACACCGTTCACTGCCCTACCGACACCGCCCACTGCTCTACCGACACCGCCCCCTGCTCTACCGACACCGCCCCCTGCTCTACCGACACCGCCCCCTGCTTTACCGACACCGCCCCCTGCTTTACCGACACCGCCCCCTGCTTTACCGACACCGCCCCCTGCTTTACTGACACCGCCCCTTGCTCTATTGACACCGTCCACTGCCCTATTGACACCGTCCACTGCCCTACTGACACAGTCCACTGCCCTACCGACACCGTTCACTGCTCTACCGACACCGTTCACTGCTCTACCGACACCGTTCACTGCTCTACCGACACCGTCCACTGCTCTACTGACACCGTCCTCTGCCCTACCGACACCGTCCTCTGCCCTACCGACACCGTCCACTGCTCTACCGACACCGTCCACTGCTCTGCCGACACCGTCCACTGCTCTGCCGACACCGTCCACTGCTCTGCCGACACCGTCCACTGCTCTGCCGACACCGTCCACTGCTCTGCCGACACCGTCCACTGCTCTGCCGACACCGTCCACTGCCCTACCGACACCGTCCTCTGCCCTACCGACACCGTCCTCTGCCCTACCGACACCGTCCTCTGCCCTACCGACACCGCCCACTGCTCTACTGACACCGTCCACTGCTCTACTGACACCGTCCACTGCTCTACTGACACCGTCCACTGCTCTACTGACACCGTCCACTGCTCTACTGACACCATCCTCTGCCCTACCGCCACAAACGATCTGCTCCTCTTTGATGTGGTGAGATTATCAGAACTGCTGTCACCAGTAGTGTATCATTTACCTGAATTCTGTTTTATAGTTTAAGGGTCGGGTGTTGTTGGGACAATAAAAGTTTGCAGTTTCACACTATGAGGATTCCATTTCCTTCGATATGCTTGAGTGGAATAAGAGGATTGCGTTTAATCTGGAATGTTCAGGATCAAGACACCATTCATCTGTCGGTTTGATCACACGCTGATGTCCTTTAGTTACTGAGATTAAAGCCGGAGTCCGCCGTTTAAAAAAAAAAAAAAAGCCAGCAGCTACAAATACTGCAGCTGCTGACTTTTAAAATAATGACACTTACTCGCCCAGCGCGCCCGCGATGTCGGCACTCGAAGCCGATCTCTCGATCGTCTCTCGGGTGCTGCCGCCGACATCTTGGCTATGGGAATCAGGAAGTGGAGCCTTGCGGCTTCAGTTCCCGGTTCCCTACTGCGCATGCGCGAGTAGCGCTGCGCAATAAAGATGGTCCCCGCTGTCTCTGGGATCCGTGTGTTTCCCAGCAGGCAGCGGGGGACCTTCGGAAAGGGGCGTAGATTCTGCGGAAAGGGGCGTAGATTCTGCGGAAAGGGGCGTATATTCTGCAGAATCTACGCCGGAAGTGGGTGCAGATACCTGTACTGTACAGGTACCTGCACCCACTGAAAGGTGCCAATTGTGGCGCCGGAGGGGGGAGGGTTCCAATGAGCGGAAGCTCCACTTTAGGGTGGACCTCCGCTTTAAAGCTGGATTCATTCACTAAGGCTCCTTTCACACTGGGGCAGTGAGGGCGTCGGCGGTAAAGCGGAGCTATTTTTAGAGCCGTTTTAGCGTTCTTTTAGCAGTGGTATGTGGCCGCTAGCGGGCAGTTTTAACCCCCGCTAGCGCCCAAAAAAGGGTTAAAACCACCTGCAAGCGGCGCTTTGCCGGCAGTATAGCCGCGCTGCCCCATTGATTTCAACTTTTGACTTTTGACTTCACCGCTCCAAAGATGCGGCTAGCAGGACTTTTTTCACCGTCCTGCCAGCACACCGCTCCAGTGTGAAAACCCTCCCGCTCCATTTTTTTTCAGGCGCTACACAGATGCTATTTTTAGCGCTGTAGCGCTTGAAAACCGCCTCAGTGTGAAAGGGGCCTAAGGCAATTGATTATTAGCGGTCTGGTGAGTGCAATTCCTATAGGGAGTGGAATCACGTGGAATCACATGGTGTGGTGACGGTGGTATCAGTGATATGAACTGTCTTAATAATATGAGAAATTACTCAACGCCTGGACTGTCACAATTTTTAGATTTTTAAAGTGCTGTTTGCTCATTTGCATTTCTACTGAAGTTCATTTTTAATCTATTTATGTTTTTTTTCTTTGAGCGCTGCTTAACCACTTTCAGCCCCGGACCATTTTGCTGGCTTAAGACCAGACTGCTTTTTGCAATTGAACACTGCGTCGCTTTAACAATTGCGCGGTTGTGCGATGTGGCTCCCAAACAAAATTGACGTCCTTTTTTTCCCACAAATAGAGCTTTCTTTTAGTGGTATTTGATCACCCCTACGGTTTTAATTTTTTGCGCTATAAACAAAAATAGAGCGACAATTTTGAAAAAAACCGCATTATTTTTTAGTTTTTTCGTTATAATAAATATCCCCCAAAAATATATAAAAAAACATTTTTTTCTCTCAGTTTAGGCCGTTAAGTATTCTTCTACATATTTGGTAAAAAAAAAAAAAAAATCACAATAAGCTATTATTGATTGGTTTGCGCAAAAGTTATAGCGTTTACAAAATAGGGGATAGTTTTATGGCATTTTTACTAATAATTTTTTTTTTTACTAGTAATGGCAGCGATCAGAGTTTTTTATTGTGACTGCGACATTATGGCGGACACATCGGACTTTTTTGACACATTTTTGGGACCATTGTCATTTATACAGCAATCACTGCTATACAAATGCAGTGATTCCTGTGTAAATGACACTGGCAGTGAAGGGTTAACCAGTGGGTGGCAGTGTAGGGGTTAAGTGTTCCTAGGGGCGTGTTACTAACTGCGGGGGGCTGGGCTTTGTTTTAGTGAACACTGATCTCTGCTCCAATCACATGGAGCAGAGATCAGCGTCACTTGTTGCTAGGCAGAATGGGGAGATGCTGTTTACAACGGCATCTCCTCATTCAGCCGCCCCGAGTCCATGGGACCCGCGACCGGACTCACGGGGGAAGTGGTTAAGCTGGAAAGAACCTATTTTTAGAACTTTATATATATATATATATATATATATATATACAGTAGCTCACAAAAGTGAGTACACCCCTCCCATTTTTGTAAATATTTGCTCCTAACGGGAGGATTAAGCTAGCTCCTGACGGGGTACGCTTAGGAGATTAAGCTCTGGGGATTTCTAAACCCCGGAGCCGTGAGGCAGCTATAGGAGGGCTCAGAACGGGAGATTGCCGCGCTGCAGGTCAGTGGGACTGGGGGGGGGGGGGGGGGTGAGGAGGGGGGTCCTGTGTAAGTTCACCTTACAGATTTTTCTGTAAAGGTGAACTTACTGTTTATTGTGAAATCCCTGGTGTTCCTGCCAGTCCCTCTGCTTTCCTATTAAAAACTGACCAGGATAAGCAGGAGAGCACAGTGTGGTCAGTTCTCTTCTCTGCTGGGAACTCAGCGTGCTTTCCTCCAATGATCAGACTTGTCCTTACACACAGCTGCTGCACTGCCATTCACTGGGAAGCTCAGTATGATGCTGCTTCTCCTCCCCCTAGCTTTTAAGTACCTGAGAACAGAGGGAATGTGATCACTTACAAAAAAAGGAAAATAAAGGTATTTATAGATTTTTTTGATTTTTTTTATATCTATACAAAAATGTTTTGCCTTTCATTTAATTTTAATCTGAATGGGTTGTTTTACAAGGTGATCGTTTACAATCGCTTTAAGCATTTTTGCAGCTGCTTCTTGTCTACATGAACTACAGCAATGACTTCACGGTATTTCTCAAGGTGGGTTTCCTACTGATGACAACAGCGGCCCATGCCTATGTAATTTGTTTTTTGAATCGGCCATTTGTAGTCTCCTCTGGAAGTTTGTTTGAAGGAGTGACAATGCAGGAGAACAACTGGGAGAGAGGGACAGAGCATTGGGCAACAGGAAGTGCCTGAATAAGGGCCATTTTTGCAGGATCACCAGGGATCAACTAATATGTAACACAGGCAGCTAATCTGAAAATATGTACTATGGGTGCTTTTCGTGGAAAAAACTGTGATAAGGAAACATTGAAAAGGAAATGGCTTTTGATTTTACATGAATATGTTAAAGCTTAGAAAAGATTTTAGTGGTTGGGGTTACATATATTTTACAGGCCAACACCACAAACAAATGGCAGTGTGGGCACTGGTAGGTTTACTCATCCAATGAGTTCTTATACTCTATAAGGGTTCTAGTGGCGAGATTCCTCTGCAGTAGTTTGCGTCTTCGCTCCTCCTAAGCCTATATGGATGGCGTCATTCTCCTATGAATGGATTTCTCAGTAATTGTTGAATCCGATGGTTGAGAATTATTATTATTATACAGGTTTTATATAGTGCCAACAGTTTACGCGGCGCTTTCCAATGCAGAGGGGAAGAGTACGAGTACAATACAGTTCAATACAGAAATGTGGCAGGCCATCCATTAGGTGCGCCCGGGCGCCGCCCCCTCTGTCTACGCCACCCCCTATATGGTTAATGGATAGATTCATGCAGCCACCCCCTATTCATGGGTCAGTCCCCTGTCAGGACGCCGGGTGGGCACCTGAATTACAGCGGCGGGAGTGTTTTCTTTTTTAACCTCCTTGCGCCGATATATGTCGGCAGAAGGACACGTACAGGCAGAATCACGTACCTCTACGTTGCCCTTTAAAGTGGTTGTAAACCCTTATAACACACTTTGACCTACAGGTAATCCTAGATTAAGCCTTACCTGTAGGTCCAAGAAATATCTCCTAAACCTAAACGGTTTAGGAGATATTTGCCAAAAGACAGGCACCGCGGTCAACGGCGATATGCCGCGAGTGGCGGCTCCCGTGCGCACGCGTGGGAGTGACGTCAACACGGCTTTGCCAAACTGCGGAGCAGCGAGACCCACCGAGAAGATGCATGCGGTAGACTACAGGGGACAGCAGTGACTTTGCTGGCTCCTGTGTCAGGTAAGTGACACATAATGGACTATGCGATGCATAGTAGTCCATTATGCTTTACCTTTGCAGGGAATGAAAGAGGAAGTAAACTCATCAGGGTTTACTTCCTTTATAAAGCCGATCCAGCCTAAGAGGAGCCTGTGCCCAGGAGAAAGGGTGTGCTGCTGCCATAGAAAGGAAACTGGCAGTAGACATGGGGTATCCTCGTTCCTGCTTTCGAATTCTTCAGCTGCCACTCCTTGTCTGGGCCCACCCACCTGCTCCCTCCTGCACGCAATCATTGGCAGGCAGTGTGGGCTGCCTGAAGTTCTTCGGATCCCCCTGCACTCAGCAATAGTGCGGGGTGGACTGACACTATGCCATTAGTGTGATGGCGGGGGAGGGGAGACACATCATCCACAGAGCAGTCTCATCACTCTCGGGCAGTCCAGTCTGAATGATGTGTACGGGTCTGGAGCAGATGAAAACCCATACACATCATTCAAAAACCGGATTGTCCTGGGTGAAACCTGTACAGGTGGCAACCCTAAAGCCAGGCGGTCTTCTCTAGACGCGTTTCAACATTCTGTCTTTGTCAGTTTTCAGCCTCTGCATTTAAAAATGGTTTCAGTTGGACAGAAGCCAATTAACCTACCAGCATGTCTTTGGATTGTGGGAGGAAACCGGAGTACCCGGAGGAAACCCACACAGGCACAGGGAGAACATGCAAACTCCAGGCAGGTAGTGTCGTGGTTGGGATTCGACCAGCAACCCTTTTTACTGCTAGGTGAGAGTGCTAACCACTACACCACTGTGCCGCCCCACTGTTCAATCTCTTGGTAACACAACTTGCTAATCAGCCAATCACATGGCAGTAACTCAATGCATTTAGGCATCTAAATGCATTGAGATGCATTTCGATTCATCTCAATGCATAGTTTGCTGAAGGTCACACCAAGCGTGGGAATGGGGATTTAAGTGACTTTGAATGTGACATGGTTGTTGGTGCCAGACGGGCTGGTCTGAGTATTTCAAAAACTGCTGATCCACTGGGATTTTCACACACAACCATCTCGTGGGTTTACAGAGAATGGTCCGAAAAAGAGAAAATATCCAGTGAGCAGCAGTTGTGTGGAGAAATGGTGGTGGTGTAATAGTGTGGGGGATATTTTCTTCACACACTTTGGGCCCCTTAGTACCAATTGAGCATCATTTAAACACCACGGCCTACCTGAGTATTGTTGCTGACCATGTCCATCCCTTTATGACTACAGTGTCCCCATCTTCTGATGGCTCCTTCCAGCAGGACAGTGCACCATGTCACAAAGATCAAATCATCTCACCACTGGTTTCTTGAACATGACAATGAATGTCCTCCAATGGCCTCCACAGTCACCAGATCTCAATCCAATAGAGCACCTTTGGGATGTGGTGGGGGATTCTCATCATGGATGTGCAGCTGACAAAATTGCACCAACTGCGTGCTGCTACTATCACTATGTCACTATGGACCAAAATCTCTGAGGAATGTTTCCAACACCTAGTTGAATCTATGCCACCCAGAATTAAAGTGGAAGTAAACCCCCCTATCATATTCAGCCAAGGAAGCTGCCATCTTGGCCTCCGTTTAATCTGTAACGGCCATGAAGCTGCACATGTGATAGTTATGACACCAGCCATTGGATGGTTTGACAGTTTGGTTGAGAGTACAACCAATGTGACAGTTAGCACTTCTGGCATGCCGGGAATGTAACTGTTTTTTCAAACTGTTAGATCGATGGGTTTACTTCCACTTTAAGGCAGTTCTGAAGGCAAGAGGGGGTTCAACCCGGTATTAGCAAGGTCTACTTAATAAAGTGGCCGGTGAGTGTATTATTCCAGGTGAGACTACACTAAATGAATTTTAGTGCAAACAAATTCAATATATAACCAATTTTTGGGTAAAATATAATGCCACGTTCACGTGATCGGAATTTTGGTTGGAAAAAGCTCTGATGCTTTTCCCAAAGGAATTCTGACGGGATTTCGCTCAAGCTGTCTTGCATACACACGGTCACACCAAATTCCGACCATCAAGAATGCAATGACGAACTAGCCAGTAGCTAATAGCTTCCATCTCGTAGTTGAATCTGAGCATGCATGAGTTTTTGCGCATCGGAATTGCATACAGGCGATCGGAATTTCCGTCTGAAAAATTGAAAACATGCTCTCAAATTCTTGCTGGCGGGAATTCGGCCAGCTATATTCCGATGGAGCATACACACAGTAGCATTTTCCGATGAAGAGCTCTCATCTGTCTTTTGCTGGCCGAAATTCCGATCGTGTGTACGCGGCATTAGATATAGTTAAGTCAAGTGAATAGATACAAAACATGTCAAGGCTCTAAATTGTGTGCAGTTGTAAAATGGTGAAAAACGATGGTGCTGATGATGGTGATTGATAAAACATGTTGATTTGTAATGTACAAACTCTGCTCCCTCCACAAGCCTCAACCCACAACAAGCACTATTTCTGGAAGAGGTGGCAACTCTACTGTCCAATGAATGCCCTACACTGGCCATTAAGAGTTCATTTTTACTATATCTATTAGAGCCCTGCTATCTTAATTGCACTCAAATGCAACTTAAAGAGCACAGATCATGCTCCATGCGCTACTTCCTTGCTTGACCATCTGCAAGTCCAGGACCAACATGGCGAATGCCGGTGTGTGGAGGGGATGAAGAACGTTGGAGACGTTATCTGCTTTCCTTCCATTCTTGTTGGTGAACCGGAAAGTGATATGGATGATCTGGTGTCACTTTGCCCGCCTAGCATAGCCGGGAAGGAGTGTATTGCAATGTAATCTGTGCCAGTCCCTCACTGTGTCCATTCAGAAAAGAAAGGGGCCGGTAAATGATTCTCCCTCAACCCTGAAATATCTTCCTGTGTGCCTGCAGCAGCCAGCGGGAGAGAAGAGGAGGGAAGCCGGTAGTGCTGCGTTGGGGTGGGGGGGGACCAGGCAACAAGGGTAATCGGCACTGAACAGGATGATTAGGGTGTGCACAGGCATACCTGGCATACCCTGTGCTGACGTCTATGGCATCTAGGATGTTGCAATCAATTGAACCAGCAACAGGCATGCCACACACCAAGATGCGAAATGATATTCTTCCTTTATTGAACCAGCCAACAGAAGAAAGTTCTATTCTGGTATGTATCCTGCAGGTGTTTGATGGGCAGTACTACTGGCTGTACAAGATCCTTTCAACCAAATAGTGCCATGCTGCACCATGTGGAATCCTGGCAGTTGTGGCACAACGGTGCAGATTTTTAGAAGGTAACACAGGAGGCAAGGAGGACCATCAAGTGCCTCCTAAAGTGTTCCACCGCTCTTCAGCGGGTGATGTCAGTGTGAACGGGCTCCCATAAATATTGGTTTGGCTACTTATTACCTAGGTGCCCGTTGTTCTATTTTTTCACTTTGAAACAGTGATTGATAAAGAAATGCTATGTACACAGCAGGGGCGGACTGACAACTCATTGGGCCCCCGGGCAATATGAGATTATGGGGCCCTCGGGCAATAGGAGAAGATAATGGGACCCCTGAGCAATAGGAGATTATGGGGCCCCCAGGCAATATGAGATTATGGGGCCCCCAAGCAATCGATTATGGGGCCACACAGTATACACACACACATACAGTATACACACAGACACACAATATACACACACAGAATACACACGCACAATGAAAAGGTACTGGAGAGGCGGGGCAGCTATAATCTTGGGATTTTTAAAAAAGCACAGATTTTTACATACTGTCCCTGGTTTTATTGAGGCTAGCAACCCAGATGGGGCCCCTTAGTGGCATTGGGCCTTTGGGCAGTGCGGTAGTGCCGATTGGTCAGTTTGCCCCTGGTACACAGACACTGACAGGAACGGTCACAAGAATGGCTCAGGGTAAGATTAGTAAATTCTTCTTCTGCTTTTCGCTGAGCAGAAATTGGTTGCATCAAAACATACAATCTAGATGAAAGCACATTTAAAGAGTTAGCAGGTGTGGTCACTAATATTTATGATCTTTACGAATGCCCGTCAAAATTGTGTACATTGCAGCACCCAATGTTGTTCACGTGGTTTTGTTAGCTGCGGGTCATGTTGCATCACGTCAAAATGTACCTATCGTGTCGTTTGGAAGGGTTTGCAGCTCCTCAAATGCTTCCACTGAAGTCAATATAAACTCGCTGCTAATTGCATCACAAATGCCACTATGGTGTTTGCAGCCCGTGTGAGATGTGTTTAGAACATGTTAATAGCCAATATAATAATACAAAAATCCATAAAATAAAAACAATACAGAGGGGGGTGTCTGACAAGCGTATTTGAACAAGATACAAACACATGACTAAAAATCTAGGGTAAGGTAAGTGAGAGAGAAAGAAAGAAAGAAAGAAAGAAAGAAAGAAAGAAAGCATTATTTATATGTAGGACTGGTCAGCATATTGAATTTTGTATGTGGACAAACTGCTAAAAAATAAAAGAATTTCTGATAGCAGATAACCGTATTTGAACATGACATCACAGAAAGAGAGAGAGAAAGAAAGAAAGAGAGAGAGGAAATAAAGAAAGAGAGAGAGAAATAAATAGAGAGAGAGTAAAGTCGTAGCTATACGTGGGATCAGGGTAGCAGGCGCGCACGCCGGCCAATTGTCATTTAAAGAGCGACAGCGCTGAAAGCTGAAAATTGGCTTAGGCAGGAAGGGGGTGTAAGTGCCCGGTATTGAAATAGTTAAAAAAAAATGGATAGCAATTAATGCAACACAGTAAGTTTTCAGCTCGCTGATTTTTTAATAAGAGATCAAACAGCATAAGCAAATCAGTAGTAATCCACAGCAACATTTTTATACACTGCCTTTCCAGTGTTTACATTTAGCAATTAGATGAGACTTTATCCACGTACAGGAAAAGAAAGCACATCAATGTTATTTTGTGTTCAATTCGTTTTTATTAAGCGTAAGGGGAATCAAAAGTACACTTTACACAATGTAACAGTGAACAGTTGGTGCACAATACAGAGTAGTATTACATGTTTAGGGCATTCATCTTTATACTGTATGCAATATATGGTGATAACATGGCATGTCTACGGAACACAATACGTCTCGACTAAAGCCCTTTCTAGATTCAGAGTGCCCTACTCAAGAGAGGAATCATAGTAGACAAACAGTTGTTCTATCGAGAATACAGGCGTTGGAATCCACTCTGTAGGCAGCTATAGGGTATACCTCCTTAGACAGTATAGTATGTGAAAAAAGGTAAGAAGGAGTAAAGAGAGAGCAAAAGGAGGGTGAAGAGGTAGGGAGGAGGGTGAAGAGGTAGGGAGGAGGTTGGTGAAGGGGTGGGGAGGGTGTATCCGACTCGGTCCATTTTCCCTCATACAAAAGCACCCAATCATGACCATATTACGTATGTTGAGACATCATTTCCGCGTATACCCAAGTGTACTGTAACACGAGCCAACAGGACCATATCTTCTTTGCTAAGTCGGATTTGTTTCTAAGGTAGAGGGGAGAGGGTCATATCTTCCATGAAGTAGCTATTATCCACTTTAATCAACCATTGACGTAGGGTCGGAATGGTCATTGTTTTCCAATACTGAGGGATAAGTGCCTTTGCGGCATTGAGAAGATAGGGTGTAATCGACTTTTTATATGGTCCTACTGGCTTGCCCGAACAGTGGAATAAAACAACCCACGGATCGTTGGGAACTTCCCAACCCTGAATTTCTTTGATCCAGTACAAAATGGCTAGCCAGAACAGACGTAGCCGTGGACAAAACCACCAAATGTGGGCGTGTGTTGCTTTCTCTCCACACTTCCTCCAACACAACAGAGATATCTGTGGGAAAGTCTTGGGTAGTACCAAAGCTGGATGGTGCCATCTAGTCAATAGTTTGTATTTAACCTCCGCCATTCTAGATACTCCGGAGGAGGTGTGAGCCAGGAGAAGGATGTTAGATCTTTGACTTGTTGGCAGTTCCTTTTGTAAATCTAGTTCCCAGTTTTGGACAAACATGGGAGTTCTTGTGGATGCCAGTGCTAACAGTGTGTGGTAAAAGTGAGAGATGGGTTTCTCTATGGCGTGGTCCTTGGATTCCTTGGAGAGAGAGATCTCAGGGGTTTTGGGAGCGAGTGTACAAAATCCGCTAGTTGCCGGTAGCACATCAATGTTATAAGCATTAACCCAGTTTAAAAATATGAACCAGTAGAATAGACTTTTTTCAGTTTGAAGTTGTGAAACCAATGCACAGCTGTTGTGGAGTTTAAAATCACAGAGAATGCACAACATAGGGGATGTATAGGTAGCATGTCCTTTATGGAAAATAACTGGGTTCACTAAGTCCTGCAGCTTTACAATACAGATCTGGGGGTCCAGTACTTCACTGGTTAACTCTTATATGCAGCCCTGCCACTTGCCGCAGATTGGAGGCTCAGTGGCTGTTCCTGGAGGGCCATCACAAGTGCTATCTTCTAGGTATGATGAGGTAGAGATCGTTTTTAAATATGAACCCTTTTTATCTCTAGGTTATGTTTTTAATTCTACATTAAAGGGGTCGTGAAGGCTGAAGGTTTTTTACCTCCATGCATTCTATGCATGATGGTAAAAAACCTTCTGTGTGCTGCTCAACCGTCACCTCCCCCCATTACTCACCTGAGCCTCCTCTCAATCCAGCGATGTACACATGATTCTCTATTGTCCGGGGTCTCTCTCTCCTCATTGGCTGAAGCACAGCAGTGGGAGCCTTTGCCTTTGGCTCCCACAGCTGTCAATCACAGCCAGTGAGCCAATGAGGAGAGAGAGGAGGGTGGAGCCGGTGGATGCATAGAGCGGGGCTCAGAAGTGAGCAGTCACCAGTGCCCCCAATAAAAGCAGCTCGCTATTAGGGGCACTTGTCAAGGGGAAGGATTCAGGAGTGTCAGCAGCGTCCTGAAAATAAGAGGATCGGGGCTGCTCTGTGCAAAACCACTGAACAGAGCAGGTAAATATGACATGTTTTTTTTTTAATGTACTGTATTATATATAATATCACTTTAACTAACAATCCCACACACACGTATCATTCGATTCTTCTCGATTAGATAGCCATACCTCCTTGGCCATATTCAGGCCACTGTTTTTGCACACCAAACAGTGGTACTTAAATGAGTTTCTAACCACCTCCAACCCATGACTGACATATCAACCTTGGGGTACTACCCATAGGTAAACATTGATATGGTCTTAATGAGTAGCATCCCTCTCAAACATTCCAGCATTTATAGTGCAGCAGCCATGCACTCTTTTCCTTCTAAAATCTCTGATGTAGACATAGTGTTGAACCCCTGTACCAACCTACATACAGTGTTTTCCCATCCTACTACACGTTCTTGAAAATCTTGATGTAC
Source organism: Lithobates pipiens (assembly GCF_037356315.1). Lineage (NCBI taxonomy): Eukaryota > Metazoa > Chordata > Amphibia > Anura > Ranidae > Lithobates > Lithobates pipiens. The sequence goes on along the minus strand of NW_027507788.1, from coordinate 33,025,977 downwards.
AGTACTTCCTATGCTGAGACCCATTGACCCAACAGTTTCTCTAGAGGCTGCTAGGGGTTCCTTGAGCAATGGGCATTTTCTGCCTCTCAGACAAGTTCCCACTGACACCATTGACGTTTTTAGCTATCTGTAAGGTGGTAATTCTTCCCAATGACCACCAGTGTAAGGAGCATTCCTCCCACTGATGGGATGGGATCACATTAATTTACCATGAGTTGTAATTATTGTAATTTCTAGAAGGGGTTCCTTGAGACCGGAAAATAATTTAAGGGGTTCCTCTGAGTTTAAAAAAAAAGGTCAAGAAAGGCTAGTGTACAGTATTGCATATATTAAATATAACAATATCCACTCTCCATATTAAATGGGACCTTTTGTTTTCTTTGTAAAATCTACCAAGACCTCTGCATTTATAAATGGCTTCAGTTGATTCTTCACACTTTAAATATATGATCCCAGAGCAGCCTTTCTCAACCTTTTCAACACAGAGGAACCCTTGAAATAGTTCTCTGGTCTCGGGAACCCCTTCTAAAAATTAGAAATCTACAACTCATAATACAATAGTGAGATGGTCAGTGGGAAGAATGGTCCTTACACTTGTGGTCCTTGGGAAGAATTACCTTCTTACAGATAGCTAAAAAGATCAATGGCGTGACTGGGAACTTATCCGAGAGGCAGAAATTGCCTAATGCTGAAGGAACCCCTAGCAACCTTGGAGGAACCCTAGGGTTCCATGGAACCCTTGTTGAGAATCACTGTCTCAGAGTGATGTTGAGTCATGTCCACAAATTGTCTAAGCAATGCATGTACAGTGCATATCATGTGAGCCAATGGTCAGTTTGAGTTTTGATCATTCTTGGCAGTGAACGTTTCATGTGTAATTATGATAAATATTTTAACCAGCCAGTTCTTCACTACTCTGAAGTTCAGATCTATCCAAGAAGGCTTTCTCCAGGCTTGCTGGAATGGATTTGATTAAATTGTCCTTGAAGTCTCGGCAAAAGAACACATACAGAATAGGATTTATGCAACTGCTCACGTAAGCCAGACATATGCAAATTTCATTTATCAGGTTGTCTACTTGGTATTTAGCTTTGCCAATGTGGACAAGAGGTCAGGTATAATATGGGAACCAGCAGAGGAAGAAGCCAAGCACAACTGCAATTAATAACTTGTAGGGTTGCTGGGATAGATTTGATCCTCTCCTTTTTTTTTTTAACTCCAGAAATATAAGACCATAAGACACAAGGATGACGGTGAAGGGCAGCACAAACATAAAGGTAAATCTGGTGTGTCGCAACATTTTCACAAATTGATTTGATGAACTGTTTTCAACCTGCTTAGACTTTTCCGAACAGTCTGAAAAGTCAGTGTGTAGATTGTGGAAGGCAATAAATGGAACACTCAAAATCAGACAAAGCCCCCAAACCATGCCGGAAATAACGTGTGCTAAGTTGCGTGTCCTGCGTAGCTTTGCCCAAATTGGCCTTGTCACAGACACACAGCGGTCAACGCTGATGACGGTTAAGAAGTAGACGCTGCTGCACATGTTTAGAATCGATGTCATTACACTGATTTTACACAACTCTTCAGGAAAGTAAGATATAGTGAACAAAGACCACTCCGTAATGCCGATGGGAAGAAAGAGGCAGCACAGGAAGTCGGCAATGGCCAAGTTGAGGAACCACACCGCACTGACGGTCTTCATCTTGAACCCAGCAATCCAGATGACTAAACCATTTCCCACAATTCCGACAACAAAGGTGAAACTGTAGCAAGTGATGCAAAAGGCCTTAAGATATGGAAACACACTGGGGGAAACAAAGAAAGCGTTATGGCCTTCTAACATAAAGTTTTCATGGGACTGATTGTAATCCGTGGCTTCCATGCTGGATGAATATCTGCAGGTGTAAATATTAAAAATTGTCAGCACAGTGTATCATAATAAAAATGTTTCATGAACACAATTACTATATATTTTTATGAATATATAATGAGAAAGTGGATCCATAAATCTTCAAGGCTGCATATTTAACCACTTGCCTACAGGGCACTTACACCCCCTTCCTGCCCAAGCCATTTTCAGATTTCAGTGCTGTTGCACTTTGAATGTCAAGCTACACTGTAACTGTGTGAAATTGTTATCATTTTCTTCACACAAATAGAGATTTTTTTGGTGGTATATAATCACTGCTGGGTTTTTTCATTTTTTACACAAAAAAAGACCAAAAATTTTGGAAAAAAAAATTGTTTTACATAGTTTCTGTCAGTAAATTTTAAGTCATTTTTCTCCTTCACTGATGTGCACTGATGAAGCGGCACTGATGGGCACTGATAGGCTGAACTGGTGGACATTGATGAGGCGGCACTTATGGGCACTGATAGGTGGCACTGATATGTGGCACTGATGAGCACTGATAGGTCGCACTTATGGGCACTGTTAGGTTGCACTGATGGGCATTAATAGGCAACACTGGTGGGCACTTATATTTGGCACTGGTGGGCACTTATAGGTGGTACGGCTAGGCGGTACTTATGGGCATTGATGAGTGGCACCGATGGGTGACACTAATGGGCGTTTATCAACAGCAGTGATGGACATTGATGGGCAGCACTGATAGGCGGCTCTGATAGCCAGCACTGACTGGCATCACTAATGGGCACTGATTGGTGGCACTTGTGGGCAATGGTGGGCACTGATTGCTGCCACTGGTGGGCACTGATTTCTGCCACTTGTGGGCAATGGTGGGTACTGATTGGTGACACTGCTGGGCACTTAATTGTAATCAGGGCACTGATGATCAGTGCCCTGATTACATGCCTAGCTGTCCCCTGTGAGGAGATGCCGCTGATCGGCTATGATTGGACACAGCTGATCACATGGTTAAAGAGCTGCAGACGCGGCTCTTTACAGAGATCAGGGTCACACCGTGTTCTGGCAACGCGGCCACAATTGCTGCGCTGTGTGTGCCCCTGGGGGCGTGCTGCCATCATTTGACGTGGGCAGGTGGCAACTAGTTAAACGTTTTGTGTCCTGGGCAATTTACAAATTTTTCACACCCATGTTAAAATCAGCATTTTGTTTCTAGACTATTACTTAAAACCCCAAAACAGTGTATATTTTCTGAAAGCAGAGGCCCTGAAGAATAAAACACAATATTTTCTCAGCTTTTTATCAAATATACACTCACCATCCACTTTATTAGGTACACCTGTTCAATCGCTTGGTAACCCAACTTGCTAATCAGCCAATCACGTGGCAGTGACTCGATGCATTTAGGCATCTAGACGTGGTGAAGATGGCTTGCTGAAGGTCAAACAGCATGGGAATGGTGAAGAAAGGCAATTTAAGTGACTTTGAATGTGGCATGGTTGTTGGTGCCAGATGGACTGGTCTGAGTATTTCAAAAACTGCTGATCTACTGCGATTTTCATACACGACCATCTCTCAGGTTTACAGTGGCAGTTATGTGGAGGAAAATGCCTTGTTGATATCAGAGGTCAGAGGAGAATGGGCAGACTGGTTTGAGATGATAGAAAGGCAACAGTAACTTAGATATCCACTCAATACAAACAAGGTATACAGTATACCATCTCTGGATGCACAACACATCGAACCTTATAGCAGATGGGCTACAGCAACAGAAGACCACATTGGGTGCCACTCCTATCAGCTAAGAACAGGAAACTGAGGCGACAATTTACACAGGGTCACCATAATTGGACAATAGAAGATTGGAAAAATGTTGGTCGTATGAGTCTTGATTTCAGCTGCGACATTCAGATGCATCGTTTAAACACCACGGCCTACCTGAGTATTGTTGGTGACCATGTCCATCCCTTTATAACTACAGTGTCCCCATCTTCTGATGGCTCCTTTCAGCAGGATAATGCACCATGTCACAAAGCTCCAATCATCTCACCACTGGTTTCTTAAACATGACAATGAGGTTCCTGTACTCCAATGGCCTCCACAGCCACTAGATCTCCATCCAATAGAGCACTTTGTGGTGGAACAGAAGATTCTCATCATGGATGTGCAGCTGACAAAATTGCACCAACTGCGTGATGCTATCATGTTATTGTGGACCAAAATCTCTGAGGAATGTTTCCGACATCTTGTTGAATCTATGCCACCAATAGGGATGAGCTCGGTGTTTGACTCAAAAGGCATGGTCGACTCGAACATCGGCCGTTCGTCTGTTCGACAAATTCAGAACTTTGTGGACCGTTCGCACCAAATTCGTGTGTTATGAACGGCCCACAATGTACTATGCCAACGCAGTGCATTGCTGGCTCATGATTGGCCAAGCATGCACTGAGACCCTGCGTGCTTGGCCAATCACAGCGCCAGCAGCGAGGAGAGCCATAATTGGACACAGGCAGGATGTCTGTGGCCAATTATAGCTCAGGGGGTTTAGTACATGTGCCACATTATAGAAGGCCGCTAGCGTGGCAGCCTTGTGTAGTGTGTTCTGGTGTGCAGGGAAAGAGCAAGATAGGCAGGGACAGTGTGTTCTTTTCTCAGCCATCTGCAGGAGTTAGTGGGTGTTGTGTGCCTCCATGTGTGTTGGTGTTCTCTAATACAGGCATCTGCAAGAGTTAGTGGGTGTTGTGTGCCTCCAGCACAGCACAGTATACACCTGTATCTACCCTTTATTGCTGGTGTTCTCTAATACAGGCATCTGCAGGAGTTAAAGTGGGTGTTGTGTGCCTCCAGCACAGTATACACCTGAAGACACCCCTTATCGCTGGTGTTGTCTGTTGCATATCTTGCATATTAGCCTTTAAAATTAGCACTTTTGATTTCGAACGTTCGAGTCCCATAGACTTTAATAGGGTTCTAAAGTTCGTACGAATTTTCAGTCCGTTCGAAGGTTCTGGTGCGAACCAAACCGGGGGGTGTTCGGCTCATCCCTAGCCACCAAGAATTAAGGCAATTCTGAAGGCAAGAGGGGGTTCAACCTGGTACTAGCAAGGTGTATCTAATAAAGTGGCCGGTGTGAGTTTTATTCCAGGTGAAACTACATTAAAATGAATTTTAGTGCACACAATTACAATATATAACCAATTTTTGGGTAACATATAAGATATAGTTGAGTCAAGTAAATAGATACAAAACATGTCAAGACTGTAAATTGCGTGCGCCTGTAAAATGGTAAAAAAAGAAGGTGCTGATAAGGATGATTGATAAAACAAGCTGATGATGGTGATTGATAAAACATTTTGATTTGTAATGTACAAACTATGCTCCCTCCACAAGCCTCAACCCACAACAAGCACTATTTCTGCAAGAGGTGGCAACTCTACTGTCCAATGAATGCCCTACACTGGCCATTAAGAGTTAATATTTACTATATCTATTAGAGCCCTGCTATATCCCTTGCAATCAAATGCAACTAAAAGAGCACAGATCATGCTCCATGTGCTACTTCCCTGATGGCACACCTCCCAACTTTTTGAGATGGGAATGAGGGACACCTATCAGCAAAAGCATGCAGGCATAGGGCACACCCCGGCCACACCCCCTTAAAGGAGAATTGTACAAAAAAAACAAGATTGGTTAAAACCACAAGTGATTTTTTTACCACTTGTATTCCTTTAAATTGGCTTTTGGAATTTACAAATGCAGCAATTTAGAAATCAGATGAAGGTTTAGTGCTGGAAAACACTTTTTTGATAGATAAAATGTGCATTTTATACACATCTATATAGATCAGATCAAAATGAGGGACAGAGGGACATTGCTCCAAATCAGGGACAGTCCCTCGAAATCAGGGACAGTTGGGAGCTATGTGATGGGGTATGACAGCTCCATAGTTGCCAACATTGTAAAAAAAAAAACGCTTTTTTGGTAGTAGGCGGAGTTGTGTTATTAGGGGGCAGGGCATGCGGTTATAGGCGTGGCATAGGAAAAGGATAAAATGTGGCAAAATATGGGCGTGGTTTACGTAAAATAGTGGGCGTGGCTTACATGGGGCGTGGCTCGAAGGGGTGTGGTTAGCGTCTGAGATGAACGCAGGATGGAGAGGGAAAGGTTAAGGGAAAGGAGGAGGGTGGAGGGATGGAGGGACAGCAGCCCCCCGATCCTACACCACAATAGCAATGTGTTTTCCAGAGTTTGACAATCAGCAGATAAAGATACTCCAAATACCTGGTGTTGGCGCTTCAATCATCCCGGAGCCATGATTGTTATGGTTTCAGGATGATTGAAGCGCATTATTTCTATTATTACATTGTAATATGAAATGAAATCATTCAACTCACCATCAGTGGCGTACTAAGTGTGGGGTGGGGGGTGCGGGCCGCCCCGGGTGCCACACCCTGGGGGGGGTGCCAGGCCAGCGCCCTCCCCCTCCGACTGAAGAGGAGACAGCGTCGCGGGTTAGACTGACCACAGAGAGAGAGCTGCGGGCGGCATTGCAGGGTGCGGGGCGAGAAGCACCCGAGTGGAGTGACATCTGCCGGCAGTGATCCAGGACCCGGCGCAATAAGCCCCTTCTCTCTGTGGTTGCGTCGCGCCGTTCTCATCAGTCTCGGGCAGCGGCTGTCACTCACAGCCGAGCAGAGTGAAGCCGCCTCCCCCTCCTCCTCCATGCACAGCACTGTGTAGACATACAGGAGGAGGGGGAGGCGGCTTCACTCTGCTCGGCTGTGAGTGGCAGCCGCTGCCCGAGACTGATCAGAACGGCGCGACGCAACCAGAAAGAAGGGGATTGTCGCACCGGGTCCCGGATCACTGCCGACAGGTGTCACTGGCTCTGTGTCCTCCCGGTACAGGTCAGTGCTGGTCATACAGAGAGACCGAGCGGGGGAGGGGGGGTGTGAAGAGATTCTCTGCAGCTCTTATTATGTAACCTCAACATCCCAAACTGCAAGATGCAGCTGAGGAGGACTACAAGTCCCAACATATCGGGCTGTGTGGGCTTACAGTTCTCCTCTGCTGAGCATAGCAACTTTGTATGCTTGGACTTGTAGTCCTCCATAGTGCAGCCTTGCATGCTGGGACTTGTAGGCCTCCTCTGTAGTACAGTGCAGCCTTGCATGCTGGGACTTGTAGTCCTCTGTAATGCAGTGCAGCCTTGCTTTCTGGGACTTGTAGTCCTCTTCTGTAGTGCAGTGCAGCTCTGCATGCTGGGACTTGTAGTCCTCTTCTGTAGTGCATTGCAGCCTTACATGCTGGGAGGTGTGGTCCTCCTCAGTAGTACAGTGCATGCTGGGACTTGTAGTCTTCCTCTGTAATGCAGTGCAGCCTTGCATACTGGGACTTGTAGTCCCCTTCTATAGTGCAGTGCAGCCTTGCATGCTGGGACCTGTGGCCCTCTATAGTGCAGAGTAGCCTTGCATGCTGGGACCTGTGGTCCTCCTCTGTAATCCAGTGGAGGCCTTGCATTCTGGGACACGTAGTCATCTATAGTGCAGTGCAGCCTTGCATGCTGGGACCTGTGGTCCTCTATAGTGCAGAGTAGCCTTGCATGCTGGGACTTGTGGTCCTCCTTGGTAATGCAGTGAAGATGGGGGGTCTGTACGGTAGGGAGGGGGGTCTGTACTGTAGGGGGTCTGTGTAACATGCAGGGGGTCCAGAGCTGTGAGGGGCTATGTAATGTAAAGGGATGCAGAGGTGCAGGGTGCTGTGTAATGTAAAGGGGTCCAGAGGTGCAGTTGTGGAGAGGGGGGGGGGGGTACAAAGTAGTGACAAAAAGATATTGAAGGATGCAGGGGGCAAAGTGAGGTGTTTTTACATTTTAAGGTGGGGGGTGCCAGGCATAGGATCCGCCCCGGGTGGCAAATGCTCTAGGTACGCCCCTGCTCACCATAATGCAGAATCAGTGGGAGCCCTGAGCGCGTCACTAGCCACGTTGCCTGCCACCAGATGCCATCAGGTGCCCCATCAGAGCAGCCTTCCTCACATCTGGTGTCCATCAGCGGAGCCATTCTGACATCCAGACTCTGACTGCGCCCCTCTGACATCCACAGACTGGCCCCCTCTGACATCCACAGACTGGCCCCCTCTGACATCCACAGACTGGCCCCCTCTGACATCCACAGACTGGCCTCCTCTGACATCCCATCCACAGACTGGCCCCCTCTGACATCCCATCCACAGACTGCCCCCCTCTGACATCCCATCCACAGACTGGCCCCCTCTGACATCCCATCCACAGACTTCCCCCCCTCTGATATCCCATCCACAGACTGGCCCCCTCTGACATCCCATCCACAGACTGCCCCCCCTCTGATATCCCATCCACAGACTGCCCCCCCTCTGATATCCCATCCACAGACTGGCCCCCTCTGACATCCCATCCACAGACTGCCCCCTCTCTGACATGACATCCCATCCACAGACTGGCCCCCTCTGACATCCCATCCACAGACTGGCCCCCTCTGACATCCCATCCACAGAGTGCCCCCCCCCTGACATCCCATCCACAGACTGCCCCCTCTGACATCCCATCCACAGACTGGCCCCCTCTGACATCCCATCCACAGACTGGCCCCCTCTGACATCCCATCCACAGACTGGCCCCCTCTGACATCCCATTCACAGACTGGCCCCCTCTGACATCCCATCCACAGACTGGCCCCCTCTGACATCCCATTCACAGACTGGCCCCCTCTGACATGACATCCCATCCACAGACTGGCCCCCTCTGACATCCACAGACTGCCCCCTCTGACATCCCATCTACAGACTGGCCCCCTCTGACATGACATCCCATCCACAGACTGTCCCCCCTCTGATATCCCATCCACAGACTGCCCCCCCTCTGATATCCCATCCACAGACTGGCCCCCTCTGACATCCACAGACTGGCCCCCTCTGACATCCACAGACTGGCCTCCTCTGACATCCCATCCACAGACTGGCCCCCTCTGACATCCCATCCACAGACTGGCCCCCTCTGACATCCCATTCACAGACTGGCCCCCTCTGACATGACATCCCATCCACAGACTGGCCCCCTCTGACATCCACAGACTGCCCCCTCTGACATCCCATCTACAGACTGGCCCCCTCTGACATGACATCCCATCCACAGACTGTCCCCCCTCTGATATCCCATCCACAGACTGCCCCCCCTCTGATATCCCATCCACAGACTGGCCCCCTCTGACATCCACAGACTGGCCCCCTCTGACATCCACAGACTGGCCTCCTCTGACATCCCATCCACAGACTGGCCCCCTCTGACATCCCATCCACAGACTGGCCCCCTCTGACATCCCATTCACAGACTGGCCCCCTCTGACATGACATCCCATCCACAGACTGGCCCCCTCTGACATCCACAGACTGCCCCCTCTGACATCCCATCTACAGACTGGCCCCCTCTGACATGACATCCCATCCACAGACTGTCCCCCCTCTGATATCCCATCCACAGACTGCCCCCCCTCTGATATCCCATCCACAGACTGGCCCCCTCTGACATCCACAGACTGGCCCCCTCTGACATCCACAGACTGGCCTCCTCTGACATCCCATCCACAGACTGGCCCCCTCTGACATCCCATCCACAGACTGCCCCCCTCTGACATCCCATCCACAGACTGGCCCCCTCTGACATCCCATCCACAGACTGCCCCCCCTCTGACATGACATCCCATCCACAGACTGGCCCCCTCTGACATCCCATCCACAGACTGGCCCCCTCTGACATCCCATCCACAGAGTGCCCCCCCCCTGACATCCCATCCACAGACTGCCCCCTCTGACATCCCATCCACAGACTGGCCCCCTCTGACATCCCATCCACAGACTGGCCCCCTCTGACATCCCATCCACAGACTGCCCCCCTCTGACATCCCATCCACAGACTGGCCCCCTCTGACATGACATCCCATCCACAGACTGCCTTACCTCTACCATCCCATCCACAGCCCTTGTACACACGGTCGGAGAATCTGTTGGAATCAGTCTTATCGGACCGTGTCGTCAGATAATCCGACTGTGTGTGGTATGCATCGGACTGATTCCGTCCGAATCTCCGTCCGACCCAATTTTCCAACATGTTGGAAAAATTTCCCGACCAACTGGTCTGGACGGACCTAATCCGATCATGTGTAGAGCATTTTCATCGGACCAAGTGCCACGCATGCTCACATTCAAATTCCGACACGGAAGCGCTCGTTCAGGTAAAACTACTGCTTGTAAGCGATATAGCACATTCGTCACGCTGCAATGTTAAACAATCAGTCATCAAGCGCATTCTCTTGTTCTTTACAATGCTGCAAGAACCAACTTCTTTTGATGCTCATAGTCACACACACTTCTCCCGAACGGATTTCATGACTCTTTTTTAACCATTTCAGCAATACAATTTTATTTTAAGTCACATCTACACAATGTTTTTTTTTGTTTGTTTTTTTTGGATGTTTTTATGGGGGGGGGGGGATTCCCTAAAAATCTCCTATAATGACACTGGTCATTTATCCTTTTTTTTTCCTTTTTATTTTTGGGTGTAAACTTACAACAACAACATTATTGTATTTTTTAGATTTTCTTTGTCTTTTTTAATCTACAGGAGGTTGTTTAGTGTTGGTACCCCTTGTTTTTTAGTTCACTTTGTATTTTGGAAATGTACCTGCCTGCTCACAAATAAACTGTACTTTTGGAAAGGAAAACACATTACACAAGTATTTCATCAAACAAAAATAAAATTTATTTAGTTTGCTCCAAAATAAAACTAGGAACGCAGCACTGGAGAAACTTCTTAACTTTGGTGCAGCCTTTGGCCCCCAGGGCAGACATGACTAAATGAGATATAAAAAAAATTGGTGGCCTGAGGAGTAGATATCTCAGGGAGAGAAGTCTGGTCCCGAAGTCCTAGAGAGCAGGAAATTCAGATGACATTTCCGTCCCCAGGATGTGGATCTTCAAGAGGCTGCATCTTCTGGCACACCAGACTCATCCCAGGCCATCACTCTCTCGTCTTCCTTTGTGACTTCCCACCAGGCATCCTTCCAGGCTGTGGCTGGGCTCCTGTAGCTGGGGCAGGAGGAGGAGGGCGTTGGTGGACCTCCTGGATGCCACTTGCCACAGCCTGCCCCCGACTGAGGTCTTCCTGTGTATGAAAAGGGGACATAGTTTTAGTTTTTTGATCATCAATCACAACATTTTGTGCTCCTGGCTTTTGCTATTTGACTGTTACCAAATAGAACAGACTATCATTCTGACACCAGCATTTTTCTTTCCCGTCCCAATAATTTTTGGTCACTACTGTCTATTGAGATATAAACCACTTGGAAAAATCTCAACTTACTGATCAATAAGAACATCTAGTTAACATCATTAAATGTAACACAAGAAATATGTTCAACAATGCAATACCTGTCTCAAGCTTGGCCCCACCACATGGTGCTGCCTGGAAGGCCCAGGTTGGTCATCAGAAGCCTCAGCTGGGGGTGAAGGATGCCTTGGAGGAAGCATGGAGAGTGGTGGCCTGAGTGGTGGCCTGGGTACCCCCTGGTCTATCAGAAAATGCAGCCTGTCAAAGTGCACCAATGATGGGGTAATAAACAGCATCTGGATCTCCTGCTCTCAAGGACTCCAGGTGCTTCTTTCTCTCCCTGAAATATGTAAGCTTCATGGCCACAATTTTGCGATTCAGATAGGCCATGTCTGCCGTGGGGACCCTGATCTGCACCAAAGCAAGCAGTTTCTCCAGTGCTACGTTCCTCTTTGATCTGTCATTATAAAATTTATTGTGGAACTGCCACAGGCAGGGCATCTCCATGTAGAGCTCGAGGAATAGCCCCATAAAGTTGGCATTGTTGAATGGGTCAATTTTTTCTGCAAGACACAACACAAGACAAACCCTCAAATACTAATAATGCAATTAAAATCCCTCCTAATCTTGTCCCAACAGCGGCCTAGATAGAAGCAGTCTAGTCTAGTGAAGCACAAAGTTAAAAATGTTACCTTCGTTTCCACGTTCGCCGCGTCCGTGACTCACACTCTCCTCCCAGATCGTACGGACGATACCCATGTGTGGCGTTTTATATACAGTGCACATGCGTGAAACTCCGCCCGCCCCTGACGTTCTTTCCAGACTATTCCCCGCCCCTTCGCTTCCCGCGCAGTGGGGAGAGCACATGGCGGAGAGAACGCAGGTGCGCAATAATAGTTCCACTAACGAGGAGGAGGGTGAGGAAAGCCCGGAGCCAGAAACGTCCCAGTACAGGAAGAGAAGATTTAAGGCCTCAAATATGTCTTTTGGAGAGATGTTGGAGATGGTCGACATATTGAACAGGACCGACTATGATGGGAAGTATGGACCTTACCCAAACCCAAATATCAGAAAGGCTAAGATCATGAATAAAGTTGTGAAGAGTCTTCTGAAGAATTTTGGGGTACACCGATCCAAGGATCAACTGAGAAAACGCTGGTCAGACCTGAAACTGAGGGAGCACGAGCAGTACCTAAGGATCAAGCGTGTTCTTAAAAAAAGTAAGTAGTTGTCGTGTGTTCATATGATTATTCTTGCTTGTATAAATGCTCCATGTGCTTTGATTTCATGTTGTGCATTTAAAAATGGCCACTTTCAAGGTCATGGTTTCGTTCGTTCGTATGAAACATCATTCTGCAGGGAAGTATTCCAGCTTAACAAAGTAGCCCCAATAATGTTCTCACCTTGTAACTCAACCCAAAAACACAATTGTACAACACTTCTAAGCAATGTTTCATATTCCTATTTCTGCCCTCTGTGTGCTAATTAATCTTTGTTTACATTCTCATAGGGGAGAGAAGACTCGGCAAGTATGAGGATACCAGGGACCCCACACCTCCCAAAGAAGGGCAACTTCCAAAAGAAGAAACAGAGGAGCAGGAGCAGGAGGAGGAGGAGGAAGAAGGAGAGATCGTGGAGGTTGGCCAAATTGTCACCACAACAGGTGAGTGTCGGAGAACACAGCTTCCGGTAAGCTCATCAATGTATATCACTATATTTGGATTACATGGTGTGTTTGTTTTTTGTTTTTTTAGGTGATGTGGAGGAAGATTCCCGTTTTACCAGTGAAAGTGCCCAGATCTTGATCGGGGAGATAATGGGGTGCAATAGGGATTTGGAAATTGTACAACAAAACATCAATGATGTTAAAAATAAAATGAAGAACATCATTGATGTTTTGGGGAGAGTGTGAAAAAGAAAAAACTAGATAGGGTTTTATTTTTGCTTTTTATCCAAAAAATGTTGTATTTTGCATAATTTCAAATTTGGAAGATGCACAGAGTGTGTAAACATGTGCTATCTCACATCATGGGGGATCAATGTACATGTTTTGTGGAAAGTGTCTGAGATGAAGGGGTTGCAGCCCCAAAGCATGTACATTGATCCCATGATGGGAGATAGCACATGTTGACACACTGTGTGCATCTTCCAAATTTGTATTTTTCAGGGGTCACACCCCATGTGATGAAGGCAATATCAGCCCAGTTTGTACATACTCAGGTCTGATCTTGTCTTCACTTTTCCAAGTTGAACTTTGTAAGTTCCTGTGTTCTGTATTTTACGCTTTGATACATGCCTGTTTACACAAAAAAACAACAAAAAAATAAATATTATTAAACTCGGTTTTGGATCCCCAAAATATCTTAGTTTGTTGTAAAAACCTTTACTAAACGCACATGTGAATGTGCTTGTATTAAAAAGTTGAATTGTCAACAATGTGTGGCTTCCTTTTTCATTGGGCTTAAAATGTATTTGTAGTGAAATTTGAGTTTGTGCTGAGAAGGAGTGCGATTTACTAAAGGCAACTCCACTTTGCATTCCAAGTGCAGTTTCAGGTGTACTTTTGCAGTGCACTTGTAGTGCATAGTGGATGTGCCTTTAGTAAAAAACACCCACAGTGATGTGTAAATTTGGACAATCATGCCATTTTCCTGCCATGGTGCTGAAAATGATCACGATTTAGATCAGTAATGCACTACACATTAGTTAACAAAAAGAAGGTGTGTGTGTGTAGCAGACCCACAACATAATAAGATTATCTGAAGAGAGACTGTCCCCTCATCTCACTCTGAACTTGGGTTTGCACTGTTGGTGAAAAAGGCACAACTTGACGAAAAATGGCAAAGTGGGAGGCCACAGTCTGCCATTCCTGTGGCGTTGAAGGACACTGTGTAGTGACACAAGAAAAAAAAATAGTAATTTTACAAATCAACATTGCATGCAGATTAGACACCCACATTTTTGGACAAAATTAGTATAACATTTTTTTAAATGAGTATTTAAAGCCTAAAGTATAAGGTCCCCTTATGAGAGTCCTAACCCCCCCATCCCCCCCATCTGATGGGCCCTTGCTAAAAAATGAGGGGGGATGTTTAGGACAGGTAACCCTCTCCATTTGATTGAGAGCTGAATGCCTAAAAAATGTGTGATACTTTGGGAAGCCCCTCCTTAGTTACACTATTGGCAGCCCACCGGACAGGTAAGAAGTGTCATAATACCAAAATGGAAGCACATGTTGACATTCTGCTATTACATAGCAAGAAAATGAATGTGTTAAAAAAAAATCGAAATAGCATGTGAAAGTATTGAGGCCCTTACACTACATGCTTTGGTGAATTGTTCCATAAATGTTATCATGAAAAAGGTATTTAGAGTGTGTATTGGGTTGGGTCAAGTCATCAGATAGAAGATTGCTATCAGCTGAGGTAACAGTTGGGGAGAGGGGGGGTTACTAATGAGTTTGGCACAACTCCAAATAAACAATAAAAAGGTCACTTTGCATGAATTGAAGCACACACATCACATTCGTAGACATTTTAGGGGGTGTTTAGGGGAAAGCAATACTATGGAGCTGACAAAAGACATTGTCAAGTGACTAGACTATAGTTTTAGGGGCCAAGAAGAGCATGGTGGGGAAGTTAGTGAGGCAAATATGCCTGAGGACAAAGGGGCAGAGCATATGAATTAGAGCATATTGCAATGATGGTAATTAGGGAATGAGGAAAGAAATGCAAGACATTAGCAATCATGAAATACATAGAATGTGATGTTTAACTAGATGTCGACCACCGGCTGTCAAATGACGGCCAGGCGGCGCACCTATTGTGGCGGGAGGCCGTCATATGACGGCCTCCCGTTTAAACAGGGAATGCGCGCGATCGTGCGCGCGCATCCCTTTTTCTTCGGTGGCGGCGTGTCACTGAGACACCGCTCGCCACAAAGGGGGTGAACAGCCATTCGTTATGGCTGTTTACCACGTGATCGGCCGTGATGAAGTCACGGCCGATCACAGATGGTCACACCCCGAACGTGCACGGCGCATGCGCACGAGCGTGCTGCGCGTGCACGTCGGTGGCGGCGTGTTCCCCGGGAACACTGCTCGTCACCGACGCTGGTAAACAGCCATTGGCCGGCTGTTTACCCACGTGATCGCCTGTGATCCTTTCACAGCCGATCACTAAAATGTAAACAAACCGCGGTAACGGGATGTTACCGGGTTCTCCTCCTCACACACCGATCGTGTGTGAGGAGGAGATTGCGGTAACATCTCGTTACCGCATACAGTGTACACTAATCATACTGATTGCCCCCCCAATAAAGAGGACCTGTCACCACCCCTCATAGTACCTGTCAATCACAGTCCATCAGAGTACCTGTCACAGTCCATCAGAGTACCCGAGTACCTGTCACGGCCCATCAGAGTACCCGAGTACCTGTCACGGCCCATCAGAGTACCCGAGTACCTGTCACGGCCCATCAGGGTACCCGAGTACCTGTCACGGCCCATCAGGGTACCCGAGTACCTGTCACGGCCCATCAGGGTACCCGAGTACCTGTCACGGCCCATCAGGGTACCCGAGTACCTTTCACAGTCCATTAGAGTACCGAGTACCTGTCACAGTCCATTAGAGTACAGAGTAACTGTCACAGCCCATCTGAGTACCCGAGTACCTGTCACAGCCCATCTGAGTACCCGAGTACCTGACACAGCCCATCAGGGTACCCGAGTACCTGTCACAGTCCATCAGGGTACCCGAGTACCTGTCACAGTCCATCAGGGTACCCGAGTACCTGTCACAGTCCATTAGAGTACCGAGTACCTGTCACAGTCCATTAGAGTACCGAGTACCTGTCACAGCCCATCTGAGTACCCGAGTACCTGTCACAGCCCATCTGAGTACCCGAGTACCTGTCACAGTCCATCAGGGTACCCGAGTACCTGTCACAGTCCATTAGAGTACCGAGTGCCTGTCACAGTCCATCAGGGTACCCGAGTACCTGTCACAGTCCATCAGGGTACCCGAGTACCTGTCACAGTCCATCAGGGTACCCGAGTACCTGTCACAGTCCATTAGAGTACAGAGTACCTGTCACAGTCCATCAGGGTACCCGAGTACCTGTCACAGCCCATCTGAGTACCCGAGTACCTGTTCCAGTCCATCTGTGTACCAGAGTACCTGTCACAGTTCATCTGAGTACCCGAGTACCTGTCACAGTCCATATGAGTACCTGTCACCGCCCTTCAGAGTACCCAAATACCAGTCACCAAACCATCAGAGTACCTGTCACCAGGCCATCAGAGTACCCGAGTACCTGCCACCAGGCCATCAGAGTACCCGAGTACCTGTCATTAGAGTACCCGAGTACCTGTCACCAGGCCATCAGGGTACCCGAGTACCTGTCACCAGGCCATCAGACTACCCGAGTACCTGTCACCAGGCCATCAGAGTACCCGAGTACCTGTCACCAGGCCATCAGAGTACCCGAGTACCTATCTCCAGCCCATGTCTCATAGAATATACGTTGGGGTGTTTGCTTTCCAAAATGGGGTCATTTTGTGGGTAATTTCACTGTCTTGGTGGTCCAGGACCTTCAAAAGTGTGATGGGTAGGAATGAAATGAGATGTGTCATTTATGCTCCTAGAACGCCTGAACGTACTACTTCAATGTTCGGCCTCTCTATGTGGCCAGGCTCTGTAAAAGTCCTACACATGTGGTATCGCCATACTCGGGAGGAGAAGCAGAATGTATTTTAGGGTGTAATTTTTGCTATATACATGCTATGTGTTAGAAATATCTTATAAATTGACAATTTTGTGTAAAAAAAAAAATGCGTTTTAATTTTTTTCCACATATTCCAAAAACTTCTGGAAAAAAATTAACCATTCAAAAGACTCATTATGCCTCACAGATTATACGTTGGGGTGTTTGCTTTCCAAAATGGGGTCATTTTATGGGAAATTCCATTGCCCTGGTACTCCAGGGACTTCAAAAGTGTAATAGGTGGTTGAGAAATGAGATGCGTCATTTTTGCTCGTAGAACGTCTGAAGGTACTACATCAATGTTGGGCCTCTGTATGTGGTCAGGCTGTGTAAAAGTCTCACACATGTGGTATCGCCGTACTCGGGAAGAGTAGCAGAATGTATTTTGGGGTGTAATTTGTTGTATGCATATGCTGTGTGTGAGAAATAACCTGATAATATGACAATTTTGTAAAAAAAAAAAAAAAAATCTTAATTTTGCAAAGAATTGTGGGAAAAAATGACAACTTAAAAAAACTCACCATGCTACTTACTTAATACCTTGGGATGTCTACTTTGTAAAAAGGGGTCATTTGGGGGGTATTTGTACTTTCCTGACTTGTTAGTGTCTCAAGAAATGAGGTACACCTGATGTACTGAAGGCCTGATCAGAAGTGATCAATTTTCAGTAATTGGCACCATAGTTTGTAGACTGTATAACTTTCACAAAGACCAAATAATATACACTAATGTGGGTTATTTTTACCAAAGATATGTAGCAGTATAAATTTTGGCCGAAATTTATGAAGAAAAATTACTAATTAGCAAAAATTTATGACAGAAACGAAGAAAAAGGCATTTTTCTTCACAAAATTTACGTTTTATTTTATTTATAGCACAAAAAAATAAAAAACCCACTAGTGATTAAATACCACTAAAAGAAAGCTCTATTTGTGTGGAAAAAAGGACGCAAGTTTCATATGGATACAGTGTTGGATGACTGAGTAATTGTCATTCAAACTGTGAGAGCGCTGAAAGCTGAAAATTGGTCTGGTCAGGAAGGGGGTGTAACTGCACTGTATTGAGGTGGTTAAGGTTAAAACTTAGCATAATATAGTCCTTCAGCAGGACCTGAATGATGGCAGAACAGGTCTCTGGAATAATGACCCCGCCCCCTTACCATGTGACATCAACCCATGTGACCAACCCATGTGACATCAACCCATGTGACACCGCCCCATTGTCCCTATATAAGTGGCAGCGCAGGGCGGCTCTGGCATTCCGGCCGGAGAGAGCGTCGTGTCAACATCTCCTGGAGAAGAAGAAGAAGAAGAACGGAAGGCGGCGGCGACAGCGACGACAGAAGACCGGGCCACCGCCTGTAAAAGAGCTATAAGAAGGCGCGGTGGCCCGGCAGAAGAACCGAAGAGGGGGACAAGACCCCCGAAGTCGGGAGAAGAGGCCGGCGGCGGGGAGGAAGAAAGCCGGACTCCTCCGCTAGTAAAAGAGCTACAAGAAGATAGCGGAGGAGTCCGGCGAGAAGACCCCCGAAGACGGAAGACCCCCGGAGCTGTGCAATAAAATATTTTTTCCCTGTGTTGTGTTTTTTTTTTTGTACTTTTTTTCCACAGGTGAATGGGTAGGGGTACATTGTACCCCATACTCATTCACATAGGGTGGGGGGCCGGTATCCGGGGGCCCCCTTATTAAAGGGGGCTCCCGGATTCCGATAAGCCCCCCGCCCGCAGACCCCGACAACCAACGGCCAGGGTTGTCGGGAAGAGGCCCTTGTCCTCATCGACATGGGGACAAGGTGCTTTGGGGTGGGGGGGCCGCAGGCCCCCCCCTCCCCCAAGGCACCCCCCCATGTTGAGGGCACGCGGCCTGGTACGGCTCAGGAGGGGGGGGGCCGCCCGCTCGTCCCCACCCCCTTTCCTGGCCGGCCGGGTAGCGTGCTCGGATAAGGGTCTGGTGTGGATCTGGGGGGGACCCCCACGCCGTTTTTTCGGCGTAGGGGGTTCCCCTTGGAATCCATACCAGACCTAAGGGCCTGGTATGCTCTCGGAGGGGGAACCCACGCCAAATTTTTTTCAGAAATTTGCCGTGGAGTTCCCTCTTGAGAGCTGATAATTCTGTCAAAGTCGCCTCCGTATAAACGGAGATCCGACTTGGAGGCGATCTCCATTGAAATCAATGGGTACCGGTCGCCTACAAGTCGGATAGAAGTAGTACAGGAACCTTTTCTGAAGTCGGAGCGACTTCAGTAGTGTGCATTAAGACGGCTCTCATTCACTTACATTGCTTTTTAAATGTTGTCCGACCTGAGGCGACTTGAGGCGACTAGGGGCGACCTGAAGTCGGATCAGGAGTTGCCCCTGTGTGAATGGGCTCTTAAGTCCCTCCCAAAAAAAAGAAAAAAAAAAGGAATTTTTTTTTTTGAATGTATAAAATAGTAAGTGTAAAAAGTTTGGAAAAAATCTTTTTTTAAATGTTTTAATTTTTGTTAAATTTGGTTGGAGGGGTGAGCCTGTCAGGTAGGCTGAAGCCCTGACCACCAAAATAGAACATCACATAATAACAACAAATGTAAACATCAGTTATCTTGATTGAATTTGAGAAGATTAAAAGATAAAAATGATATACATAGTAAAACATTAAGTAGAAAATATACTGTGTAGATATTCAATGTAAATTGAATCAAAAAGCAAATGCGAAAAAAAGTATTGAAAAATCAAGCTGCTCAAATACAACGAACTGGCTACTAGAACAAGTACTAAAGCACGCTAAGGGGTTTATTTATTTAAACATTCGCTGCATGAATGTCAAAAACATCTGAGTAACTTAAACAAAACGTCCCATATTTTTTCTAGGAGATTAAAGTGGGAGTCCGCCGGGACTCCGCGTTTTTTTTTTTTTTTCAAAGCCAGCAGCTACAAATACTGCAGCTGCTGACTTTTAAAATAGTCACACTTACCCGCCCAGCGTGCCCGCGATGTCAGCACCCGAAGCCGATCTCTCGATCGTCTCTCGGGTGCTGCCGCCGCCATCTTGGGTATGGGAATCAGGAAGTGGAGCCTTTCGGCTTCATTTCCCGGTCCCCTACTGCGCATGCGCGAGTAGCGCTGCGCAATAAGGATGGTCCCCGCTGTCTCTGGGATCCGTGTGTTTCCCAGCAGGCAGCGGGGGACTTTCGGAAAGGGGCGTAGATTCTGCGGAAAGGGCCGTACCTTCTGCAGAATCTACGCCGGAAGTGGGTGCAGATACCTGTACTGTACAGGTACCTGCACCCCCCTCCCCCCTGAAAGGTGCCAATTGTGGCGCCAGAGGGGGGAGGATTCCAATGAGCGGAAGGTCCACTTTAGGGAGGACCTCCGCTTTAATGCCTATTTGTCAGCTCCATCCAGCGGCAAATATGCAGTGTAGTTTTCTCATTGAGGTATTTCAGAAAACTATACTGCATTTTGGCCACTAGATGGCTCTGATCTCTTAGAAAAACCATGGGACATTTAGTTTGATTAGCAAATGTTTTTGACGTTCGTGCCATGAATGTTTTATAAAGAGCCCCCCTAGGAGATCAAACTGCTGAAATAACACTAATTAACTCCTAAAATTAATACACAACAAAAAATAAGAACTACTTGACCTCCAGAGGATTTACCCCCCCCCCTTCATGACAATACATTTAACTGACAATTGCGCGGCCGTAGAGCTTTCTTTTTGTTTATTTTTTTTGTGTGCTATAATTAAAAAAAAAAAAAAAAAAAAAAAACAGACAATTAAAAAACTAAAAAAAAAAAAACTAAATAAAAAAATATATATAAATAATAAAAAAAAAAAAAAAAAAAATATATATATATATATATATATATATATATATATATAAATAAATAAATATATATATATATATATATATATATATATATATATATATATATATATATATATATATATATATATATACACACACACATATATATATATATATACAGTGCCTTGCGAAAGTATTCGGCCCCCTTGAACTTTTCAACCTTTTGCCACATTTCAGGCTTCAAACATAAAGATATAACATTTTTATTTTTTGTGAAGAATCACCAACAAGTGGGATACTATTATGAAGTGGAACAAAATCTATTGGATTTTTGAAACTTTTTTAACTAATAAAAAAATGAAAAGTGGGGCGTGCAAAATTATTCAGCCCCCTTGCGTTAATACTTTGTAGAGCCACCTTTTGCTGCGATTACAGCTGCTAGTCGCTTGGGGTATGTCTCTATCAGTTTTGCACATCGAGAGACTGAAATTCTTGCCCATTCTTCCTTGCAAAACAGCTCGAGCTCAGTGAGGTTAGATGTTTGTGAACAGCAGTTTGCAGCTCTTTCCACAGATTCTCGATTGGATTCAGGTCTGAACTTTGACTTGGTCATTCTAACACCTGGATACGTTTATTTGTGAACCATTCCTTTTATAGATTTTGCTGTATGTTTGGGGTCATTGTCTTGTTGGAAGATAAATCTCCGCCCCAGTTTCAGGTCTTTTGCAGACTCCAACAGGTTTTCATCCAGAATGGTCCTGTATTTGGCTGCATCCATCTTCCCCTCAATTTTAACCATCTTCCCTGTCCCTGCTGAAGAAAAGCAGGCCCAAACCATGATGCTGCCACCACCATGTTTGACAGTGGGGATAGTGTGTTGAGGGTGATGAGCTGTGTTGCTTTTACGCCAAACATATCGTTTTGCATTGTTGGCAAAAAGTTCAATTTTGGTTTCATCTGACCAGAGCACCTTCTTCCACATGTTTGGTGTGTCTCCCAGGTGGCTTGTGGCAAACTTTAGACGAGACTTTTTATGGATATCTTTGAGAAATGGCTTTCTTCTTGCCACTCTTCCATAAAGGCCAGATTTGTGCAGTGTACGACTGATTGTTGTCCTATGGACAGACTCTCCCACCTCAGCTGTAGTTCTCTGCAGTTCATCCAGAGTGATCATGGGCCTCTTGGCTGCATCTCTGATCAGTCTTCTCCTTGTCTGAGCTGAAAGTTTAGAGGGACGGCCAGGTCTTGGTAGATTTGCAGTGGTCTGATACTCCTTCCATTTCAAAAAGATTGCTTGCACAGTGTTGCTGTATGTATTCTGTATGTGTGTGTGTGTGTGTGTGTGTACTGTGTGGCCCCATAATCTATTGCCTGGGAGCCCCATAATCTCCTATTGCCCAGGGGCCCCATAATCTTCTCCTATTTCCCAGGGGCCCCATAATCTCCTATTGCCCGGGGGGGGGGGGGCCCATGAGTTGTCAGTCTGCCCCTGGGAGAGGCTGGGAGAGGAGAGGCTTAAGTAGAACTGTATTTTTGGGTAGTCTTGTCTAGCATGGCAAAATTAGACAGATCTTTTTTTTAAACACTTATTGACTGCCCAATATTAGTTTTACTGCTACAGGGCGGTAGCTGTGCACTGGATGATATATATACGTGATCCTGCACTTCCGCCTGCAGGGGGCGCGCACTTGCCGCCGGCGGGCCGCTTCTGCTGTGATTGTTCACAGCAGTAGCAGATCTGCGGGTGTCGGACGCTTGATGTCCTCTGGCACTCTCCGATCGTCAGGCAGAGACTCAGAACGAAGCTCTTCCTATGTAAAGAAGGCAGAGTTCTGACAGGGGGGAAGGGTTGGATTTTGTGTTTCTGCAAACCCTTCCCAGCCACTAGCATTTGTACAGTGAAAGTGCATATTTTTAGCACTGATCACTGTATTAGTGCCATTGGTCCTCCAAGTGTCAAAAGTGTCAGTTAACCACTTCAGCCCTGGAAGGATTTACACATTTCCAGACCAGGCCATTTTTTTGCGATACGACACTGCGTCGCTTTAACTGACAATTGTGCGGTTGTGCGACACTGTACCCAAATAACATTGATGTTTTTTTTCCCCACAAATTCAGCTTTCTTTTGGGGGTATTTGATCACCTCTGCATTTTTAATTTTTTGCACTATAAACAAAAAAAGAGCTACAATTTAAAAAAAAAAGAAAAAAAACTTTTTTTTACTTTCTTCTATAAAACAGTTCCAATTTTTTTTTTTATTTAAAAAAATACATTTATTCATCAGTTTAGGCCGATATGTATTCTGCTACATATTTTGGTAAAAAAAAAAAAAAATGTTTTATGGCAGAATGTAAAATATATATATATATATACAGTGCCTTGCGAAAGTATTCGGCCCCCTTGAACTTTTAAACCTTTTGCCACATTTCAGACTTCAAACATAAAGAGATAAAATTTTAATTTTTTGTGAAGAATCACCAACAAGTGGGACACAATTGTGAAGTGGAACGAAATCTATTGAATATTTTAAACTTTATTAGCAAATAAAAAATTGAAAAGTGGTGCGTGCAAAATTATTCGGCACCTTTACTTTCAGTGCAGCAAACTCACTCCAGAAGTTCAGCGAGGATCTCTGAATGATCCAATGTTGTCCTAAATGACTGATGGTGATAAATAGAATCCACCTGTGTGAAATCACCTGCTCTGTGATAGTCTCAGGGTTCTGTTGAAAGCGCAGAGAGCATCATGAAGACCAAGGAACACACCAGGCAGGTCGGTAATACTGTTGTGGAGAAGTTTAAAGCCGGATTTGGATACAAAAAGATTTCCCAAGCATTAAACATCCCAAGGAGCACTGTGCAAGCGATCATTTTGAAATGGAAGGAGTATCAGACCACTGCAAATCTACCAAGACCTGGCCATCCCTCTAAACTTTCAGCTTAGACAAGGAGAAGACTGATCAGAGATGCAGCCAAGAGGCCCATGATCACTCTGGATGAACTGCAGAGAACTACAGCTGAGGTGGGAGAGTCTGTCCATAGGACAACCCCGTTGCTGGGTACCTAGTCTTTTTCTCTGTTCCTTTTTGTCTTCTTTTTCTTGTTTACACACGTTTTGGAAACAATAAAAACGTATTGAACCTAAAACCCAAATTCATTTGATCCATTTGTTACTCTCAATATTTTCTTTTATAACTGGATGGTAAAAAAAGAAGATTGTATAGGGGCATGTCATACGTGCCACTTCATATGACATGCCTCTGAAGAAAGGACTCTCCAGAGGTCCAGAAACATGTTGGGATCAGTATTGAAGGATCTGCCTTTTTAGATTCATATCTGTTATATGATTTTGTCTATGCTGTATATGTAAATTCTTTTTTGGTGTTGTCCGCACCTAATATTATTTATAGTAATACATTTTTATATTTTTTTCATCAATTGTTGGTCAGTTGCCTCAAAAGTCCCTTAATATTCTTTGGGGGATACTTTTTTTATAATATTTTCCAATTTGGGATGTTGGCAACACTTGTGTCTTCTCGGTGGACCACTATAAATTACTGTAAATTTTCTATCCCATCAAAATAAATTTAAGAGAAAATGTCCAAATTGGGCCCAATTAGCCCTTTTGACCTCCCCGGTGTCGTGTGACTTGTTAGTGTTACAAGGTCTCAGGTGTGAATGGGGAACAGGTTTGTTAACTTTGGTGTTATCGCTCTTACTCTTTCATACTGGTCACTGGAAATTCAACATGGCACCTCATGGCAAAGAACTCTCTGTGGATCTGAAAAAAAGAATTGTTGCTCTACATAAAGATGGCCTAGGCTAGAAGATGATTGCCAAGACCCTGAAACTCAGCTGGAGCACGGTGGCCAAGACCATTCAGCGGTTTAACCAGACAGGTTCCACTCAGAACAGGCCTCGCCATGGTCGACCAAAGAAGTTGAGTGCACATGCTCAGCGTCATATCCAGAGGTTGTCTTTGGGAAATAGACGTATGAGTGCTGCCAGCATTGCTGCAGAGGTTGAAGGGGTGGGGGGGTCAACCTGTCAGTGCTCAGACCATACGCTGCACACTGCAACAAATTGGTCTGCATGGCTGTCATCCCCGAAGGAAGTCTCTTCTAAAGATGATGCACAAGAAAGCTTACAAACAGTTTGTTAAAGACAAGCAGACAAGGTCATGGATTACTGCAACCATGTCCTGTGGTCAGATGAGACCAAGATAAACGTATTTGGTTCAGATGGTGTAAAGCATGAGTGGCGACAACCAGGTGAAGAGTACAAAGACAAGTGTGTCTTGTCTACAGTCAATGAATGTTGCTGGCAATGGGGAGCTACAGTTCATTGAGGGAACCATGAATGCCAACATGTACTGTGACATACTGAAACAGAGCATGATCCCCTCCCTTCGGAGACTGGGCCACAGGGCAGTATTCCAACATGATAACTACCCCAAACACCCCTCCAAGACGGCCACTGGCTTGCTAAAGAATTTGAGGGTAAAGGTGATGGACTGGCCAAGCATATCTCCAGACTTAAACCCTATTGAGCATCTGTGGCATCCTCAAATGGAAGGTGGAGGAGCGCAAGGTCTCTAACATCCACCAGCTCTGTCATCATGGAGGAGGGGAAGAGGACTCCAGTGGCCACCTGTGAAGCTCTGGTGACCTCCATGTCCAAGAGGGTTAAGGCAGTGCTGGAAAATAATGGTGACCGCACAAATAAATTTACACTTTGGGCCCAATTTGGACATTTTCACTTAGGGGTGTACTCACTTTTGTTGCCAGCGGTTTAGACATTGATGGCTGTGTGTTGAGTTATTTTGAGGGGGACAGCAAATTTACACTGTTATACAAGCTGTACACTCACTACTTTACATTGTAGACAAGTGTCATTTCTTCAGTGTTTTCACATGAAAAGAGCAAACAGTCCGCTCAAAATTAGCATGGACGGACATGGCCACACACGACGAACGAACAGTTTGCTGAAACCGTGCGCGATGACGTGAACGGCACGTACGACGGGACGAAAAATACGACGTCCTATACACTGCATTATAACTTTCGGCGTGAAAATCCTTTCTGAGCATGCGCGCAACTTTGTTTGACGAACAAGCCTACACACGAGCGGACTGTTCGCTGAAACAAGGTTTCAGCGGACAGTTTTACGGAATTTCCGAAAAACCTTGTTCGTCAAACTGTCCGCTGAAACTGTCCGCTGAAAGCCCACACACGAGCGGACTGTCCGCCCAAACACTGTTCAGCGGACAAAGTTGGGCGAACAGTCCGCCCGTGTGTACGCGGCCTCACAAAAATGTGAGGGGTGTACTCACTTTTGTGAGATACTGTGTGTGTGTATATATATATGTACCCAAACAAATTTAACGTCCTTTTTTTTCCCCACAAATAGAGCTTTCTTTTGGTGGTATTTGATCACCTCTGCGTTTTTTATTTTTTGCGCTAGAAACAAAAAAAAGCGAAAATTTACTTACTGCTATAATAAATACCCCCCCCCCCCCAAAAAGGCCGTATAGGCCTATATATATTCTTCTACATATTTTTGGTAAAAAAAAATATCCAAATAAGCGTATATTGATTCATTTGCACAAAAATGATAGCATCTACAATATAGGGGATATATTCATGGCATTTTTAATATTTTTTTTTTACTAGTGATGCCAGTGATCTGCAATTTTTTGCGAGACTGTGATATTGCGGCGGACAGATCGGACACTTTTGACTTTTTTTGGGGATGACATCTATACAGCGATTAGAGCTAAAAACCGCATCAAATTGTGGGTGTGGTCAAATTACACTAACAGTGGGAGGGTTGTAAAGGGACAGGATCATCCAGTAGGAGGGGGGGTGAGAGGCCTTTTTTTGGGGGCCGTGGTTGAGTTCCTGTACCTATTTTCTGTGAAAAAAAACCCTGACAGGCTGGAACTTGGTGGAACTCGGTTCCACCACCTCTGGCTCAGGCCCTCTGCTTCCTGTTCACCTCTTTTGCTTGTAAACACCGAAGTCCGGCTTCTCTGTTTACAAGTGGCAGTTTGTCTTCCCAATGGCTCCCACTGAGTGCAAGGTGGGGGCAAGGGAGATGCAGGTGCCCAGGGTCAGGGCAGGACTTAGGGTGGTGGGGGTCCCTGGGCTTGAGTCACTTTTGGGCCCTACCTTCTATACATTACCGTATTTATCGGCGTATATCACACACGCCAGCGTATAACACGCACCCCAAGTTTAGGAGGGAAGTTTAAGGAAAAAACATTACATTTAAATGCCCATAAATGCAGCCTCATCAGTGTCCCTCTGCAGCCTTGCCCATCCATCTGCAGCCTTGTAGAGTGTCATTGCAGCCTTGTCAGTATAGCTTTGTCATCTGCAGCCTTGTCATTGCAGTCTTGAAGTTTAAAAATGGCGTCACCAAAATACAAAGTCCTGTGTCTCTCGGTAGCTCTCGGGTCCTCTTTGTGGCTCTTGGGTCCTCTCTCAGTCCCGAGCGGAGACGAAAGTAGACGAGTGTACTCGGCTCAGCTCACAGTCAGGCTCAGTCCCTGCGTTATGTCCATCATAGTGCGGGACTGGGTGTGACTGTGAGCCAAGCCGAGTACACTCAGCTATGCATCTCGGTGGGGCCCACGGGGCCCCCTATTGGGCGGGACCCATGGGCTTGAGCCCAGTCAAGCCCAATGGTAAGTCCAGCCCTGCCCAAGGTACAGTGCAGAGGCCGACACCCCCACTGGATGATCCTGCCCCTTTAAGACCCTCCCACTGTTGGTGGAATTTGAATACACGCACACCCCCCAAATCGCATCAAATTGTGGGTGTGGTCAAATTCTACTAACAGTGGGAGGGTTTTAAAGGGGCAGGATCATCCAGTGGGGGATAAGAGGCGGTTCAGTTCCTGTACCTATTTTCTGTGAAATAAAGCCCTGAGTATATATAAAGCCCCGTACACACTATCAGATTGTCTGCTGAGTTTTTCCTTCAGATTTACCAAAACTATATAATATGAGGTCAAACCTTAGGAGTTTCAATGTGTATGCAATCAGGCAGGCCCTTCTACTACATGGTTTTGGTAAATCTGAAGTAAAAACTCAGCAGACAATCTAATAGTGTGTACGGGGCTTAACTCTACTAGTAGTATATATAATATACAGTGGTGTGAAAAAGTGTTTGCCCCCTTCCTCATTTCCTGTTCCTTTGCATGTTTGTCACACTTAAGTGTTTCGGAACATCAAACCAATTTAAACAATAGTCAAGGACAACACAAGTAAACACAAAATGCAATTTGTAAATGAAGGTGTTTATTATTAAAAGTGAAAAAAAATCCAAATCATCATGGCCCTGTGTGAAAAAGTGATTGCCCCCTAAACCTAATAACTGGTTGGGCCACCCTTAGCAGCAACAACTGCAACCAAGCGTTTGCGATAACGTGCAATGAGGCTTTTACAGCGTCCTGGAGGAATTTTGGCCCACTCATCTTTGCAGAATTGTCCTAATTCAGTTACATTAGAGGGTTTTCGAGCATGAACGGCCTTTTTAAGGTCATACCACAACATCTCAATAGGATTCAGGTCAGGACTTTGGCTAGGCCACTCCAAAGTCTTCATTTTGTTTTTCTTCAGCCATTCGGTGGTGGATTTGCTGGTGTGTTTAGGATCATTGTCCTGCTGCAGAACCCAAGTTCGTTTCAGCTTGAGTACACGAACAGATGGTCGGACATTCTCCTTCAGGATCTCTTGGTAGACAGCAGAATTCATAGTTCCTTTTATCACGGCAAGTCTTCCAGGTCCTGAAGCAGCAAAACAGCCCCAGACCATCACACTACCACCACCATATTTTACTGTTGGTATAATGTTCTTTTTATGAAATGCAGTGTTCCTTCTACGCCAGATATACTTGGACACACACCTTCCAAAGAGTTCCACTTTTGTCTCATCGGTCCACAGAATGTTGTCCCAAAAGTCTTGGGGATCATCAAGATGTGTTGTGGAGAAATTGAGACGAGCTTTGATGTTCTTTTTGCTCAGCAGTGGTTTTCTCCTTGGAACTCTGCCATGCAGGCCATTTTTGCCCAGTCTTTTCCTGATGGTGGAGGCATGAGCGCTGACTCTAACTGAGGCAAGTGAGGCCTGCAGTTCCTTGGACGTTGTTGTGGGGTCTTTTGTGACCTCTTGGATGAGTCGTCGCTGTGCTCTTGGGGTAATTTTGGGCGGCCGGCCACTCCTGGGAAGGTTCACCACTGTTCCATGTCTTCGCCATTTGTGGATAATGGCTCT
The DNA here is from genome assembly GCF_037356315.1 of Lithobates pipiens. Classification (NCBI taxonomy): domain Eukaryota; kingdom Metazoa; phylum Chordata; class Amphibia; order Anura; family Ranidae; genus Lithobates; species Lithobates pipiens. Next base: position 32,996,919 of record NW_027507788.1, on the reverse strand, counting down.
CACTGTGGTTCGCTGGATTCCCAAAGCTTTGGAAATGGCTTTATAACCCTTTCCAGACTGATAGATCTCAATTACTTTCTTTCTCAATTGTTCCTGAATTTCTTTGGGTCTCGGCATGATGTGTAGCTTTTAAGGATCTTCAGGTGGACCTTACTGTGTCAAGCAGCTCCTATTTAAGTGATGCCTTGATTGTGAACAGGTGTGGCAATAATCAGGCCTGGGTGTGGCTAGAGAAATTGAACTCAGGTGTGGACAACCACAGTTATAGTATGTTTTAACAAGGGGGGCAATCACTTTTTCACACAGGGCCATGATGGTTTGGATTTTTTTCCACCTTTAATAATAAACACCTTCATTTACAAATTGCATTTTGTGTTTACTTGTGTTGTCCTTGACTATTGTTTAAATTGGTTTGATGTTCCGAAACACTTAAGTGTGACAAACATGCAAAGGAACAGGAAATGAGGAAGGGGGCAAACACTTTTTCACACCACTGTATCTGATGCACCACCATTCATGTGGACTTCACTGCAGTGAAAAAAATGCCAAATTATGACTAGTCATTATAAATAATAATGATGGTGGACCTAAACATAAAAGTGACCATGCCATGTAATGAAATCTGGTTTATGGTAGGTCTTATCATAGTGATTGATTTGATTCACATCACAACTTCATGGCTTCCTTTGATGATTTATGGTTTTGCTCATCATCATCACTGCCCCACACATGCCCATGCATGGCATCATGGCTGCGCATGGCATGCATTGCATGTGTGAGGCCGTGTGATGATGAGAAAAACCATAACTAAAATCTTACAAAAAGGTATCCAATGAAGTTGTGTGATGTGAATCAATCACTAAGACAATGACATATAGTCATAAAACCATAACTAATGGGATACGTTGTCATTTAATTTGTGTCAATAATATATTGGCTCAGGCTGGCGGCAGCGCAGGCCACACAGTCAGTGGCACATATATTTTATTCAGTAAGTGCAATTCTAATAATAATAATATATTTTACATTACAATAACTTTTCTATTATTCTTATTATTTCATTAATGGTTTATGTCTTGTCTTAGTGATCTTTTCACAAATAATGTGTCATTTTTTTGAAAATAAATATATTTCTTTCTATATTTCTCTATAGGCACTTGGGTATCAAACGTGATGCATCGTGGAATCGAATCGAATCGCGGACAGGATAATCAAATTGAATGGTGAGACCAGTGAAGATACGCACCCCTAATGTTAATACATAAACACCTTATACACATCCAAGTGAAATGGAAGAAGTAGCCATAGAGCCCCTTCCAGCCTTGAAAATGTGGCCTATGCATCCAAGTGGTAATAGTAATGAAAATAATGAAAGGATGAAATAAAAGAGGAAGCAATTCAAATGTAAATATACCAAATTTTTATTGCGTGTTTATGAAAGTGTAATTATGGATCTGTACGCATTTTTTTTTTCCTTTTCCAACTATATATACTCTGATTAAACCAAGAGTCCTTTGGTAAAATCAATTGGCCAGAAGTGAAGATCTGGTGATTGCTCATTCGCTGACACACTTTTGGCCAAGAGATTCCAAGCCTGCCCACCACGGCAAGGTAGACTCTTCTAGGGCAGGACCTACACTAACTACACTAAGCTACCCTACTGGATGCTAGCCATCCTATCTCTAATGTTGGATGTATGTTTGTAGTACGGCCTCATCCTATAATCTGTGTGTGCGATCTACTCTCTCCTAATTTGGTTGTGTGTCTGTGTTCATCTATCTAAAGCATGGAGCGGTCAGTTTATGTACATATGGACGTCCTCTGTTAGTGGAGGTCAGTGTATTGCCAGTCATTGTCTGTTGACCTCTGTGTGTCAGTAAATAAATGTTAGTCCTGTTTTTACCTGGGCCAAACTCATCTGCAATTTGCAGTTCATCTTGCCTTCGGTCAAAAAATCTCGGTCCTTCCGATTTGAGGATGAAGGAATCGCATGCTCTGTCCATCTGTGTATACATCTTCAGACTAAAGATCTCCTCCTCCTCCTCCTCCTCCTCCTCTGCTTCTGGGGTCACCGACTGGCACCCTTCAGCTCCTCCTCTTCTGGGGTCACCGACTGGCACCCTTCAGCTCCTCCTCTTCTGGGGACACCGAATGGCGCCCTTCAGCTCCTCCTCTTTTGGGGTCACCGACTGGCAACCTTCAGCTCCTCCTCTTCTGGGGTCACCGACTGGCACCTTTCAGCTTCTCCAGACCCCCAAAGGGCCTAGTATGGATTGGGGGGACCCCCACGCTGATTTATCTTACAATGTTATTGCTGGCAATTCTTTCGTTTTCATTCAGCTGTCAGCAGGAAACCCGCCGACAGCGGGCCTGGTATGGATTGGAGGGACCCCCACGCTGATTTCTCTTAAAATGTTATTGCTGGCAATTCTTTTGTTTTCATTCAGCTGTCAGTGGGAAACCTGCCAACAGCTGATGATTCATTGGTTGTTAAGGACGTGGCCCGCTCCTTAACAACCAGCTATTGTTAAGGACGCCACACAGGTCCCAGAAGACAGCAGGAACCAGTGGCATTGCGAGTCGCGCATGCGCAGTAGGGAATCAGGAAGTGAAGCCTTGAGGCTTTTCTTCCTGATTCCCTTACTGAAGATGGCAGCCGCAGCATCCCCGCCACCCCCAACCATACCAGGCCACATGTCCTCAACATGGGGGGTGCTTTGGGTTAGAGGGGCTCCCCACCACCTCCCCTCCCCCTCCCCGCATCCCACCCACCTGCAACCATACCAGGCCACATGTTCTCAACATGGGGAGTGCTTTGGGATAGAGGGGTTCCCCTCCCCCTCCCCGAAAACAGCTTGCCCCCATGTTGATGGAGACAAGATACTTAGGGGGAGGGAAGCCCCATACCCCAAAGCACCCCCCATGTTGAGGGCATGTGGCCTGGTATGGTTCCGGAGGTAGGGGGGAAAGGACACTCACCTGTCCGCCTCCAGCCCCTTTCCTGGACTACCAGCATGCATACATGGATAAAGGTCTTATATAGATTTTGGGCCCACAAAGCATGATTTTTTAAAATTTTGGTGTGAGGTTCCCCTTAAAATCCATACCAGACCCAAAGGGCCTGGTATGGATTGGAGGGACCCCCACGCTGATTTATCTTAAAATCTTATTGTTGGCAATTCTTTTGTTTTCATTCAGCTCTCAGTGGGAAACCCGCCGACAGCTGATGAGTCTTTGGTTGTTAAGGACATGGCCCACTCCTTAACAACCAGCTATTGTTAAGGATGCCACACAGGTCCCAGAAGACAGCAGGGACCAGTGGCAGCGCGAGTCATGCATGCGCAGTAGGGAATCAGGAAGTGAAGCCTCAAGGAGAGGGCATTTATAACCTCAGTGGGGTATCCTTCAATGAGGAAGAACTAAAAATATTGGACCTAGGTCTAAAATTTGCTCCAGACAAAGATCTGGACAAATTTGAAACCTTTATTGATTTACAAAAATTTGTCAGGAAGCTAAATATTAAAAAATATTATGCCAGTGTTAAAGATAGAGAGAAGAATAAGGAAGAACCCAAATATAAACATTCCCAACTGAGAAATAATTCTATTTTTAACCCAAATCAACAGCAGAATGAGGGACTCAAAGTTTTAAAAAAAATGGTGGAAAGAGATATCAGGGACCTAGTAATAAAACCATCCAAAAAGAAAGGCATCTGGAAGACTATTAAACAACTAGAGAAGAAAAAAGACATAGTCATCAGACCAGCTGATAAGGGCGGCGGCCTGGTCATACTCAAGAAGACAGACTATGAACAGGAGATGACTAACCTCCTCAACATCCCAGACACCTATAAACAACTAAAGAAAAATCCAAAAGAAGAATACAACAAGAAACTCAATAATTATGTCAATAAGGGCCTACAAAAAGGGATACTCAATAAAAAGGAAGCAAGGTATCTAACACCTAACGCACCAAAAACCCCAGTGATTTACTATGTTCCAAAAATTCACAAAAACCAAACACAACCCCCAGGAAGACCCATAGTAAGCGGAATAGACTCCCTGTTTTCAAGATTAGGCGCTTACGTTGATGGGTTCCTACAACCGGTAGTAACCGAAGGGAAATGCCATCTAAAAGACAGTAGGCAACTACTGAAGGAATTGCAGAATATTGTGGTGGAGAAGGAGGACCTACTAGTCACGATAGACGTTAACTCCTTATACACAAACATCAGACAGAAGGACGGTCTCAATGCAGTTGAATGGGCCCTCCATAACAAATCCAATCTGAAACAGGAACAAATTGACTATATCCTGGAAGGTCTGGATCTAGCAATGAGCCATAACCATTTCTGGTATAAGGGGAAATATTACGTCCAAACAAAGGGAGTAGCTATGGGGGCAAAATACGCACCCAGTGTGGCGAACCTTTTCTTGGACCACTGGGAGGAGGAACAAATTTATGGAACACCTAGAAGACACTTGAAAATGTATAGAAGATACATAGATGATATTTTGATTATCTGGGGAGGATCCCAAGCGGAACTGCAATCCTTTTTAAACGAAATAAATCACAACATTTATGGTATCACCTTTACGGGCAAATGGGATGACCACAATATAGACTATTTGGACTTACAGATATTTAAATTGGATGGTACCCTAGGTACTAGAACTTTTTTTAAAGCCACGGACCGAAACGGCTACATACCCACCTCAAGTTGCCACCATCCGAGATGGATTGGTAACATACCCAAGGGGCAACTTTTGAGAATTTACAGGAACTGCACTAAGAAAGAGGACTTCGATACACAAGCAGAAGTCATTATTAGAAGGTTCATGCACAAGGGATACAAAGAACCCTATCTACGGGCCCTTAAAGAAACCATAATGAAAACAGAGAGAAAACAATTAATAGAAAATAAAACAGTACCTAGAAATAAGAAAAATATAGAGACAGCTTTCTTTACCGGCTTCAACAGACAACATAAGCAAATAGAAAACATTATAAAAAAATACTGGCCTATTCTAAAAACAGATGAAGTGCTGAAACAAATATTGCCCAATAACCCTGCTTTCATCTACAAGAGGGCTCCCAATCTGAGAAATTAACTGGTTAAGAATTCGATCGACCCCCCACGAAACATAAAGATCAACAAACATCTGAAAGGCTTCTTTAAATGCGGACAATGTCTTCCTTGCCGTAAAAGTAAGAAAACCCATAGGAAAATCACCAAATTCTCTTCAACCAGTAACGGCAGAGAGTTCCCCATAAAAGATTTCCTGCAAAAGCACTCATGTGACATATGTCATAGAGTGTCCCTGCCACAAACAATATGTGGGAAGAACCACCCGGGAACTACATATAAGAATTGGGGAACATATTAAAAACATTAAAAAAGGATACGATAAGCATAGTGTCTCAAGACACTTTAGGGACTTTCATAATCAAGATCCTAAACAAATGACTTTTTACGCTATCGACAAAATCAAGGGACACTGGAGAGGAGAAGACCTGACCATTAAAATCTCACAAAACGAAACTAAGTGGATTTTTAACCTGGAAACGTTACATCCCGCAGGAATGAACATTGACCTCGATCTTAACTGTTTCCTAACCAATTTTTAACCTGTTATCTGATTATTTTAAGCTTTTTATATCAACGTCGAATGTAATAAATTCAAACATCTAAGAAAAGAACATTAAAGATTCTCCTATCCACTATAGAGGAGTAACACCATCTAAGTAGCCTTCTCCTATTTCAAATCCTCCCTTTCCCCCTTATATGTATCTACAGACATACTAGTCCCAGACAAAGCCACAACGGATGACCTATCCCTCATACATACAATAATTTGTTTGATCTTATACATAAGTTTTTTATATATTTCCTTTTTCTATCCATTCAAAATTACCCATTAAAATAAAAATTATATTTTGATAAAACCCAGGGTATTAAGTTCAGCACCTCTTAATCGGATCCTCTCCTAAATCTATGTTCCATCTAATCTTTTATATTTTTATATGCTTTATATATTATACATTTTATATTTTGTATCCCTACCTTTTATATAGGCTCTATAGGGTTCCGCTATTTTACATTCTGCTTTACCATTTTCACACTATTTTTAAGTGCATATACCGTCTATTCTCATTCAGCTCACATGCTTTATACAACATCAGGACTGAGTAATTTTTACACATGCATATATTTTTATACAAAAAATTTTTTTATTCATACATATTTTTATGCACATCTTGAAATACAATACAGATATTCTTCCTGTTTATATTCTTCTCATCCTTTTATAATTTGAAGATTTTCATTCTTTATTATTTCTATTTATTTTTTATTTTTAAATTTCAATTTTATTTTTATTTTTTATTTAATAAAAAAAAATTTCATATATTTTTTCCTTTTAATTTTTAATTCTTAATTTTTTATTTTATTTTGTTTTATTTACAACTTCCAAATAACTTTTAACCCGGCAAGATAAAATCATTTCCAACTAATTACCCAGCGCTTTTAATTTACTTTCCAGTTTCAGTACACTGACACTATGAAAGAAAGAAATAGCAAATATTTATTTGGTCCATTGATTATATTTAATTACATCCATAAGCATACATTATATTTATTTACAATCACTCTTTCCAATCAAGCTCTCCATTTAAACTGTCCTCACACTTGTATTTGTTTTTTGTTTAGTATTTTTTGTTCAGTATTTCAATGTTTATTAAAGTTGTTGCATATGGGTAGTTGCCAGCTTCAATTGTAAGGGTGTAGTGTCCATCGCGTAGTAGATACGAGGACATTCCCTCACTAGAAATGGCGGCGTCCGACCGCACATGCGCATTAAGTATACCATTAGCGCAATATTAAGATACGAGGGCATTTCCCTCACCAAAGATGGCGGCGGGCGTCCGCGCATGCGCAATGAGGACAATACACCCTATATAAGACTAAAGGTGTATGAAGATGGCCGCTCCGGATGACGTCTGAGTGACGAAACGCGTAGGGCGTGGCCAGACGACGTACACCTCTAGCACAAACCAGGAAGCTGAGCGGGACTTTTAAACCTGCCTAAGGCTGTCACACAACCGCAATAACATTACCTACGTTTGTAAGTAGCTTTTACCTACCTTTTCAAATAAATGTGAACTTTTAAAACGGTATCACGCTATGGATATACCTTTCTTTTGACATACACAACGTGGTACACTACACTCGGAAAAACGAGAGACCCCCAGCATTGTATCTGAAGCAAGCCAGAGAGCGACACAATAGCTGATATTGTGAAGGTCGATCCACCTCGGATGGGGTATTTTTTCCGGTGAGAGCATATTATAGACGTAACCACTGGACACGGGAAATACTATTGGAAGCATCACCCCCCCTCCCCCACGCATGGATGACACCGCCACTCACTAGAGACTATTCACAATCTAAAAGCATATGGATCACTGTGGATGTTAACCGTATAACTGTTTCTGATCTGCACTGCATTATTGTTTTGGTTTGCACTGCACACGTTTACTTTACTATATTTACAGTGTACTAGCTATCACGTTAATCCAACTTGATTATACCCAGCATGACACTGTTTGCAAAATACTTGATAGGTTAAGCACAGTCACTATATTCAAAGGCCAGACCAAGCCATCACTTCTTGTTCTATTTTTATTTTTATTTTTTATTTTATTTATTCACATTTTTCCTGATTATTTTCTCTGTATATGATAGTACATAGATTGTGGCACATGTAATTTATTTGCACTTGCACTTTATTTATTTATCTAATAGTAATAACATATTGGTAGAACTATTTATGATAACATTTGCTACTTAGTGGTTTTCATTGTTTTTATTATATACACTTTTTTCATTTAATCGCCAGCACGCTGGAAATTATATACCAAATAATTTTAACGTACAGATTTCCAGCAGGAAGGGTATAGCGCCAGGTCTATTTCTCCACACATCTTTTCTCTTCCTGATTCCCTTACTGAAGATGGCAGCCGCAGCATCCCCGCTACCCCCAACCATACCAGGCCACATGTCCTCAACCTGGGGGGTGCTTTGGGATAGAGGGGCTCCCCTCCCCCCTCCCCTCCTCCTCCCCGCATCTCCCCCACCCCCAACCATACCAGGACACATGTCCTCAACCTGGGGGGTGCTTTGGGATAGAGGGGCTCCCCCCTCCCCTCCTCCTCCCCGCATCTCCCCCACCCCCAACCATACCAGGCCACATGTCCTCAACATGGGGGGTACTTTGGGATAGAGGGGCTCCTCTCCCCCCTCCTCCTCCCCGCATCTCACCCACCCCCAACCATACCAGACCACATGTCCTCAACATGGGGGGTGCTTTGGGATAGAGGGGCTCCTCCCCCCCTCCCCTCCTCTCCCCCACCACCAACCATACCAGGCCACATGTCCTCAACATGGGGGGTGCTTTGGGATAGAGGGGCTCCCCTCCCCTCCTCCTCCTCCCCCCTCCTCTCCCCTCCCCTCCCCGCCCCTCCCCGCATCCCACTCACCCCCAACCATACCAGGCCACATGTCCTCAACATGGGGAGTGCTTTGGGATAGAGGGATTCCCCTCCCCCTTCCCGAAAACAGCTTGCCCCCATGTTGATGGGGACAAGATACTTAGGGGGAGTGAAGCCCCATACCCCAAAGCAACCCCCATGTTGAGGGCATGTGGCCTGGTATGGTTCCGGAGGCTCAAGGCTTCTCTTCCTGATTCCCTTACCAAAGATGGCAGCCGCAGCATCCCCGCCACCCTCAACCATACCAGGCCACATGTCCTCAACATGGGGGGTGCTTTGGGATAGAGGGGCTCCCCTCCCCCCCTTCCCTGCATCTCCCCCACCCCCAACCATACCAGGCCACATGTCCTCAACATTGGTGGTGCCCGTCCCCCTCCCCCCTCCCCCTCCCTGCATCTCCCCCACCCCCAACCATACCAGGGCACATGTCCTCAACATGGGGGTGCCCCTCCCCCCTCCCTGCATCTCCCCACCCCCAACCATACCAGGCCACATGTCCTCAACATGGGGGGTGCTTTGGGATAGAGGGGCTCCCCTCCCCCTCCCCGAAAGCAGCTTGCCCCCATGTTGTTACCCCAAAACACCCCCCATGTTGAGGGCATGCTCAGATAAAGGCCCGATATTGATTTTGGGCCTTGATTTTTGTCAGCTATTCATTCAGCTGACAACGAGCGATTTTTCTTGATATACTTCTATTGTGTCATTTATCTTTTTATCTGGCATCTTTGTTCTTTTTGCTCTCTGCCAGTTCTTTTTCCGTTTGTGCAAATTTTTTGGTCATCGCTGATAGTTGGTCTTCAAGCTCGATGACCTGGTCTCTTGTCTCTGAGAGTATTGATATAAATTCTTGTTCTTTGTTGGAAATTTTTTCTCGTGTCTCCGCAAGTTCTTTCTCTCTCAGTGACAGGACTCTTTTTATTTCTGCCAGTTCTTCTTCCCTCCCTGACAGTTTTTCTTGCATCTCCACTTTTTCTCTCTCTGGCAGATCTTCACTGACTTCCATCTTTTGTCCTCCTCCCAGTTCTAATAGTCCCTCCTCCATGTTGGTTACGCTGTCCCTCTTTCTTTGACACCTGCAGCACCTAATTCCACTGAGATAAAGAAAGAAATGTTATAAGAATGTGTCCATAAACCAGCAATAATCTTCAGAATTAATAGGCGATGCCACCTAAATCTGCGTTTGATAGAAAATAAATAGTCACACGCCATCACCCCATTTTTCCGACGGAAAATGTGCGATCGGATTGTGTTGTCGAAAAATCTGATCGCGTGTGGGCTCCATCTGACTTTATCCGTCGAAACTTCCGACACACAAAAAGTTTGAGAGCAGGATCTAAAATTTTCCGACAACAAAATCTGATCGTTTTAAATTGCGATCGTGTGTAGACAATTTCCGACCGACAAAGTGCCACGCATGCTCAGAATAAATTACGAGACAAAAACTATTGGCTACTGCCCTCTTTATAGTCCCGTCGTACGTGTTCTATGTCACCTCGTTCCGAGCGATCGGATTTTCCGACAACTTTGTGCGACCGTGCGTACGCAAGAGAAGTTTGGGCCAAAATCCGTCTGAATAAATCCGACGGATTTTGTCGTTGGAAAGTCCGACTGTGTGTAAGGGGGGGCATTAGAGGTGCTTTAATCTCATGATGACCAGTGAGGGGCTTGTGCTGCTAAACCCCGGGCAATAAGTACAGAAAACACACCGCCTCGGTCTGATCAACTGCCCACCTATAGGCAAAGTGGTAAATATTGGGAGGGGGAGGGCTCAGATACAGTGGGTGATAGCATGAAGTGTAATTGAGAAAACCTATGAAGAATGTGCGATAACTTACCAAAAGTAAAGTCCTGCAGGGACTCCGATGATTACGACCAGGACACAGGCTACAAGGGGTACGATCATATATGGGAGGTAGCCACTTTTAACAACTTGATCGTAGATGTCCTTAGTGGAAGAGACTGGAGGGGTCTCCGTCTCTACCTCCACGTTGTTGGGGTCCTCCCCGACCTCCTCGGTGGAAGAGACTGGAGGGGTCTCCGCCTCTACCTCCACGATGTTGGGGTCCTCCCTGACCTCCTCGGTGGAAGAGACTGGAGGGGTCTCCGCCTCTACCTCCACGTTGTTGGGGTCCTCCCCGACCTCCTCAGTGGAAGAGACTGGAGGGGTCTCCGTCTCTACCTCCACGTTGTTGGGGTCCTCCCCGAATTCCTCTGTAGAAGAGACTGGAGGGGTCTCCGTCTCTACCTCCACGTTGTTGGCGTCCTCCCCGAATTCCTCTGTGGAAGAGACTGGAGGGGTCTCCATCTCTACCTCCACGTTGTTGGGGTCCTCCCCGACCTCCTCTGTGGAAGAGACTGGAGGGGTCTCCGTCTCTACCTCCACGTTGTTGGGGTCCTCCCCGACCTCCTCAGTGGAAGAGACTGGAGGGGTCTCCGTCTCTACCTCCACGTTGTTGGGGTCCTCCCCAAATTCCTCTGTAGAAGAGACTGGAGGGGTCTCCGCCTCTACCTCCACGTTGTTGGGGTCCTCCCCGACTTCCTCAGTGGAAGAGACTGGAGCGGTCTCCGCCTCTACCTCCACGATGTTGGGGTCCTCCCCGACTTCCTCGGTGGAAGAGACTGGAGGGGTCTCCGCCTCTACCTCCACGTTGTTGGGGTCCTCCCCGACCTCCTCTGTGGAAGAGACTGGAGGGGTCTCCGCCTCTACCTCCACGTTGTTGGGGTCCTCCCCGACCTCCTCTGTGGAAGAGACTGGAGGGGTCTCCGCCTCTACCTCCACGTTGTTGGGGTCCTCCCCGACCTCCTCTGTGGAAGAGACTGGAGGGGTCTCCGCCTCTACCTCCACGTTGTTGGGATCCTCCCCGACCTCCTCTGTGGAAGAGACTGGAGGGGTCTCCGCCTCTACCTCCACACTGTTGGGGTCCTCCCCGACTTCCTCAGTGGAAGAGACTGGAGGGGTCTCCGCCTCTACCTCCACGTTGTTGGGGTCCTCCCCGACTTCCTCGGTGGAAGAGACTGGAGGGGTCTCCGTCTCTACCTCCACGTTGTTGGGGTCCTCCCCGACCTCCTCGGTGGAAGAGACTGGAGGGGTCTCCGCCTCTACCTCCACGTTGTTGGGGTCCTCCCCGACCTCCTCTGTGAAAGAGACTGGAGGGGTCTCCGCCTCTACCTCCACGTTGTTGGGGTCCTCCCCGACCTCCTCTGTGGAAGAGACTGGAGGGGTCTCCGCCTCTACCTCCACGTTGTTGGGGTCCTCCCCGACTTCCTCAGTGGAAGAGACTGGAGGGGTCTCCGCCTCTACCTCCACGTTGTTGGGGTCCTCCCCGACTTCCTCAGTGGAAGAGACTGGAGGGGTCTCCGCCTCTACCTCCACGTTGTTGGGGTCCTCCCCGACCTCCTCTGTGGAAGAGACTGGAGGGGTCTCCGCCTCTACCTCCACGTTGTTGGGGTCCTCCCCGACCTCCTCTGTGGAAGAGACTGGAGGGGTCTCCGCCTCTACCTCCACGTTGTTGGGGTCCTCCCCGACCTCCTCTGTGGAAGAGACTGGAGGGGTCTCCGCCTCTACCTCCACGTTGTTGGGATCCTCCCCGACCTCCTCTGTGGAAGAGACTGGAGGGGTCTCCGCCTCTACCTCCACACTGTTGGGGTCCTCCCCGACTTCCTCAGTGGAAGAGACTGGAGGGGTCTCCGCCTCTACCTCCACGTTGTTGGGGTCCTCCCCGACTTCCTCGGTGGAAGAGACTGGAGGGGTCTCCGCCTCTACCTCCACGTTGTTGGGGTCCTCCCCGACTTCCTCGGTGGAAGAGACTGGAGGGGTCTCCGTCTCTACCTCCACGTTGTTGGGGTCCTCCCCGACCTCCTCTGTGAAAGAGACTGGAGGGGTCTCCGCCTCTACCTCCACGTTGTTGGGGTCCTCCCCGACCTCCTCTGTGGAAGAGACTGGAGGGGTCTCCGCCTCTACCTCCACGTTGTTGGGGTCCTCCCCGACTTCCTCAGTGGAAGAGACTGGAGGGGTCTCCGCCTCTACCTCCACGTTGTTGGGGTCCTCCCCGACTTCCTCAGTGGAAGAGACTGGAGGGGTCTCCGCCTCTACCTCCACGTTGTTGGGGTCCTCCCCGACTTCCTCAGTGGAAGAGACTGGAGGGGTCTCCGCCTCTACCTCCACGTTGTTGGGGTCCTCCCCGACTTCCTCAGTGGAAGAGACTGGAGGGGTCTCCGCCTCTACCTCCACGTTGTTGGGGTCCTCCCCGACTTCCTCAGTGGAAGAGACTGGAGGGGTCTCCGTCTCTACCTCCATGTTGTTGGGGTCCTCCCCGACCTCCTCAGTGGGAGAGACTGGAGGGGTCTCCTCTGCCTCGTAATACACAGCGTCAGAGGTAGCATCTGGAGGGGTTTGCCAAAGCGTCTCCATATTTCTTTGGTGTTTCTTGATGGCCTCGGTCTCGGCAGTCTCAGTGGACGTGGGATCTGATGAAATAAAAACAAAGGAAATTCACTTAAATGTCCAAATAATGAGCTATAATATTCAACAAACCAGTTTCCATTCATGACTATAAATCTATTCCAAATGTCCCTGATCCAATTGGCTATGAATTTAGGACAAATCAGGTCTTTTACATTTTTTTTTTATAGAGCAGGGGAAGGTTAGAGTCGTCCATTTCCTCTTACTTCCTGTACTGGGGACCAGGATCACAGGAACAGGAAGTGGTGACAATTCTCCCCAATGGGGGCATCCCAATAAAAACCTAACAAAGGATCAAAATCTTCCCCAACCTATTATAAAACATTGCTGTCTGTGTCCCCATTGGATAGATTTCCCCTCACTTCCTCTGCATTGGACAGGCCAAGGGACTGTCCACTGGAGGAGCATAGGGGAGCGCCATCTGCTGGAGGATCGGGGGAAATATAACTTTCCTCCTCCTCTAGACACAAATGAGCAATTCTCACTTGCAGTAAGGAAGCCGCAAGGGAGGACTTTTACTTTTCCCGAAGTCGTTAGTTTTTTTGTTTATAAAAGCATTAGATCCATTTTTTTTTATATCTAATGCTTTCCATTGTAGAGGAGAGATGTGGAGTCTTATTGACCCCCCGATCTCTCCATAAAGAGGACCTGTCATTGCTTATTTCTATTACTTCTATTGCAAGGGATGTTTACATTTCTAGTGATAGGAATAAAAGTGATCAAAATATTTTTTTGTAATACCGCCGGCAAAACTGCCCCCATCAAAACTTGCCTAATCAAAACTGCCTCCATAAACTGCCCCCATTAAATTGCACCCATCAAAACTGCCCCCCTGTGAAAACTTGCGCCCATCAAAACTTGCCCCATCAAAACTGCCTCCATAAACTGCCCCCATTAAACTGTCCCCATAAAAACTTGCCCAATCAAAACTTGCCCCATCAAAACTGCCTCCATAAACTGCCCCCATTAAACTGTCCCCATCAAAACTGCCTCCATAAACTGCCCCCATCAAACCTTGCCCCATCAAAGCTGCCTCCATAAGCTGGCCCCATTAACCACTTGCCGACCGCCGCACGACGATATACGTCGGCAGAATGGCACGGGCAGGCATAAGGGCGTATATATAAGTCCCTGCCTTCCCGCGGGTGGGGGGCCCGATCGGGCCCCCCCCGGTGCCTGCGGCGGTCGGCATTCGTTCGGGAGCGATCCCGGACGAGGGGACGGCCATTCATTCATGGCCACCCCCTCGCGATCGCTCCCGACGAATGGAAATCCTTCGTGACATCACTTCCTCTCCTGTAATGTAAACACAGGAGAGGAAGTGATGTATTCTCTCCTCCGTGTCGGTATTTTTTGTTCCGGCACCGAGGAGAGAGCATCGGTGAGTTGCACCAACACACCACACATACAGTAGAACATGCCAGGCACACTCACACCCCCCCTTTACCCCCCGATCAGGGCACCCGCCATTTATTACCTAATAAAGGTTTAACCCCCTGATCACCCGGCGGGTGTCATTTGTGACTGTAATAACTGTTAGGGCAGTTAGGGTTAGCCCCCTTTAGTTCTAAGGTACCCCCCTAACCCCCCCAATAAAGGTTTAACCCCGTGATCACCCCCCGTCGCCAGTGTCACTAAGGCTGGGTTCACATTGCAGCGGTTTGAGAACGGATGTGATTCGCACCGCACTGCAGTGCAAATCACATCCGATCTCTGTGCGATTCGAGTTCAGCCATACAGATAGTATGGCTGAATTCGTGTCGCACCCGCCACACCCGCCGCAAACTCGCACGGGACCCTTTTTTTGGTCCGCAGCAGAATCGGATCGCATGGGTGTTCACACCATGCGATCCGAGTTTGCAGATCGCACTGCGATATGCGAACTGATCTGGGGGTGTCATTAACATTTCACTGACACTCCCAGCAGTTCGCATAGGGCAATGTGAACTGCCGCCGGGAGGCATGCGATGCGGGAACCCGCCGCGGATTCTTGGCGTTCCTGCATCGCTCCAGTGTGAACCCAGCCTAATAAGCGATCATTTTTCTGATCGCTGTATTAGTGTCACAGGTGACGCTAGTTAGGCAGGTAGGTATTTAGGTTCGCCGCAGCTTTTTATAGCGCCAGGGACCCCCATATACTACCGCATAAAGCCCCCTGATTGCCCCCTAGTTAACCCTTTCACCAGTGATCACCATATAACGGTTACAGGTGACGCTGGTTGGTTAGTTATTTTTTTATAGTTTCAGGGCACCCGCCATTTATTACCTAGTCTCACTAGTGTACCCCTAAATTTAGGGGTGTCTACTTTCCAAAATGGGGTCATTTGGGGGGGGTTTGTGCCATCTTGGCATTTTATGGCCTTCAAAACTGTAACGCCCTTAGAAAGCCTGAAGGCGGTGCTTGGTTTTCGGGGCCCCGTATGCGGCTAGGCTCCCAAAAAGTCCCACATATGTGGTATCCCCGTACTCAGGAGAAGCAGCAGAATTTATTTTGGGGTGTCATTTCACATATGCCCATGGCATGCATGAGCAATATATCATTTAGTGACAACTTTGTGAAAAAAAAATAAAAAAAAATTAAAGTTTGTAATTTTCCCGCAACTTGTGGCAAAATATAAAATATTCCATGGACTCAACATGCCTCTCAGCAAATAGCTTGGGGTGTCTACTTTCTAAAATGGGGTCATTTGTGGGGGTTTTGTGCCATCTTGGCATTTTATGGCCTTCAAAACTGTAATAGGTAGGGAGGAGTGAAGTCAAATATTTACGCCCTTAGAAAACCTGAAGGCGGTTCTTGGCTTTCGGGGCCCCGTACGCGGCTAGGCTCCCAAAAAATCCCACACATGTGGTATCCCCGTACTCAGGAAAAGCAGCAGAATTTATTTTGGGGTGTCATTTCACATATGCCCATAGCATGTGTGAGCAATATATCATTTAGTGACAACTTTGTGTAAAAAAAAAAAATTTTTTTTTTTGTCATTATTCAATCGCTTGAGGCAAAAAAATAAAATATTCAATGGGCTCAACATGCCACTTATCAATTTCCTTAGGGGGTCTACTTTCCAAAATAGGGTCATTTGGGGGGGTTTTGTACTGCCCTGCCATTTTAGCACCTCAAGAAATGAGATAGGCAGTCATAAACTAAAAGCTGCGTAAATTCCAGAAAACGTACCTTAGCTTGTAGATGTGACAACTTTTGCGCAAACCAATAAATATACAATTATTGACTTTTTTTTTTACCAAAGACATGTGGCTGAATACATTTTGGCCTAAATGTATGACTAAAATTGAGTTTATTGGATTTTTCTAATAACAAAGAGTAGAAAATATCATTTTTTTTCAAAATTTGCGGTCTTTTTCCATTTATATCGCAAAAAATAAAAATTGCAGAGGCAATCAAATACCATCAAAAGAAAGCTCTATTTGTGGGAAGAAAAGGACGCAAATTTTGTTTGGGTACAACATTGCATGACCGCGCAATTACCAGTTAAAGCAGCGCAGTGCGAAATTGTAAAAAGACCTCTGGTCATTTACCAGCAAAATGGTCCGGTCTGAAAGTGGTTAAACTGCCCCATCAAAGCTTGCCCCCATCAAAACTGCCTCCATAAATTGCCCCCATTAAACAACCCCCATCAAAACTTGCCCCATCAAAACTGCCTCCATAAACTGCCCCCATTAATTTGCCCCCATTAAATTGCCCCCATCAAAACTTTCCCCCATCAAAACTGCCCCCATTAAACTGCCCCATCAAAACTTGCCCAATCAAAACTTGCCCCATCAAAACTGCCTCCATAAATTGCCCCCATTAAACTGCCCCCATCAAAACTGCCTCCATAAACTGCCCCCATTAAACTTGCCTCCATCAAAACTTGCCCCGTCCAAACTGCCTCCATAAACTGCCCCCATTAAATTGCCCCCATGAAAACTTCCCCATCAAAGCTTGCCTCCATCAAAACTGCCTCCATAAACTGCCCCCATTAAAACTTGCCCCATCAAAACTGCCTCCATAAACTGCCCCTATCATACTGCTCTATTATAAAGGATTGGTGTGTCTTGTCCCCTCCCCCGGGCTCTGTATGTAATCAGAGCTGAGATTCTCCAGCCGCCTCCCCCACCGCCCCTCACTGTGAATAAGAAGCTTTGGTAACTATGGCAACAAAAGCCTGGTTACCCTTTTTAAACATGGCGCTGGATGGTCATCGCATCATTTCTGGTTCACAAATAACGCGACGCCCATTGATGACACACATCTCCCAGGAGGCATTGCAAACCACAAATGACAGTGATTGGCCGAGAGGAGGCCGGGAAAAACAAATACTAAAATGAACACAGTAAGTGCCGGGAAAAAAATATCAAATATCCAATTTGTTTGCAGTGCTCAGATTAGGGATACATATACACACATATTTGTATAGTGTGAGAAGTGATGATGAGATACAATACATCATGTAAGGGGCAGACGTCTCCTGGGTGGGGCATTTCTGGGTATAAGATGTGAGTTATGCCTTCTATGGGGAGAGAACTGGCAGGGAAAGGGTTATCAGATCACCCAGAAGCCCACCAATACCTGCCCAGCCTGGTCCTCAGTAGAGCCCCCTCCCCCCACAGCAGAAGAAGACCATGCCCCCCCACAGCAGAAGAAGACCATGCCCCCCCACAGCAGAAGACCATACCCCCCCCCCACAGAAAACGACCATGCCCCCCCCACAGCAGAAGAAGACCATGCCACCCCACAGCAGAAGAAGACCATGCCCCCCCACAGCAGAAGAAGACCCCCTCCCACAGCAAACGACCATGCCCCCCCACAGCAGAAGACCCCCCCACAGAAGGAGACCCCCAAAGCATGAGAAGACCCTCCCACAGCAGAATACCTTGCCCCCCACAGAAGAAGACCCCCTCCCACAGCAGGAGAAGACCCCCTCCCACAGCAGAAGACCCCCCTATAGAATGAACAATAAACCAAATCCTCTAACACTTACCAGTCACATGAATGAAGAATCTCATGAACGGCTGTCTTGGTTCCTCGTCCACGATGAGTCGGACCTCGTAGGTCCCGCTGTCGGTTTTGCGGACCGGTTCCATCAATATGGAGCAATCCGCTTTATCGGAAGGTGGTGGATGGATAGAATATTTCCTGCTTTGCTGCTTCAGCAGGTCATCAAGATCACGACTCAGGATTGGTGTGTATGGAGCGCCTCCGTCTTCCGGAGTCCACCCCCACTCAATCCTGATGTTGGTGGAACTAAAGCGATGGTCAGCGGGGACCTCACACGGGATCACCAGTTTGGTGCCCGCTGTACCATCAATGCGTCTATATACCGGGTGAGCATTTGCATTTCCTATACAGCATGCTGCGTATAGGAAATAGAAAGCGACAATCACTTTCCAAAGGCTCATTTTTATAAATGTGTCACAAATAATCTGGAAATGTGACACAGAAATTAATATATATCTATATATACTATATATATAATATATATACTGCTTATATAATCAGACAGAATCGGAATATTCGCTCTGTAACTAGAATGAGAATTGCCAGGAAGAACTCCACACGTATGTTCTTGCTCTGAGACTCTAGCTCCAACTGACACACAGCCAGCACTGAGGCTCTTTATAACAGCTCAGAAATCTCTCCTCTGTGATGTCATAATGGCAGTAGGCTGCACCTCGCTTAACCGCACTGCTGCAAAATGCACTGAGCTCAGCTAAAAATAGATTTGTCAGTTGGCAAAAACTAACAGTCACTTTGTTAATATATGAAAGGCTGAGCTCATTGTTCATTAACCCCTTAGTGACTGCTGGTAATGACTGAACACAATTTTGTAGCTCTGATGTCTGTTAGTAACCAGAAGGATTATTCTGTGTTTTTATTTTTTCCCCCCCAAGATAAATTGGTGGTAAATGGTAACTGATTTCTCCCTACTTTTTTCTTCTCAATAGTGGAAATATATATATATATATATATATATATATATATATATATATATATAATATTAAAATATAATTTATTTGTAATGTTTTTTACTATCTCCTGGAGAATATATATATATATAATTGTTATTAAAATGTACTTGTAATTTTTTTTACTATCTCTTGGAGATTTTATTATATATATATAAATATATAAAATCTCCAGGAGATAGTAAAAAAAAATTACAAATAAATTATTTTAATAATATATATTATTATTATTTATTTGTATTTTTTACCTTTTGGAGAATATATATATATATATATATATATATATATATATATATAATGGAAAGTGTGTATGTGTATATTTATATATATATATATATGTGTGTGTGTGTGCGTGTGTATATATATATATATATATATATATATATATATATATATATATATATATATATATATATATATATATATATATTAAATACACTGCCAAGAGGTAAAAAAATAAATAAAAAAATACAAATAAATAATAATAATTAAAAAAATAAAAAATAAAATATATATATATATATATATATATATATATATATATATATATATATATAATAATTTATTTGTATTTTGTTTTTGTTTGTTTTACCTCCTGGAGAAGATAGATATGTATTAAAAAGATTATATATATATATATATATATATATATTATATATATCTCCAGGAGATAAAAATAAATAAAAATGATTGTATAATATAAAAAAAATATATAATTTTTTTTGTTAACTTAACCACTTCAGCCCCAAAAGATTTTTACCCCCTTTCTGACCAGAGCACTTTTTACAATTTGAAACTGTGTCGCTTTAACTGAAAATTGCGCGGTCGATCACCTCTGCGGTTTTTATTTTTTGCACTATAACCAAAAAAAGACAATTTTGAAAAGAAAAAAAAACATTTAGAAATTTTATGCTATAATGAATATCCCCAAGAATGTTAAAATGTATTCATCAGTTTAGGCCAATACATATTCTCTTACATATTTTTGGTAAAAAAAAAAAATCGCAATAAGCGAATATTGATTGGTTTGCGCAAAAGTTATAGCATCTACAAACTATGGGAAAGATTTATGGCATTTTTTTTGTTTTGTTTTTTTTTAAACTAGTAATGGCGGCAATCAGGGATTTTTATCAGGATTGCAACAGACAGATGAGACACTTTTGACACTTTTTTGGGACCATTAAAAATTATACACCGACAGCGATCAGTGCTATAAATATGCACTGATTACTGTGAAAATGTCACTGGCAGGGTAGCAGTTAACACTAGGGGGCGATCAAGGGGTTAAATGTGTTCCCTATGTGTTTGTTTCTAACTGTGGGGGATGGAAGTGACTGGAGGAAATGACAGATCGTGGTTCCCAGCTTGTAGGAATTCACAATCTGCCTCTCCTCACAGATCTGGGATGTGTGTTTACACACACACATATGTCCCTGTTCTGCCTCTTGTGCCCACGATCGCATGTGGCCAGCGTTCATTGCAGCGGGTGCGCGTGTTCATCTGCTGTCCCACTTAAAGGGATCGGCATATAGCTACGATGGTTTGCGGGATCGTGCCGACCTGCTGCAGTATAATATATATATAAATAATTTATAGTGGTTAATTAAAGTGTATTTTTTACATTTGAAAAAACACTACACAAATACCATGTGACAAAACCCATCATTTTATTCTATAGGGCCTCTACTAAAAAAAGATATATAAATTTTTATATATATATATGTATATATATATATATATATATATATATATATATATATATATGTATATATATATATATATATATATATACAGTATCTCACAAAAGTGAGTACACCCCTCACATTTTGTGTAAATCTTTTGTTTTATCTTTTCATATGACAACACTGAAGAAATGACACTTTGCTACAATGTATAGTAGTGAGTGTACAGCTTGTATAACAGTGTAAATTTGCTGTTCCCTCAAAAAAACTCAACACACAGCCATTAATGTCTAAACCGCTGGCAACAAAAGTCAGTACACCCCTAAGTGAAAATGTCAAAATTGGGCTCAAAGTGTCAATATTTTGTGTGGCCTCCATTATTTTCCAGCACTGCCTTAACCCTCTTGGGCATGGCGGTCACCAGAGATTTACAGGTTGCCCCTGGAGTCCTCTTCTATTCTGATGACATCACAGAGCTGGTGGATGTTGGAGACCTTGCACTCCTCCACCTTCTGTTTGAGGATTCCCCACAGATGCTCAATAGGGTTTAGGTCTGGAGACATGCTTGACCAGTCCATCACCTTTACCTTCAGGTCATCTTGGAGGTGTGTTTGGGGTGGTTATCATGTTGGAATACTGCCCTGTGGCTCAGGCTCTGAAGAGAGAGGATCATGCTCTGCTTCAGTATGTCACAGTACATGTTGGCATTCATGTCAATGATCCCTCAATGATCTGTAGCTCCCCAGTGCCGGCAGCACTCATGCAGCCCTAGACCATGACATTCCCACCAGCATGCCTGACTGTAGGCAAGACACACTTGTCTTTGTACTCCTCACCTGGTTGCCACCACACACGCTTATCACCATCTGAACCAAATACGATTATCTTGGTCTCATCAGACCACAGGACATGGTTCCAGTAATCCATGTCCTTAGTCTGCTTGTCTTCAGCAAACTGTGTGCTTTCTTGTGTATCTTCTTTAGAAGAGGCTTTCTTCTGGGACAACAGCCATGCAGACCAGTTTGATGCAGTGTGCGGCGTATGGTGTGAACACTGATAGGCTGACCCCCCCAACCCTTCAAGCTCTGCAGCACTGCTAGCAGCACTCATAGGTCTATTCCCCAAAGACAACCTCTGGATATGACGCTGAGCACGTGACCTCAACTTCTTTCGTGGACCCCCGCGAGGCCTGTTCTGAGTGGAACCTGTCCTGTTAAACCGCTGTATGGTCTTGGCCACCGTGCTGCAGCTCAGGTCCTTGGCAATCTTCTTATAGCCTAGGCCATCTTTATGTGGAGCAACAATTCTTTTTTTCCAGATCCTCAGAGAGTTCTTTGCCATGAGGTGCCATGTTGAACTTCCAGTGACCAGTATTATTATTATTATTATATACGATTTATATAGTTATGTCCATCATAGTGTGGGACTGGGTGTGACTGTGAGCCAAGCCGAGTACACTCAGCTATGTATCTCGGTGGGGCCCACGGGGCCCCCTATTGGGCGGGACCCATGGGCTTGAGCCCAGTCAAGCCCAATGGTAAGTCCAGCCCTGCCCAAGGTACAGTGCAGAGGCCGACACCCCCACTGGATGATCCTGCCCCTTTAAGACCCTCCCACTGTTGGTGGAATTTGAATACACGCACACCCCCCAAATCTCATCAAATTGTGGGTGTGGTCAAATTCTACTAACAGTGGGAGCGTTTTAAAGGGGCAGGATCATCCAGTGGAGGGTAAGAGGCGGTTGAGTTCCTGTACCTATTTTCTGTGAAATAAAGCCCTGAGTATATATAAAGCCCCGTACACACTATCAGATTGTCTGCTGAGTTTTTCCTTCAGATTTACCAAAACCCTATAATATGAGGTCAAACCTTAGGAGTTTCAATGTGTATGCAATCAGGCAGGCCCTTCTACTACATGGTTTTGGTAAATCTGAAGGAAAAACTCAGCAGACAATCTGATAGTGTGTACGGTGCTTAACTCTACTAGTAGTATATATAATATATCTGATGCACCACCATTCATGTGGACTTCACTGCAGTGAAAAAAATGCCAAATTATGACTAGTCATTATAAATAATAATGATGGTGGACCTAAACATAAAAGTGACCATGCCATGTAATGAAATCTGGTTTATGGTAGGTCTTATCATAGTGATTGATTTGATTCACATCACAACTTCATGGCTTCCTTTGATGATTTATGGTTTTGCTCATCATCATCACTGCCCCACACATGCCCATGCATGGCATCATGGCTGCGCATGGCATGCATTGCATGTGTGAGGCCGTGTGATGATGAGAAAAACCATAACTAAAATCATACAAAAAGGTATCCAATGAAGTTGTGTGATGTGAATCAATCACTAAGACAATGACATATAGTCATAAAACCATAACTAATGGGATACGTTGTCATTTAATTTGTGTCAATAATATATTGGCTCAGGCTGGCGGCAGCGCAGGCCACACAGTCAGTGGCACATATATTTTATTCAGTAAGTGCAATTCTAATAATAATAATATATTTTACATTACAATAACTTTTCTATTATTCTTATTATTTCATTAATGGTTTATATCTTGTCTTAGTGATCTTTTCACAAATACTGTGTCATTTTTTTGAAAATAAATATATTTCTTTCTATATTTCTCTATAGGCACTTGGGTATCAAACGTGATGCATCGTGGAATCGAATCGAATCGCGGACAGGATAATCAAATTGAATGGTGAGACCACTGAAGATGCGCACCCCTAATGTTAATACATAAACACCTTATACACATCCAAGTGAAATGGAAGTAGCCATAGAACCCCTTCCAGCCTTGAAAATGTGGCCTGTTCATCCAAGTGGTAATACCCCTCCCCCGGCCATGAAAGGATTAAATAAAAGAGGAAGCAATTCAAATGTAAATATACCAAATTTTTATTGCGTGTTTATGAAAGTGTAATTATGGATCTGTACACATTTATTTTCCTTTTCCAACTATATATACTCTGATTAAACCAAGAGTCCTTTGGTAAAATCAATTGGCCAGAAGTGAAGATCTGGTGATCGCTCATTCGCTGACACACTTTTGGCCAAGAGATTCCAAGCCTGCCCACCACGGCAAGGTAGACTCTTCTAGGGCAGGACCTACACTAACTACACTAAGCTACCCTACTGGATGCTAGTCATCCTATCTCTAATGTTGGATGTATGTTTGTAGTACGGCCTCATCCTATAATCTGTGTGTGCGATCTACTCTCTCCTAATTTGGTTGTGTGTCTGTGTTCATCTATCTAAAGCATGGAGCGGTCAGTTTATGTACATATGGACGTCCTCTGTTAGTGCAGGTCAGTGTATGCCAGTCATTGTCTGTTGACCTCTGTGTGTCAGTAAATAAATGTTAGTTCTGTTTTTACCTGGACCAAACTCATCTGCAATTTGGAGTTCATCTTGCTTTCGGTCAAAAAATCTCGGTCCTTCCGATTTGAGAATGAAGGAATTGCATGCTCTGTCCATCTGTGTATACATCTTCAGACTAAAGATCTCCTCCTCCTCCTTCTCCTCTGCTTCTGGGGTCACCGACTGGCACCCTTCAGCTCCTCCTCTTCTAGGGTCACCGACTGGCACCCTTCAGCTCCTCCTCTTTTGGGGTCACCGACTGGCAACCTTCAGCTCCTCCTCTTCTGGGGTCACCGACTGGCACCTTTCAGCTTCTCCAGACCCCCAAAGGGCCTAGTATGGATTGGGGGGACCCCCACGCTGATTTACCTTCCAATGTTATTGCTGGCAATTCTTTAGTTTTCATTCAGCTGTCAGCAGGAAACCCGCCGACAGCGGGCCTGGTATGGATTGGGGGGACCCCCACGCTGATTTCTCTTAAAATGTTATTGCTGGCAATTCTTTTGTTTTCATTCAGCTGTCAGTGGGAAACCCGCCAACAGCTGATGAGTCATTAGTTGTTAAGGACGTGGCCCGCTCCTTAACAACCAGCTATTGTTAAGGACGCCACACAGGTCCCAGAAGACAGCAGGGACCAGTGGCAGCGCGAGTCGCGCATGCGCAGTAGGGAATCAGGAAGTGAAGCCTCGAGGCTTTTCTTCCTGATTCCCTTACTGAAGATGGCAGCCGCAGCATCCCCGCCACCCCCAACCATACCAGGCCACATTTCCTCAACATGGGGGGTGCTTTGGGATAGAGGGGCTCCCCACCACCTCCCCTCCCCCTCCCCGCATCCCACCCACCTGCAACCATACCAGGCCACATGTTCTCAACATGGGGAGTGCTTTGGGATAGAGGGGTTCCCCTCCCCCTCCCCGAAAACAGCTTGCCCCCATGTTGATGGAGACAAGATACTTAGGGGGAGGGAAGCCCCATACCCCAAAGCACCCCCCATGTTGAGGGCATGTGGCCTGGTATGGTTCCGGAGGTAGGGGGGAAGGACACTCACCTGTCCGCCTCCAGCCCCTTTTCTGAACTACCAGCCTGCATACATGGATAAAGGTCTTATATAGATTTTGGGCCCACAAAGCATTCTTTTTAAAAATTTTGGTGTGAGGTTCCCCTTAAAATCCATACCAGACCCAAAGGGCCTGGTATGGATTGGAGGGACCCCTACGCTGATTTATCTTAAAATCTTATTGTTGGCAATTCTTTTATTTTCATTCAGCTCTCAGTGGGAAACCCGCCGACAGCTGATGAGTCTTTAGTTGTTAAGGACGTGGCCCACTCCTTAACAACCAGCTATTGTTAAGGATGCCACACAGGTCCCAGAAGACAGCAGGGACCAGTGGCAGCGCGAGTCGCATGCGCAGTAGGGAATCAGGAAGTGAAGCCTCAAGGCTTCTCTTCCTGATTCCATTACAGAAGATGGCAGCCGCAGCATCCCCGCCACCCCCAACTATACCAGGCCACATGTCCTCAACCTGGGGGGTGCTTTGGGATAGAGGGGCTCCCCTCCCCCCTCCCCTCATCTCCCCCACCCCCAACCATACCAAGCCACATGTCCTCAACATGGGGAGTGCTTTGGGATAGAGGGGCACCCCCCCTCCTCCTCCCCGCATCTCCCCCACCCCCAACCATACCAGGCCACATGTCCTCAACATGGGGGGTGCTTTGGGATAGAGGGGCTCCTCTCCCCTCCTCCTCCTCCCCGCATCTCACCCACCCCCAACCATACCAGACCACATGTCCTCAACATGAGGGGTGCTTTGGGATAGAGGGGCTCCTCCCCCCCTCCCCTCAACTCCCCCACCACCAACCATACCAGGCCACATGTCCTCAACATGGAGGGTGCTTTGGGATAGAGGGGCTTCCCTCCCCTCCCCGCATCCCACCCACCCCCAACCATGCCAGGCCACATGTCCTCCTCAACATGGGGGGTGCTTTGGGATAGAGGGGCTCCCCTCCCCCCTCTTTTCCCTGCATCTCCTCCACCCCCAACCATACCAGGCCACATGTCCTCAACATTGGTGGTGCCCGTCCCCCCTCCCCCCCTCCCCCTCCCTGCATCTCCCCCACCCCGCATCTCCCCCACCCCGCATCTCCCCCACCCCCAACCATACCAGGGCACATGTCCTCAACATGGGGGTGCCCCTCCCCCCCTCCCTGCATCTCCCCACCCCCAACCATACCAGGCCACATGTCCTCAACATGGGGGGTGCTTTGGGATAGAGGGGCTCCCCTCCCCCTCCCCGAAAGCAGCTTGCCCCCATGTTGTTACCCCAAAACACCCCCCATGTTGAGCGCATGCTCAGATAAAGGCCCGATATTGATTTTGGGCCTTGATTTTTGTCAGCTATTCATTCAGCTGACAACGAGCGATTTTTCTTGATATACTTCTATTGTGTCATTTATCTTTTTATCTGGCATCTTTGTTCTTTTTGCTCTCTGCCAGTTCTTTTTCCGTTTGTGCAAATTTTTTGGTCATCGCTGATAGTTGGTCTTCAAGCTCGATGACCTGGTCTCTTGTCTCTGAGAGTATTGATATAAATTCTTGTTCTTTGTTGGAAATTTTTTCTCGTGTCTCCGCAAGTTCTTTCTCTCTCAGTGACAGGACTCTTTTTATTTCTGCCAGTTCTTCTTCCCTCCCTGACAGTTTTTCTTGCATCTCCACTTTTTCTCTCTCTAGCAGATCTTCACTGACTTCCATCTTTTGTCCTCCTCCCAGTTCTAATAGTCCCTCCTCCATGTTGGTTACGCTGTCCCTCTTTCTTTGACACCTGCAGCACCTAATTCCACTGAGATAAAGAAAGAAATGTTATAAGAATGTGTCCATAAACCAGCAATAATCTTCAGAATTAATAGGCGATGCCACCTAAATCTGCGCTTGATAGAAAATAAATAGTCACACGCCATCACCCCATTTTTCCGACGGAAAATGTGCGATCGGATTGTGTTGTCGGAAAATCTGATCGCGTGTGGGCTCCATCTGACTTTATCCGTCGGAACTTCCGACACACAAAAAGTTTGAGAGCAGGATCTAAAATTTTCCGACAACAAAATCCGATCGTTTTAAATTGTGATCGTGTGTAGACAATTTCCGACCGACAAAGTGCCACGCATGCTCAGAATAAATTACGAGACGAAAACTATTGGCTACTGGCCTCTTTATAGTCCCGTCGTACGTGTTCTATGTCACCTCGTTCCGAGCGATCGGATTTTCCGACAACTTTGTGCGACCGTGCGTACGCAAGAGAAGTTTGGGCCAAAATCCGTCTGAATAAATCCGACGGATTTTGTCGTTGGAAAGTCCGACTGTGTGTACGGGGGGGCATTAGAGGTGCTTTAATCTCATGATGACCAGTGAGGGGCTTGTGCTGCTAAACCCCGGGCAATAAGTACAGAAAACACACCGCCTCGGTCTGATCAACTGCCCACCTATAGGCAAAGTGGTAAATATTGGGAGGGGGGAGGGCTCAGATACAGTGGGTGATAGCATGAAGTGTAATTGAGAAAACCTATGAAGAATGTGCGATAACTTACCAAAAGTAAAGTCCTGCAGGGACTCCGATGATTACGACCAGGACACAGGCTACAAGGGGTACGATCATATATGGGAGGTAGCCACTTTTAACAACTTGATTGTAGATGTCCTCAGTGGAAGAGACTGGAGGGGTCTCCGTCTCTACCTCCACGTTGTTGGGGTCCTCCCCGACCTCCTCAGCGAAAGAGACTGGAGGGGTCTCCGTCTCTACCTCCACGTTGTTGGGGTCCTCCCCGACCTCCTCAGCGAAAGCGACTGGAGGGGTCTCCGCCTCTACCTCCACGTTGTTGGGGTCCTCCCCGACCTCCTCTGTAGAAGAGACTGGAGGGGTCTCCGTCTCTACCTCCACGTTGTTGGGATCCTCCCCGACCTCCTCTGTGGAAGAGACTGGAGGGGTCTCCGTCTCTACCTCCATGTTGTTGGGGTCCTCCCCGACCTCCTCTGTGGAAGAGACTGGAGGGGTCTCCGCCTCTACCTCCACGTTGTTGGGGTCCTCCCCGACCTCCTCTGTGGAAGAGACTGGAGGGGTCTCCGCCTCTACCTCCACGTTGTTGGGGTCCTCCCCGACCTCCTCTGTGGAAGAGACTGGAGGGGTCTCCGCCTCTACCTCCACGTTGTTGGGGTCCTCCCCGACCTCCTCAGTGGAAGAGACTGGAGGGGTCTCCTCTGCCTCGTAATACACAGCGTCAGAGGTAGCATCTGGAGGGGTTTGCCAAAGCGTCTCCATATTTCTTTGGTGTTTCTTGATGGCCTCGGTCTCGGTAGTCTCAGTGGACGTGGGATCTGATGAAATAAAAACAAAGGAAATTCACTTAAATGTCCAAATAATGAGCTATAATATTCAACAAACCAGTTTCCATTCATGACTATAAATCTATTCCAAATGTCCCTCATCCAATTGGCTATGAATTTAGGACAAATCAGGTCTTTTACATTTTTTTTTTTATAGAGCAGGGGAAGGTTAGAGTCGTCCATTTCCTCTTACTTCCTGTACTGGGGACCAGGATCACAGGAACAGGAAGTGGTGACAATTCTCCCCAATGGGGGCATCCCAATAAAAACCTAACAAAGGATCAAAATCTTCCCCAACCTATTATAAAACATTGCTGTCTGTGTCCCCATTGGATAGATTTCCCCTCACTTCCTCTGCATTGGACAGGCCAAGGGACTGTCCACTGGAGGAGCATAGGGGAGCGCCATCTGCTGGAGGATCGGGGGAAATATAACTTTCCTCCTCCTCTAGACACAAATGAGCAATTCTCACTTGCAGTAAGGAAGCCGCAAGGGAGGATTTTTACTTTTCCCGAAGTCGTTTTTTTGTAATACCGCCGGCAAAACTGCCCCCATCAAAACTTGCCTAATCAAAACTGCCTCCATTAAATTGCACCCATCAAAACTGCCCCCCCGTGAAAACTTGCGCCCATCAAAACTTGCCCCATCAAAACTGCCTCCATAAACTGCCCCCATTAAACTGTCCCAATCAAAACTGCCTCCATAAACTGCCCCCATCAAACCTTGCCCCATCAAAGCTGCCTCCATAAGCTGGCCCCATTAAACTGTCCCAATCAAAACTGCCTCCATAAACTGCCCCCATCAAAGCTGCCTCCATAAGCTGGCCCCATTAAACTGCCCCATCAAAGCTTGCCCCCATGAAAACTGCCTCCATAAACTGCCCCCATTAAACAGCCCCCATCCAAACTGCCTCCATAAACTGCCCCCATTAATTTGCCCCCATCAAAACTTTCCCCCATCAAAACTGCCCCATAAACTGCCCCATAAACTGCCCCATTAAACTGCCCCATTAAACTGCCCCATTAAACTGCCCCATTAAAACTTGCCCCCATCAAAACTGCCTCCATAAACTGTCCCCATTAAATTGCCCCCATGAAAACTTCTCCATCAAAGCTTGCCCCATCAAAACTGCCTCTGTAAACTGTCCCCATTTAGCTGCCCTATCAAAACTTGCCCCATTAAAACTTGCCCCATCAAAACTGCCTCCATAAACTGCCCCCATCAAAACTTGCCCCCATCAAAACTGCCTCCATAAACTGCCCCCATCAAAACTTGCCCCCATCAAAACTGCCTCCATTAACTGTCCCCATTTAGCTACCCCCGTCAAAACTTGCCCCATCAAAGCTTGCCCCATCAAAAATGCCTCCATAAACTGTCCCCATTAAATTGCCCCCATGAAAACTTCCCCCATCAAAGCTGCCTCCATAAACTGCCCCATCAAAACTTGCCCCCATCAAAACTTGCCCCCATCAAAACTTGCCCCCATCAAAACTTGCCCCCATCAAAACTTGCCCCCATAAAAACTGCCTCCATAAACTGCGGCCATAAAACTTGCCCCCATCAAAACTTGCCCCCATCAAAACTGCCTCCATAAACTGCGGCCATTAAACTTGCCCCCATCAAAACTTGCCCGATCAAAACTGCCTCCATAAAGTGCCCCCATCAAAACTGCCTCCATTAAACTGCCCCCATCAAAACTGCCTCCATAAACTGCCCCCATCAAAACTTGCCCCATCAAAACTTGCCCCATCAAAACTTGCCCCATCAAAACTTGCCCCATCAAAACTTCCTCCATAAACTGCCCCCATCAAAACTTGCCCCATCAAAACTTGCCCCATCAAAACTTGCCCCATCAAAACTGCCTCCATAAACTGCCCCTATCATACTGCTCTATTATAAAGGATTGGTGTGTCTTGTCCCCTCCCTCGGGCTCTGTATGTAATCAGAGCTGAGATTCTCCAGCCGCCTCCCCCACCGCCCCTCACTGTGAATAAGAAGCTTTGGTAACTATGGCAACAAAAGCCTGGTTACCCTTTTTAAACATGGCGCTGGATGGTCATCGCATCATTTCTGGTTCACAAATAACGCGACGCCCATTGATGACACACATCTCCCAGGAGGCATTGCAAACCACAAATGACAGTGATTGGCCGAGAGGAGACCGGGAAAAACAAATACTAAAATGAACACAGTAAGTGTCGGGAAAAAAATATCAAATATCCAATTTGTTTGCGGTGCTCAGATTAGGGAGGGAGGAGGAGGAGATGTAAAAGTGGGCGGAGCTCCGCATGTCACATATTTGTATAGTGTGAGAAGTGATGATGAGATACAATACATCATGTAAGGGGCAGACGTCTCCTGGGTGGGGCATTTCTGGGTATAAGATGTGAGTTATGCCTTCTATGGGGAGAGAACTGGCAGGGAAAGGGTTATCAGATCACCCAGAAGCCCACCAATACCTGCCCAGCCTGGTCCTCAGTAGAGCCCCCTCCCCCCACAGCAGAAGAAGACCATGCCACACCACAGCAGAAGACCATACCCCCCCCCCACAGAAAACGACCATGCCCCCCCACAGCAGAAGACCATGTCACCCCACAGCAGAAGAAGACCATGTCACCCCACAGCAGAAGAAGACCCCCTCCCACAGCAAA
Organism: Lithobates pipiens; assembly: GCF_037356315.1. Classification (NCBI taxonomy): domain Eukaryota; kingdom Metazoa; phylum Chordata; class Amphibia; order Anura; family Ranidae; genus Lithobates; species Lithobates pipiens. The sequence goes on along the minus strand of NW_027507788.1, from coordinate 32,965,849 downwards.
CGACCATGCCCCCCCACAGCAGAAGACCCCCCCACAGAAGGAGACCCCCAAAGCACAAGAAGACCCTCCCACAGCAGGAGAATACCTCGCCCCCCACAGAAGAAGATGCCCCCCCACAGCAGAAGACTCCCTCCCACAGCAGAAGACCCCCCTATAGAATGAACAATAAAACAAATCCTCTAACACTTACCAGTCACATGAAGGAAGAATTTCATGAACGGCTGTCTTGGTTCCTCGTCCACGATGAGTCGGACCTCGTAGGTCCCGCTGTCGGTTTTGCGGACCGGTTCCATCAATATGGAGCAATCCGCTTTATCGGAAGGTGGTGGATGGATAGAATATTTCCTGCTTTGCTGCTTCAGCAGGTCATCAAGATCACGACTCAGGATTGGTGTGTATGGAGCGCCTCCGTCTTCCGGAGACCACCCCCACTCAATCCTGATGTTGGTGGAACTAAAGTGATGGTCAGCGGGGACCTCACACGGGATCACCAGTTTGGTGCCCGCTGTACCATCAATGCGTCTATATACCGGGTGAGCATTTGCATTTCCTATACAGCATGCTGCGTATAGGAAATAGAAAGCGACAATCACTTTCCAAAGGCTCATTTTTATAAATGTGTCACAAATAATCTGGAAATGTGACACAGAAATTAATATATATCTATATATACTATATATATAATATATATACTGCTTATATAATCAGACAGAATCTGAATATTCGCTCTGTAACTAGAATGAGAATTGCCAGGAAGAACTCCAGACGTATGTTCTTGCTCTGAGACTCTTGTTCCAACTGACACACAGCCAGCAGAGTCTCTTTATAAAAGCTCAGAAATCTCTCCTCTGTGATGTCATAATGGCAGTAGGCTGCACCTCGCTTAACCGCACTGCTGCAAAATGCACTGAGCTCAGCTAAAAATTGATTTGTCAGTTGGCCAAAACTAACAGTCACTTTGTTTATATATGAAAGGCTGAGCTCATTGTTCATTAACCCCTTAGTGACTGCTGGTAATGACTGAACACAATTTTGTAGCTCTGATGTCTGTTAGTAACCAGAAGGATTATACTGTGTTTTTATTTATTTTTTTCCCCAAAATAAATTGGTGGTAAATGGTAACTGATTTCTCCCTACTTTTTTCTTCTCAATAGTGGAAATATATATATATATATTATTAAAATATAATTTATTTGTAATGTTTTTTACCATCTCCTGGAGAATATATATATATATATATATATATATATATATATATATATATATATATATATATATATATATATATATATATATATATATATATATATATATATATATATATAAAAAATTGTTATTAAAATGTACTTGTAATTTTTTTTACTATCTCTTGGAGATTTTATTATATATAATATATATATATATATATATATATATATATATATATATATATATATATATATATATATATATATATATATATATATATATAAATAATAAAATCTCCAAGAGATAGTAAAAAAAAATTACAAATAAATTATTTTAATAATATATATTATTATTATTATTTATTTGTATTTTTTACCTTTTGGAGAATATATATATATATATATATATATATATATATATATATATATATAGTGACATTGGGGTGATTAGCTCAATTGGTAGATGCATTTTTTAGTCCACATCAGTCAGGCGTGTATGGTTAAGGGCCTGGTAGCCCACGTTTATTAGAAGAAAACAAAATATTAGTCCATCCAGTAATCCCACGCAGGGGTCCAAGCTTAAATTAAATACAGCAAAATCAGAACGAAAATGCTAGCCCACCTGGCTACTCTTCAGCAGTACTGCTGCTATAGGTACTTGCCCCGTCCAACAAACTGCTTGGACGCACACAGCTTCCAACCCTTCGACACACAGCACACGGCTCCTTGGACGCACACAGCTTCAAGTCCTTCACACAGCTTTGGACATGCACAGCTTCAAGCAGCAAGCTGCTCACACACCACCATCCTACACAAATCCCCTCGTTATATGGGCTGTGTGCAGCTGGGCACACACCCTGCTCGCTAGCCTCAAGACCCGGACACAGGGTTGGAGATCCCGTCCCACCCATAACTCTCAGGGATCTCCAAACTACAGAATCCCATCTGGAGCTAGCAAAACCTGGAGAAAACTGACAGAGCAGTTTTCTCCATTTAAACTCTACACTCTGTAGTCCTGCAGTCCGCAGATATGCAAACTCTGTGTCTCCTTTTCCTCTAATTTCATAGGGACAGAGCCTCGCTCTGTCACATATCCCCCCCCCTTTGTTTCGATCCGGAGGGAGGAACACCAGCACCCATCATGATGGTTGGGACACCTCTGTGCTGGCTGTCAGCCACGTAGGCCCAACCCTTTTTCCGGGTGCGCTTCCAGGAACATTCCCCCCTGGATCTTAACAGGTTCCTATATTGTCCTATACTCAGCCTTCCTCTTCTTTTGGGGTCCCTGGGCTTATTCACTTTTCTTGGGGGAACTCTGCCTTCCTTGAGCCCTCCTTTCAACTTACAAATACCCATTTTACCCTTCACCATCGGTATTTCAGGTTCAAAACAGTTTTTCTTGGTACCCACTGCAACCAAATCATTGTTTACAGAACGAACTCTTAACAGATCACAGCTTTCCATATCAGCAGTGCTTTCCAATTCAGTGTTTGTTAGAAGAAGACCCGAGGAGGGACTACGTCCGACGGGACCATAGCACAGCTCCACCTCACCCATTGTCAAACACTCCATGGGTACCTGTTCTAACAAACTACCCTGACCCAAGCATAAACCATTTTTTCCAGGTGTACACATTACATTGTTACGGCAACCAACATTAACACTTTCTCCCATAGTGTCTCCGGGCACCTTAACTTGTACCCCTGGGCCAGTGACAGAAAGCATCTCTGCTACTGCTGAGTCCATTCTGGGCCCTTCCTTCTCATGAGGCCTAGCGGGTAAGGCAGTATCTGCGCCCTCTACTGACCACTGCTCCGCCCCACCTCGGACCACACCAGCAGAGATGTTTCTAGTCACCGCCCAGACGGAGAGACCTCTGATATCTCAAGCAGTTCTCTCGCGTGCCTTCCATACCAATCAATAACTAGAAGTACGCTCACAGAGAATCTGGAGATCCTGTGCCAAATGGGTAACCATTGGTCCCACCAATTCCACTGTTGGTCATGGTTTCCCAGCACCGCCTGTACCACCTGGCTCCACCCATTGGTGCTACGCAGCACCACCTGGTCCAACTGCGGTGGAGATACCCAAGTATACAGCGAGTTCATTTTTACCAACTCTAGCATTTCCAGTAAGGTTTCGATCATCTCTAAACATCCCATGTCTAAACACCAGAACTTTCTAGAGTCTTCTACCCTGTCCAAGACATGGAGGGGCTCAGCGACTGCAGGTTGAGAGGGTGAGACATTTGAAGAGACCTCATCCTCCTTGGAGGTACTCATCATCACGGCCTGTTGCTCCCCTGGAGAGCTGTCAGACACATGTCTCACACTTATCCATTCTGCACCAGTGTTGGTGAGCCTCTGCAGGTCATTACAAGTCACACTATCACTTTGATACTCAATATCATTTAGCTGTGGAGCTGTGGACAACACATCTGCGATGCCAGTGCCCTGAACTGTTTCTTCAGAGGGGAGGGCATCAACCTTTGCAGGGACCAGGACGCCCTCAACCACCGGCGGCTCTGCGATCCCCCTGTCTGGCATAGCAGTTGTGTCCACACCCTTGTTACTTAAGTTAGCCTTACCCAGCATGGCTAGCAATTGTTTGGCCCAGCTGTCCCAGTCCATTGTGGTTCCACCATGGGTGTTCCACAGCGTTGCATCACCTGCTGTAGAAAGCCGCACAGAAACCTGGGATTCATTAGCTTTAACTGCACATTCCTCACTTCTATATACATCATTTTGTAACACCACACTTTTATCAACGTTGCATTGGGGTGATGCTTCACCTAAAGCTTGGTGCAGCACACCATTTTGAACACCTTTTTCTGGTGGCACTACAGACACATTCAGCTTTGTACCCTCAACTTTTGCAGGCTGAATTAACCCCTTGCCTACTGGGCTACAAGTAGGGTTGTGGGGCTGCGCCCACACTCTCTCACTGTGTGGCTCAGTCGTAACATTACAGGAAACACATTTTTCAGCATTATAATCACCAATCACATCACATTGGCCAACACTATTGTCAGCATGACCATCAATATTCTCATTATGTGTTGACATAGCTACTGCTTTTGTGGGTTGTCTATGAGCCACCATAACCTCTGAGCAGCTCTTCACAGCACCCGCTCTCTGTAAAGGGTCACTTTTGCCTATTTGGGCAGCTCCATAGCTGACCTGGGAAACTCTCTGCTCCAACACTGCAAGCTCCTTGGAAGTTTCCCTGGGCAACCCTGCAGCAGCTGTCACTAGGGAACATGGTACCAGCACTGTTTTGGTCACCCCTAGCTCAATTTTCCCAGCCATCTGCTGGATCATAGCAGGCATATGCAGAGTCCCCATGTCCTTTTCAGTCTTTAGCCCTGCGTCTAGTTGGGCTTTACGCTGCGCCTCCCCACTGCTCTGGGTAGCACAATGCAGAAAGTCTATGTCCATTTGTACTGCGGATCTCCCCACTGGACATACTCCCACTTCACCAGGTTCAGCATCATAAACTGAAACAGTCTTACCAGTTCCTGCAGCTGATGTCATAGCCTTCACTTGAGTGCGTTGTCTCACTGGTGTGGTGTCTCCATAGGCTGACTCCCCCATGTGGCCATGGAGCAAATCTGCAGCCTTTCTGGACCCACTGACGCCCCCTGTAGGTAACACAAGATCCTTGTTGATAGGGGTAACTGCAGACTTGCGCTCCAAAGCTGGTTGGCTATAACTCATGCAGGATTCAAGCTGATGTACTCTCCTTTCTGGACTGACCCCTTTGCCTAAGCGGCCATGACAGAAAACTTTACGTTTCTCTGGATTTCCAAATCCTAGGTCTTCCGGCGACACTTCTCCCGTCCTGGAGCATTGCTGGCGGCCCGTGATACGATGGAACTCTCCTCTAAGAAGGATTTCCTCTTTAAACTTGCTGTAGTCATCCTGGTCCCCATCCATCAAATGGTAAACCGACCGGAACTCTATCCGCAATAAGGTTTGCAGCAGTTTTGGCCACCGGTCCCTAGGCCATTTTCTCTTTACAGCAACTTTTTCAAATCTTACAAGGAAGTCTCCCACCTCCTCTGTAGGCAGCATGGGTTGCACATAGTCAGAGGCCAAGATCTCAGCCCCTTGCAGTGCACCCGACTCTTTGCGATTCCGCTTGAACCATTCATTCGCTGTCTCACATGTCACTGGCCCCTTTTTACTGGTCCTACAAGGTGGAGACATCTTCTCAGGCCATGCTGAGCTCACTTCTTGGCATCTCCTCCATGACTGGCTCTCACTCGTTGCCATTGGATACCGCTGATCACAATCATTAGTAGATGAGCTCCAGAATTCATCAACCTCCCATCCAGCTTGGTTATTCCACAAACATTCCTGTGACAAGGGGCAATGGGCAACAGCATGTCCCCACTCACTACAACTAATGCAGCGCAGAGGCCTCCTTGCGTCATGCTGTGGCACCTTTGGGCTCAGGCTGCCAGGAACAACATCCTCTTTCACTTCTCCTTTAACTCGGGGTGACATGATCAATTTACCCCAGATCACAGCGATGTCAGACTCAGACAAATTCTCTGGTGTGGCTGGGGCATGTGGTGAAATACCCTCTAGCCACAATAGCCGCTCCCTGGCTTTAGCAAGGATTGCTTCCTTTTTTTGCTTTGACCGTCCCATCCTTGCAATCACATGCACACAGCAGCTTGTAACAGTTCTCAGCAGAGAAAAAAAAAAAAAAAATCTGATGTTTGATTCTTCCTTCACAGGTACACAACCCGCATGCAACACAGTCCATCAAATAAACGTATACGCAATGCTGTTCGCCTGGCTGCCACACACAGCTAGCAGTAGTTCCTGATGCGACTCACCATGGAGCAAGGACCCGGATTCCACCGTCTACATGCCCGCATTCGAGCACCACTTGTGACATTGGGGTGATTAGCTCAATTGGTAGATGCATTTTTTAGTCCACATCAGTCAGGCTTGTATGGTTAAGGGCCTGGTAGCCCACGTTTATTCGAAGAAAACAAAATATTAGTCCATCCAGTAATCCCACGCAGGGGTCCAAGCTTAAATTAAATACAGCAAAATCAGAACGAAAATGCTAGCCCACCTGGCTACTCTTCAGCAGTACTGCTGCTATAGGTACTTGCCCCGTCCAACAAACTGCTTGGACGCACACAGCTTCCAACCCTTCGACACACAGCACACGGCTCCTTGGACGCACACAGCTTCAAGTCCTTCACACAGCTTTGGACATGCACAGCTTCAAGCAGCAAGCTGCTCACACACCACCATCCTACACAAATCCCCTCGTTATATGGGCTGTGTGCAGCTGGGCACACACCCTGCTCGCTAGCCTCAAGACCCGGACACAGGGTTGGAGATCCCGTCCCACCCATAACTCTCAGGGATCTCCAAACTACAGAATCCCATCTGGAGCTAGCAAAACCTGGAGAAAACTGACAGAGCAGTTTTCTCCATTTAAACTCTACACTCTGTAGTCCTGCAGTCCGCAGATATGCAAACTCTGTGTCTCCTTTACCTCTAATTTCATAGGGACAGAGCCTCGCTCTGTCACAATATATATATATATATATGTGTGTGTGTGTGTGTGTGCGTGTGTGTGCGTATATATATATATATATATATATATATATATATATATATATGTATATATATATATTAAATACACTGCCAAGAGGTAAAAAAATAAATAAAAAAATACAAATAAATAATAATAATTAAAAAATATATATATATATATTATAATTTATTTGTATTTTGTTTTTGTTTGTTTTACCTCCTGGAGAAGATAGATATGTATTAAAAAGATAGATATATATATATATATATATCTCCAGGAGATAAAAAATAAATAAAAATGATTGTATAATATAAAAAAAATATATAATTTTTTTTGTTAACTTAACCACTTCAGCCCCAAAAGATTTTTACCCCCTTTCTGACCAGAGCACTTTTTACAATTTGAAACTGTGTCGCTTTAACTGAAAATTGCGCGGTCGATCACCTCTGCGGTTTTTATTTTTTGCACTATAACCAAAAAAAGACAATTTTGAAAAAAAACACACACATATGTCCCTGTTCTGCCTCTTGTGCCCACGATCGCATGTGGCCAGCGTTCATTGCAGCGGGTGCGCGTGTTCATCTGCTATCCCACTTAAAGGGATCGGCATATAGCTACGATGGTTTGCGGGATCGTGCCGACCTGCTGCAGTATAATATATATATATAAATAATTTATAGTGGTTAATTAAAGTGTATTTTTAAATACCATGTGACAAAACCCATCATTTTATTCTATAGGGCCTCTACTAAAAAAAGATATATACATTTTTTATATATATATATATATATATATATATATATATATATATATATATATATATATATATATATGCAGTATCTTACAAAAGTGAGTACACCCCTCACATTTTGTGTAAATCTTTTGTTCTATCTTTTCATATGACAACACTGAAGAAATGACACTTGTCTACAATGTAAAGTAGTGAGTGTACAGCTTGTATAACAGTGTAAATTTGCTGTCCCCTCAAAATAACTCAACACACACCCATTAATGTCTAAACCGCTGGCAACAAAAGTCAGTACACCCCTAAGTGAAAATATCAAAATTGGGCTCAAAGTGTCAATATTTTGTGTGGCCTCCATTATTTTCCAGCACTGCCTTAACCCTCTTGGGCATGGAGGTCACCAGAGCTTTACAGGTTGCCCCTGGATTCCTCTTCTATTCTGATGACATCACGGAGCTGGTGGATGTTGGAGACCTTGCACTCCTCCACCTTCTGTTTGAGCATTCCCCACAGATGCTCAATAGGGTTTAGGTCTGGAGACATGCTTGACCAGTCCATCACCTTTACCTTCAGGTCATCTTGGAGGTGTGTTTGGGGTGGTTATCATGTTGGAATACTGCCCTGTGGCTCAGGCTCTGAAGGGAGAGGATCATGCCCTGCTTCAGTATGTCACAGTACATGTTGGCATTCATGTCAATGATCCCTCAATGATCTGTAGCTCCCCAGTGCCGGCAGCACTCATGCAGCCCCAGACCATGACATTCCCTCCAGCATGCCTGACTGTAGACAAGACACACTTGTCTTTGTACTCCTCACCTGGTTGCCACCACACACGCTTATCACCATCTGAACCAAATACGATTATCTTGGTCTCATCAGACCACAGGACATGGTTCCAGTAATCCATGTCCTTAGTCTGCTTGTCTTCAGCAAACTGTGTGCTTTCTTGTGTATCTTCTTTAGAAGAGGCTTTCTTTTGGGACAACAGCCATGCAGACCAGCTTGATGCAGTGTGCGGCGTATGGTGTGAACACTGATAGGCTGACCCCCCCCAACCCTTCAAGCTCTGCAGCACTGCTAGCAGCACTCATAGGTCTATTCCCCAAAGACAACCTCTGGATATGACGCTGAGCACGTGACCTCAACTTCTTTCGTGGACCCCCGCGAGGCCTGTTCTGAGTGGAACCTGTCCTGTTAAACCGCTGTATGGTCTTGGCCACCGTGCTGCAGCTCAGGTCCTTGGCAATCTTCTTATAGCCTAGGCCATCTTTATGTGGAGCAACAATTCTTTTTTTCAGATCCTCAGAGAGTTCTTTGCCATGAGGTGCCATGTTGAACTTCCAGTGACCAGTATTATTATTATTATTATATACGATTTATATAGTTATGTCTATCATAGTGCGGGACTGGGTGTGACTGTGAGCCAAGCCGAGTACACTCAGCTATGTATCTCGGTGGGGCCCACGGGGCCCCCTATTGGGCGGGACCCATGGGCTTGAGCCCAGTCAAGCCCAATGGTAAGTCCAGCCCTGCCCAAGGTACAGTGCAGAGGCCGACACCCCCACTGGATGATCCTGCCCCTTTAAGACCCTCCCACTGTTGGTGGAATTTGAATACACGCACACCCCCCAAATCGCATCAAATTGTGGGTGTGGTCAAATTCTACTAACAGTGGGAGCGTTTTAAAGGGGCAGGATCATCCAGTGGAGGGTAAGAGGCGGTTGAGTTCCTGTACCTATTTTCTGTGAAATAAAGCCCTGAGTATATATAAAGCCCCGTACACACTATCAGATTGTCTGCTGAGTTTTTCCTTCAGATTTACCAAAACTATATAATATGAGGTCAAACCTTAGGAGTTTCAATGTGTATGCAATCAGGCAGGCCCTTCTACTACATGGTTTTGGTAAATCTGAAGGAAAAACTCAGCAGACAATCTGATAGTGTGTACGGTGCTTAACTCTACTAGTAGTATATATAATATATCTGATGCACCACCATTCATGTGGACTTCACTGCAGTGAAAAAAATGCCAAATTATGACTAGTCATTATAAATAATAATGATGGTGGACCTAAACATAAAAGTGACCATGCCATGTAATGAAATCTGGTTTATGGTAGGTCTTATCATAGTGATTGATTTGATTCACATCACAACTTCATGGCTTCCTTTGATGATTTATGGTTTTGCTCATCATCATCACTGCCCCACACATGCCCACGCATGGCATCATGGCTGCGCATGGCATGCATTGCATGTGTGAGGCCGTGTGATGATGAGAAAAACCATAACTAAAATCATACAAAAAGGTATCCAATGAAGTTGTGTGATGTGAAACAATCACTAAGACAATGACATATAGTCATAAAACCATAACTAATGGGATACGTTGTCATTTAATTTGTGTCAATAATATATTGGCTCAGGCTGGCGGCAGCGCAGGCCACACAGTCAGTGGCACATATATTTTATTCAGTAAGTGCAATTCTAATAATAATAATATATTTTACATTACAATAACTTTTCTATTATTCTTATTATTTCATTAATGGTTTATATCTTGTCTTAGTGATCTTTTCACAAATACTGTGTCATTTTTTTGAAAATAAATATATTTCTTTCTATATTTCTCTATAGGCACTTGGGTATCAAACGTGATGCATCGTGGAATCTAATCGAATCGCGGACAGGATAATCAAATTGAATGGTGAGACCACTGAAGATGCGCACCCCTAATGTTAATACATAAACACCTTATACACATCCAAGTGAAATGGAAGTAGCCATAGAGCCCCTTCCAGCCTTGAAAATGTGGCCTGTTCATCCAAGTGGTAATACCCCTCCCCCGGCCATGAAAGGATTAAATAAAAGAGGAAGCAATTCAAATGTAAATATACCAAATTTTTATTGCGTGTTTATGAAAGTGTAATTATGGATCTGTACACATTTTTTTTCCTTTTCCAACTATATATACTCTGATTAAACCAAGAGTCCTTTGGTAAAATCAATTGGCCAGAAGTGAAGATCTGGTGATCGCTCATTCGCTGACACACTTTTGGCCAAGAGATTCCAAGCCTGCCCACCACGGCAAGGTAGACTCTTCTAGGGCAGGACCTACACTAACTACACTAAGCTACCCTACTGGATGCTAGTCATCCTATCTCTAATGTTGGATGTATGTTTGTAGTACGGCCTCATCCTATAATCTGTGTGTGCGATCTACTCTCTCCTAATTTGGTTGTGTGTCTGTGTTCATCTATCTAAAGCATGGAGCGGTCAGTTTATGTACATATGGACGTCCTCTGTTAGTGCAGGTCAGTGTATGCCAGTCATTGTCTGTTGACCTCTGTGTGTCAGTAAATAAATGTTAGTTCTGTTTTTACCTGGACCAAACTCATCTGCAATTTGGAGTTCATCTTGCCTTCGGTCAAAAAATCTCGGTCCTTCCGATTTGAGGATGAAGGAATCGCATGCTCTGTCCATCTGTGTATACATCTTCAGACTAAAGATCTCCTCCTCCTCCTCCTCCTCTGCTTCTGGGGTCATCGACTGGCACCCTTCAGCTCCTCCTCTTCTGGGGTCACCGACTGGCACCCTTCAGCTCCTCCTCTTTTGGGGTCACCGACTGGCAACCTTCAGCTCTTCCTCTTCTGGGGTCACCGACTGGCACCTTTCAGCTTCTCCAGACCCCCAAAGGGCCTAGTATGGATTGGGGGGACCCCCACGCTGATTTACCTTACAATGTTATTGCTGGCAATTCTTTTGTTTTCATTCAGCTGTCAGTGGGAAACCCGCCAACAGCTGATGAGTCATTAGTTGTTAAGGACGTGGCCCGCTCCTTAACAACCAGCTATTGTTAAGGATGCCACACAGGTCCCAGAAGACAGCAGGGACCAGTGGCAGCGCGAGTCATGCATGCGCAGTAGGGAATCAGGAAGTGAAGCCTCAAGGCTTCTCTTCCTGATTCCATTACAGAAGATGGCAGCCGCAGCATCCCCGCCACCCCCAACTATACCAGGCCACATGTCCTCAACCTGGGGGGTGCTTTGGGATAGAGGGGCTCCCCTCCCCCCTCCCCCTCCCCGCATCTCCCCCACCCCCAACCATACCAGGCCACATGTCCTCAACATGGGGAGTGCTTTGGGATAGAGGGGCACCCCCCCTCCTCCTCCCCGCATCTCCCCCACCCCCAACCATACCAGGCCACATGTCCTCAACATGGGGGGTGCTTTGGGATAGAGGGGCTCCTCTCCCCCCCTCCTCCCCGCATCTCACCCACCCCCAACCATACCAGACCACATGTCCTCAACATGAGGGGTGCTTTGGGATAGAGGGGCTCCTCCCCCCTCCCCTCAACTCCCCCACCACCAACCATACCAGGCCACATGTCCTCAACATGGAGGGTGCTTTGGGATAGAGGGGCTCCCCTCCCCTCCCCGCATCCCACCCACCCCCAACCATGCCAGGCCACATGTCCTCAACATGGGGAGTGCTTTGGGATAGAGGGATTCCCCTCCCCCTTCCCGAAAACAGCTTGCCCCCATGTTGATGGGGACAAGATACTTAGGGGGAGGGAAGCCCCATACCCCAAAGCACCCCCCATGTTGAGGGCATGTGGCCTGGTATGGTTCCGGAGGCTCAAGGCTTCTCTTCCTGATTCCCTTACCAAAGATGGCAGCCGCAGCATCCCCGCCACCCTCAACCATACCAGGCCACATGTCCTCAACATGGGGGGTGCTTTGGGATAGAGGGGCTCCCCTCCCCCCTCCCTTCCCTGCATCTCCTCCACCCCCAACCATACCAGGCCACATGTCCTCAACATTGGTGGTGCCCGTCCCCCCTCCCCCCTCCCCCTCCCTGCATCTCCCCCACCCCGCATCTCCCCCACCCCGCATCTCCCCCACCCCCAACCATACCAGGGCACATGTCCTCAACATGGGGGTGCCCCTCCCCCCCTCCCTGCATCTCCCCACCCCCAACCATACCAGGCCACATGTCCTCAACATGGGGGGTGCTTTGGGATAGAGGGGCTCCCCTCCCCCTCCCCGAAAGCAGCTTGCCCCCATGTTGTTACCCCAAAACACCCCCCATGTTGAGGGCATGCTCAGATAAAGGCCCGATATTGATTTTGGGCCTTGATTTTTGTCAGCTATTCATTCAGCTGACAACGAGCGATTTTTCTTGATATACCTCTATTGTGTCATTTATCTTTTTATCTGGCATCTTTGTTCTTTTTGCTCTCTGCCAGTTCTTTTTCCGTTTGTGCAAATTTTTTGGTCATCGCTGATAGTTGGTCTTCAAGCTCGATGACCTCGCCTCTTGTCTCTGAGAGTATTGATATAAATTCTTGTTCTTTGTTGTAAAATGTTTCTTGTGTCTCCTTAAGTTCTTTCTCTCTCAGTGACAGGACTCTTTTTATTTCTGCCAGTTCTTCTTCCCTCCCTGACAGTTTTTCTTGCATCTCCACTTTTTCTCTCTCTAGCAGATCTTCACTGACTTCCATCTTTTGTCCTCCTCCCAGTTCTAATAGTCCCTCCTCCATGCTGGTTACGCTGTCCCTCTTTCTTTGACACCTGCAGCACCTAATTCCACTGAGATAAAGAAAGAAATGTTATAAGAATGTGTCCATAAACCAGCAATAATCTTCAGAATTAATAGGCGATGCCACCTAAATCTGCGTTTGATAGAAAATAAATAGTCACACGCCATCACCCCATTTTTCCGACGGAAAATGTGCGATCGGATTGTGTTGTCGAAAAATCTGATCGCGTGTGGGCTCCATCTGACTTTATCCGTCGGAACTTCCGACACACAAAAAGTTTGAGAGCAGGATCTAAAATTTTCCGACAACAAAATCCGATCGTTTTAAATTGCGATCGTGTGTAGACAATTTCCGACCGACAAAGTGCCATGCATGCTCAGAATAAATTACGAGACGAAAACTATTGGCTACTGGCCTCTTTATAGTCCCGTCGTACGTGTTCTACGTCACCTCGTTCCGAGCGATCGGATTTTCCGACAACTTTGTGCGACCGTGCGTACGCAAGAGAAGTTTGGGCCAAAATTCGTCTGAATAAATCCGACGGATTTTGTCGTTGGAAAGTCCGACTGTGTGTAAGGGGGGGCATTAGAGGTGCTTTAATCTCATGATGACCAGTGAGGGGCTTGTGCTGCTAAACCCCGGGCAATAAGTACAGAAAACACACCGCCTCGGTCTGATCAACTGCCCACCTATAGGCAAAGTGGTAAATATTGGGAGGGGGGAGGGCTCAGATACAGTGGGTGATAGCATGAAGTGTAATTGAGAAAACCTATGAAGAATGTGCGATAACTTACCAAAAGTAAAGTCCTGCAGGGACTCCGATGATTACGACCAGGACACAGGCTACAAGGGGTACGATCATATATGGGAGGTAGCCACTTTTAACAACTTGATTGTAGATGTCCTCAGTGGAAGAGACTGGAGGGGTCTCCGTCTCTACCTCCACGTTGTTGGGGTCCTCCCCAACCTTCTCTGTGGAAGAGACTGGAGGGGTCTCCGTCTCTACCTCCACGTTGTTGGGGTCCTCCCCGACCTCCTCTGTGGAAGAGACTGGAGGGGTCTCCGTCTCTACCTCCACGTTGTTGGGGTCCTCCCCGACCTCCTCAGCGAAAGAGACTGGAGGGGTCTCCGCCTCTACCTCCACGTTGTTGGGGTCCTCCCCGACCTTCTCTGTGGAAGAGACTGGAGGGGTCTCCGTCTCTACCTCCACGTTGTTGGGGTCCTCCCCGACCTCCTCTGTGGAAGAGACTGGAGGGGTCTCCGTCTCTACCTCCACGTTGTTGGGGTCCTCCCCGACCTCCTCAGCGAAAGAGACTGGAGGGGTCTCCGCCTCTACCTCCACGTTGTTGGGGTCCTCCCCGACCTCCTCTGTGGAAGAGACTGGAGGGGTCTCCGCCTCTACCTCTACGTTGTTGGGGTCCTCCCCGACCTCCTCAGTGGAAGAGACTGGAGGGGTCTCCTCTGCCTCGTAATACACAGCGTCAGAGGTAGCATCTGGAGGGGTTTGCCAAAGCGTCTCCATATTTCTTTGGTGTTTCTTGATGGCCTCGGTCTCGGCAGTCTCAGTGGACGTGGGATCTGATGAAATAAAAACAAAGGAAATTCACTTAAATGTCCAAATAATGAGCTATAATATTCAACAAACCAGTTTCCATTCATGACTATAAATCTATTCCAAATGTCCCTCATCCAATTGGCTATGAATTTAGGACAAATCAGGTCTTTTACATTTTTTTTTTTATAGAGCAGGGGAAGGTTAGAGTTGTCCATTTCCTCTTACTTCCTGTACTGGGGACCAGGATCACAGGAACAGGAAGTGGTGACAATTCTCCCCAATGGGGGCATCCCAATAAAAACCTAACAAAGGATCAAAATCTTCCCCAACCTATTATAAAACATTGCTGTGTGTGTCCCCATTGGATAGATTTCCCCTCACTTCCTCTGCATTGGACAGGCCAAGGGACTGTCCACTGGAGGAGCATAGGGGAGCGCCATCTGCTGGAGGATCCGGGGAAATATAACTTTCCTCCTCCTCTAGACACAAATGAGCAATTCTCACTTGCAGTAAGGAAGCCGCAAGGGAGGATTTTTACTTTTCCCGAAGTCGTTTTTTTGTAATACCGCCGGCAAAACTGCCCCCATCAAAACTTGCCTAATCAAAACTGCCTCCATAAACTGCCCCCATTAAATTCCACCCATCAATACTGCCCCCCCCGTGAAAACTTGCGCCCATCAAAACTTGCCCCATCAAAACTGCCCCCATTAAACTGTCCCAATCAAAACTGCCTCCATAAACTGCCCCCATCAAACCTTGCCCCATCAAAGCTGCCTCCATAAGCTGGCCCCATTAAACTGCCCCATCAAAGCTTGCCCCCATGAAAACTGCCTCCATAAACTACCCCCATTAAACAGCCCCCATCAAAACTGCCTCCATAAACTGCCCCCATTAATTTGCCCCCATCAAAACTGCCCCATAAACTGCCCCATTAAACTGCCCCATTAAAACTTGCCCCCATCAAAACTGCCTCCATAAACTGTCCCCATTAAATTGCCCCCATGAAAACTTCTCCATCAAAGCTTGCCCCATCAAAACTGCCTCTGTAAACTGTCCCCATTTAGCTGCCCTATCAAAACTTGCCCCATTAAAACTTGCCCCATCAAAACTGCCTCCATAAACTGCCCCCATCAAAACTTGCCCCCATCAAAACTGCCTCCATTAACTGTCCCCATTTAGCTACCCCCGTCAAAACTTGCCCCATCAAAACTGCCTCCATAAACTGCCCCCATTAAACTGCCCCATCAAAGCTTGCCCCATCAAAACTGCCTCCATAAACTGCCCCCATTAAACTTGCCCCCATCAAAACTGCCTCCATAAACTGCCTCCATAAACTTGCCCCCATCAAAACTTGCCCCATCAAAACTGCCTCCATCAAAACTGCCTCCATAAAGTGCCCCCATCAAAACTTGCCCCCATCAAAACTGCCTCCATAAACTGCGGCCATTAAACTTGCCCCCATCAAAACTTGCCCCCATCAAAACTGCCCCCATCAAAACTGCCCCCAATTAAACTGCCCCCCATCAAAACTTGCCCCCATCAAAACTGCCTCCATAAACTGTCCCCATTAAATTGCCCCCATGAAAACCTCCCCCATCAAAGCTTGCCCCCATCAAAGCTTGCCCCCATCAAAACTGCCTCCATAAACTGCCCCTATCATACTGCTCTATTATAAAGGATTGGTGTGTCTTGTCCCCTCCCCCGGGCTCTGTATGTAATCAGAGCTGAGATTCTCCAGCCGCCTCCCCCACCGCCCCTCACTGTGAATAAGAAGCTTTGGTAACTATGGCAACAAAAGCCTGGTTACCCTTTTTAAACATGGCGCTGGATGGTCATCGCGTCATTTCTGATTCACAAATAACGCGACGCCCATTGATGACACACATCTCCCAGGAGGCATTGCAAACCACAAATTACAGCGATTGGCTGAGAGGAGGCCGGGAAAAACAAATACTAAAATGAACACAGTAAGTGCCGGGAAAAAAATATCAAATATCCAATTTGTTTGCGGTGCTCAGATTAGGGAGGGAGGAGGAGGAGATGTAAAAGTGGGCGGAGCTCCGCATCTCACATATTTGTATAGTGTGAGAAGTGATGATGAGATACAATACATCATGTAAGGGGCAGACGTCTCCTGGGTGGGGCATTTCTGGGTATAAGATGTGAGTTATGCCTTCTATGGGGAGAGAACTGGCAGGGAAAGGGTTATCAGATCACCCAGAAGCCCACCAATACCTGCCCAGCCTGGTCCTCAGTAGAGCCCCCTCCCCCCACAGCAGAAGAAGACCATGCCCCCCCACAGCAGAAGAAGACCATACTCCCCCCACAGCAGAAGACCATGCCACCCCACAGCAGAAGACCATACCCCCCCCACAGCAAACGACCATGCCCCCCCACAGCAGAAGAAGACCATGCCCCCCCACAGCAGAAGAAGACCATGCCCCCCCACAGCAGAAGAAGACCCCCTCCCACAGCAAACGACCATGCCCCCCCACAGCAGAAGACCCCCCCCCACAGAAGGAGACCCCCAAAGCACAAGAAGACCCTCCCACAGCAGGAGAATACCTCGCCCCCCACAGAAGAAGATGCCCCCCCACAGCAGAAGACCCCCTCCCACAGCAGAAGACCCCCCTATAGAATGAACAATAAACCAAATCCTCTAACACTTACCAGTCACATGAACGAAGAATTCCATGAATGGCTGTCTTGGTTCCTCGTCCACGATGAGTCGGACCTCGTAGGTCCCGCTGTCGGTTTTGCGGACCGGTTCCATCAATATGGAGCAATCCGCTTTATCGGAAGGTGGTGGATGGATAGAATATTTCCTGCTTTGCTGCTTCAGCAGGTCATCAAGATCACGACTCAGGATTGGTGTGTATGGAGCGCCTCCGTCTTCCGGAGTCCACCCCCACTCAATCCTGATGTTGGTGGAACTAAAGCGATGGTCAGCAGGGACCTCACACGGGATCACCAGTTTGGTGCCCGCTGTACCATCAATGCGTCTATATACCGGGTGAGCATTTGCATTTCCTATACAGCATGCTGCGTATAGGAAATAGAAAGCGACAATCACTTTCCAAAGGCTCATTTTTATAAATGTGTCACAAATAATCTGGAAATGTGACACAGAAATTAATATATATCTATATATACTATATATATAATATATATACTGCTTATATAATCAGACAGAATCTGAATATTCGCTCTGTAACTAGAATGAGAGTTGCCAGGAAGAACTCCAGACGTATGTTCTTGCTCTGAGACTCTCACTCCAACTGACACACAGCCAGCACTGAAGGCTCTTTTATAACAGCTCAGAAATCTCTCCTCTGTGATGTCATAATGGCAGTAGGCTGCACCTCGCTTAACCGCACTGCTGCAAAATGCACTGAGCTCAGCCAAAAATAGATTTGTCAGTTGGCCAAAACTAACAGTCACTTTGTTTATATATGAAAGGCTGAGCTCATTGTTCATTAACCCCTTAGTGACTGCTGGTAATGACTGAACACAATTTTGTAGCTCTGATGTCTGTTAGTAACCAGAAGGATTATACTGTGTTTTTATTTTCCCCCCCCCAAGATAAATTGGTGGTAAATGGTAACTGATTTCTCCCTACTTTTTTCTTCTCAATAGTGGAAATATATATATATTAAAATATAATTTATTTGTAATGTTTTTTACTATCTCCTGGAGAATATATATATATATATATATATATATATATATATATATAATTGTTATTAAAATGTACTTGTAATTTTTTTTACTATCTCTTGGAGATTTTATTATATATATATATATATATAATAAAATCTCCAAGAGATAGTAAAAAAAATTACAAATATATTATTTTAATAATATATATTATTATTATTATTATTATTATTATTTATTTGTATTTTTTACCTTTTGGAGAATATATATATATATATATATATATATATATATATATATATATATATATATATATATATATATATATATAAAATGGAAAGTGTATGTATGTATGTATGTATGTATGTATGTATGTATGTATATATATATAGTGACATTGGGGTGATTAGCTCAATTGGTAGATGCATTTTTTAGTCCACATCAGTCAGGCGTGTATGGTTAAGGGCCTGGTAGCCCACGTTTATTAGAAGAAAACAAAATATTAGTCCATCCAGTAATCCCACGCAGGGGTCCAAGCTTAAATTAAATACAGCAAAATCAGAATGAAAATGCTAGCCCACCTGGCTACTCTTCAGCAGTACTGCTGCTATAGGTACTTGCCCCGTCCAACAAACTGCTTGGACGCACACAGCTTCCAACCCACACAGCACACGGCTCCTTGGACGCACACAGCTTCAAGTCCTTCACACAGCTTTGGACATGCACAGCTTCAAGCAGCAAGCTGCTCACACACTACCATCCTACACAAATCCCCTCGTTATATGGGCTGTGTGCAGCTGGGCACACACCCTGCTCGCTAGCCTCAAGACCCAGACACAGGGTTGGAGATCCCGTCCCACCCATAACTCTCAGGGATCTCCAAACTACAGAATCCCATCTGGAGCTAGCAAAACCTGGAGAAAACTGACAGAGCAGTTTTCTCCATTTAAACTCTACACTCTGTAGTCCTGCAGTCCGCAGATATGCAAACTCTGTGTCTCCT
Organism: Lithobates pipiens; assembly: GCF_037356315.1. Taxonomy (NCBI): domain Eukaryota; kingdom Metazoa; phylum Chordata; class Amphibia; order Anura; family Ranidae; genus Lithobates; species Lithobates pipiens. The sequence goes on along the minus strand of NW_027507788.1, from coordinate 32,946,595 downwards.
TTTCCTCTAATTTCATAGGGACAGAGCCTCGCTCTGTCACATATCCCCCCCCTTTGTTTCGATCCGGAGGGAGGAACACCAGCACCCATCATGATGGTTGGGACACCTATGTGCTGGCTGTCAGCCACGTAGGCCCAACCCTTTTTCCGGGTGCGCTTCCAGGAACATTCCCCCCTGGATCTTAACAGGTTCCTATATTGTCCTATACTCAGCCTTCCTCTTCTTTTGGGGTCCCTGGGCTTATTCACTTTTCTTGGGGGAACTCTGCCTTCCTTGAGCCCTCCTTTCAACTTACAAATACCCATTTTACCCTTCACCATCGGTATTTCAGGTTCAAAACTGTTTTTCTTGGTACCCACTGCAACCAAATCATTGTTTACAGAACGAACTCTTAACAGATCACAGCTTTCCATATCAGCAGTGCTTTCCAATTCAGTGTTTGTTAGAAGAAGACCTGAGGAGGGACTACGTCCGACGGGACCATAGCACAGCTCCACCTCACCTGTTGTCAAACACTCCATGGGTACCTGTTCTAACAAACTACCCTGACCCAAGCATAAACCATTTTTTCCAGGTGTACACATTACATTGTTACGGCAACCAACATTAACACTTTCTCCCATAGTGTCTCCGGGCACCTTAACTTGTACCCCTGGGCCAGTGACAGAAAGCATCTCTGCTACTGCTGAGTCCATTCTGGGCCCTTCCTTCTCATGAGGCCTAGCGGGTAAGGCAGTATCTGCGCCCTCTACTGACCACTGCTCCGCCCCACCTCGGACCACACCAGCAGAGATGTTTCTAGTCACCGCCCCAGACGGAGAGACCTCTGATATCTCAAGCAGTTCTCTCGCGTGCCTTCCATACCAATCAATAACTAGAAGTACGCTCACAGAGAATCTGGAGATCCTGTGCCAAATGGTTAACCATTGGTCCCACCAATTCCACTGTTGGTCATGGTTTCCCAGCACTGCCTGTACCACCTGGCTCCACCCATTGGTGCTACGCAGCACCACCTGGTCCAACTGCGGTGGAGATACCCAAGTATACAGCGAGTTCATTTTTACCAACTCTAGCATTTCCAGTAAGGTTTCGGTCATCTCTAAACATCCCATGTCTAAACACTAGAACTTTCTAGGGTCTTCTACCCTGTCCAAGACATGGAGGGGCTCAGCGACTGCAGGTTGAGAGGATGAGACATTTGAAGAGACCTCATCCTCCTTGGAGGTACTCATCATCACGGCCTGTTGCTCCCCTGGAGAGCTGTCAGACACATGTCTCACTCTTATCCATTCTGCACCAGTGTTGGTGAGCCTCTGCAGGTCATTACAAGTCACACTATCACTTTGATACTCAATATCATTTAGCTGTGGAGCTGTGGACAACACATCTGCGATGCCAGTGCCCTGAACTGTTTCTTCAGAGGGGAGGGCAGCAACCTTTGCAGGGACCAGGACGCCCTCAACCACCGGCGGCTCTGCGATCCCCCTGTCTGGCATAGCAGTTGTGTCCACACCCTTGTTACTTAAGTTAGCCTTACCCAGCATGGCTAGCAATTGTTTGGCCCAGCTGTCCCAGTCCATTGTGGTTCCACCATGGGTGTTCCACAGCGTTGCATCACCTGCTGTAGAAAGCCGCACAGAAACCTGGGATTCATTAGCTTTAACTGCACATTCCTCACTTCTATATACATCATTTTGTAACACCACACTTTTATCAACGTTGCATTGGGGTGATGCTTCACCTAAAGCTTGGTGCAGCACACCATTTTGAACACCTTTTTCTGGTGGCACTACAGACACATTCAGCTTTGTACACTCAGCTTTTGCAGGCTGAATTAACCCCTTGCCTACTGGGCTACACGTAGGGTTGTGGGGCTGCGCCCACACTCTCTCACTGTGTGGCTCAGTCGTAACATTACAGGAAACACATTTTTCAGCATTATAATCACCAATCACATCACATTGGCCAACACTATTGTCAGCATGACCATCAATATTCTCATTATGTGTTGACATAGCTACTGCTTTTGTGGGTTGTCTATGAGCCACCATCACCTCTGAGCAACTCTTCACAGCACCCGCTCTCTGTAAAGGGGCACTTTTGCCTATTTGGGAAGCTCCATAGCTGACCTGGGAAACTCTCTGCTCCAACACTGCAAGCTCCTTGGAAGTTTCCATGGGCAACCCTGCAGCAGCTGTCACTAGGGAACATGGTACCAGCACTGTTTTGGTCACCCCTAGCTCAATTTTCCCAGCCATCTGCTGGATCATAGCAGGCATATGCAGAGTCCCCATGTCCTTTTCAGTCTTTAGCCCTGCGTCTAGTTGGGCTTTACGCTGCGCCTCCCCACTGCTCTGGGTAGCACAATGCAGAAAGTCTATGTCCATTTGTACTGCGGATCTCCCCACTGGACATACTTCCACTTCACCAGGTTCAGCATCATAAACTGAAACAGTCTTACCAGTTCCTGCAGCTGATGTCATAGCCTTCACTTGAGTGCGTTGTCTCACTGGTGTGGTGTCTCCATAGGCTGACTCCCCCATGTGGCCATGGAGCAAATCTGCAGCCTTTCTGGACCCACTGACGCCCCCTGTAGGTAACACAAGATCCTTGTTGATAGGGGTAACTGCAGACTTGCGCTCCAAAGCTGGTTGGCTATAACTCATGCAGGATTCAAGCTGATGTACTCTCCTTTCTGGACTGACCCCTTTGCCTAAGCGGCCATGACAGAAAACTTTACGTTTCTCTGGATTTCCAAATCCTAGGTCTTCCGGCGACACTTCTCCCGTCCTGGAGCATTGCTGGCGGCCCGTGATACGATGGAACTCTCCTCTAAGAAGGATTTCCTCTTTAAACTTGCTGTAGTCATCCTGGTCCCCATCCATCAAATGGTAAACCGACCGGAACTCTATCCGCAATAAGGTTTGCAGCAGTTTTGGCCACCGGTCCCTAGGCCATTTTCTCTTTACAGCAACTTTTTCAAATCTTACAAGGAAGTCTCCCACCTCCTCTGTAGGCAGCATGGGTTGCACATAGTCAGAGGCCAAGATCTCAGCCCCTTGCAGTGCACCCGACTCTTTGCGATTCCGCTTGAACCATTCATTCGCTGTCTCACATGTCACTGGCCCCTTTTTACTGGTCCTACAAGGTGGAGACATCTTCTCAGGCCATGCTGAGCTCACTTCTTGGCATCTCCTCCATGACTGGCTCTCACTCGTTGCCATTGGATACCGCTGATCACAATCATTAGTAGATGAGCTCCAGAATTCATCAACCTCCCATCCAGCTTGGCTATTCCACAAACATTCCTGTGACAAGGGGCAATGGGCAACAGCATGTCCCCACTCACTACAACTAATGCAGCGCAGAGGCCTCCTTGCGTCATGCTGTGGCACCTTTGGGCTCAGGCTGCCAGGAACAACATCCTCTTTCACTTCTCCTTTAACTCGGGGTGACATGATCAATTTACCCCAGATCACAGCGATGTCAGACTCAGACAAATTCTCTGGTGTGGCTGGGGCATGTGGTGAAATACCCTCTAGCCACAATAGCCGCTCCCTGGCTTTAGCAAGGATTGCTTCCTTTTTTTGCTTTGACCGTCCCATCCTTGCAATCACATGCACACAGCAGCTTGTAACAGTTCTCAGCAGAGAAAGAAAAAAAAAAAAATCTGATGTTTGATTCTTCCTTCACAGGTACACAACCCGCATGCAACACAGTCCATCAAATAAACGTATATGCAATGCTGTTCGCCTGGCTGCCACACACAGCTAGCAGTAGTTCCTGATGCGACTCACCATGGAGCAAGGACCCGGATTCCACCGTCTACATGCCCGCATTCGAGCACCACTTGTGACATTGGGGTGATTAGCTCAATTGGTAGATGCATTTTTTAGTCCACATCAGTCAGGCGTGTATGGTTAAGGGCCTGGTAGCCCACGTTTATTCGAAGAAAACAAAATATTAGTCCATCCAGTAATCCCACGCAGGGGTCCAAGCTTAAATTAAATACAGCAAAATCAGAACGAAAATGCTAGCCCACCTGGCTACTCTTCAGCAGTACTGCTGCTATAGGTACTTGCCCCGTCCAACAAACTGCTTGGACGCACACAGCTTCCAACCCTTCGACACACAGCACACGGCTCCTTGGACGCACACAGCTTCAAGTCCTTCACACAGCTTCAAGCAGCAAGCTGCTCACACACCACCATCCTACACAAATCCCCTCGTTATATGGGCTGTGTGCAGCTGGGCACACACCCTGCTCGCTAGCCTCAAGACCCGGACACAGGGTTGGAGATCCCGTCCCACCCATAACTCTCAGGGATCTCCAAACTACAGAATCCCATCTGGAGCTAGCAAAACCTGGAGAAAACTGACAGAGCAGTTTTCTCCATTTAAACTCTACACTCTGTAGTCCTGCAGTCCGCAGATATGCAAACTCTGTGTCTCCTTTACCTCTAATTTCATAGGGACAGAGCCTCGCTCTGTCACAATATATATATATATATATATATATATATGTGTGTGTGTGCGTGTGTGTGCGTGTATATATATATATATATATATATATATATATATATATATATATATATATATATGTATATATATATTAAATACACTGCCAAGAGGTAAAAAAATAAATGAAAAAATACAAATAAATAATAATAATTAAAAAAAAAAAAAAAAAAATATATATATATATATATATATATATATATATATATTATAATTTATTTGTATTTTGTTTTTGTTTGTTTTACCTCTTGGAGAAGATAGATATGTATTAAAAAGATATATATATATATATATATATCTCCAGGAGATAAAAAATAAATAAAAATGATTGTATAATATAAAAAAAATATATAATTTTTTTTGTTAACTTAACCACTTCAGCCCCAAAAGATTTTTACCCCCTTTCTGACCAGAGCACTTTTTACAATTTGAAACTGTGTCGCTTTAACTGAAAATTGCGCGGTCGATCACCTCTGCGGTTTTTATTTTTTGCACTATAACCAAAAAAAGACAATTTTGAAAAAAAAAAACATTTTGAAATTTTATGCTATAATGAATATCCCCAAGAATGTTAAAATGTATTCATCAGTTTAGGCCAATACATATTCTCTTACATATTTTTGGTAAAAAAAAAAAAATCGCAATAAGCGAATATTGATTGGTTTGCGCAAAAGTTATAGCATCTACAAACTATGGGAAAGATTTATGGCATTTTTTTTTTTGTTTTTTGTTTTTTTAAACTAGTAATGGCGGCAATCAGGGATTTTTATCAGGATTGCAACAGACAGATGAGACACTTTTGACACTTTTTTGGGACCATTAAAAATTATACACCGACAGCGATCAGTGCTATAAATATGCACTGATTACTGTGAAAATGTCACTGGCAGGGTAGCAGTTAACACTAGGGGGCGATCAAGGGGTTAAATGTGTTCCCTATGTGTTTGTTTCTAACTGTGGGGGATGGAAGTGACTGGAGGAAATGACAGATCGTGGTTCCCAGCTTGTAGGAATTCACAATCTGCCTCTCCTCACAGATCTGGGATGTGTGTTTACACACACACATATGTCCCTGTTCTGCCTCTTGTGCCCACGATCGCATGTGGCCAGCGTTCATTGCAGCGGGTGCGCGTGTTCATCTGCTGTCCCACTTAAAGGGATCGGCATATAGCTACGATGGTTTGCGGGATCGTGCCGACCTGCTGCAGTATAATATATATATATATATATAAATAATTTATAGTGGTTAATTAAAGTGTATTTTTTACATTTGAAAAAACACTGCACAAATACCATGTGACAAAACCCATCATTTTATTCTATAGGAACTCTACTAAAAAAAGATATATACATTTTTTATATATATATGTATATATATATATATATGTATATATATATATATATATATACAGTATCTCACAAAAGTGAGTACACCCCTCACATTTTGTGTAAATCTTTTGTTTTATCTTTTCATATGACAACACTGAAGAAATGACACTTTGCTACAATGTAAAGTAGTGAGTGTACAGCTTGTATAACAGTGTAAATTTGCTGTCCCCTCAAAATAACTCAACACACAGCCATTAATGTCTAAACCGCTGGCAACAAAAGTCAGTACACCCCTAAGTGAAAATGTCAAAATTGGGCTCAAAGTGTCAATATTTTGTGTGGCCTCCATTATTTTCCAGCACTGCCTTAACCCTCTTGGGCATGGAGGTCACCAGAGCTTTACAGGGTGCCACTGGAGTCCTCTTCTATTCTGATGACATCACAGAGCTGGTGGATGTTGGAGACCTTGCACTCCTCCACCTTCTGTTTGAGCATTCCCCACAGATGCTCAATAGGGTTTAGGTCTGGAGACATGCTTGACCAGTCCATCACCTTTACCCTCAGGTCATCTTGGAGGTGTGTTTGGGGTGGTTATCATGTTGGAATACTGCCCTGTGGCTCAGGCTCTGAAGAGAGAGGATCATGCCCTGCTTCAGTATGTCACAGTACATGTTGGCATTCATGTCAATGATCCCTCAATGATCTGTAGCTCCCCAGTGCCGGCAGCACTCATGCAGCCCTAGACCATGACATTCCCACCAGCATGCCTGACTGTAGGCAAGACACACTTGTCTTTGTACTCCTCACCTGGTTGCCGCCACACACGCTTATCACCATCTGAACCAAATACGATTATCTTGGTCTCATCAGACCACAGGACATGGTTCCAGTAATCCATGTCCTTAGTCTGCTTGTCTTCAGCAAACTGTGTGCTTTCTTGTGTATCTTCTTTAGAAGAGGCTTTCTTCTGGGACAACAGCCATGCAGACCAGTTTGATGCAGTGTGCGGCGTATGGTGTGAACACTGATAGGCTGACCCCCCCAACCCTTCAAGCTCTGCAGCACTGCTAGCAGCACTCATAGGTCTATTCCCCAAAGACAACCTCTGGATATGACGCTGAGCACGTGACCTCAACTTCTTTCGTGGACCCCCGCGAGGCCTGTTCTGAGTGGAACCTGTCCTGTTAAACCGCTGTATGGTCTTGGCCACCGTGCTGCAGCTCAGGTCCTTGGCAATCTTCTTATAGCCTAGGCCATCTTTATGTGGAGCAACAATTCTTTTTTTCAGATCCTCAGAGAGTTCTTTGCCATGAGGTGCCATGTTGAACTTCCAGTGACCAGTATTATTATTATTATTATTATATACGATTTATATAGTTATGTCCATCATAGTGCGGGACTGGGTGTGACTGTGAGCCAAGCCGAGTACACTCAGCTATGTATCTCGGTGGGGCCCACGGGGCCCCCTATTGGGCGGGACCCATGGGCTTGAGCCCAGTCAAGCCCAATGGTAAGTCCAGCCCTGCCCAAGGTACAGTGCAGAGGCCGGCACCCCCACTGGATGATCTTGCCCCTTTAAGACCCTCCCACTGTTGGTGGAATTTGAATACACGCACACCCCCCAAATCTCATCAAATTGTGGGTGTGGTCAAATTCTACTAACAGTGGGAGCGTTTTAAAGGGGCAGGATCATCCAGTGGAGGGTAAGAGGCGGTTGAGTTCCTGTACCTATTTTCTGTGAAATAAAGCCCTGAGTATATATAAAGCCCCGTACACACTATCAGATTGTCTGCTGAGTTTTTCCTTCAGATTTACCAAAACCATATAATATGAGGTCAAACCTTAGGAGTTTCAATGTGTATGCAATCAGGCAGGCCCTTCTACTACATGGTTTTGGTAAATCTGAAGGAAAAACTCAGCAGACAATCTGATAGTGTGTACGGTGCTTAACTCTACTAGTAGTATATATAATATATCTGATGCACCACCATTCATGTGGACTTCACTGCAGTGAAAAAAAATGCCAAATTATGACTAGTCATTATAAATAATAATGATGGTGGACCTAAACATAAAAGTGACCATGCCATGTAATGAAATCTGGTTTATGGTAGGTCTTATCATAGTGATTGATTTGATTCACATCACAACTTCATGGCTTCCTTTGATGATTTATGGTTTTGCTCATCATCATCACTGCCCCACACATGCCCATGCATGGCATCATGGCTGCGCATGGCATGCATTGCATGTGTGAGGCCGTGTGATGATGAGAAAAACAATAACTAAAATCATACAAAAAGGTATCCAATGAAGTTGTGTGATGTGAATCAATCACTAAGACAATGACATATAGTCATAAAACCATAACTAATGGGATACGTTGTCATTTAATTTGTGTCAATAATATATTGGCTCAGGCTGGCGGCAGCGCAGGCCACACAGTCAGTGGCACATATATTTTATTCAGTAAGTGCAATTCTAATAATAATAATATATTTTACATTACAATAACTTTTCTATTATTCTTATTATTTCATTAATGGTTTATATCTTGTCTTAGTGATCTTTTCACAAATACTGTGTCATTTTTTTGAAAATAAATATATTTCTTTCTATATTTCTCTATAGGCACTTGGGTATCAAACGTGATGCATCGTGGAATCGAATCGAATCGCGGACAGGATAATCAAATTGAATGGTGAGACCACTGAAGATGCGCACCCCTAATGTTAATACATAAACACCTTATACACATCCAAGTGAAATGGAAGTAGCCATAGAGCCCCTTCCAGCCTTGAAAGTGTGGCCTGTTCATCCAAGTGGTAATACCCCTCCCCCGGCCATGAAAGGATGAAATAAAAGAGGAAGCAATTCAAATGTAAATATACCAAATTTTTATTGCGTGTTTATGAAAGTGTAATTATGGATCTGTACGCATTTTTTTTCCTTTTCCAACTATATATACTCTGATTAAACCAAGAGTCCCTTGGTAAAATCAATTGGCCAGAAGTGAAGATCTGGTGATCGCTCATTCGCTGACACACTTTTGGCCAAGAGATTCCAAGCCTGCCCACCACGGCAAGGTAGACTCTTCTAGGGCAGGACCTACACTAACTACACTAAGCTACCCTACTGGATGCTAGTCATCCTTTCTCTAATGTTGGATGTATGTTTGTAGTACGGCCTCATCCTATAATCTGTGTGTGCGATCTACTCTCTCCTAATTTGGTTGTGTGTCTGTGTTCATCTATCTAAAGCATGGAGCGGTCAGTTTATGTACATATGGTCCTCTATCCCCTCCACTCCTCCTCCCCCCTCCCCTCCCCTCCCCGCCCCTCCCCGCATCCCACTCACCCCCAACCATACCAGGCCACATGTCCTCAACATGGGGAGTGCTTTGGGATAGAGGGATTCCCCTCCCCCTTCCCGAAAACAGCTTGCCCCCATGTTGATGGGGACAAGATACTTAGGGGGAGTGAAGCCCCATACCCCAAAGCACCCCCCATGTTGAGGGCATGTGGCCTGGTATGGTTCCGGAGGCTCAAGTCTTCTCTTCCTGATTCCCTTACCAAAGATGGCAGCTGCAGCATCCCCGCCATCCTCAACCATACCAGGCCACATGTCCTCAACATGGGGGGTGCTTTGGGATAGAGGGGCTCCCCTCCCCTGCATCTCCCCCACCCCCAACCATACCAGGCCACATGTCCTCAACATTGCTGGTGCCCGTCCCCCTCCCCCCTCCCCCTCCCTGCATCTCCCCCACCCCCAACCATACCAGGGCACATGTCCTCAACATGGGGGTGCCCCTCCCCCCCCCCCTGCATCTCCCCACCCCCAACCATACCAGGCCACATGTCCTCAACATGGGGGGTGCTTTGGGATAGAGGGGCTCCCCTCCCCGAAAGCAGCTTGCCCCCATGTTGTTACCCCAAAACACCCCCCATGTTGAGGGCATGCTCAGATAAAGGCCCGATATTGATTTTGGGCCTTGATTTTTGTCAGCTATTCATTCAGCTGACAACGAGCGATTTTTCTTGATATACCTCTATTGTGTCATTTATCTTTTTATCTGGCATCTTTGTTCTTTTTGCTCTCTGCCAGTTCTTTTTCCGTTTGTGCAAATTTTTTGGTCATCGCTGATAGTTGGTCTTCAAGCTCGATGACCTTGTCTCTTGTCTCTGAGAGTATTGATATAAATTCTTGCTCTTTGTTGTAAAATTTTTCTCGTGTCTCCGCAAGTTCTTTCTCTCTCAGTGACAGGGCTCTTTTTGTTTCTGCCAGTTCTTCTTCCCTCCCTGACAGTTTTTCTTGCATCTCCACTTTTTCTCTCTCTAGCAGATTTTTACTGACTTCCATCTTTTGTCCTCCTCCCAGTTCTAATAGTCCCTCCTCCATGCTGGTTACGCTGTCCCTCTTTCTTTGACACCTGCAGCACCTAATTCCACTGAGATAAAGAAAGAAATGTTATAAGAATGTGTCCATAAACCAGCAATAATCTTCAGAATTAATAGGCGATGCCACCTAAATCTGCGATTGATAGAAAATAAATAGTCACACGCCATCACCCCATTTTTCCGACGGAAAATGTGCGATCGGATTGTGTTGTCGGAAAATCTGATCGCGTGTGGGCTCCATCTGACTTTATCCGTCGGAACTTCCGACACACAAAAAGTTTGAGAGCAGGATCTAAAATTTTCCGACAACAAAATCCGATCATTTTAAATTGCGATCGTGTGTAGACAATTTCCGACCGACAAAGTGCCACGCATGCTCAGAATAAATTACGAGACAAAAACTATTGGCTACTGGCCTCTTTATAGTCCCGTCGTACGTGTTCTACGTCACCTCGTTCCGAGCGATCGCATTTTCCGACAACTTTGTGCGACCGTGCGTACGCAAGAGAAGTTTGGGCCAAAATCCGTCTGAATAAATCCGACGGATTTTGTCGTTGGAAAGTCCGACTGTGTGTAAGGGGGGGCATTAGAGGTGCTTTAATCTCATGATGACCAGTAAGGGGCTTGTGCTGCTAAACCCCGGGCAATAAGTACAGAAAACACACCGCCTCGGTCTGATCAACTGCCCACCTATAGGCAAAGTGGTAAATATTGGGAGGGGGGAGGGCTCAGATACAGTGGGTGATAGCATGAAGTGTAATTGAGAAAACCTATGAAGAATGTGCGATAACTTACCAAAAGTAAAGTCCTGCAGGGACTCCGATGATTACGACCAGGACACAGGCTACAAGGGGTACGATCATATATGGGAGGTAGCCACTTTTAACAACTTGATCGTAGATGTCCTTAGTGGAAGAGACTGGAGGGGTCTCCGTCTCTACCTCCACGATGTTGGGATCCTCCCCGACCACCTCGGTGGAAGAGACTGGAGGGGTCTCCGCCTCTACCTCCACGTTGTTGGGGTCCTCCCCGACCTCCTCGGTGGAAGAGACTGGAGGGGTCTCCGCCTCTACCTCCACGTTGTTGGGGTCCTCCCCGACCTCCTCTGTGGAAGAGACTGGAGGGGTCTCCGCCTCTACCTCCACGTTGTTGGGGTCCTCCCCGACTTCCTCGGTGGAAGAGACTGGAGGGGTCTCCGTCTCTACCTCCACGTTGTTGGGGTCCTCCCCGACCTCCTCGGTGGAAGAGACTGGAGGGGTCTCCGCCTCTACCTCCACGTTGTTGGGGTCCTCCCCGACCTCCTCTGTGGAAGAGACTGGAGGGGTCTCCGCCTCTACCTCCACGTTGTTGGGGTCCTCCCCGACCTCCTCTGTGGAAGAGACTGGAGGGGTCTCCGCCTCTACCTCCACGTTGTTGGGGTCCTCCCCGACCTCCTCTGTGGAAGAGACTGGAGGGGTCTCCGCCTCTACCTCCACGTTGTTGGGGTCCTCCCCGACTTCCTCAGTGGAAGAGACTGGAGGGGTCTCCGCCTCTACCTCCACGTTGTTGGGGTCCTCCCCAACTTCCTCAGTGGAAGAGACTGGAAGGGTCTCCGCCTCTACCTCCACGTTGTTGGGGTCCTCCCCGACCTCCTCTGTGGAAGAGACTGGAGGGGTCTCCGTCTCTACCTCCACGTTGTTGGGGTCCTCCCCGACCTCCTCTGTGGAAGAGACTGGAGGGGTCTCCGCCTCTACCTCCACGTTGTTGGGGTCCTCCCCGACCTCCTCGGTGGAAGAGACTGGAGGGGTCTCCGCCTCTACCTCCACGTTGTTGGGGTCCTCCCCGACCTCCTCTGTGGAAGAGACTGGAGGGGTCTCCGCCTCTACCTCCACGTTGTTGGGGTCCTCCCCGACCTCCTCTGTGGAAGAGACTGGAGGGGTCTCCGCCTCTACCTCCACGTTGTTGGGGTCCTCCCCGACCTCCTCTGTGGAAGAGACTGGAGGGGTCTCCGCCTCTACCTCCACGTTGTTGGGGTCCTCCCCGACCTCCTCTGTGGAAGAGACTGGAGGGGTCTCCGCCTCTACCTCCACGTTGTTGGGGTCCTCCCCGACCTCCTCAGCGAAAGAGACTGGAGGGGTCTCCGTCTCTACCTCCACGTTGTTGGGGTCCTCCCCGACCTCCTCAGCGAAAGAGACTGGAGGGGTCTCCGTCTCTACCTCCACGTTGTTGGGGTCCTCCCCGACCTCCTCAGCGAAAGAGACTGGAGGGGTCTCCGTCTCTACCTCCACGTTGTTGGGATCCTCCCCGACCTCCTCTGTGGAAGAGACTGGAGGGGTCTCCGCCTCTACCTCTACGTTGTTGGGGTCCTCCCCGACCTCCTCAGTGGAAGAGACTGGAGGGGTCTCCTCTGCCTCGTAATACACAGCGTCAGAGGTAGCATCTGGAGGGGTTTGCCAAAGCGTCTCCATATTTCTTTGGTGTTTCTTGATGGCCTCGGTCTCGGCAGTCTCAGTGGACGTGGGATCTGATGAAATAAAAACAAAGGAAATTCACTTAAATGTCCAAATAATGAGCTATAATATTCAACAAACCAGTTTCCATTCATGACTATAAATCTATTCCAAATGTCCCTCATCCAATTGGCTATGAATTTAGGACAAATCAGGTCTTTTACATTTTTTTTTTTATAGAGCAGGGGAAGGTTAGAGTCGTCCATTTCCTCTTACTTCCTGTACTGGGGACCAGGATCACAGGAACAGGAAGTGGTGACAATTCTCCCCAATGGGGGCATCCCAATAAAAACCTAACAAAGGATCAAAATCTTCCCCAACCTATTATAAAACATTGCTGTGTGTGTCCCCATTGGATAGATTTCCCCTCACTTCCTCTGCATTGGACAGGCCAAGGGACTGTCCACTGGAGGAGCATAGGGGAGCGCCATCTGCTGGAGGATCCGGGGAAATATAACTTTCCTCCTCCTCTAGACACAAATGAGCAATTCTCACTTGCAGTAAGGAAGCCGCAAGGGAGGATTTTTACTTTTCCCGAAGTCGTTTTTTTGTAATACCGCCGGCAAAACTGCCCCCATCAAAACTTGCCTAATCAAAACTGCCTCCATAAACTGCCCCCATTAAATTGCACCCATCAATACTGCCCCCCCGTGAAAACTTGCGCCCATCAAAACTTGCCCCATCAAAACTGCCCCCATTAAACTGTCCCAATCAAAACTGCCTCCATAAACTGCCCCCATCAAACCTTGCCCCATCAAAGCTGCCTCCATAAGCTGGCCCCATTAAACTGCCCCATCAAAGCTTGCCCCCATGAAAACTGCCTCCATAAACTGCCCCCATTAAACAGCCCCCATCAAAACTGCCTCCATAAACTGCCCCCATTAATTTGCCCCCATTAAATTGCCCCCATCAACACTGCCCCATAAACTGCCCCATTAAACTGCCCCATTAAAACTTGCCCTCATCAAAACTGCCTCCATAAACTGTCCCCATTAAATTGCCCCCATGAAAACTTCCCCCATCAAAGCTTGACACCATCAAAACTGCCTCCATAAACTGCCCCATCAAAACTTGCCCCCATCAAAACTTGCCCCCATCAAAACTGCCTCCATAAACTGCGGCCATTAAACTTGCCCCATCAAAACTTGCCCCATCAAAACTTGCCCCATCAAAACTGCCTCCATAAACTGCCTCCATAAACTTGCCCCCATCAAAACTTGCCCCATCAAAACTGCCTCCATCAAAACTGCCTCTGTAAACTGTCCCCATTTAGCTGCCCTATCAAAACTTGCCCCATTAAAACTTGCCCCATCAAAACTGCCTCCATAAACTGCCCCCATCAAAACTTGCCCCCATCAAAACTTGCCCCCATCAAAACTGCCTCCATTAACTGTCCCCATTTAGCTACCCCCGTCAAAACTTGCCCCATCAAAACTGCCTCCATAAACTGCCCCCATTAAACTGCCCCATCAAAGCTTGCCCCATCAAAACTGCCTCCATAAACTGCCCCCATTAAACTTGCCCCCATCAAAACTGCCTCCATAAACTGTCCCCATTAAATTGCCCCCATGAAAACTTCCCCCATCAAAGCTTGACACCATCAAAACTGCCTCTGTAAACTGTCCCCATTTAGCTGCCCTATCAAAACTTGCCCCATTAAAACTTGCCCCATCAAAACTGCCTCCATAAACTGCCCCCATCAAAACTTGCCCCCATCAAAACTTGCCCCCATCAAAACTGCCTCCATTAACTGTCCCCATTTAGCTACCCCCGTCAAAACTTGCCCCATCAAAACTGCCTCCATAAACTGCCCCCATTAAACTGCCCCATCAAAGATTGCCCCATCAAAACTGCCTCCATAAACTGCCCCCATTAAACTTGCCCCCATCAAAACTGCCTCCATAAACTGTCCCCATTAAATTGCCCCCATGAAAACTTCCCCCATCAAAGCTTGACACCATCAAAACTGCCTCCATAAACTGCCCCATCAAAACTTGCCCCCATCAAAACTTGCCCCCATCAAAACTGCCTCCATAAACTGCGGCCATTAAACTTGCCCCATCAAAACTTGCCCCATCAAAACTGCCTCCATAAACTGCCTCCATAAACTTGCCCCCATCAAAACTTGCCCCATCAAAACTGCCTCCATCAAAACTGCCTCCATAAAGTGCCCCCATCAAAACTTGCCCCCATCAAAACTGCCTCCATAAACTGCGGCCATTAAACTTGCCCCCATCAAAACTTGCCCCCATCAAAACTGCCCCCATCAAAACTGCCCCCAATTAAACTGCCCCCAATTAAACTGCCCCCCATCAAAACTTGCCCCCATCAAAACTGCCTCCATAAACTGTCCCCATTAAATTGCCCCCATGAAAACCTCCCCCATCAAAGCTTGCCCCCATCAAAACTGCCTCCATAAACTGCCCCTATCATACTGCTCTATTATAAAGGATTGGTGTGTCTTGTCCCCTCCCCCGGGCTCTGTATGTAATCAGAGCTGAGATTCTCCAGCCGCCTCCCCCACTGCCCCTCACTGTGAATAAGAAGCTTTGGTAACTATGGCAACAAAAGCCTGGTTACCCTTTTTAAACATGGCGCTGGATGGTCATCGCATCATTTCTGGTTCACAAATAACGCGACGCCCATTGATGACACACATCTCCCAGGAGGCATTGCAAACCACAAATGACAGCGATTGGCTGAGAGGAGGCCGGGAAAAACAAATACTAAAATGAACACAGTAAGTGCCGGGAAAAAAATATCAAATATCCAATTTGTTTGCGGTGCTCAGATTAGGGAGGGAGGAGGAGGAGATGTAAAAGTGGGCGGAGCTCCGCATGTCACATATTTGTATAGTGTGAGAAGTGATGATGAGATACAATACATCATGTAAGGGGCAGACGTCTCCTGGGTGGGGCATTTCTGGGTATAAGATGTGAGTTATGCCTTCTATGGGGAGAGAACTGGCAGGGAAAGGGTTATCAGATCACCCAGAAGCCCACCAATACCTGTCCAGCCTGGTCCTCAGTAGAGCCCCCTCCCCCCACAGCAGAAGAAGACCATGCCCCCCCCACAGCAGAAGACCATGCCCCCCCCCACAGCAAACGACCATGCCCCCCCACAGCAGAAGAAGACCATGCCACCCCACAGCAGAAGACCATGCCCCCCCCCCACAGCAGAAGAAGACCATGCCACCCCCCAGCAGAAGACCATACCCCCCCCCCACAGAAAACGACCATGCCCCCCCACAGCAGAAGAAGACCATGCCCCCCCCCACAGCAGAAGAAGACCCCCCCCACAGCAGAAGAAGACCCCCCCACAGCAAACGACCATGCCCCCCCACAGCAGAAGAAGACCATGCCCCCCCACAGCAGAAGACCATACCCCCCCACAGCAGAAGAAGACCATGCCCCCCCACAGCAGAAGAAGACCCCCTCCCACAGCAAACGACCATGCCCCCCCACAGCAGAAGACCCCCCCCCCACAGAAGGAGACCCCCAAAGCACGAGAAGACCCTCCCACAGCAGAATACCTTGCCCCCCACAGCAGAAGACCCCCTCCCACAGCAGGAGAAGACCCCCCTCCCACAGCAGGAGAAGACCCCCCTATAGAATGAACAATAAACCAAATCCTCTAACACTTACCAGTCACATGAACGAAGAATTTCATGAAGGGCTGTCTTGGTTCCTCGTCCACGATGAGTCGGACCTCGTAGGTCCCGCTGTCGGTTTTGCGGACCGGTTCCATCAATATGGAGCAATCCGCTTTATCGGAAGGTGGTGGATGGATAGAATATTTCCTGCTTTGCTGCTTCAGCAGGTCATCAAGATCACGACTCAGGATTGGTGTGTATGGAGCGCCTCCGTCTTCCGGAGACCACCCCCACTCAATCCTGATGTTGGTGGAACTAAAGCGATGGTCAGCGGGGACCTCACACGGGATCACCAGTTTGGTGCCCGCTGTACCATCAATGCGTCTATATACCGGGTGAGCATTTGTATTTCCTATACAGCATGCTGCGTATAGGAAATAGAAAGCGACAATCACTTTCCAAAGGCTCATTTTTATAAATGTGTCACAAATAATCTGGAAATGTGACACAGAAATTAATATATATCTATATATACTATATATATAATATATATACTGCTTATATAATCAGACAGAATCTGAATATTCGCTCTGTAACTAGAATGAGAGTTGCCAGGAAGAACTCCACACGTATGTTCTTGCTCTGAGACTCTCACTCCAACTGACACACAGCCAGCACTGAAGGCTCTTTTATAACAGCTCAGAAATCTCTCCTCTGTGATGTCATAATGGCAGTAGGCTGCACCTCGCTTAACCGCACTGCTGCAAAATGCACTGAGCTCAGCTAAAAATAGATTTGTCAGTTGGCCAAAACTAACAGTCACTTTGTTAATATATGAAAGGCTGAGCTCATTGTTCATTAACCCCTTAGTGACTGCTGGTAATGACTGAACATAATTTTGTAGCTCTGATGTCTGTTAGTAACCAGAAGGATTATACTGTGTTTTTATTTTTTTTTCCCCCAAGATAAATTGGTGGTAAATGGTAACTGATTTCTCCCTACTTTTTTCTTCTCAATAGTGGAAATATATATATATATTAAAATATAATTTATTTGTAATGTTTTTTACTATCTCCTGGAGAATATATATATATATATATATATATATATATATATATATATATATATATATATTTATATATATATATATATATATATATATATTATATATAATTGTTATTAAAATGTACTTGTAATTTTTTTTACTATCTCTTGGAGATTATATATATATATATATATATATATATATATATATATAATGGAAAGTGTGTGTGTATATGTATATGTATATATATATATATATATATATATATATATATATATATATATATTAAATACACTGCCAAGAGGTAAAAAAAAAATAAAAAAATACAAATAAATAATAATAATAAAAAAAAAAAAATATATATATATATATATATATATATATATATATATATATATATATATATATATATATATATATGTATGTATATATATATATATATATAAAAATATATATGTATATATATATATATATATATATGTATATATATTATAATTTATTTGTATTTTGTTTTTGTTTGTTTTACCTCCTGGAGAAGATAGATATGTATTAAAAAGATATATATATATATCTCCAGGAGATAAAAAATAAATAAAAATGATTGTATAATATAAAAAAATATATAATTTTTTTTGTTAACTTAACCACTTCAGCCCCAAAAGATTTTTACCCCCTTTCTGACCAGAGCACTTTTTACAATTTGAAACTGTGTCGCTTTAACTGAAAATTGCGCGGTCGATCACCTCTGCGGTTTTTATTTTTTGCACTATAACCAAAAAAAGACAATTTTGAAAAAAAAAACATTTTGAAATTTTATGCTATAATGAATATCCCCAAGAATGTTAAAATGTATTCATCAGTTTAGGCCAATACATATTCTCTTACATATTTTTGGTAAAAAAAAAAAAAATCGCAATAAGCGTATATTGATTGGTTTGCGCAAAAGTTATAGCATCTACAAACTATGGGAAAGATTTATGGCATTTTTTTTTTTTTTTTTTTTTAAACTAGTAATGGCGGCAATCAGGGATTTTTATCAGGATTGCAACAGACAGATGAGACACTTTTGAAACTTTTTTGGGACCATTAAAAATTATACAGCGACAGCGATCAGTGCTATAAATATGCACTGATTACTGTGAAAATGTCACTGGCAGGGTAGCAGTTAACACTAGGGGGAGATCAAGGGGTTAAATGTGTTCCCTATGTGTTTGTTTCTAACTGTGGGGGATGGAAGTGACTGGAGGAAATGACAGATCGTGGTTCCCAGCTTGTAGGAATTTACAATCTGCCTCTCCTCACAGATCTGGGATGTGTGTTTACACACACACATATGTCCCTGTTCTGCCTCTTGTGCCCACGATCGCATGTGGCCAGCGTTCATTGCAGCGGGTGCGCGTGTTCATCTGCTATTTCACTTAAAGGGATCGGCATATAGCTACGATGGTTTGCGGGATCGTGCCGACCTGCTGCAGTATAATATATATATATATATATAAATAATTTATAGTGGTTAATTAAAGTGTATTTTTTACATTTGAAAAAACACTACACAAATACCATGTGACAAAACCCATCATTTTATTCTATAGGGCCTCTACTAAAAAAAGATATATACATTTTTATATATATATATATATATGTATATATATATATATATATATATATATATATATATATATATATATATATATATATATATATATACAGTATCTCACAAAAGTGAGTACACCCCTCACATTTTGTGTAAATCTTTTGTTTTATCTTTTCATATGACAACACTGAAGAAATGACACTTGTCTACAATGTAAAGTAGTGAGTGTACAGCTTGTATAACAGTGTGAATTTGCTGTCCCCTCAAAATAACTCAACACACAGCCATTAATGTCTAAACCGCTGGCAACAAAAGTGAGTACACCCCTAAGTGAAAATGTCAAAATTGGGCTCAAAGTGTCAATATTTTGTGTGGCCTCCATTATTTTCCAGCACTGCCTTAACCCTCTTGGGCATGGAGGTCACCAGAGCTTTACAGGTTGCCCCTGGAGTCCTCTTCTATTCTGATGACATCACAGAGCTGGTGGATGTTGGAGACCTTGCACTCCTCCACCTTCTGTTTGAGGATGCCCCACAGATGTTCAATAGGGTTTAGGTCTGGAGACATGCTTGACCAGTCCATCACCTTTACCTTCAGGTCATCTTGGAGGTGTGTTTGGGGTGGTTATCATGTTGGAATACTGCCCTGTGGCTCAGGCTCTGAAGGGAGAGGATCATGCCCTGCTTCAGTATGTCACAGTACATGTTGGCATTCATGTCAATGATCCCTCAATGATCTGTAGCTCCCCAGTGCCGGCAGCACTCATGCAGCCCTAGACCATGACATTCCCACCAGCATGCCTGACTGTAGGCAAGACACATTTGTCTTTGTACTCCTCACCTGGTTGCCACCACACACGCTTATCACCATCTGAACCAAATACGATTATCTTGGTCTCATCAGACCACAGGACGTGGTTCCAGTAATCCATGTCCTTAGTCTGCTTGTCTTCAGCAAACTGTGTGCTTTCTTGTGTATCTTCTTTAGAAGAGGCTTCCTTCTGGGACAACAGCCATGCAGACCAGCTTGATGCAGTGTGCGGCGTATGGTGTGAACACTGATAGGCTGACCCCCCCACCCCTTCAAGCTCTGCAGCACTGCTAGCAGCACTCATAGGTCTATTCCCCAAAGACAACCTCTGGATATGACGCTGAGCACGTGACCTCAACTTCTTTCGTGGACCCCCGCGAGGCTTGTTCTGAGTGGATCCTGTCCTGTTATACCGCTGTATGGTCTTGGCCACTGTGCTGCAGCTCAGTTTCAGGTCCTTGGCAATCTTCTTATAGCCTAGGCCATCTTTATGTGGAGCAACAATTCTTTTTTTCAGATCCTCAGAGAGTTCTTTGCCATGAGGTGCCATGTTGAACTTCCAGTGACCAGTATTATTATTATTATACACGATTTATATAGCGCCAACAGTTTACGTGGAACTTTACAATGTAGAGGGGGGACAGCACAATTACAGTTCAGTTCAATACAGAAGGCAGTGTGAGAGCGATAACACCAAATTTAACACACCTGCTGCCCATTCACACCTGAGACCTTGTAACACTAATGAGTCACATGACATCGGGGAGGGAAAATGGCTAATATGGCCCAATTTGGAGATTTTCACTTAGGGGTGTACTGACTTTTGTTGCCAGCGGTTTAGACATTAATGGTTGTGTGTTGATTTATTTTGAGGGGACAGCAAATTTACACTGTTATACAAGCTGTACACTCACTACTTTACATTGTAGACAAGTGTCATTTCTTCAGTGTTGTCACCATAGGCGTCCGCAGCAGGGGGCAAGGGGGGTCAAGTGCCCCCGCTGGAGTCTGCCGTAGCCGCCACCATGCTGCATTTTTTTCACTTTTTTTTTTCATTTTTTTTGTCCGCTGGCGGCTGCATCCTCCGCCCTCTCTGGCTCCTATGGATCAGAGCGCTGGATGGCTCTGTGTTCGGCGGCCGCTCTGTAACACAGTCCCTCCCCCTCAGACCAGCTTGTGTGATAGTAAAGAGAATCAACGTTCCCCCATCACACGAGCCGGTCTGGGGGGGGCGGGGCCATGTTACAGAGCGACTGCAGTCAACAGAGCCATCCAGCACTATGGTCAAGAGAAGGAGATGCTGCAGGTACAGCCCGCCCTATGTGCCACAGTGCCTGGATAGGAGGATCGAGGGGGGGCTGCAGGGGGCCCCCTGCCGATTCTCCTATCCAACTTATTTTACTGTCCCCAGTTCACCTTGTGCTCCCTGCCCCCCCCCCCCCCAGTGCTCTCCTCCACCACCACACTCTCCTGCCCCTCCCTCTCTCCTCCACCACACTCTCCTGCCCCCCCCCTCTCTCCTCCACCACACTCTCTCCCCCCTCTCTCTCCACCACCACACTCTCCCCCCCTCTATCTCCACCATCACACTCTCTCCCCCCTCTCTCTCCACCACCACACTCTCTCCCCCCTCTCTCTCCACC
Source organism: Lithobates pipiens (assembly GCF_037356315.1). Taxonomy (NCBI): domain Eukaryota; kingdom Metazoa; phylum Chordata; class Amphibia; order Anura; family Ranidae; genus Lithobates; species Lithobates pipiens. The sequence continues at coordinate 32,925,178 of NW_027507788.1, read as the reverse complement.
ACCACACTCTCCCCCCCTCTCTCCACCACCACACTCTCCTGCCCCCTCACAGTTTTCTCCTCCCTGTTCTTGCTGCCCCCCAACTCTCCAGCTCTCCCCATCCTTCTCTAGCCACCATCCCAGTGCCCCCCCCCATCCCCCCCAATGCTCTCCCCCCTCAGTGCTATCCCCCCCTGTTCCCCCCTGCCCAGTGCTCTCCACTCCCCCCAGTCCTCTCCCCTCCGTGCTCTGCCCTCGTTCTCCTCCCCTGTTCTCCCCCGTGCTCTCCCCCCTGTTCTTCCCCCCCCCCCCGTGCTCTCTACTCCCTCCAGTGCTCTCCCCCTGTTCTTTCTCCCCCTCTTCTTTCCATTCCCCCCAGTGCTCTTCAGCTCTCCCCATCACTCTCCAGCCCCCACCCCAGTGCTCTCCAGTCCCCCATTCTCCCCACCCCTGTTCTTTCTGCCCCCCGGTGCTCTCCAGCCCCCACCCAGTGCTCTCCACCCATCTTCTTTTCTTTTTGGCTCCCCCCCAGCACTCTCCACTCCCCACCCCTGTACTCTTCACTCCCCCTGCATTCTGCCCCCACCCATGTGCTCTCCACCCCCCATAGTGCTCTCCAGTCCCCAGTGCTTTCCACCCCTGTTCTTTCTGGCCCCCACTGGTGCTCTCCACTCCCCCCTGCTCTTTGTACCTCCCCAGTACTCACCAGCCCCCGTGCTCTCCACCCCTGTTTTTCTGCTCCCCCAGTGCTTTTTCACCGCACCACACTCTCCTGCCCCCCCGTGTTTTCCTCCAGCACCACACTCTCCTGCCCCCCCTGCTCTCCAGCTCTCCCCATACTTCTCTAGCCACCATCCCAGTGCTCTCCCCCCTGTTTCCCCCCCAGTGCTCTTCCCCCCAATGCTCTCCCCCCTGTTCCCCCCAGTGCTCTCCACTCCCCACAGTGCCCCCCCCCCCACAGTGCTCTCCACTTCCCCCAGTCCTCCCCCCTCCGTGCTCTCCCACTGTTCTCCTTCCCAGTGCTCTCCCCCCTGTTCTTTCCCCCCCAGTGCTCTCCCCCCTGTTCTTCCCCCCCAGTGCTCTCCACTTCCTCCAGTGCTCTCCACTCCCCCCAGTGCTCCCCCCATGCTCTCCCCCCTATTCTTCCCCCCCCCCTAGAGCTCTTCAGCTCTCCCCATCACTCTCCAGCCCCCCATTCTCCCTACCCCTGTCCTTTCTGCCCCCCTTGTGCTCTCCAGCCCCCCAGTGCTCTCTACCCTCCGTGCTCTCCACCCCTGCATTTTGCCACCACCCATGTGCTCTCCAACCCTACCAGTGCTCTCTACCCCCCATAGTGCTCTCCAGTCCCCCGTGCTTTCCACCCCTGTTCTTTCTGGCCCCCACTGGTGCTCTCCAGCCCCCTGCTCTTTGTACCCCCCCAGTACTCTCCACCCCCAGCGCTTTCTGCTCCCCACCCCTGTGATCTCCACTCCCCCTCGCTCTTTGCCCCCACCCATGTGTTCTCCAACCCCGCCAGTACTCTCTACTCTCTAGTAGGCTCCTTCTTCTCTCCAACTCCCACCCAGTGCTCTCCGCTTCCCCAGGACCAGAGGACAGGCTGACTGGGGCCGGAAAATGAGGATGGCTGAAGGTGCAGGTGGCCAGGGACCACTCCATCTCACAGCAGACAGATCCTCTGGAAGGAGCACCGTCCCCATCCAAAACGAGAACAGACCCTGCCTGCTGCTGCCCGTCATGGATATCCTGCTGGCACGCAAGGTACCGTACCAAGCATCAACAACACACCTTCCCACAGACAGGGACTGCAGACTGGGACATGGGGCACAGGAGGGGCTGTAATGATGGGTACAGTAAAGCTGCATTTGGTTGGCACAGTGAGGCTGCATTGGTGGGCACAGTGAGGCTGCATTTGATGGGCACTGGTGAGGCTGCATTTGATGGGCCCTGGTGAGGCTGCATTGAGCTCTTGCATCATGTCTGCAGTCTCTGACCATCTCCTGTAGCATGTCTGCAGTCTCTGAGGGAGTCTGGAGAGGAGTCAAGAGTGGGAGCACCGCCGGGATGGGGGTCATGGGAAAAGTCAGACTTGTGTGGACTGTGGACAGGAGACTATAGGATAAAACCAGAGCCACCAAGCTGGAGCCGACTGACTAAGCCCTGCACAGTGTACCTGAGAGGAGGTCAGTGAAAGCACCGCCAGGCCAGTCGGGGGGGGGGGGGGGTCACTGATGTAAGGGGGGAGTGAATGTGATAATGTAAGGGGCACTGATATAAAGGGTTTCCTCCTTATGTTAGTAACCCACCCCCCTTACCTTAGAGTATTCTTTCTGCAGAAGGTGCCCCCCCCCCCACATTCTGGGTTCCTGGGGTCCCCCTTGATGATTGATCACTTACCACTATTAACTGGAATTTGAATATATATATATATATATATATATATATATATATATATTATAAGCCCTATGAGATTTCATATCTATATATAATACGCTCTTCATCAAATATGCTTTAAAATGTATGGTTTTCCCTTTCATGAACAAGAAAATAATGACGTTATGCTGTTGGGCTGGTATAATAATGCTGTGAGGCTGGTTTTTGAAAGCATGGGCGTCCGCAAGGTTACTCAGGTGGCTGCGTACCATGCCCATATAGCCTAGAGAATGTACATCTTTAACATTGCAATACATCTGTTGTTGCCATATTTTTATCTTGATGAAAACAGCCTATACAGTGACAGTATGAGCTCAAAATATGACCACAACAGATGTATTGCAATGTAAAAAGATGTCCATTCTCTAGGCTATATGGGCATGAAACACAGCCGCCAGAGTAACTTCCAATACCAAGTGAAAATTAATTATCTGTTATATAACACATATGTATTTCTAGTGGAAAGATTTTCATGAGATTGTTGAAAAGGGGCGGAGCATGAGTGGCCTTAAAATGATGCCCCCCCTTGGAAAAAGTTCTGCGGACGCCCATAGTTGTCACATGAAAAGATTAGGGCTGCAACTAACGATTATTTTCACAATCGATTAATCGGATAAAAAAAAAAAAAAACTGAAAAAGGGGAGAAATATATATATATATATATATATATATATATATATACACACACAAGGCTGGACTGGTACAAAAATTTGGCGCTGGACTTCATCCAGACCGGCCCACTTTAATTTTGCAAACACGCAAAAAACAGTATATAAACTGTACGCAATTGCGCAAAAAGGCCCCTAGAGAGCCCCCTTTACATCTGGGTCCCCAGAGAACCCCCCACTTACACCAGGGTCCCCAGAGAGCCTCCCCTTACATCAGGGTCCCCATATAGCCTTCCCCTTACATCAGGGTCCCCATATAGCCTTCCCCTTACATCAGGGTCCCCAGAGAGCCCCTCTTACATCAGAGTCCCTAGAGATCATCTGCCTTACATCAGGGTCCCTAGAGAGACCCCCCCTTACATCTGGGTCCACAGAGAGCCTCCGGCTTACATCAGGGTCCCCAGAGAGCCTCCGGCTTACATCAGGGTCCCCAAAGAGCCCCTCCTTACATCAGGGTCACCAGAGAGCCCGTCCTTACATCAGGGTCACCAGAAAGAGGGCTGGTAGTGGGTCAGGACCCTGTGGTTGGGGACTCCTGGACTGACTCGGGGCTATGGGCCCCAGATTCGGGGCTCTAGCCTCAAAAGTCCCCCCCCCCCAGCGATGCCTGTCACTGAAACCGGCCCACTGAGCCATCGGCCCACCGGGAAACTCCCTATAGTCCCTATGGCCAGTACATGCTTGTATATATACTATATACGCGCACACACACACACACGTGTCCCCCCTAGTATAGATGACACATTCCTCCCCTCTCACATGGTGTCACTGCCCCACCTCCTCTCAGTGCTCCCCTCCGGTGTCTCGGGTTTTCTCACCCCTTCATGGTGACAGCGGCTCCTCCTCGGTGTGCCGGGGTGGTTTGGGGCGGAGTCTCAGTCTGGACCCCCCACACACGTGACTCGGCCGACTCCTCCAAATGGAGCGAAGGGCACCCCAAAGCCGGGAGATGGATGCACGCATGTGCAGAGCACAACCTCCAATCACGGCAGCGCTGGAAAGCGGCCCGCAAGGGCTTAACGCTCCTGCGCTCTGCGGCGGGTCTATTGGAAGGCTGCTGGGTAGAGGGGGGAGGAGGAGCCGAAAGCAGCGCAGGCACGTTGCTGGCAGGACGTCAGCTGGGTGGAGAATACAAGCAGGCGTAGCTGCGTGGTCATGGACGTGGTGCATGCGTAGGACACGGGAGGATACACAGGATTCTAACGGACCGGCAGGGGGGGAAGGTGCAGACTAGGGGTGCAACGGATCAAAAAACTATCGGATCGTTCCTCGCATCAGAGTCACGGATCGGATCAATTTTCGGATCAGCAAAAAAAAATAACGCTATCCCCGCCCCCCACAGCCACATAGTGTTATACCTTTTATTTAAATAAACAATCTCCCCCCCCCCCCCCCCAATAAAATGCAGCTTATTACAAGCATAAAAACATAGTCAGCATATCACTGATGATGCGCCAAGCTCACCACTGATCAAAGTTCCTCCAAACAGACCGCCGTGATGAGTCCCGGGATGCCTATTGGCGCAAAACGTCAGTGATATACTATGTTTTTATGCTTGTCATAAGCTGCATTTTATTGGGGGGAGATAGTGTTGTGCCTTTTTATTTAAATGAACAATGTGGCTGTGCCAAGCAAGTGGAAAGGCATAGATAGGATTAGATAATAACTAGCTACTATCAAATAAATAGTAGTTTGTTATTAGGTTAGATTGGGTAATAAATGTAGTGGTACCTGCATAAAAGTTTTGAATGAGGGCATGCAAGGCATCCAGCGTGACTCCTCCAGAATTCCTTCACTTGGGCTGACACAGGCTGAACGCCGCGCTGGGGGTGACGTCAGCGCGCAGCTCGCCGCCACCGGGTGTACCAAGATGGCCGCCAGCTCCGGAGCTAGGCCGAAGCCGCGGTCTTTCATAAGGCCGCGGCCCACTCTGCGGATCACATGGTGCGGACCAACTAATCAATAATGAAAATCGTTGACAACGATTTTCATTATCGATAATATTGCTTAATCGTTTCAGCCCTAGAAAAGATACAAGAAAATATTTACAAAAATGTGAGGGGTGTAATTACTTTTGTGAGATACTGTATATATTTCTGAGTTACATTTATTATATTTGTGATCCAGATTTGTGGGACTTTTTTTTAATTACAATTCATCATCATCTTTATGATAAAGATTGAGAATGTGATTTTTTTTTTTTTTTTAAATAAAGCTGCTAATTTTTTCTGTGCATTTTGCACCTGGGGACAGGTAAACTCATATATTCATTTCAAATTTTTTTTTTCTTTTGGTAAACATGAAAATTGGCAATTCTGCTTGGATGTGTGGATGAGTGATCCTCTTTTAAGGCCATTTAACAGGTTTTTTTGTCAAATCTCATGAGACTTATGGGAAAATAACTGCCACTCTTCTGAACATAGGAATCCTTTGCCCTGATTTATATGCTTTGTAAATGGAGTTTTATGTGATTTATAAATTATAGTCAATTGGTTATATTTAAAACTTGTTCTTTCTTGTGCTAAAGCTTTGTAAATTGAGCCTACCGGGGTTCTTCAAAAATTATAATAATTTCTAATCTCTGCTTTTTTTTTATGTAAATGTATCACTGACCCCCGAAGGAGCAGCTAATTTAATTGGGCTTACCGTTACCTTCCTGACCTCGTGTGTGTCTAGGGCAATGATTCTCAACCAGGGTTCCTCCAGAGATTGCTAGGGGTTCCTTCAGCATTTGGCAATTTCTGCCTTTCAGTCTCAGATAAGTTCCCACTCACACCATTGATCTTTTTAGCTATCTGTAAGGAGATAATTCTTCCCAATGACCACAAGTGTAAGGACCATTCTTCCCACTGACCATCACACTAATGTATCATGAGTTGTAGATTTCTAATTTTTAGCAGGGGTTCCCCGAGACCAGAGAACTATTTCAAGGGTTCCTCTGTGTTGAAAAGGTTGAGAAAGGCTGGTCTAGGGGTTTCCCAAGGTAGATGGCCCAATAACTGTAGAGACTGACACCAGATCCAAACCAGAGGGATTTTTATTTGCAAAAATAGTTAACGAACACAGTCTCTCAACATAGGGTTAGAGGGTTTAGGTAGGACAGTCCAGGTACTCTTAGTGCTAAGTCAAATAGGAAAAGTCTCTCACACTAGGAAATCCAGAGAATAGCCATTCACAGCTGGATCCTCACCCTTATCGGATAGTCCTTCACTCACCAGGCCTAGAAGCCAACAATCAGATACAGTCTCTGCCACAGACTTGTTGTAGAACACTTGGTTAAAGTCTCTACCACAGACTTGTTGTATAACACTTGAACAGACCCGAAAGATGTAGACAACTCAGAAAACCCTCGTATGGTACCAGTGTCTTGCAGGCGGTCCAGCGATACCATACGAGACCAGATTCACTTGGGGCCTTTCAACTTGTCCAGGCTCTTGCTGAGAAGCCAACCTTTGCATGGCCCTCTCCCGAAGAGTCCTCCCCTAGAAACCTTCACAGTTGCTGGGCCTCTCCACAAACCGAGACGACCACCTCTGAATCCTTCCTTCAGTTTCTTTGCCTCGGGCTAGACTTGTAGTCGGGTGGATCCGCACCCCAGGCCATGAGAGTCCTGGGGGCTGGTCAGGAGGACAAGGACCAAACAGCCAGAAAGCACTTCTGGACCGGAACCCCAAAGCATGTGACGTCAGCACCTTAAAGCGGAGTTCCACCCAAAAGTGGAACTTCCGCTCATCAGAACCCTCCCCCCCTGCGGTGCCACAGTTGGCACCTTTCAGGGGGGTGGAGGGTGCAGATACCTGTCTAAGACAGGTATTTGCACCCTCTTTCGGGCATATACTCCCAAAGTAATCTATGCCTCTTCCTGTCCCGCCACGCTGTCTACTGGGACACACACGGGTCCCAGAGACAGCGCAGAGCATTCTCATTGCGCTGCGCGACTCGCGCATGCGCAGTAGGGAACTGGGAAGTGAAGCCGCAACACTTCACTTCCTGATTCCCTCACAGAGAATGGCGGCGGCAGCAGCCGAGTGCCGAGTAATTGATGTGCCTCAGCTGCCGACATCGCTGGACTCCAGGAAAAGTAAGTGTCCATTTTATTAAAAGTCAGCAGCTGTAGTATTTGTAGCTGCTGGCTTTTAATAATTTTTTTTGGGTGGACTCCCTCTTTGCCCCTGTACACACGGTCAGACATTCTGCCAACCAAATCCGTTGGATTTTGTCCGACGGATTGTGTCCGAAACTTTTGCATACACGCGGTCGGACCAAGTTGTCGGAAAATCCGATTGTACATAACGTGATGACGTTATTTTGTTACGACGGGACTACGTTCAGGCTAGTAGCCAATAGCTTTGGTGTAGGTATTTGATCTGAGCATGCGTGGCACTGATCGGAATTCTCTACACATGATCGGAGTATGTCCGATCGGACCAGTTTGCCGGAAAATATTTCCAACAAGTTGGAAAATTGGGTCCGACGGATTTTCCGATGGAAACAGTCCGATGCAGACCACACACAGTCGGATTATCCGACAACACGGTCCGATAGGACACATTCCGACGGATTCTCCGACCGTGTGTACAAGGGCTTTAAGTACCCTCTCCCAGAATGCACAGCAAGAGTGACACTCCCACTGGGCTGGTTCTGAGAGAGAGTAAACCCTTAATGCACCCAATTAGACTGCGTTCTTGACCCTGCCAGAGATGACAGCGCCACCTATGGTCAGGCAGAACACCCTGCAGTCCAGCCAGACTGGTACCGAGGTCAAAATTTAGAGTAATTAAACCCAAAACCAAACTGTGGTTCCAGGAAAAGTTAAATGACAAAACACATAACGCGTGCTCTTCAGGAGCGAACGCTACATAAACAATCTTGGATATGTAGATGAGCGGTGCTATTTTTAGCCATTTAACCATTTTTTTTTTTTTTAAGGGACTTAGGTGAAAATAACTGACACTTTTCTGAACATACGCTTCCTTGTCCTGAAATGTAGGCTTTGTAAATGGAGTTTTATGCGATTTATAAATTACAGTCAATTGGCTAAATTTAAAAATCATTCGTTCTTATGCTAAAACTTTGTGAATTGAGCCTATCGGGGGTTCTTTACCTGTCTCCCCTCCCTTTTATTACTTCTAATGCCGCGTACACACGATCGAATTGTCTGGCTTACCTAGTCCGACATACAATCCGACGGATAATCCGGCGGACTTTCTACCGAACAGACTTGACCACACAGAAAGTCCGGCGTTTGCTAGCGTGATGACGTACAGCACGTACGACGGGACTAGAAAAAAGAAGTTCAATAGCCAGTAGCCAATAGCTTCCTTTTTCGTACTTGCTTCTGAGCATGCGTCATTCTTAGTCCGCCGTACTAGCATACTGACGAACGTATTGTCCGCTGAAACCCAAGTCCGACGGGAAGATTGGAGTGCAAAAATACTTTCTTAGTCCACCGGACTTCACGCTGGAAAAGTCCGCTGAAGCCCACACACGATCGAATTGTCCGCTGAAATGTGTTTCGGCGGACTAAGTACGCCGGACAATCTGATCGTGTGTACACGGCATAAGAGACTTTGCTGTGATTGGTCCTTTGCGCCATCTTATCCCCTTTGTTTTTAATCAACTAGAGTCACTGGTTGGCTGACAGCATTCCTATTGGCAGAGCTGTATTTACAGTGCAATGCAAAGGGACTCAAATACCAGCAATACGGATATCGCCCGTGTACGAGTTTTAGCCTTAGTGGAACTAAAGCCAATAAATGTAATAGCTTCCCAACACAGCTACATACAAGGCAATGCTAACTGTCACATTTGCTTCTCCTCTCAACCGAACTGTCAATCCATCAGATGACTGGCACCATAACGGATGGCATGTGCAGCTCCATGGCAACTGCAGTTCAAACAGAGGGCTTAGATGGCAGCTTCCTTGGCTGTAAAAGAGAGGAGGGTTTAGTTCCGAGTTAAAGGATAAGTTCACCTATGGGAGCATGTTTAGGGCGTAACATGCTCCTGCCAACACGTTCATGGAGCAGCAAAATTTTGGCAGAAAAAAAATCTTGGCTTGCCTAAATGCGTGTTAGGCGCTTGAACGTTAATTCATTTCAATAGACACAATAAATTGTTATTGTGGCCAATGAAATCAATTCACGGCCAAGTTCTTGATGCATCTAAACGCTTTTATAAAGACAAAGCCTCAGGTGCATTTTTGGCGCTGCTTTTCTCCTGCCAGGAGAATGGCGCTCAGGAGGGCTGGGCAAACCATGAGATCCTAGCAATTTTATTTAGCCTTTTACTGCCACGACATATGTGCTCTCCTCCGAGCTTCTTGGGTTCCTCTGTCCCACCTGGTGTCACGTGGGTGGAGTGGAGGGAGACCAGCGAACACCTATTTGCTGATCTCCCCACACCACAAAGGACCCAGAAAGCGACATGTATAACATCACTTCCAGTTTCAGGCATCGATGGATAGTAGATGAGACATCAGGGGTCTATTGCAACTACCATCATTCTACATTCCAGGGTGTCCGTTTTTAAAAAAAAAATAATGATTTGAAGGTTTTAATTATTCTTCGGGCCTAAAATCATTTTTAAATGTGTAAAAAAAAAAAATTTAAAAAAATTTGAAAAACATCCCTAGCAGCGAAAGGATTAAAGTATCTAAACCCAGGAATGTCAGATACATCTATGGTCCACAAAAAACTGTTTTACATTTTTTCTTTTTATTGATTTTGATGTTATATATTATAACTTGGGAAATGTTTCACTATTAACCAATTAAGCCCCGGACCATTTGGCTGGCCAAAGACCAGAGCACTTTTTACGATTCGGTGCTGCGTCAATTTAAATCACAACTGCGCGGTCGTGCGAGATGGTTCCCAAACAAAACTGACGTCCTTTTTTCCCCACAGGTAGAGCTTTCTTTTGGTGGTATTTGATCACCTCTGCATTTTTGTTTTTTTGCACTATGAACAAAAATAGAGCATCAACTTTAAAAAAAACACATTTTTTTTTTTTTACTTTTTGCTATAATAAATATGCCCCAAAAATATATAAAAAAAGTTTTTTCCCTCAGTTTAGGCCGATACGTATTCTTCGACACATGTTTGGTAAAAAAAATCGTTTATTGATTGGTTTGAGCAATAGTTATAGTGCCTACAAAATAGGGGATAGTTTTATGGCATTTTTAATAATAATTTTTTATTTTTTAGTAATGGCGGCGATCAGCGATTTTTATTGTGACTGCAAAATTATGGCGGACACATCGGACAATTTTGACACATTTTTGGGACCATTGGCATTAATACAGCGATCAATGCTATAAAATTGCATTGATTACTGTAAAAAGGTCACTGCCAGTGAAGGGGTTAACCACTAAGTGGTGCTGTAGGGGTTAAGTGTGTCCTAGGGAGTGGTTCTAACTGTGGTGGGGATGGGCTAGCAGTGACACGACACTGATCGCTGCTCCCGATGACAGGGAGCAGACGATCAGTGTCCTGTCACTAGGCAGAACGCTCAGCTTTGTGACACGATCGCGAGCACCCGGCGAGCACACGGTCATGGAGTTTACAGCAGGCGTTGCGCCTACACGGCGGAAATTCAAAGTAACGTATAGGTACGTTACTTTGCCCAGCCGTGTCATTCTGCCGACGTATATGTACAGGAGCCAGTCGACATGTGGTTAACCACTGTTCTCTTTCTGTAGCATTGCCCATTGCTGAGCTTCCGTACAACCATCTGGAGGCTAGAGCCGGCTCCAAATTTGTGATTGCATGCCATCTGACCAATGATGGAGTGACTGGCAATCGTCAGATTGACACAAAATGGAGGATGGCACCAGCCGCAACCACGTGCATGACCATCCTGTGGCATCAAGCTGCAACCTCTGAGTCATTGTGACCAGAGGGTGCACCTAAGTTCAACCCATGCCACTGAAAAGGACTGTTCTTTTGCTATCAGTCCTCTCCGCCTGAAGGACAGTGGGACGTACGAGATCCACCTCAAGGTGGATGATGTACAGAGCGGACCGGTTGAAAAGCTCAACGTTCATGTAGCAGGTAAGTGTTAAACAAAGTAGGTCCATATCGAATACACAACTTAGCAAGAAAAAGTTTGATGTGCTGGTTCACTGTACATTTGTATGACCTCTTTGATATTTGTTTTATGCATATTCTCTGCTCATGAACGTAGACAAGAAATTTCAAGCCAGGCGTATGGCCGTGTTTTCCCGCCCAGTCACGTCTACCATCCAGACCAGGGATGAAGAACAGATATTCCCTGCAAATGAAGACCAAGCAGTGCCTCTAAATGAAGACCAGGCAGTACCTGCAAATAAAGACCAGGCAGTGACTTCATATGAAGACCAGGAAGTGACTTCATATGAAGACCAGGAAGTGACTTCACATGAAGACCAGGAAGTGACTTCACATGAAGACCAGGAAGTGACTTCACATGAAGACCAGGAAGTGACTTCACATGAAGACCAGGAAGTGACTTCACATGAAGACCAAGAAGTGACTTCACATGAAGACCAAGAAGTGACTTCACATGAAGACCAAGAAGTGACTGCGGATGAAAAAGAGACATTGCCTGTGAATGAACAGACATTGCCTGAGGACAAAGAATCACTGGGGTCTTTCCAAGCAATAAAGCAAAACCAACCAGTAACATTGTCCCATGCTGAGCCTCTATAAAACCACCTGGAGGCTAGAGCCAGCTCCAGATTGGTGATTCCATGCCATCTCACCATTGACGGATTGACTGCCAATCAACGGCTTGACATAGAATGGAGGATGGCACCATCTGGACCCCAGGCGTACATGACCATCCTGTGGCACAGTGGCATCAAGCTGCTACCTCTGAGTCATCATGACCAGAGAGCCCACATAAGTTCGACCCATGCTGCTGAAAAGGACTGTTCTTTTGTTATCAGTCCTCTCCGCCTGGAGGCAAGTGGGACGTACGAGGTAAATGTCAAGGTGCATGGTGTTCAGAGTGGACTGGTTAAAAAGCTCAACATTCATGTAACAGTTAAGTGTTAAATACAGTAGGTCCATATTGAATAAACACCTTAGGAAGAAAAAGTTGTATGTGCTGGTTCACTGTACATTTGTACATATGAACGTAGGCAAGAAATTTCAAGCCAGGCGTATGGCCATGTTTTCCTATCCAGTCACTTCTACCATCCAGACCAGGGATGAAGAACATATATTCCCTGTGGATGAAAAATGGACAGTGCCTGCATATGAAGACCAGGCACTGCCTGCATATAAAGACGAGGAAGTGACTTCATATGAAGACCAAGAAGTGACTGCAGAAGAAAAAGAGACATTGCCTGTGGATGAACAGACATTGCCTGAGGACAAAGGCCCTACATTCCCTGAGTATAAAGAATCACTGGGATCTTTCCAAACAAAAACACAAAACCAACCATCAATGGCATTTTATGAACCAGCAAACCAACAAAGGCTGGCCGACATGGAAGGAAAAGACTAAAGTTTGATCCTCATTTGAGGAAGTTTGTCGTGGATGAAGAACATAAGGCAACTGAGGACAAGGCAACTGAGGACAAGGAATCACTGGGGTCTTTCCAAGCAATAAAGCAAAACCATTTTCTGAATCAACAATACCAGCAAAGGCCAGCCGACATGAGATGAAAGCACGAAAGCTTGATTACCATTTGAGGAAGTTATTCGTGGGCAACAAACATACAACAAATGTGGACAAGGAATCACTGGCATCTTTCCAAGCAATAAAGCGAAACCAACCATCAGTGGCTTTTTCTAAACCAGAAAAATCAGCAAAGGCCAGCCGACATGAGAAGAAAACACAAAAGCTTGATTCCCATTTAAAGAAGTTAGTCGTGGACAAAGAACATATGACAAATGTGGACAAGGAATCAATGGGGTTTTTCCAAGCAATAAAGCAAAACCAACAATCAGTGGCGTTTTCTGAACCAGCAAAGGCCAGTCAACATGCGAGAAAAACACAAAAGCTTGTGTGTGTGTGGGTGGTGGTGGGGGGGTGTTTGTGCTGGAGGTAGACATATACAGAGAGAGAGGATTTGAGTTGGAGGGTATGGCAAAGATTTGTGCTGGGAGGGGGAATTTTAGCAGGGGGCAGATTTGTACTGGAAGGGGGGGGGGATTTATGCTTAGGGATTGAGCATGCAGATTTATACGCAAATTTTTTTTTTTGAGGGAGGGGACGAGTGAAGTTGGAGGAAAATTTGAGAACCTGCTCTTAAACATTTGTGGGTGGAAATTACGACAGCAAATGTTCGAGGGAGCACACACACAGTCGGACTTTCCAACAACAAGCACACATCCAACATTTCCCATCAGAAAGTCTGACTGAGAATTCCAAATTTGTTTTTTAAAATGAATAATCCATCCCTTCTGTTTTAACAGGAGTTCACTTAATCCTACTCCATCCACTGCTGGCACCATGAATGAAACATATGTGGCAGAGGCATACGAAGTCATCAAGGTTTTAACCATCTCCTGTTACTGTATCTCCTGCATTGTTGGAATCATAGGAAATGGATTGGTAATATGGATCGCCGGCTTCAGGATGAAGACCATCGGTGCGGTGTGGTTCATGAACTTGGCCATCGCTGACTTCATATTTTGCCTTTGTCTTCCATTTCGTGTCATAGAATGGCTGGCTGTTTCTGGTGTTGTGGATCATATACCTTACATGGAGAATTTACATATTTTTTTTAAAGATCATCAACTTTTTTATGATGAACTTGAACTCCGCTGTTAGTGTGGCTTTCTTAACAGTCATTAGTATTAACTGCTGTGTGTCCATCGTCCATGCTAAAGTACACCGAACACAGAGATTAGTGAGGATTGTATCCGTCGTTCTTTGGCTTGTTCCTCTGGCTGTTGTGCTGTTTATTAATTGTGCTTTTTTAAAGGACTATGCCAGATACAACAGTTACTATATATCTGTGCCAGGGTTAAATGAGATTGAAATGCACTATATTTATAGTTTAAATTCTGAAATTAGTTATGAAACATATATCATAATGTCCAAAAATATTTGGGATACCTTTTATCATCATCCTTATTTGTTATGGCCTTATTGTCTACAAAATACGTCAGAACAGATTTAAAGGGCCAAAAGGGTTTTAAAGAACTTTCAGGATCATCATTGCAGTAGTGGTTTGCTTTTTTATCTGCTGATTTCCTTTCAGCACATGGCCAGTCCTAGCGTGGCTTACGGGCAGGGCCGGACTGGCCATTGGGCACAGCGGGCATTTGCCCAGTGGGCCGGGCCAGGCCAGGCCCCTATAGCAGAGAAGCCGCACAGGGCTTGTCTTTCCTCTGTGCTGACTGCCGCTCACAGATAGGAAGTGCGAGTACAGCGATGATGTCAGATAGTTAGAGGGACAGCGGAGGAGGATGCAGCAATGAATCACTACCTGGGCTGGCAGTAGGGGGCCCTATGAGTGGTGGTTGAGGCCCCCACAACCAGCGGTCTGCACTGTGCTGGCATCGGCACCTAGTGTACAGCTAGAGTCACTTGGCTGCAGAGCTCCCCATGGAGAGGAGTGGGGTGGTCAATTGGGAGCAGGCAGGAGCAGTGCCAGGTGAGTACTTCAACACCCTCAGAATTTCTCCTACCACCCTCATCTGCAGCCCATACATGACAAGTGAAGGATGCTGGAGTGTGTGGAGCAGCATTTGATTTTTACATACTGTCTGAGCTTAAAGAGGAAGTAAACCCTGATGGGTTTACTTCCTCTTTCATTCCCTGCAAAGGTAAAGCATAATGGACTACTATGCATCGCATAGTCCATTATGTGTCACTTACCTGACACAGGAGCCAGTGAAGTCTCCGATGTCCCCTGTAGTCCGGCACATCCATCTTCTCATGGGTCTCGCTGCCCCGCCGCTGTCATTCGGCGAAGCTGCGATGACGTCACTCCTGCGCATGCGCACGGGAGCCGCCACGCGCAGCATATTTGCCGTTGACGGTGCCGCGCTCAGTGCACCTGCGCGCCGCTGTCTGTGGCGCATGCGCCGTAGACAGCGGTGCCTGTCTTTCAGCAAATATCTCCTAAACCGTGTAGGTTTAGGAGATATTTCTTAGACCTACAGGTAAGCCTTAATCTAGGCTTACCTGTAGGTCAAAGTGTGTTGTAAGGGTTTACAACCACTTTAATTATGTTCCTTGTTCCTGCTGTCCATGTCCTCGGCTCAGCCATGCCCCCTCCCTGTGTGTAGCAGAAAATGCCCCGGAGCATGCAGTGAAGTTTACAAGGTCTGTGTTCTGTGTTGTAATGCAGATGCCTAAATGTGAAGGGGGTGAGAGGTGGCTGCATAAAATTGGCTGGGGCAGTTGTAGCGATATGGTGTCTGCATGGGGCAAAACATTACTATTGTGTGACCATGTCAACCTTTACATGACCAGCTTTGTATCAAACAAGATCTTATGGGGGATTTGAGGGCTTCAAGATCTGCTTGTCACTGAACTTTTTTTCAAGCAAGGACTACAGTCCCAACTCACTCCAAACCTCAAATGTTATGTGCACGCAGCCTGTAAGCATGCAATGTATTGTAAATGGGAATTCACCCTGTTAAAGATGCATATAGTATCAAGAAGAGGACACAGAGTTTTTATACCTGGCTGTTTTAGATTGCAGGGTATTTGTCCAGCATTTAGGCATCGTTCACACTAGTGTGATGTGTGTTGTGATTTAAAGGGTGATTATGCCGTGCAACATGTGAGCGATTTTGATGCGATTTTACTCCTGTACCATTTTGGTGCAATTGTATTCCTAGTACTCAAGGCACTGCTGCTGTTCCTTTGCCTTGAAGGAGAGTTGAGGGTTAAACAGCTCTGAACAAGTATGGAGAAAATGAGATTTAATCTCCAAATACAGAAAGGTTTCTTCATAGTAGGAGTTGTGAAAATGTAGAATAGACTCCCTCAGGAGCTGGTTCTGGCCAGCACAGTAGATTGTTTTAAAGGAGAAGTCCAGCTTGAGCTCATTTGGATGTACTTCTCCTATGGGTCACAGAGTGCAATTCATTTTGCACTGCTGTGACCCATTTTCAGAAGAGAGTGGTCTGAAGATCGCTCTCTGATGATGTCACCAGGATCAGTCCAGGCACTGCACTGATGGCAGTCTCAGCGAGCTGCTGAGATGGCCGGTCCCCACCCCTTCACAGCTCAACACTCCAATGAGCGTGGAGGAGCTGAGCAGGAGAGATGCTGACTGATAGGCAGCAGCTCTCCACTCAGGGAGGTTAGAGAACCGAGCCATCAGCGGTGTTCAGTGGCTCAGTTCTCAGTGAGGAGGCGGCAGGGAACAGATGCAGCATCCACCTAGGTAAGTATAAATAGCAAAAAAAACAAAAAACATACTTCTCTTTAGGAGAAAGGCTGGATTCTTTCTTTCTTTCCTAAATGTACAGAATAATATAACTGGGTACTGACATTTATAGGTAAAGTTGATCCGGGGAAAATCCGATTACCTCTCGGGGATCAAGAAGGAATTTCTTTCCCCCCACTGCAGCACATTGGATCATACTTTACTGGGGGCTCTGTATCAACTGTGGGTATAGGATTGTATATATGGAGATTTTCTATTTGTGTTTTTCTTTTCTATGTTGATTGAGCTGGATGGTCTTTTTTTTACCATGTAAATATGTGGGTAGGACTTGTGGCAATATTGCAGTGGTACAGTTCCCCCTGCTGCATGCAGCCAATATAGTGCTAAAGCCTCGTAGCCCTTATCATTTTAGTCAGCTTGGGAATTTGAAGACTCTGAAGCACCCTATAGGAAGGGAGAGGAAGGTGGATCTGACACCAACAATGGGGATTATTTTAGTGACAGTAATGATGGGATTTTAGCTGCTGATGCAAAGATGGACATATTTTACTCAGACAGCAGCCACAGGGCCTACTGCAAGTATTTCAGACTGACAAGTTATGATTTAAGATGACCATACACTACACAGTATGATTGTACAATCTACTTTAGATCTACCAGGAAATATATAGTATTGTTTAGATGTGTCCTCATATTACATTGCTTTTATAAAATCTAAAGGAGATTGTACAATCAGATTGTGAAGTTTATGGCTACCTGAAGTCTCTGTTGGAGAGGAAAACATTAAGGGAGTAGGCTCTGTGTGTGAATGGACATGCCGTTCAGGAGTGAGCCTGCTTGGGTGCCCCCATTGCAAGCTGCTTGATGTGGGGGCATTTGGCAGGAGGGAGGGGCCAGGAATGCTGACGAGGGACCCGAGAAGAGGAGGATCAGGCTCTGTGCAAAACCACTACCCAGAGGAGATACATATGACAAGCGACTTTAATATCACTTTAAATGTCACGTTGTGCCGCCCTGCCTCCTCGCTTGGTGTTCAGTTATTTTGGTGTGGTGGTCCATAGTATTGGTGTAGTTGTCTGTAGTATTGGTGGGTTGAAGTATTGGTGTGGTGTGCAGAATCAGCTCAGCTGCATCCCCCCAAAGCATGTACACAGCAAATGCCCAACTCCTCTGCACAGTAAGAATTGAAGACAGGTCCCATAGGTGTGCACATAGGGTATGTCTGGTTACCCCCTAATCTGGGGGCAAGCAACTGTTGGAAACATGCTGGTAAGGAGGGTGGCGGGTGGCATTTAGTGGAACTGATTGGCTGTACAGCTCTCTAATAAGCCCAGAGGGGTCTTGGTCCTCAAAGTAAGTTTGTGAGAATCACATCATCCCTGTCACAGTGATTAAACCAGGCTAAATATAACAAAAATACATTGTGAAAGGGTTAGCTGTCATTATTTGTAATTTGGTTTAAAAAAAATCATAAAAATGGGCTGCTCGGTCTAAAATGCCCGGGCCTGCTTACGGGGATAAATGAAACACTTCCCGATTTCATAATAAGTAATGTTTGCCTTTGCCTGATCTCAATCAGCAGTTGCATCAATCCCATTCTTTATGTCTTACTGGGCCGAGCACGCGGGGCCAATTATAAAAAATCCATAAAGGCCAGACTGGAAAATGCAATGAGTGATTGAAGATAGTCGAGGGGAAGAAAATCTTTTCCATTACGGTGAACTTGCCTCATCCAAGTCTTCTCTAAGTACTTATTTCTTGCAACCTTACGGACCAACAATCCCCTTGAAAGTGCACTACTAATAGACTTAGGCATCCATGTTCTACTTCTGGTTATATTTGAAAGCATTTTCCTATGGTCTTAAGAGTCATTGCATCAACCAATACATGGCCCAATGGATCACCAAACATGTAAGTGCACCCACAGAACTCGAACAAAAAGTAAGAGGTTTTCCTACACTCAGAAGCAAATACTTACCCGACCACCTCTCTATTCAGTCATCAGGGGTAAATAAAATCTCCACGCAAGCTATAAATCGCTAAAGTCATTGCATTTTACATAAGTCTATGGACCTCCCAAGCTACAGTGATGATTGACCAAGAGCTATCACATTGCCAATGGCCATGCTTGTCCATATCCAAGAACATCTGACATTTCCTTTGGCTCATCACTAAATGGAGTGACAGCAAGCGAGGGAAGTGCATAGTAGTGTATATATAGGGGATTAAAGCAAATCTGTTGCCTTGCCATTAATGGTATTTTGGATTTATCATCATAACATGGATATTATTATAAAGTATATGATTTCAATGCAATCTCACTTTGCTAATTTCACTTAGCGTTATTATTATCTGTAGGTAACAATCTCTATCTTAATGTTTAATTCTGTTAAACTATTTCAGCTAGATCAGTGCATGCTTCCAAATGGTTATTAAAGCCCAATTAAAGTAACAGAATAAAGGAATGTGTTCATACAGAGCTGGCACTTGTTTCATTTCTCTAATCTTACCTCTATGTTTTTGTTCCAGTCATAGTGTTGGGTGTATAAATTTGACTGTCCAGTACAATAGGCACTAGAGTTAAGCTGGCCATACATGACCCGATTTTTCCCATCCACACATTCAATGTGAATGGAGGAATCCTCTTCACCGTGCCCTTGTATTCTGATAGCTGGGAGACTCCCCCGCCATCAAAATACACAGATTATTGCTGCAGCCATTGCTTGTGCCAGATCAGGGCTGCAGCCTGAGGAAATATACTGACCGGGCGGTTGAACACAAAGCGAACAGAAGATTGACTTCTGTTTAACCACACTGACCACATATAAATCTAAATTCGTACAGTCCCTGCTTAAGCGGACAAATTTTGATCCATTTATAACTAGCTTAAGACTCAGCTGACTCAGTAATCAGGGTCCAGTCAGACAGGCCCCCTTTCTTCCTCTGCAAGCAAAATTTATCCACATGCAGGGGCGTTGTTAGGTCTACAAAAGATCTAGGGCTAAAGCCCATAGCAGCATACCGGTAGTAAAGAAAGTCATACGCTTGAGCAGGCATACACATGTATATACAGTAATATACATGTGTGTGTGTATATCCCCAGAGAGCTCCCCCCTTACATCAGGGTCCCCAGAGAGCCCCCCCTTACATCAGGGTCCACAGAGAGCCTCCTTCTTACATTAGAGACCCCAGAGAGTCTCCCCCTTGCATCATGGTTTCCAGAGAGTCCCCTTAAATCAGGGTCCCCAGAGAGCCTCTCGCTTAAAATCAGGGTCCCCAGAGAGCCTCTCGCTTAAAATCAGGGTCCCCAGAGAGCCTCCCCTTGCATAAGGGTCCCCAGAGAGCCCCCCACTTATATCAGGGTCCCCAGAGAGCCTCCCCTCCCCTTGGGGACCCCTACAGAGACTCGGGGCTATGGGTCACAGATTTGGGGCTATAGCCCCAAAAGCCACCCCCTAGTGATGCCACTAGTCATAATGTTCAAGTATATGGGATGGTAAAGAAATACAAGGATGTGAAACATTCATATGGTTTTAAAATATTGGTTAAAAAGGAGTTGATGTTATATCACCAAGCCAGTTCTGTTGCTTTCTTTTCCCCAATGTGCCATTTCTTAAGTGTTTACTTATACTATACAAAAAAATAATAACAAATAAATATATATATATATATATATATATATTGTGGTAGTTCGGAATCTCCAATCCTGGGACCGGGTTTTGGGAACAGCCAGCAGTCTGACTGGATGATTGCACAGGTGGGTCTTGGGCTTAAAACAAAGCCAACACCATGGTTCTGGGCTCCACCCTCCCGAGGAGTCCAGGCGTGTAAGGGAGAAGAAGTGTGCATGTCTGCACAGGTCGGTCTGTCAGAGCAGACAGAGGGTCCAAGCTTGTGGGCTGAAAGAGAAGCTGTTAGTTAAAGAGTGCTGAGGTACTGGGTGTACGGGAACTCTGTTAAAGAGCCAAGAGGGCTGCAGCAGAAGTCTGAGCAGCAGTGCTGCTAAAGAGAGCCAGGTGGCTTGGTATTTTTGGTTCTACATACATTACTGCTGTGGAAAGCTGAAACCCCTGTGTGGGCAACTATTTTGTTATTTGACTTTTCTTTCTTTAATAAAAGTGGGCCTACGAGCCCTTAAACGACATCTGGTGTGGATCCAGCTCACTGGTAAGCTCTACCTTTAAGCTAAAATAACCCCCAAATATTACAAGTGGTGTTCGAATGCGGGCAGAAGACGGTGGAATCTGGGTCCTTGCTCTACAGTAAGTTCAAGTCAGGAACTGTTGGCTGTGTGTGGAAGTGCAGCCAGGCAAAAGGCATTGCGTGTTGCAGGTGGTGTACCTGTGAATGAAAAGTCCATTTTTTTTTTTTTCCTTGCTATGAACTGTGTTTGTGTGCATGAGACAGCACAATCAGTGTGTGCAATGTGCAGGTGAGGAAAGCTTGCATGAAGAGAAAAGCAACTTGCTTTAAAAGAGACACTTTCATTTTCCTGGACTGTTTAAAGTTGCTCTGGAATCTCTAAGTATGGGGCGGTCAAAGCTCTTAAAAGAGGCCAGGTTTTCTGAAATGAGAGACAGAGCTCTGTGGTTGGAGGGGATGTTACCGCCTGAACGAGCCCCATACATACCTGATCAGAGTTTATCAAGGAGAAAAAGGGCTGGGGTTGTCCCTAGCAACCCTGGTGCAATGAGTGCACAGGTGACTGCTGTTATGGAGAGTCCACCAGCATTTGAATCTGCAGTGGATTGGTGCAAGCGGCATTTAGCAGCACTGAACCAAGCTACAGAGGAAAGGAAGCCAACCCTCAGTGCAAGGGGAAAGCCGCTGGATGTCCATAACTGGAAGAGGGCTGTTGTTGCCCCTAGCAAAGCTGCTGCAGTTAAAACAGCTATTGTGAAAGACGTGAATGTGTCACAGCATGAGACGGGATCCAGCAGAGAGAACCCCATGCTATATGCAAGGAGAGAGGCTGATCAAAGGCGGAGGATGAGAGTGGTTGCCCATAGCAATGCAGAGGAAGCCAGTCGGGCTGTCTCTGTACCATGGGCTAATAAGTCTAATAAGGATCGTGGAAAGTGGCTTAAGGAGGAGCCAATTTATCATGTTGGAGAGAGCCAGCAAAGTTCTGCTGGGAGAGTGCGGTCTCCCATGGCAACCGGAGTGAAATTTATGTCTGGAAGGAGCTGCAGTAGAGGTTTGGTTCAGCGTCCCCACAAAGAGGCCTGTGCATTCCGGCCAGCTGGGAATCACCAAGAGAGAATCGCTTTGGGAAAAAATCGTCCAGTACCATGCCTGGAATGTGGCCAGCTGAGGCATGGCAGGTTTTCTTGCCCTAGGTTGTGGAATACGGCTGGAGATAATGTTACTGAGAAAAAAGTTTTGTCTGTAGGCCCAGATTCCGGTGAAAATATGTTTGCAGTCACCCCTAGCAACAAGAAGTTTCCTGTTGTGCCTGCAGGGGGTGCTAAACGGTGGGAGATGCCTGCTGTAGTTTCATCCCATGGCCACCAGGAGGAGTTGGCCAGTAAAAGTGCAGCAGAGGACTGGTGCATAAGACAACGTACTCAAATGAAGATGGTGACCCCAACTACTGCAGTGGGTAAGACTGTCTTTAATGAAATGATGGCTGGAACTGCTGATTTCATGTATAAAAGGACTGGTTACGAGACTGTCCATGACGATGTGAGAGTGACCCCAGTTAGTGGGGCCACTGAATGTGCACTTGAGAATGACTTTTCCCTATATAGTGGAAATGCAAGGGTTAAAATCCAAATAGAACCTGTGTTGATGTCTAAAAGTGTTGTGTCTAATGACTATCAGGCTCAAGTTGACCATGGGCTAGGACAGCCTACAAATGCGAAAAATGCTATAAGTGTTACTGTTAATGAAAAGTTGAATGCTGTTGGGAAAACTTTTGTTCTGAAAGAACCTGGGGTTATCAAAAATGGGCCGTTGCCTGTAGCAACTGGTGGTAAGACAGCACAGTTGTCCACAGGAATCTCCAGGGAACTTCATGTGTTGGAGTCAGAGGTTGCCCTGGACAACTGCGATGTCACTCTGGTTAGACAGAATGGAACTGTACCGTGTAATGGTAATGTGTTAGTGCAAGCTGCTAGTACTAAAAATGTGCAGGTAAATGGTGGATTAACACAACCTGTGAAAAATGCAAAGGTGTGTGAGGCTTATGAAATGCAAGCTGAGCAAGGTGGTGAATATGGTGTATTGCAACCTGTGCTACCACAGTCTGACATGATTTACAATGACTGTTGTAATGAGTCTGCAACTAGGCCAGTCTGTTCTTATGTGTCTCCTTGGGCAGATGGATCGGTGCTGAGGAATACCGCAGAAGGGAGCGCACATACAACAGATTGGGATAGTTGGAGCAAAAATCTTATCTCCCTGATAGATAAGGCTTTTATGCACAAAGATAAGGTGGACACTGTTTCTGCTGGGCCAGTAGGAGGGACTGCAGAACAGCCTGTACCTGAGGGCACGGTGGCTGCTGCAGGGGTTAACCCTGGTGAGCAGGATGAACCAAATAAGGGCACAGCAGAGACATTGTCCGTGACCCACAAAACTGAGGTTGACATGGAGTGTCAACGTGACGTCACTGGTAATGTTCTGGAGCAGTTCACTGATGCTGAGCCTGAGAAGTTGGGTATGAGTCCAGCAATTGGCAGCGCTCTGGTGGAGCACCAGGCTGTGTTTACCTCCAGCCGGGAGGAGGTTCCGTTAACCATTGCAACTTTTCAAGTCTCAGCAAGTGAGTCTCTCTGCATCCCCAGTGTCATGAAAGTCCCCAGGAAGGACTTGGGTCTGGAGTCAAGGGCCTGGTTATTCACCAAAGCATTAAAAGAGATGCTTGAACTTTGGGATGTACAACCAATCTATACTAGTGTGTCTCCTCCACAGTCTGATGGTCCGGTACTGCGGAGTACCACTAGGTGGAGCACTTTATGGCAGGCTGTACAGAGCAAAGCAATACAGGACAGGAATGATTTATTCCTAAATTTGCTACTTTTGTTAAAAGTTGCCGCTACGTATGCTGCTAGATTAGCTCCAGAAGAAATATTTGAGACAGATATTGGAGAAGTTGAAAATAAGCCTAAAATGTCTGTGGTTACACCTCCTAACAGCCATATGGGAAGCATTTCTGCTGCTATGGTCCAGTGTGGTGCTGGTCAGTTGTTGGTGAAGGGCGTGTATACTGCACCAGTAGAAAAACCACATGAGGTGGAAGGGCCATGTGTGGACCTGAAAGCAGCAGAGATCCTGACCAGGGCTCAAACAAAGGTGGTTAAAGAGACTGGGGTCCCCAGTCCAATGGTTGGTTTAGGTGACAAACCTAATAAGGTCCCCGGGACAGGGGAATGGGCAAGGAGCGTGATAAAAATTGTATGTGGATCAGACCAGAGCTTGCCTGTTCCGGTGGATAAAAATACAGATGGCATCAGAATGGGTCAAGTGATAGGACAGCTGCCTGCAGAGTGGGTGAACCCAGGGGAGGTGGCGTCCTGTGAGGTTCCTGTGGGTGATGGCGGCCCTCCAGTATGTGTGCCCTCTGCAGACTCTGCCCTAGCAAATTTTGAAAAAAAAGGCATTGGTGACATGTGCAACATTGAGAGGTCTAATGTTGGTTTGAATATGTCTGTCAATGATGAACCAAATAATGTGTTAATGGTACATGATAATGTGGTGTCCAAAGGTACAGGTAAACCTGGTAATCAATTAGTGACTGCTGCGTCAGGTACCAGAAATAAGAGGTGGGTTTCCGTTCTAAACACTATAGAAATGGGCCCCCTACAGTCTCAGAACAGTACTGCTGAGAGAGTTTTGGGGAAACCTGGGAAACTGAAGCGTGGAGGCAGAAGGGTTGGTAGAAAGACCAACGGGAACCCATTTAGATTTCAGGAGAGGAAGTGCTTATGGAAATTCACTCGGAAGAAAAGTTGGGAAGGTCGCATCAAAGCTCATAGCAGAGTGACAGTAAGGCTTAGAGGGAGACCCCAAAGGAGGCATTGGGTGGAGTTCCCCGTTAGGAGAAGCGAGGTTGGACAGGAGGGTACTTCTGTAAATGGTATCTGGCACAGAGGTGCCAAAAGTAACTTGGGTGTTCCGCCCTCTGGGTCGAAACAAAGGGGGGGGATATGTGGTAGTTCGGAATCTCCAATCCTGGGACCGGGTTTTGGGAACAGCCAGCAGTCTGACTGGATGATTGCACAGGTGGGTCTTGGGCTTAAAACAAAGCCAACACCATGGTTCTGGGCTCCACCCTCCCGAGGAGTCCAGGCGTGTAAGGGAGAAGAAGTGTGCATGTCTGCACAGGTCGGTCTGTCAGAGCAGACAGAGGGTCCAAGCTTGTGGGCTGAAAGAGAAGCTGTTAAAGAGTGCTGAGGTACTGGGTGTACGGGAACTCTGTTAAAGAGCCAAGAGGGCTGCAGCAGAAGTCTGAGCAGCAGTGCTGCTAAAGAGAGCCAGGTGGCTTGGTATTTTTGGTTCTACATACATTACTGCTGTGGAAAGCTGAAACCCCTGTGTGGGCAACTATTTTGTTATTTGACTTTTCTTTCTTTAATAAAAGTGGGCCTACGAGCCCTTAAACGACATCTGGTGTGGATCCAGCTCACTGGTAAGCTCTACCTTTAAGCTAAAATAACCCCCAAATATTACAATATATATATATATATATATATATATATATATATATATATATATATATATATATATATATATATATATATATATATATATATATAATATATATATCATCTAGCATATCTAACAAAATACTTACATAATATAATTTTTACTTATGTGAGATACTGGAACATGGAAGTGGGCTACTAGGCCCCTCACATGTTTACTGAACATATTTTTTATATTTCAGGGGAGGACGGAATCGATAATTAGAAAAAAAATATCTAATTTCCATTAGCTGATCCAATTCACTCATTACTATTCACAATAATATTCTGACCCGTGTACATGCTGAGCACACAATTAGTTGATCTTTAACGGTCCATATCCTTTGTCACATGTCTGGCCAGATACAAATCTACTGTAACAGTTCAAAAAACAACAGAAACTGTGTGACAGATTATCTTCTCCGTATTTGGAGAGGTTATAAAAATCAAATACAGAATCTCTACTTCATCCAATCATAAACCATCATAAGAAATTAATAAAAAATAAATAAAAGAGACAGGCATTTGCCTTAATCATGATCTTATTGACTGTGGAAACAAGTGTGAAGAAGGTCGAGAAAGCCTTGCACCGAAAGAAGAGGGGTAAGTAGTTTAAATTGAAGTTTGTTTATGTAGATTAAAGTGTACCGGTGTCTATAGCTAAAAGAGAAAACTTTCAGAATAGACTAATATCTGGCAACACTAGGTGCTAGACTGCCATGGTCTATAAAGAGCAGATGAACCAAAACTATTGAAAAGATAAAGTCTGTGAAAATATCATTTTATTTGAAGATCATTCAATTGTCTAGCAATGGCGTTGGTGTTGGTGATTTACTGCCTCTCCTCTTCTAGGTAGTTTAATCAAAATAATTTTAAGATATCGGGGCCCCTTTTAAAAAAAATAGCTTATTGATAATAAGATTTAAAAGTACATAGAAAAAATGTCACCTTTGAGACATACAAGGTATAATACAACTTCAGTAAAACCTTGGTTTGAGATTAACTTGGTTTGAGAGTGTTTTGCAAGACAAGCAAAATTATTTAATACATTTTCTCTTGATATACAAGCAATATCTTGATATAAGAGTAGCGTCATGTCACAACTGAGTAGAAAAGAGAAGAGAGGCACCTCTAATGCCGCGTACACATGACCGGACTTTTTGACTGACTTTTCGGCAGAGGACCGACGGACTTTCTGAACAAACAGACTTGGCCACACACAACCGGACTACGTCCGTTCAAAAGTCCATTCGTTTTGAACGTGATGATGTAAACGGGACTAAACAAGGAAGTTCAGTAGCCAATAGCTGCCCTCGCATCTTATTTGGTCCATCGGACTAGCACACAGACGAACGGTTTTTCCCGATTTTTAGCCAGTCGGACTTGAGTCTGTCGGATAGATTTAAAACATGTTTTATTTCTAGGTCCGTCTGACTTTTGGGAAAAAAAAGTCCGCTGGAGCCCACACACGATCAAATTGTCAGATGGATTCCGTTCCGCCTGACCAAGTCTGCCGGAAAGTCCGATCGTGTGTACACAGCATAAGTGTAGAAATATGGTTACCTTTAATGAAGGTACAACATTTAGCAACTCACATGGTTGATGATTAAAAGAGGCACATCAAAGTATGCAGGCATCCGGGGTAAAGCTGTCCACACAGACTGTCCTCCTCACCGCCATCGACATCGTCCCTTCCACTCTGCGCTCCACGAGCGCTTGAAGCCTCACTTACAGATCGTTCTACTGCCGGGTAGTCTTCCCGGTCACGATTGTAGACTGACAGCGGTGAGAGCCGGCCGTGCGGAGGATGATCTATGTGGACAGCTTTACCCCGAATGCCGGCATACTTAGATGTGCCTCTTTTAATCATCAACCATGTGAGTTGCTAAACGTTGTACCTTCATTAAATGTAACCATATTGCTACACTTAGAGACGCCTCTCTTCTTTTTTATACTCTGTAGCTCCTGCTGTATTTTGCTTCTAATCCCATTGTGGAGGCTTCCATTTTTATGGATGGACATTTTATGGTTACACAACCTGGTCACTTTGCTCTAATCTTTTTATATGGACTATAAACTGAAGGATCTATGAATAAATGGTTGTGGAACGAATCATCTGAGTTTCCATTATTTCTTATGGGGAAATTTGCTTTGCTATATAAAAGTGCTTTGGATTACAAGCATGTTTCTGGAAGGAATTATTCTCGCAAACCAAGGTTTTACTATAGTCAAATTGGAGGCGTGTGAGCATAACAACATGAATAAATGGGCAGGTATCCATGGCTAATGTTACAAATTGTTACAAATGTTTAAATGAAGGGAGTTTTTGACATTGGATCAAAATCAGAAGTAACAAGAGGCATGTGTTACACAATCATGCTAGGATAGTGAAGTAAGATCATATGGGTAGGCTGCTACAGGGTAGGGTCCTGCAAGGATAATTGGGTTAGGCAAACCATATGAGAGGACTATGGTTCTCAGCTGAACCGAAGGGGACATTCGAAGGTGATTCATAGTGGGAAATGTACAAATGTACAAATATAGGAAATTGGGGAGCACCGATTGGGAAAGGAAAATATCAAGGGCACTTTAACTCAGGTCAAGGTAGGTTTATACTGTTAATTGCATCTGCTGAAATCAAATGAAATAACATATTACCATGATTTGCAAACTTGTGTGCCCACCAAAAAAATATTTAGATATTTGTGCTTTTTTTATTGTGTTTTTATTTAAAAATATTCAGAGAATTACAAATACAGATAGAAAATATTTGAAAAAGAATATTATGTTACATCCAAGACATAAATCACATATATTGTATGTCACATAAAAACAAAGTCTTGAATATCATAGAAATGGCAATCCAATAGAGCAGGCTTAAAAAGCCGGGACAAACCAACACATAACAATAATGGTAGCTCCACGGATTGACACCTTCTAAAACTTCCTAATGGGAAGGTTTGAGGCAGAAAAGGGAATTACCCCGAGGGGTGCGCAACCTGAAAAAAAAGTGAGAGAGAGGTACACCATGGGAGATGAGAATATAAGAAATAAAAACATTTCAATGAAATGAAATATATAAAAGGGGGGGATACAATTATTCAGATATTAGAGGCACTGATATTTCCACCCATAAAATTTACTTTACAGAAATAGACATCATAATCCTTCAGCAATAACAATTGGACATTTTTTTTTTACTCATCCCTTCTTCACTGTTGCTATGGGGTCTCTTGTATTCTGCCTCTTCAGCTCCACGCCGATTTATATAATTTACCTCAGGGTGCTCTCATCGACGTGATGTGTGCTTACTGCGCATGCGTGAGAACGGGCACTGCATGCTGGTTACTCAGCAGCACTGCAAACCCAGAAGTTTATCCTTCTGGACTTTGCCTGCCCACAACCAAGCTGGGATTGCTCAAGCAGGAGGAATATAAGGTTAATTTTTTTAATAAAATAGAAACAAAAGCAGCGCAATTTGCCAGCCTAATGAATGCAAAATTAGCATACTGTGATTATAACAGATGGATTAAAAAAATGTATATATGTGGTTGGAACTCCACTTTAAGTACTGAATTATCCAACAAATCCCAAATTTTAGAAAATTGAGGTAGAGAATCGTCTACCACGGCAGTAAGATGTACATATGTGAGCTAGGACCTGTAATAGTTTGCTTAAAGTGGTTGTAAACCCTTAAAAACCACTTTGACCTACAGGTAAGCCTAGATTAAGGCTTACCTGTAGGTCCAAGAAATATCTCCCAAACCTATACGGTTTAGGAGATATTTGCCCAAAGACGGGCACCATGCGCCGTAGACAGCGGCGCGCAAGCGCACTGAGCGTGGCATCCTCGATGACGAAGATGCCGCGCATCTTGGCTCCCGTGCGCATGCGTGGGAGTGACGGCTTCACCGAATGACAGCGGCGGAGCTGCGAGACCCCACCGTGAAGATGTATGGGCCGGACTACAGGGGACAGCGGTGACTTCGCTGTCTCCTGTGTCAGGTAAGTCCATCATGCTTTGCCTTTGCAGGGAATGAATGAGGAAGTAAACTCATCAGGGTTTACTTCCTCTTTAATGGGAGTGGGAAAGTGGACAGCTATCCCAAGGGGATTACATGTTTAGCTGCTAGGAGAACAAATGCAATACATTTTCAGGTATAGTTGGAGACACCAGGAATAGGCAGGCCCAGAAGATAATGAATCAGGTATAGAGGAATTAATATTTCAAAAAGGTTTTGTGGGAGGGTTTGGACTGAGGACCAAAATGGTTGGATAATGGGACATACCCAAAAGATGTGGTAATGGGAACCTATGTCACCATGACATCTCCAACACACCCAAGGAAACTTAGAGTCAGATCTGTGAAGGACCTCTGAGGTTCTGTACCAGAAAAAAACATTATTTTATAGGCCATCTCTCTCTGCTCCACGTATCTTGAGGCTTTAGAAACCGAGTCCCATATTTTCTGCCACTGTGGCAGGGTAATCTGCCGTTGGATGAGTTGGGACCATTTTTGCATATAGAGATGGTACGAGTCAGTGAAGAAGCATCATGGAGAAATTTGGAAATGGACGATAAGATGAGGTTAGTAAAGGCCTTGGGTACATAGGAGTTTGAATGGAGTAGGTTTACCTAGAGTTAGGAATGGTGACTTGGAAGAGAAGTAATGTTTAAACTGTAAGTAGGAGTAAAAAAGGTTGCTTAGCGATCTGGCGATCTTGTGTTGAATCTTCGCAAAAGTGAGAAGTCTATGGGTAAGTTGGTGAACTATATTACTGAGTTGGAAAATGCCAACTTGTAACCAAGGGTACATTCGGCTATAGGATAGTTTGTCGGAGTTGTCGGGGTTAAATAGCACATTTAACAAAGGTGGCCATGGAGAAGAGCGCGAGAACCGTTGACCATTTTTTCCATATACTAAAAGTGAATAACAGAGGATGTAGACATAAGCTTCTCAGTTGGGTAATAGACGTAGCTAGAGCTGACCATAACATGGCACATGGGTGCAATGGACAAGTGACACTCGTCTCAATCTCCAACCATCTGATAGCTGTCAGCCTATGTGGCCACTGCTGCCATTATACATGTACCAAAAACACTGTTCATCTTCTTAAATGTGAGTTTTTTAACTTTAAATAAATATCAAATATTTTTAACGGAATCACACTATGTAGCATTTTTTTCTCGTCTCCAACTATACTGTATATATGAATGCATGGGAGAATCTATCCATCTTGCTTTGTGAATACTTACCTTGGAGGTTACTACCCTTGAAAGCTGTTTGAGGATTTGTGGGATTACCTGATTCATTTGTCAAAGGTTGCCAGATCTGAAGCCTCCATCTTTGGTATACGCCACCACAGCCTTTTTGACTCACTGGGCGTACGCCCTTTTGTGTTCAAACATTCTAGTAAGCCTTCATCTGATTGGTGGTGGATTATCTACTTGTACAACTTTCTTCACAAGTTATTTTCACCCTTGATGTCAAATGGATGTTATGAACATTTGGCAAAAATGTTTGGACTCACTATGCATTGGGGTTCTACAACGTATGGATTTCATGTTTATCTGTTTATTTGTTTTTCATTATTGATGTATCATCACTGTGAACATATTTAATCAAGCTTTCACTGATTCCTTATTATAGAATGTGAGATTCACAACATTGTCTTAGTTCATTTTGAGATGTTTTTAGCTCTGCACCTTTATATTTATGTCACTTCTCGTTATTTCTCTTGGACAAGAAGAGAAGAAAATGGCCACAATAGAATAAAGAAACAAATTTGATGGTTTTCAACTATTCCTCAGTTCCCCAAATCTTAAAAAATATCATACATAGGATGGTTAAGGGATGGAACATCAGTCTAGTTTTTATTACTTTCTGTGCCCCAACTGGGGAATGTCACCCCCTCTATTTGTCCTAGTGACTAGGATCCATGTATGTTGAATCATATAGTAATGTAATGAGAAATCAATTTTTTTAAAGTTGTCACTGAAACAGGAGGGGAAAGGATATCCTAAAATGGGGGCATCTTTTCCATCTGGGGACATCTTTCAAGATGGGATTTCTTTTAATTTTGCAAATTTTCTTTTTTGCTTCCTGCTGGGTCTCTTGGACAAGAGGTGAACAAAGATTGCCACAATAGAATGTGGATGGGTTTCAACTGTTCCTCAATTACCCAAATCTAAAAGAAAATCATACATAGGATGGTAATGGGATGGAACAACAGTGTAGCTTTTACTATTTCCTGTGCACCCACGGGGAATGCCTATCCCTGTTTGTCTTGGTGACTAGTATCTATGTACGTAGTATCATATTGTACTGAGAAATCCAAGTTGTCACTGAAAGAGGAGGGGAAAGGAAATCTTCAAATGGTTGTATCTTTTCCATCTCGGGACATCTTTCAAGATGGGATTTCTTCTCATTTTTCACTTCTCATTAAGTCTCTTGGACAAGAAGAGAAGAAAAATGGGCACAACAGAATAACAAATTTGATGGGTTTCAACTATCCTTCAGTTCTCCCAAATCTACAGAGAAGATTTCACTCTACTTCAACTGTGGTTTCCAGAACCGGAAATAAAAGAATATTTTCAAATAGGAAAGAGAATAAAACCACTTTTGTTTCTTTTCTATTGCTTTCTGTGTTGAGATTGACTCCGTGGTCACTGGAATAGGAAGTGAGGAAAAATCTCCCCATCATGTACAGCAATAAAAATCTGACAGTGTTCCTAACTCTTCCACTTTTAAGGTTGGCCCAAAGTAGGAGGAATAGGGCTTTCAATCCAAATTTTACAGGCACCTCTCTGTCAGCTCAAGTATCCTTGGTGGTTTTTGGAGTAGTCAACAAAATGTGATAAAGATAAGGATGCCAAAGATCTAATATAAGTCCAGTAAATCTTTATTGCACATGACAGGAGAGCAAAAAGAAAATTGAAACTTGCTCTGGGAATTCAATATACCTAACCCCCATCCCCTCCAATATTAGGTCACATAAAATAAAAAAGTGATCTAATTAAAAAGGTGCATTTTAGGATATCCTTATCCATAATATAGATACTATGTTATACAACTAAAATGCATATATACGTTATTTACAACACAACCTGATATTAATATTAGGTTTACAAAGAGTGATAAAATCATGAAGAACCATTAAATATAATAATTTAAACGTTTGGTATTAAACCACCCTTGGGGTCTGGATGAACTCCCTTTCATTCTCAGTCCTACAGTTCTTTTGGTCCCGTTTATTGCTAAAGTAAGCAGGGAGGCACAGGGAAGGGCTTATATTGATATCAATGTTATAAGCATTCATGATATCAGAATGAACAACAATGGTACACTCTATGTCAATCAGGGCCAGATATAGCCTGTCTGATGTGGGGGTGCAGTAAAAAAATGTCAGGGGGCAGAGGATGGGAGGTCAGTAGGGCAGAGGATAGCATCAGCAGTTTGTAGGGCAGTGTACAGGATCAGCAGGGTAGAGGACAGGGGTCAGAAGAGCATGTACGGGGTTCACAGAATGGAGCACAGGGGTCAGAAAGGCAACATACAGGGTCCACAGGATGGAATACAGGGGTCAACAGGGCAGTGTACAGGGCTCCACAGGGCAGAGGACAGACAGGGGTAAGCAGGGCAATGTACAGGGGTTTAGCAGAGCTGAGCATAGAGGTCAGCAGGAAGGGGGACAAGGGTCATTGTGGCAGGTCAGATGATAGGGGTCACTGCTGGCAGGGCATTCAGCAGAGCCCTGTTGTCTTTTGGGGGGTGTAACTGAAATCTGGGGAGCACAGCCCATCACAGCAACCTCCTAGATCCAGACACAATGTCAATGTTTCATCGATGTCAGTTGCACTATCAAATAAACATATTTATATCTTGTTTTATAGAACCCTACCAGTCATGAGCGCTTATGACCAAATGGATTTTTCCACGATCAACCCAAGTTCCGATTATGATTATTATTGGTAAAACAAGTTTTTGTCTACACTTTAAGTTTTATTTTTAATGCAGCTATTTGAAAAACAGCCACATCATTATTAATTGGATATAGTGAAGAACATAAGACAATAAGGCAGTAAAACTGGAAACGTAATAGTGATACTAGTTATGTACTAGGCCAGTATCCAATTGCCATTCACTGTCCACAATAAAAGCATCTTCATAAAAGAGAAAGCATTCACTTCTTGAACCTCTCTTTGCTTTTCTCTCTTTAATCTGTTTACATTTAGAGTGAATCTCTATCCAAACTGATCCAAAGACCACACTTCAAATGTATATATATAAAAACTGTCTTACCTGCCAAAAAATATTGATTCCCCAGTTTGAGGTAGAGAAACCCAAGTGGCCTAAACAGAGCCCTGACCTCAACTCACCTTACTGAACACTTTTGGAAACACCCACTGAATTGGAACACCAATAGTAAGCCAGGTGTTCTTAACCAACATAAGTACCTGGCCTAATTATTCATTTTTTGAATGAATTGGCACACATTCCCACAGACACACTCCAAAATCTTGTGGAAAGCCTTCCCAGAAGAGTGGAGGCTGTTATAGCTGCATAGGGGGACCAACGCTATATAAATGACCATGATTTTGGAATGGGTTGTCAAACAAACTAATATTGGGATTATAGTCAGGTATCTAAAACCTTTAAACCATATAACGTTATTAACTAGTTAGTAATGATGAATTTTTGAGATTTCTTTTTCCTTTTTATCAACAGGCCAAAATGCAAAGTACAGAATTTCACACTGGATGCCACTGACATTGTGAAGATACTTGGTTTGCCATCATTTCAGTTTGCATTCATCATTTCAAAAGTTCTGATTATTGCTTGCTTCTGTATGACTTTTATAGTCGGAATTATTGGGAATGGTTTGGTGATCTGGATCGCCGGATTCAAAATGAAGACTGTCAGTGCTGTGTGGTTTGTCAACTTGGCCATTGTTGACTTCATGTTTTGTATTTCCCTCCCTTTCCGGGTAACAGTGTGGTTTCTATCATACAATGATAGAACTTCTTTACAAGCATTTAATTTTACATTGTTGCACATAAACTCCTTCATCAGTGTTTTGTTCCTAACAGCCATTAGCATTGACCGTTGTGTGGCCATCGTTTGGCCATTCTGGTCCAAAGTACACCGTACAAGGAAATTAGTCAACATTTGTTCAGTGTTTATATGGACTATACCCTTATCTATTATAATATCATATATGCTCATTTCCGAAACAGATATCCATATTTTCTATATCCTTGTCCCTATGTATGATGATCTTTCATATTATTGTCAGATCAAATATTCATCAGCTGCAAAATATTTAATGCTCTCTCGATGCTGCATCATGTTTGGGCTATCGTTTTCTATAATCCTTGTCTGTTACAGTCTGATTATCTTCAGACTCCGATCAAACACAATTAAAAGGCCCAAGAAATTTCAGAGAACTTTCCGGATTATCATAGCTGTTGTGGTTTGCTTTTTTGGGTGCTGGTTTCCATACAATGTGTGGCCACTGATAGCAAAAAACGAAACTGTGTATCAAGTGCTCACTGATTTTATGATAAGTTCTTTGTGCCTTTGCTTGGTCTCCATCAACAGCTGTGTTAATCCTGTTCTTTATGTCTTATTGGGCAAAGGAGAAGGTTCCAACTGGAGGAAAATTAAATCTAGACTGGAATGTAGTTTGAACGAGTTAAAATAAACTCAAGCTAGATAGCACAAACAAGGTTATTCTTAGACTAGATTGATTTATGGTGTTTATCACCATCCAAAAGAGCTTTTGTAGAACCACCACAGGAGGAACTCCCTGGTCTATACTCATATCAACAAACCTAGAATGTAGAAGATTTGCTCAGGTCAGAACTGGCAGTGAATACAGCCAATACAGCCTTCAGGACCTTTGTGACATTGCAAAGTGGTCCAAAGGAACAAGATACGAGGAAGCCCCAACTCCATAATTGTCAATGGATACTAACAAGTAGGGATGAGCCGAACACCCCCCGGTTCGGTTCGCACCAGAACTTGCGAACGACCCCCGCGTTCGGTACGAACGTTAGAACCCCATTGAAGTCTATGGGACTCGAACGTTCGAATTGGAAAATGCTAATTTTAACGGCTAATATGCAAGATAGTGTGCTAAAAAGGGTTTGGCGACCTGCCTCCTGCCTCAGGGGACATGGGTCACTGCAAAAAAAAGTTTTAAAAACTACCGTTTTGGCGGGAGCACTGATTTTAATGACGATTAAAGTGAAAAAAAAGTGAAATATTCCTTTAAATATGGTGCCTGGGGGGTGTCTATAGTATGCCTGTGAAGTGCCACGTGTTTCCCGTGTTTAGAACAGTCCCTGCACAAAATGACATTAAACGGAAATAACACCATTTAAAACTGCTTGCGGTTTTAATGTTATATCTGGTTCCTGCAATATGGTTGAAAATCATTCAGAAAAATGGCATGGGCAGCCCTCCCTGCCCATTACCAGCCTATTTGGGTCTTGTACACATATTAAGGGGAACCCCGTACCCATATTAAAAAAAGGAAATGCGTGTGGCCCCCAGGCCCTATATACTCAGAACAGCAGTATACAGGCGGTGCAAACAAGACAGGGACTGTGTAGGTTTGTTGTGTTAAGTTGAATCTGTTTGTCATTTTCAACCGGTACATTTTTAAAGTGTAGCTCCAGTCAAAAAAAATATCTTTAAGCTTTTTGGAAAACATAGGGAAGGGTTATCACCCCTGTATAATTTGTTTTGTCGTCCATCTTTTTTCATCTCACTTGCTGCTGTCTCCTTGCGTTTGCAAGTAGGAGATGTTTGTAAGTTGGATGTTTGAAAGTAGGGGCCTGCCCTATATTATAGCGGTATGTACTGGGTACAGAGCACGCAGACAGCACGCACTATCTCCTAACACTACTGACTGCAAGCTCTATTATTAACCACTTGTTAGCCCAATGTTTGCATAAAGTGAAAGATGAAGTTATGCTGAGTAAATAGATATCAAACATGTCACTCTTCAAAATTGCACATGCCCGTGGAATGGCGCCAAACGTCGCTACTTAAAAAATCCCCATAGGCGACGCTTTAAATATTTTTTTACTGGTTACATGTTTTGAGTTGCAGAGGAGGTCTAGGACTAGAATTATTGCTCTCGCTCTAACATTCTCGGCGATACCTCACATGTGTGGCACATGCGAGCACATGGGGACATGGGCGCTTTAATTTTTATTTTATTTTTTTATTGTTCATTTTACTTTATTTATTTTAGTTTGACATTTTTTTTCCCAAAAATATATTTTTGATCACTTTTATTCCTATTACAAGAAATGTAAACATCCCTTGTAATAGGAATATGGGGTGACAGGTCCTCTTTACAGTGAAATCTGGGGGGTCAATATGACCCCACATCTCACCTCTAGGCTGGGAAGCCTGAAATAAAAAATAAAAAAAAAGATTCTGGCTTTGATCGTACTGGCGAGTTGGTAGAAGCACCGGAGGGCGGTGAGGGATGGGGGGCGTCTATGGCTGGGTACTTCAGGGTATCACCGAGTATGGCTGGGTATCTCTGAGTATGGCTGGGTATGGCAATTTATGGCAGGGTATTACAGAGTATTGGCGGGGTATTGGCGGGGTACTACAGAGTAATAGTAGGGTACTGCAGAGTATTGGGGGTACTGCAGAGTAATGGCGGGTACTGCAGAGTATTGGGGGGTACTGCAGAGTAATGGGGGGTACTGCAGAGTAATGGCGGGGTACTGCAGAGTAATGGCAGGGTACTGCAGAGTAATGGCAGGGTACTGCACTGCAGAGTAATGGCAGGGTACTGCACTGCAGAGTAATGGCAGGGTACTGCACTGCAGAGTAATGGCGGGGTACTGCACTGCAGAGTAATGGCGGGGTACTGCACTGCAGAGTAATGGCAGGGTACTGCACTGCAGAGTAATGGCGGGGTACTGCACTGCAGAGTAATGGCGGGGTACTGCACTGCAGAGTAATGGCGGGGTACTGCAGAGTAATGGCAGGGTACTGCACTGCAGAGTAATGGCGGGGTACTGCACTGCAGAGTAATGGCGGGGTACTGCAGAGTAATGGAGGGGTACTGCAGAGTAATGGCAGGGTACTGCAGAGTATGCACTGGTATTGCAGAGTATTGGCAGGGAATTGAGGGGTTAAATTCGGTGAGCAGCGATGTGGGCACTGCAGATGCAGCCCACATCGCTGCTGACACCGATCTCTTTCCCCTCCGCTGTACCGATCGGTACAGAAAGGGGAGGGAGGAACAGGCGTCATAACATGACGCCGGTTTGTTTCCAAGTGATCACTCCGTCATTTGATGGAGCAATCACGTGGTAAACGGCCGCTATGAGCCATAGGACCCGGCGGTCACGGATGCTCTCGAGTGCGCACACCTCGGGGCACGCGAGAGCAGAATTCTGGGAGGCCGTTAATTAACGGCCTCTCTGAGTTAAACAACCGCCCTGAAGCCGTTAATCGGCAATGGGCAGTTGTTAAGTGGTTAAAGCTAGATCACTAGCTATATAGGTGAGGTGAATATAGTGGTGTATACTGCGGTCAGGGCACAGACAACAACCACTACACAGCAGCAAGATAGGAAATCAGCCAAAAACGATTGGTGTGTACTGTGTTGAAGGTACACAGAACACCCACTGCTTCAGATGCAAAGTAACACACTACAGGAGGCGGCCTTAAAGGCGGCCTTATATAGTGTGGGGCGTGCACTACACAGTCTGAGCTATGATTGGCCACAGGCATCCTGCCTGTGGCCAATCATGGCTCTCCTCGCTGCCGGCGCTGCGATTGGCCAAGCATGTGGGGTCACAGTGCATGCTTGGCCAATCATCGGACAGCAATGCACTGCGCCAACGCAGTGCATTGTGGTCCGCGCGCGCGTCACTCGAATTTTGACGCGAACGGCCAAAACGTTCGGAATTCGCCGAACGCACGAACAGCCAATGTTCGAGTCGAACGTACGTTCGACTCGAACACGAAGCTCATCCCTACTAACAAGATACCCACTGTGTAGTATACATTTTAGGGATAAACAGGGACAAAGATTTTACATGTGAAATCAAAACTCACTTTTGCCCTTTTAGCTACTTAGATGAAAATTGCATAAAAAAGGCGGAAACAATCAATTTTCTTCTGTATTTGTAGGTTGTGCTTTAAAGGGGCTGTATTTAGAGTTAATACACTGAAACAGACCAAATGCCCATGGGACCACTTTAGGACCAGCAACATATCGGTAAGTTGCTGGACTTCAAATGGTATACCAGGATGATGCCTGCAGCTGGCGGTCAGCTCTCTTGTAAAAGCAATCGTAGTGGATAACTAGCCGCTCGATTTCTTTTACATGCTGCGGGAGGGGACGTCCCCCCTCCAGCCGCCATCCCACTGGGAGACCCGAGCAACCAGCTGGTGCATCCGCTGGCTGGTTGGAGAGCTGAACAAAGGCTGGATTGGCTTGGATTGGCTCTCGGCTATGGTAACCCAGAAGCAATGACATGACATCACTTCCAGTTTACCCAGATGTCAACGGCGCCATTTAAAAAAAATCAAAAGCATTCTAGAACAGTGTTCTTGGTGTTTTGAATGCTTTTAAGATTCTTATAGCGCCCAGATCTCTCCATAAAGAGTATCTGTCACATGCCTATTGCTTTTACAGGGATGTGTATATTCCTTGTGGCAGCAATAAAAGTGATAAAAACAAAAACATAAAGCAACAGTGTAAAAATAAAAATTGTTTTATATTGTAGGCCTGTAACTCACTTAAATCTGTCCAAACAAGAGTCTAGTAGGCATCCCGGGTATGATAAAGTTTGAAACACTAATTCAAAAATTATAATATAATAAATAACTATAAATAATTATAAAAAATAATAATATAATAATAATAAAATATATTCAATAATCAAAAACACATAAATTTGCTCAGTTGCAGAATTGTTGCTGTTGTCACCTTCAGTGTCTGAAGACAAATTTCCCCAGGAAAATCCAGGCAGAAGGAACAATACATATAATATAATCTAAAAGTGCAGGCAGAGCACTGGACAAAGCACTAGAGACAAAAGGAAGGTAAAATGATTGGACACAGCCAATCACATGGTTAAAAAGCTGCTGTTCTATTTTCTTTTTTTTTTTTTTTTGCTTCGGTTTGCACTGTTATATTTTTCTTCTTATGAAACAAGCATAAAATAGTGAGACTATTGACACAAGAATAGGTCCAAGATCATTGAAATGAGCTTCTGTAAGTGTCAGGACCTGGATCACCTACTGGGGCAACGTGGTTCTAGCGGAAGGTTGAAGTTCCTGTGTCCACCAGTGGGTGTGTCCCAACAGCCAGCAGATCCCCAGTAATCAGTTTCCACTTGATGCTGGCTGCTGGAAGTATATTTATGGCTCGTACACACGATCCAAATATCGTAGGAAAACGGTCATCCAAGGAAGGATTGTACGATTTTCGGATCGTGTGTACACTACTTTCGACAGCCGTTCACGACCGTTTATATGATCTTATTTGATCGGGCATGCACGAAAATTTTCCTCGTATCATCTGGAAATTTTCGGTTAGCCAGTATAGTTGTCGTCCGAAAATTCAATACAAATACATTACAACACATGATATCACTTCCGATTTTTTTTTCTGTCGTACGAGAATTTTCGGGACTTTATATAGCTATTCAATTTCTACTTGCAACTATTAAGCGGAAATGGTCTTACAATCATATATCCGATCATATGTACGGGCCATTAGTCCCACCTCTACATCTCCCTCTCGCTCCAGTGTCTTGCTTTGCTGACAAATACTGCTAGCTATTTATCCTATTCCCCTGATTCTGATAAGTACTCCACTTACAGACCTCCATAACCACCAGGCCAGGTTTGTGGGGAAGGGGCCCTTGTCTTCTTCAGTAGCATTGTCAGGACCTGGATCACCTGCTGATCCAGGTCCCAGATACTTCTGCTCTGAGTATTCCAGAGCGGAAGGTTGCAGTTCTGATGTCCACCAGTGGGTATCTCCCAGCAGCCAGCAAATCCTAGTAATCAGTTTCCACCTGATGCTGGCTGCTGGGAGGGTATTTAGTTCCTCTTCTACATTTCCCCTTTGCCCCAGTGTTCCCCATTTCTGTATATTATATACAGTTCATTCACTAGTTAAGCTTTCTGTTACTCTGTTTACTCGTTTAGTTATGTATTTTATCACAGGTTTTTGGCTCACTTATATCTTTATGCTTGTTGTTTGCTGGTGTTTGGATGGATTTTGGTTCCAGTGTAGATAAATCTTACTTTAAATATATATATAGTCTGGTCTCAGTGTCCTAGTGTGATTATGCAGATTTGACAATCTGTGACAGTAATCCTCATTTACAGCCCTTACAAACCTTTTAAACCACCTCTCCCTATGGAAATGCATTTTGCCAACATGATGATTTTTAGCAGAAATCTGCTAACTTTTGGCAAAATTCTGGATGGGGGGAGGGGTGATATCACTCACTCATCCCTAATCACTGTTATATAATTGAAACACAATACGGCCTTATTAGTACATACACATTACCATGAATGGTGGTCCTTGTCCCATAACCTCCTACAGCATTAAAAGCAGAATCTCCATTTGGCTTCCACTATGGGGTTGGGTGGTAGCTGTTACATTCTCTACCAGTAGTGTATTGGTATGCCCTCCCTTTGGATTACTTTTATATCTGTTTACAAATATGTCAAGCCAATCAAATATTTGCCTGAAGGAGGGTTCCACTTTGCCAAGGTCTTCAATACTAC
This sequence comes from Lithobates pipiens, assembly GCF_037356315.1. NCBI lineage: Eukaryota > Metazoa > Chordata > Amphibia > Anura > Ranidae > Lithobates > Lithobates pipiens. The sequence goes on along the minus strand of NW_027507788.1, from coordinate 32,884,282 downwards.
TGTAGATTATTACCTTTAAAGAAGATCCATAACTAGAAAGGGACAATATGGAGGGAAGAATAATAAATCCCAACACTTGCCTACTGCTATCTTTTTCTGTTATGTATAATAGAGATCATGTTTCAGATGCAATCTGTCATCACAAGCAGATTTTCCAACTATCCAGTGTAGGTAGAATTTAACCTTATGTGACAGAACCTTGATGCAGCCAACAGAGGAATGATTGAGACACTACAGTAGGTGTGGAACTTTGTGCACCGTAACCACCATGAAATTAACAGGACTGGATGTGATGTCAAACCTAATAGGGCTGCAGTAAGAGGGGGGTGAGGCTACAAGGAGCATATCTGTTCCTTTCTCAAGCCTTGAGGATAGTGATAAACCTCAAGGAAAGCTTAAGAAAGAAGCAGATATGCTCTGCAATCCAAAACCTATGGCCCCTCTTACTATGAGCCTGCTAGGCATGATTTCACATCCAGTCCTGTACATTGGGCAGCACAGTGGCTTAGCACTTTCACCTAGCAGCACTACTGTCGTTGGTTCGAATCCCAACCACGGCACTACCTGCCTGGATATTGCATATTCCTCTGTGTCTGCTTAGATTTCCTTCCACACTCCAAAGATATGTTGGTAGGTTAAATGGATCCTAAATTAGCCCTAGTACATGTCTGTTTGAATGTGAGTTAAGGACCTTAGATTGTAAGCTCCCTGAGGGCAGGGACTGATGTGAATGTATAAAAAATGCATAAATTGATGCCGCTATGTAAGTACCTTTGATAAATAAATAAAATGAATATGTTCCCAGAGTTCCACTCCCAGTGTCTCATTCATCCATCTGGCTAGCAGCTGCCCCAACATTCATTCTCATCACATAAACACATCATTCCCAGGACGAAAACCACTTTGAGGAATGAGATATGCCAATAATGTCTTTTACCAAAGAGTTGCTACTTATAGGTCTTAATAAACTTTATGGATATACTGCATTTAGCTGGCAGCCTCTGCTGTTTTTCTTGTATTTTACACAGAGATTGCTTCACTCTTTTTGAGGAGATGCCGCTATTCCCTCTTGGCATAAACAGACTTTTTTATGGAATTTGTACAAACAATTGAGTTGTTTTTATATTTAGTTGAATTAGTTTAGTAAAATTTAGTTATCTTATGTATCAACCTTTTTGGTACATTATGATATGTTCTTTTAACTACACTTCTACCTGCACCATTTTCTCATTTATTCATTGTAGGGATTACCAGACCATGTAATGCCCAGGAGCTGCCCACCCTCATCTCTCATGCTCAGACACACAACGGAATCAAACATGGGAAAAAATTAGCTGCGCTAAAAAACTTAAATAATAACAACTACAGTGATTTCAACTGAGAAATAATTCTCCAGGTGCTCAATGGCAAAGCTAATAATGATACCACAGTGATAAATAAAACAGGAAATGAATAATATAGAATTAATAATGAAATTGTCCAAATGTCCAATTAGCTCCCAGGTACCACTAATTGAATGTTCCACACGATGCTACAATATCAAATGGTAATCGAATGAAGGTTCCTTAACGCTCTATTCATTAGTGACATAACACTATATCACCCAAGAAGCAGTGACAGGGTATGACAGAAAAGGTCCTCCACCACCGAAACTGCTGCCTCTTACCAGATTAATAGATCTCTTAGTAAGCGGCAGCACTTTCAGTGGTGGAGGACCTTTTCTGTCATACCCTGTCACTACTTCTTGGGTGATATAGAGTTATGTCACTAATGAATAGAACATTAAGGAACCTTCATTCGAATACCATTTGATATTGTACCATCGTGTGGAACATTCAATTAGTTGTAACTTGGAGCTAATTGGACATTTGGCCAATTTCATTATTAATTCTATATTATTCATGTCATGTTTTATTTATCACTGTGGTATCATTATTAGCTTTGTTATTGAGCCACCTGGAGAATTATTTCTCAGTTGAAATCACTGTAGTTGTTATTATTTAAGTTTTTCAGCGCAGCTATTTTTTCCCCGTTTTTTTTGTTGTGTGTCTCACATTTTTGGTTGCAGAAGTTTCACTTTTTGTTTGATTATCGACACTTTAAGAGTGATATTAGGACAGTGCAGTAATTATAAACTTTTTAATCTTACACAATGGAATCACCCAGAGAAGAAAAGCATGTGTCAACTAAATGTAGAACCCTCTAGTGTGCTACTAGTGCTAGTGTAGGCAAATTTAATCTTATGACTCATAAGTTAAGTGAGTTAGAAATTGGGTCGGTTACTGCAGGTTGGGCTGGATGGCTCTACAGATGCAGATCTCTGGTACCTCCCCCTGGATCTAGAAGCTTGTAGAAGCTTCTGGAAGTTGGTGGGTGGAGGCCAGGAGGTTCTGATCTGCATATTTGAGGGAACTTGGGCAAGAAGACATCAGTGGAGGAACTGAAAAAAGAAGACATAAGTGGAGGAACTGGAGAAATAAGACATCATTGGAGGAACCGGAGAAAGAAAACATAGTGACTGAGGTTGTAACTACGGTGGGGGACATTCCTCATTTATAATAAAGGACTTGTCAAAAACTGTCTCTTGTTTTTTGAAATATTACACTGCTTTTTGTTGGGTGAATGGGTAGGGGTGCAATGTACCCCATACTCATTCACATGGGGGGGTGGTATCCAGGGGAGCCCTTTCTTAAAAGGGGCTTTCAGATTCTGATAAGTCCCCTGCCCACAGACCCCTACAACCACTGGCCAGGGTTGTGGGGAAGATGCCCTTGTCCCTATCAACAAAGTACCCATACCCCCCGGTATGGTTCAGGAGGGGGACCTCTCTTCCGGTCTACAGGCTCGGGTAAGGTTCTGGTATGGATTTTTTTTTAGCACAGGGTTTCCCCTCAAAATCTATACCAGACCTAAGAGTCTGGTATAGTCTAGTGGGGGGGGGGGGGGGGGGCAAAGTAACCAGTTCACTTGATAGCCTTCATCAATTGCTGATTTTCACTGTTTCTTCCCCATGTGCCGGACCCAGTACGAAACACTGTTATGTTGGTCCATTAAGAGAAATACAGCCTTCAGCACACCGTAAAGCCAAAATTTTATTATTCTAGGAGAGGTGCCAGAAACCTAATCTGGGACCTCTTCCTCTAAGAAGGTCCAGGGCGAGCAATGTTCACTTAACAATAATCCCCAATATGTGTCAGGGCAAGCACTATTCCCTAGCAAAAAGCAACCAAAGTAAGTGTCAAGGCCAGCAATAACCCACAGGAAGTATCAGAGCTAGCAAAGATAACATCCAGCAAGTGTCAAGGTCAGAAATAGCCCCAAGTAGGTATCAAGACTAGGGATGAGCTTGATGTTCGGGTCGAACATGAGTTAGACTCAAACATTGGGTGTTCGCCTGTCACAATAAGTACTTACCGAGGCCGAGATGCTGAGAGCGGTTTGCCCTTGCAAGTGGTACAGGGAGCGCGTGGCACGCAGAGGCACGGGCCACCAACAGGTGTAGTTCCTGAAGAAGTCTGTAGAACTGTACAGGAGGTGAGCTGAGGTTCAGGAACTGGCTGAGGGTTCGGTGCAGAGATTAGTGGACAATCCGAAACACAGCAAGGGATCAGGCATGGGAGACAGTAAACAAGTCTGTGAAACAAGCCAGAGGTCAAATCCATGTAAGCAAGTAAGCAAGTCCGTGAAGCAGGCCAGGGGTCAAATCCGTATGGGCAAGTAAGCAAGCCCGTTGTGCAGGCCGAGAGTCAAACATGTGTAGGCAGATCGAGGAAAGTTCTTTGAGCAAGCCGAGGGTCAGATCGAGGAGAACAGTAGCATAGACAAGAACAGTCCAGGTCACAACAGGTAATAAGATATGGAAAAAACTGGAAGCAGGTACAAACGGGAAGTTGACGACAAACCATCAACCGGTTTGGACGCCAGAGCCGTCTGAAATAGACACACCATAGCGTGTGCCATGGAGCACACCCGTGTGATAGCGCGCACACTCGCGAGCCACTGCACACTCAGGTGTACCAGTGCGTGTGTCAGAGCGCCAATCCGCCACGCATGTACGCAATAGCATGGCGAGCATGGGTGGAAAAAGTTCTTCTCTGACATTGCCCGTTCGCCAAATTTCGAAACATTATGAGGTGTTCACAGGAAATTTGCGCACTTGCGGAATGCCCCATAATGCACTGCGAGATCGTTGTGCATTGCTGTATGATGATTGGCCAAAAGCATGCATCTGACCTGCATGCTTTGGCCAATCCCAGCACCCTCTGCTAAGAGAACCATAAGTCCACGCTCCACACTATATAAGGCTGCCTGCACTGTGGCCCTGTGTAGTGTTGTTGGTGTAGACAGAGACATAACTTGATTTAGATTAACCAGGCAGGTTATTCAGTTAGTGGCAGTGTATTTAATATATATATATATATATATATATATATATATATATATATATATATATACAGTCAGTCTAGTATCATTTAAGTTCATTTTTTTCCCTCATTACTGTAAACACAGCTCCCCATATTGACAGAAAAATACAGAATTGTTGACATTTTTGCAGATTTATTAAAAAAGAAAAACTGCTCCCCTGCTGGCAAGGCTTCTTCATATTTAATGGTTGGTTTAGCCATCCTGCCGGGCCTCCTGCCTGGGGATTGGCCAGATCCCCATAACTATTCAGATCAGCACCTACTGGCTTCCACCCACTAGCTTCTAGACATGTGCAGAGTAAAATATTTCGTTTTGGAATTTAGTTTTCGTCCGAAAACTTAATTTATTTAGTTACTCCCGAAATTCGTTTTTATTTATTTCGTTTTTCGTTCAAAAATTGCATTCGTCCGAAAATCCACATGAATTACGGTCGAATCTGTCTTTGAAGGCTTATGGTGTCTGTCGAATGTATAAAGAAGATTCGACGGAGCTAGTATATAGCATACTTTAGAACCCTATTAAAGTCTATGGGACTCCAACGTTCAAAATCTAAAGTGCTAATTTTAAAGGCTAATTTGCAAGTTACTGTCCTAAAAAGTGTTTGGGGACCCGGGTCCTGCCCCAGGGGACATGTATCAATGCAAAAAAAAGATTTAAAAATGGCCGTTTTTTCGGGAGCAGTTATTTTAATAATGATTAAAGTGAAACAATAAAAGTGTAATATTCCTTTAAATTTCGTAGCTGGGGGGTTGTCTATAGTATGCCTGTGAAGGGGCTCATGTTTCTGGTGCTTAGAACTGTCCCTGCACAAAGTGTCATTTATGCAGGAAAAAAAGTCCTTTAAAATCACTCGCAGCTATTATGAATTGTCGGCTCCCGTAATACAGAGAACACTCATTGAAAGTCATTGATAAAAAAATAAATAAATAAAAAAGCGTGGGGGTCCCCCAAATTCAATTACCAGGCCCTTCAGGTCTGGTATGGATATTAAGGGGAACCCCGCGTCAAATTTTAAAAAAAATTGACGTGGGTTTCCCCCTAAAAATCCATACCAGACCCTTTATCCGAGCACGCAACCTGGCAGACCGCAGGAAAAGAGGGGGGACGAGAGCGGCCCCTCTCCCTCCTGAACCGTACCAGGCCACATGCCCTCAACATTGGGAGGATGCTTTGGGGGTCTGTGACCCCTCAAAGCACCTTGTCCCCATGTTGATGAGGACAAGGGCCTCATCCCCACAACCGTGGCCGGTGGTTGTGGAGGTCTGCGGGCGGGGGGCTTATCAGAATCTGGAAGCCCCCTTTAACAAGGGGACCCCCAGATCCCGTCCCCCCCTTTTTGAATTGGTAAGGGGGTACAAAAGTACCCCTACCATTTCACAAAGAAAGTGTAAAAAATGGTTAAATAAAACAAACACACTTTTGAAAAATTCCTTTATTAAAAATAAAAAAATAAAAAAAAGATTCCAGTGGTGGTAATCCATTCTTGCTATCCAGCAACGGACGGTCATCTCTCCAGCGATGGCTCATCTCATCCAGCGCAGCGAATCCATCCTTCTTCTGTCTCCGTGGAGGAGACACTGCAGGCATTCCGGCAGCCTGACGTTTCTTATATACGGAGGGCGGGGCCACCCGTCACCTGACCCTGCCCCCCTCTGACGCAAGGGGAAACCCGGGGTTCCCCGTGACGTATGGGTGACCCCGCCCCTCTCTGATGTAACGGAAACCTGCCTGTGTTACATCAGAGGGGTGCGGGGTCACCCATACGTCACAGGGAACCCCGGGTTTCCCCTTGCGTCAGAGGGGGGGCGGGGTCAGGTGACGGGTGGCCCCGCCCTCCGTATATAAGAAACATCAGGCCGCCGGAATGCCTTCAGTGTCTCCTCCACGGAGACAGAAGAAGGATGGATTTGCTGCGCTGGATGAGATGAGCCATCGCTGGAGATGACCGTCTGTCGCTGGATAGCAAGAATGGATTACCACCGCTGGAATCTTTTTTTTATTTTTAATAAAGGAATTTTTCAAAAGTGTATTTGTTTTATTTAACCATTTTTTACACTTTCTTTGTGAAATGGTAGGGGTACTTTTGTACCCCCTTACCATTTCAAACAGGGGGGGGCGGGATCTGGGGGTCCCCTTGTTAAAGGGGGCTTCCAGATTCTGATAAGCCCCCCGCCCGCAGACCTCCACAACCACTGGCCACGGTTGTGGGGATGAGGCCCTTGTCCTCATCAACATGGGGACAAGGTGCTTTGAGGGGTCACAGACCCCCAAAGCATCCTCCCAATGTTGAGGGCATGTGGCCTGGTACGGTTCAGGAGGGAGGGGGGCCGCTCTCGTCCCCCCCTCTTTTCCTGCGGTCTGCCAGGTTGCGTGATCGGATAAAGGGTCTGGTATGGATTTTTAGGGGGAACCCCACGTCAATTTTTTTTTAAAATTTGACGCGGGGTTCCCCTTAATATCCATACCAGACCTAAAGGGTCTGGTTATGGATATTTAGGGGGAACCCCACGTCAAATTTTTTCTTAAATTTGAGACAGGGTTCCCCTTAATATCCATACCAGACCTGAAGGGCCTGGTAATTGAATTTGGGGGACCCTCACGCTTTTTTATTTATTTATTTTTTTATCAATGACTTTCAATGAGTGTTCTCTGTATTACGGAGCCGACAATTCATAATAGCTGCCAGTGATTTTAAAGGACTTTTTTTCCTGCATAAATGACACTTTGTGCAGGAACAGTTCTAAGCACCAGAAACATGAGCCCCTTCACAGGCATACTATAGACAACCCCCCAGCTACGAAAGTTAAAGGAATATTACACTTTTATTGTTTCACTTTAATCATTATTAAAATAACTGCTCCCGAAAAAACGGCCGTTTTTAAAACCTTTTTTTGCATTGATACATGTCCCTTGGGGCAGGACCCGGGTCCCCAAACACTTTTTAGGACAGTAACTTGCAGAATCTTTTCTCTCTGTCAAATCTTTTTTCTCTGTCGAATATTTTCTCTATATAATCTTGGACTAATAGAGGTAAGGTTAGGCACATTCGACCACAGGTTCTATAGACACAGATTGTTGTCAGAGTCATGTCGAATCTCCTATTCTATATCGAACTGTTGTAACAATGAAAACGAAAATAAAGCATTTATTTATGTCGGATCTTTCGTTTTTCGGATTTTGTGCTTTCGTTATCGTTTGTCAAAACGAAAACGAAAATAGCTAAAATTCGGACGAAAATGCATTCGGACGAAAACGAATGCACATGTCTACTAGCTTCTAGAAACTTATCCAAGTTTCTAGATCCATGGGGAAGGTACCAGAGCCCTCCAGCCTATCCTAAAGTAAACCCTCTGACTCCCAGGCTTTTAACAAGCCTCTATGTACACTACACCACTATGTACACAAGAGGACGCTACAATTATGTAGATGCCCTTGTATGGATTTTACTAAGTCCCACCATACATGGATATCTTAATGCTGTAGAGAAAGTAAAATGAAGACTAAGGAATAGAGATAGGAAGTGGACTAGTAGACAACCCAAAGGATTGCTAAACAGATTGTATTGTTGTAAATAAATAATCTGTATCTGCAAAAAATATCTGATTTTCATTAGATGACCCAATTAATTTATTACAATTCATAATAATAGTCTGACCTATTTACATGCTGAACACACAAGATAGTTGTCTTTAAATCTTTAACGGTCCATTTCCTTTTCTCATGACTTTGGCCAGATAGAAATCTATAGCAAGAGTTCAAGAACAACAGAAACTGTCTGACAGATTATCTTTACTGTATTTGAAGCAGTTATTAAAATCAAATACAAAATCTCTATTCTGCCCAATCATAAACAGGCATAAGAAATAAAAAAATAAAAAAGAGACAGACACTTGTCCTAAACATGATTTTATTGAACTTTGAAACAAGTGCAAGGAAGGTCGAAAAGGTCTTGCAGGGGAAAAAGGTAAGAGTTGTTGAGATAGGTTATCCTATGTAGATTACAGTTAATCAGTGTATAGGAATACAATATATAACTTTAATAATATCCTAATATCTGGGAGCACAAGGTTCTAGATTGCCAGTTGGCCGAACACATATGGACAGTCTATCAAAAATGCTGAATATTTTTTTTTAAAATATGTAAATACAAGGGGTGGCCAATAAGTCCTCCTCTCACCATGACCTAGATGTGCTAGGGATCTGAAATTTTGAAGGTTTATATGTGGATATCTGAGCCCTTGTACACACGGTCGGAGATTCCGACAACCAAATCTGTAATTCCGACGGATTAATTCCGGAAGAGGTCCGGAAGTGATGTTGCATACACACGGTCGGACAAAGTTGTCGGAAAATCCGATTGTACATAACGTGATGACGTTATTTCATTACGACGGGACTACGTTCAGGCTAGTAGCCAATAGCTTTGGTCTAGGAATTTGATCTGCACATGCGTGGCACTTTGTCCGTCGGAGTAGGCTACACATGATCGGAGGATGTTCGATCGGAGCATTTTGTCTGAAAATTTTACCGGCAAGTTGGAAAAGTTGGTCCGTCGGATATTCCGACGGAAACAGTCCGATGGAGACCACACACAGTCGGAATATCCGACAAAACGGTCCGATAGGACACATTCCGTCTGAATCTCCGACCGTGTGTACAAGGGCTGAGTAATATCCATGCCTTGTAGGTCATGGTGAATTATAGAGTCAAGAGAAATGGACTAATTGTTATGCCGGACAAAGTAGAATACCGAGCCATGATTGATGGATGAATGTTGCACTTTAGACTTCTTGGGGATGGCTGATGAAGACGTTTCTATGCTTTACTCATTTCTTTAGTCTCAGGATCATATAGATATACCCAGCTTTAATCCATGGTCACTAATCTGTTTAAAAAGTCCTCCTCATCTCTGTGGTACAGGTCCAAAATACTTTGTGTATATTCCACTCGTTGCTATCTTTGGAAAAATTGGCATCCACATTACTAAGATATCCATCTATAAACCTGAAAATTTTCATGGTGAGGGTAAGAACTTATTGGCCTCCTCTCGTATTTTGAGCATCAGCCAGTTGCAAGAAAATTATTGAATTGAACTTGAAGCAAAATCTTGTCACACAACTCTATGCACGATTTATATAAAAAAATACCCACACACCTGGGTAAAGGGAATGCTGCTCGCCCTAATTACATATACTACAAATACAACACATTGCTCCCAAGGGCTTTTGTGCAGTAAGGGATCCTACTGATACACCAAGATAAATATACAACTTTTTATTTTTACAATATTTTCAAATTCAACACACATATTGTTTGGTATATATAACCCCAACTATTATAAATGATTTCCTTGAACAATGGCAGGTAACAAACTTGATATAGGAACCTCCAACTTAATATTCCTGCCCAAAGAACCCTTTGGGTTGCGGTTATATAGACCAGAGCTCATATTTTAATCCATATGTGTGTTGAATTGTAACGTTTTTTTAATTGACCTTGGTATATCAGTTTGATCCTTTGCTGCACAAAATTCCTTGGGAGCAATCTATTGTATTTGTAGTACATGGTATGCACAATTTAATGTCACAGTATCATCGGTAAACTATTACAAAAAAGTGGGGGAAAAAAAGCAATATCACACTAATTTGCTTTTCCATGTTGACAGATCAATGTTAGGTGGAGGTTATGATATATTTTTTTTTAAAAACTGTGCAGTCTATGACTTTTTAGGGGCCAGTTGGGACAGCCTTTGTGGAAATTGAGATTCACATAGACGTTGGTACAATGGCCCACCTCAGAAACATGCAAGAATTATGTATGGATGAAAGGAAGACTTTGTATGCAAGTCATTAACCTATGAAAGCTATTTATGTGAGCTTACTGTAATTGTGGTCTATTTATTAAACTAGAACATATGTAGTAGTTACGTAATTTTGGGAAAAAAAACAAAAAACTATTTAAATCAGAAATAATATTTTTAGTTTACAATAGGCTTTATAGCTTCGTTAGGTTTAGTTATTGATTACAATGCTGCTGAGTTTGCTGTAAATGCAAATGAATGCCTATTGATGCATTTTCTCTCTTTAAAAAATGTATTGCCTCTGATTTATTTATTTAATTGTATTATTTTATTTATTTAGTTTAAATTTATATATAAAAAAAAAAAAATATATATATATATATATATATATATATATATATATATATATATATATATATATATATATATATATATATATATATATATATATATATATATATATATATATATATATATATATATATATAAAACCCTGGTTGAGAATCACTGCTCAAATGGAAGGTGGAGGAGCGCAAGGTCTCTAACATCCACCAACTCTGTGATGTTGTAAAAAATATTTACAAAAATGTTAGGGGTGTACTCACTTTGTGAGATACTGTATTAAAACATTCAGACATCTAAAAAAATAGACACAGTAGCCTGTGTCCTAGACAATCGGTTCTATTTTTATATTTATTTTGCGTATGTCAAGCCTTTGTACGCTACCATGAAAGACCAAAATGGCCTCAACTTATTCTCCTTTCCAATTTGATAGGACGCGGGTACCATTTCCATGTGTTATTATAGCAAGCACTCTTTCTCTTTACACATGAACTTTAATGGCATCCCAGTCTTAGTCTATAGGGTTCAATATGGAGTTGGCCCACCCTTTGCAGCTATAACAGCCCCAACTCCTCTGGGAAGGCCGTCCACAAGGTTTAGGAGTGTGTCTATGGGAATGTTTGACAATTTTTCCAGAAGCGCATTTGTGAGGTCAGGCCCTGATGTGGACAAGATGGCCTGGCTCACTTGCAGTCTCCGCTCTAATTTATCATCATCAGCATACCAAGACATTTTGGACAATTTCATGCTCCCAACTTTGTGGGAACAGTTTGGCGATGGCCCCTTCCTGTTCCAACATGACTGCGCACCAGTGCACAAACCAAGGTCCATAAAGACATGGATGAGCAAGTTTGCTGTGAAGGAACTTTACTGGCCTACACAGAGTCCTGACGTCAACCCAATAGAACGCCTTTGGGATGAATTCGTGCGAAGACTGTGAGCCAGGCCTTCTTGTCCACATCAGTGCCTGACCTCTCAAATGCGCTTCTGGAAGAATGGTCATTCTCATAGAAACACTCTTAAACCTTATGGACGGTCTTCCCAGAAGAGTTGAAGCTGTTATAGCTGCAAAGGGTGGGCCAACTCAATATTGAACCCTATGGACTAAGACTGGGATGCCATTAAAGTTTATGTGCACATAAATGCAAACGTCCCAATACTTTTGGTAATATAGTGTGTGTATATACAGCATCTCACAAAAGTGAGTACAACCCTCACATTTTTGTAAATATTTTATTCTATCTTTTCATGTGACAACACTGAAGAAATTACACTTTGCTACAATGTAAAGTAGTGAGTGTACAGCTTGTATAGCTGTCTAAATTTGCTGTCCCCTCAAAATAACTCAACACACAGCCATTAATGTCTAAACCATTGGCAACAAAAGTGAGTACACCCCTAAGTGAAAATGTCCAAATTGGGCCCAATTAGCCATTTTCCTCCCCAGTGTCATGTACCTCGTTAGTGTTACAAGGTCTCAGGTGTGAATGGGGTGCAGGTGTGTTAAAATTGGGTGTTATCGCTCCCACTCTCTCATACTGGTCACTGGAAGTTCAACATGGCACCTCATGGCAAAGAACTGGGTAAAGTTGATGGACTGAGCAAGCATGTCCCTAGACCTAAACCTTACTGAAAATCTGTGGGCAGTGGTGGTGCATCCATTAAGGGTGCTCGGCTGCTGCCCCCTCTGTCACGCCACCCCCCTCTTTGTAGCATGGATAAGATTCATGAATAGCATGCATCTATGCATTGCCGTTGCCACCGCCTATTCAGGTGTCCGTCCCATTTTTGTACACCGGGCGCCTGAAATCCAGCAGCAGTTTTTTTTAAGCACCTGATTGGAGCCATAGGCTCTAATAGGCTTCAAAAAAGGTGGACTCGTGGCGCAGAGCATTGCGCTACAAGCCCACCCAGGTGTGTTAGAAAAGCAAATGATTATTTGCTTTTCTAACACTGAACTACCTCTCAATCAGGAGCCATGGGTCTAATACCTGTCACCTGAAGGTATCAAGGCAACGGCCAGGGCCATTTTTAAGGCAGGGCAAAAGGGGCAGCTGCCCTGTGCCCTATCATTGTTGTGGGGCCCAAAGCAGCTGCCTCATACTTACCAACTATCCTGGTTTAAATTCCCAGTCCTTTGAGGTTTTTGTCCTATGCTGTGTCCCAATATCTCAGTGTAAAGTGCTGTTACTAATGCTGCCCAGCTCAGCCCTATTGTTGTGTACAGATGAGTCACCTGCAGACCCCGTGTTTACATGTAAATTACCGGTATTCATATGGAAATAGCGGCGGCCGGCGACATTGATATGTATATCATGCCCCCCTTAGGTCATATCCACAGTAATCTCTAGCAACCAATCAACAAGCAGAAATCATATGTTGTAACCTCTAGTAACTAACCAGTAAGCCGTAATGTGTGCTGTAACCTCTAGCAACCAGTTAAGTGAGCGGTAATGATACACTGTAACCTCTGGTAACCAATGGCAATAGCTGCCTGATCTGATTCGGTAAACTGATTTTGAGTCTAGCTGCTATTTATTGTATGTCTCAGAGCAGGTGGAGAGCAAAACTGCATGGTGGGGGGGGCAAGAAAAGTCTTGCCCGGGGTCCAATGAATATTAAAGATAGCCCTGGCAACGGCACTGTGATTGGACGCCTAGCAGAAGACAAGACAAATGGAAGACACAGGAGCCGTCACCCGCTGCTCATACCACAGCTCGCCACCTGACCAGCTGTCTGATCCCGCACCAAGATGAGATAAGTGCCGGGCAGTCGGTGGGTGGGCGAGCGGAGAGGGGGCCCAGAGGCTGTATTTGACAGGCACAGTGGCTGAATTTGATGGGCACAGTGACAGTATTTGACTGCACAGTGGCAGCATTTGATAGGCACAGTGGCTGCATTTGATGGGAACAGTGGCTGCATTTGATGGGCACAGTGGCTGCATTTGATGGGCACAGTGGCTGCATTTGACGGGCACGGTGGCTGCATGTGACGGGCACAGTGGCAGCATTTTATGGGGCACAGTGGCTGCATTTGACGGCACAGTGGCTGCATTTGTCAGGCACAGTGGCGGCATTTGATGGGCACAGTGGTTGCATCTGACGGCACAGTGGCTGCAATTGACAGGCACAGTTGCTGCATTTGACGCCACAGTGGTGGCATTTTTCAGAATTTTGCGCACCCCCCCCCCCCAGAAATTTTGAACACCAGCCGCCACTGTCTGTGGGACATCCTCAAACGGAAGGTGGAGGAGCGTAAGGTCTCTAACATCCACCAGCTCCGTGATGTCATCACGGAGGAGTGGAAGAGGACTCCAGTGGAAATCAAGTGCTGGAAAATAATGGTAGCCACACAAAATATTGACACTTTGGGCCCAATTTTGACATTTCCCTCACTTTTGTGTGGCTGTGTGTTGACCACCTCCAATAAGCCCCTGCAGCTTCCTCTTTGCCTTGCTTAGCATTCATAAATTCAGCATGTCTGGGTTTGTCAATATATTTGGGGTAATTTTTCCTTCAATTTCTCACAAACCTCCCGGTCACTAACCATCTTTCCTAGATTTTTGATGTCTACACCACATTCTTTAAGTATATAGCCAGACATGTTGCTTCCCACTGCTTTAATAAGAAGCTGATGAATGTCAGTAGCAGAAGCCTCGTATGCTTCCTGTGCAACGCTAAGTTTGTTTGCAAACCCAATTGGATTCTTTCTAGGATCTCCCAATCCCTCTACTATGGCTCTCATTTCTTGGGGACTAAAAGGTTCCTGCCATTTAATTTGAGACTTACTGTCAACAGCATTACCTTCAAAAACGAATTGGGTTCTGACAGGATAAACTGCAACAGATTGTTCTGTGCCTGGGGCAGAAGGGGTGGCATCTCCCTTCCTTCTCTCTTCATCTTGCTGCCACAATTTGGAAATTATGGTTTGCTCCGGAAGTTCAGACTCCCTTCCTCTGGCCAAAGCCTTAAATTCAGAGAGATCTAGTTTTGCATATGTGCCTTTTGATTTATGCCAATCATAGTTTTCTAGGATACGAGCCAAATCCCTCTTTGTAGGTTGATATGGGGATGTTAAACCTCTGTTCTCTACTATATTGTGTGCGTGGACCCCTTAAAGCCAAACTGGCGGTCACATAAGGTGGGGGGTCTTCCTTTACAGAGTCTTCTGCCCAAACATAGTAAATTCGGGCAACACTTTTATTAAACATCTCCATCAAGCCAGTGTGATTTGCTACTTTAGCTTTTGTCTCCCATGTGCAAGCTATTCTCTACGCTCCTTCACTGCACAGTAGTGGGCCATAATCATGTAGAAAAGTTTGCCATACTTGTAAATCAAAAGCCCCTTCAGATTTTAAAGGTTTAGCTGTTCCCTTTGTAACATTCTACCCATTATCTAGGGGTTCAGTATGGGCGGAACATTACCTTCGGTTCATATATTCTCTAGCGCTCATCTTGCGCTGGGCATACCCTCTTGCCGCTAAAACAAATAGTACAGCAAATCTCCAGATTTACAAGAATAGTCTTCACTTATCTACGTGGATAGAAGGGGTTTTGTCATGGGAGGGATGCCTAATACAGGCATCCAGCACAGAATAAACAGATCAATGGGCTGCACTGAGGAATGAGGCTCGAAAGGTAAGTGAAAATATAAATATTTATTAAGGAAAAAGGCACACGTGCAAACCAAACAAACACAGCAAACCATAAACAAGCAAGAACACAAATAATACACAGCAAACCATAAACAAGCAAGAACACAAATAATACACAGCAAACCCCAAAACCCTAAACTAACTAACTAACTATATACATGGAAAGGGAACACATATATAACAAGGCAGGGATGAGAGACAAGGGGAACAGGAGGCCAGGTGGAGAAAGCAGAAGGGGAGCCAAGGCAGGGATCAGGGGACAAGTCACAGGTATAGGGAACAGAGTCCAGGACAGGAAGCAAATCAGGAACAGGTCTCAGGCAACAGGTCAGGCAGGGACAAGGCTAGCAGGAAGGATTCTGAAGCAATGAGCCTCAGTGAAGGGCGGGCTTATATACTTCCAAACCATACCACTTCAGGTGCAGCTGGATTATTAGAATGTCTGTTTGCTGGGAGACACCCGCTGGTGACCACCAGAACTGCAACCTTTGATGGCAAAAGCAACAGTGACACCAGCAGGCGATCCCAGCAACAACACCGTTCCTGACAGTTCCCCCCCCTAAGGAGTGGCCCCCGGACACTCCATTCTGCCCTTGACCTGACAGTGCATGTAAATGGGGAAAAGTCCAGAAAGGTATCCCCTGTGATTGCTGACTTCTTTGCGCTCTCCGGCCAGAGTCTCTTAACCTACTGGGAGGCATGCCACCCAAGTCCGACAATGGAACATGTATCCCACCACCAGGGTCTGGAAGTTTAGATCTGGAAATAAAAACAGGCTGGGCAACTTGCTTCGGATCATCGGGCCGGGCAGCAGGCTCCAGGTCATCAGGCTGGAAGGCCGGGACATCAGACTGCAAGGCATCGGACTGGAAGGCCGGGACATCAGACTGCAAGGCATCGGACTGGAAGGCCGGGACATCAGACTGCAAGGCATCGGACTGGAAGGCCGGGACATCAGACTGCAAGGCATGGGACTGGAAGGCCGGGACATCAGACTGCAAGGCATCAGACTGCAAGGCCGGGGGAACCGGCTGCAAAGCATCAGACTGCAAGGCCGGGGCATCAGACTGCAAGGCATCAGACTGCAAGGCCGGGGCATCAGACTGCAAGGCATCAGACTGCAAGGCCGGGGCATCAGACTGCAAGGCATCAGACTGCAAGGCCGGGGCATCAGACTGCAAGGCATCAGACTGCAAGGCCGGGGCATCAGACTGCAAGGCATCAGACTGCAAGGCCAGGGCATCAGACTGCAAGGCATCAGACTGCAAGGCCGGGGCATCAGACTGCAAGGCATCAGACTGCAAGGCCGGGACATCAGACTGGAAGGCCGGGACATCAGACTGCAAGGCCGGGACATCAGACTGCAAGGCCGGGACATCAGACTGCAAGGCCGGGACATCAGACTGCAAGGCCGGGACATCAGACTGCAAGGCATCAGACTGCAAGGCCGGGGCATCAGACTGCAAGGCATCAGACTGCAAGGCCGGGGCATCAGACTGCAAGGCATCAGACTGCAAGGCCGGGGCATCAGACTGCAAGGCATCAGACTGCAAGGCCGGGGCATCAGACTGCGGGGCATCAGACTGCAAGGCATCAGACTGCAAGGCCGGGGCATCAGACTGCAAGGCATCAGACTGCAAGGCCGGGGCATCAGACTGGAAGGCCGGGGCAGCAGGCTGGAAGGCGTCAGGCTGGAAGGCCGGGGCAGCAGGCTGGAAGGCGTCAGGCTGGAAGGCCGGGGCAGCAGGCTGGAAGGCGTCAGGCTGGAAGGCCGGGGCAGCAGGCTGGAAGGCGTCAGGCTGGAAGGCCGGGGCAGCAGGCTGGAAGGCGTCAGGCTGGAAGGCCGGGGCAGCAGGCTGGAAGGCGTCAGGCTGGAAGGCCGGGGCAGCAGGCTGGAAGGCGTCAGGCTGGAAGGCCGGGGCAGCAGGCTGGAAGGCGTCAGGCTGGAAGGCCGGGGCAGCAGGCTGGAAGGCGTCAGGCTGGAAGGCCGGGGCAGCAGGCTGGAAGGCGTTGGGTTGGAAGGCCGGGGCAGCAGGCTGGAAGGCGTCAGGCTGGAAGGCCGGGGCAGCAGGCTGGACAACAGGCAGAGACACTGGCACAACAGGCTGAACAGCAGGCATTGGAACATCAGGCGTGGAGGCAGAAGTGGGTGATGACAGAATGGTATGGGTTGGGAAAAACTTCCGTTTCTTTTTGGTTTTAGCAACTGAAGATTTGTATGTGGGTACAGGGCTGTAGGTAGTGGATGCAGCTGGTAAGAGCGAAGAGTGGAAGGATGGTAAAACAGAGGGAGCAGATCTTGAGGGGAGATTCAATGGAACTGATGAAGGCAGCTGAGAAGTAGCAGAGGGGTTAAAGGCTGGGTAGGTACAGCAGGAGGAAACAGGGTACTGGTACTTCATTGGTAGCAGGGTGTATTGGTCAGAAATTGTGGTTGTTGGGGGTAATAGAGAGGAAGATATCCCAGCAGGCTGGTATCTGGACACAGAAATGGGTGGTTGGGAGCTGACAGAAGCTGAGTACAACAAGCTAGACCAGGCCTGTAATAATGGTTGCACAAAATCTGGCTTGCACACGGTTTGTCTGACCAGAGACTGCACTGAATCAATACATGCTGCAAGCACCTGTTGAGGACAAGCTGAGTATTGCTCAAAGAAAAAGGCAGAGTCATCTTCCAACAGCCACACCAAAGACTCTACCTGAGCTGCACTAAAAGGGGGTTTATAGTCATCACCTCCACTAGAGGCATCAGACAGGGCCAACTCTGTACAGATCCGAATCAATGGCTGCACATCCTCAAACAGGAAACTGCCCTGATCAACAAAAACATGGGCTATACGGATACATTCCAGCAGTTGCTCTCTAGTGTATTCACCTAATGTCTGATGACAAAAATCTCTGTCATCTGTTGCCAGAAGCGAAAGATACAGGATATCTTCCAGATGCATTTTTCTTGGCAATAGCAAGTGTCCAGACCCTATTCCCAAGTGCAGCCGATCTGTTAGTATGGCTTCAGAATTCTGTCATGGGAGGGATGCCTAATACAGGCATCCAGCACAGAATAAACAGATCAATGGGCTGCACTGAGGAATGAGGCTCGAAAGGTAAGTGAAAATATAAATATTTATTAAGGAAAAAGGCACACGTGCAAACCAAACAAACACAGCAAACCATAAACAAGCAAGAACACAAATAATACACAGCAAACCATAAACAAGCAAGAACACAAATAATACACAGCAAACCCCAAAACCCTAAACTAACTAACTAACTATATACATGGAAAGGGAACACATATATAACAAGGCAGGGATGAGAGACAAGGGGAACAGGAGGCCAGGTGGAGAAAGCAGAAGGGGAGCCAAGGCAGGGATCAGGGGACAAGTCACAGGTATAGGGAACAGAGTCCAGTACAGGAAGCAAATCAGGAACAGGTCTCAGGCAACAGGTCAGGCAGGGACAAGGCTAGCAGGAAGGATTCTGAAGCAATGAGCCTCAGTGAAGGGCGGGCTTATATACTTCCAAACCATACCACTTCAGGTGCAGCTGGATTATTAGAATGTCTGTTTGCTGGGAGACACCCGCTGGTGACCACCAGAACTGCAACCTTTGATGGCAAAAGCAACAGTGACACCAGCAGGCGATCCCAGCAACAACACCGTTCCTGACAGGTTTATGAAAATAGACAAAACACTCCTTAAGAGATCCTCCTCGTCTCTTCTCTTCTCTTCTCTGTGAGTTTTATCTGACCCTACCATGCGCCTCTCACCCAGGTCGCCCGCAAGGAGTCAACGCAGGGAACTGCAGAGGATTCTCCCTATCCACACACAGTCCAACCCATGAAGGGGGACACAAACGCATTCACACACACACGTTACCCAACCAGAAAGGTCTGAGCCCTTGTACACACGGTCGGAGAATCCGTCGGAATGTGTCCTATCGGACCGTGTTGTCGGATAATCCGACTGTGTGTGGTATGCATCGGACTGATTCCGTCGGAATATCCGTCTGACCCAATTTTCCAACTTGTTGGAAATATTTTCCGACCAACTGGTTCGATCGGACATACTCCGATCATGTGTAGAGAATTTTGATCAGACCAAGTGCCATGCATGCTCAGATCAAATTCCTACATCAAACCTATTGTCTACTAGCCTGAACGTAGTCCCATCGTAACGAAATTACGTCATCACGTTTTGAAAGATCTGATTTTTTGACAACTTAGTCTGACCGTGTGTATGCAACAGTTTCGGACAAGATCCGACGGGCAAAATCCGACGGACAAGAACCGACGGATTTGGTTGTCGAAATCTCCGACCATGTGTACAGAGGCTTAGAGTGGTCTGCTTTCCTTGAGAACCAGACAGATAGGATACATAGGAAAAGCGGAAATATAGCAAGCTTAAGGACAGCTTACCTAG